>NC_091286.1:672544649-673177831 GCF_032444005.1 Ranitomeya imitator | reverse complement strand
CTGATGCACAGCCACAGCTAGATTATAATGCTGTTCCATTGACTCAGATCACTACATTACCCTCGCAGTGTACTGAGCCAGAATTTGACCCTGATGAGACTATGGTGCCCCGTCCGAACGCTATAGCACCTTACATGGTGACACAGAGGAAGGTGCACATGACATTGAAGAGGAGGTGATAGATGACCCATTTGTTGACCCAGATTGGCAGACATTGGGGGAAGAGGGTGCAACTTCCAGTAGCTCAGAAGCGGAGGAGGATGATCCGCAGCAGCCATCTACATCGCAACAGCTTTCATCTGGCAGGCCTGTATCAGGCCAAAAATGTTTGTCAAAAACAAAAACAGTTTTAGGATAGCGTGGCCATCCGGTGAAAGTAGCACAGCGTGCAATGCCTGAAAAGGTATTCCATAGTAGGAAGAGTGCAGTGTGGCAATTTTTTAACCAAAATCCGAATGCTCAGTCAAAAGTTATCTGTAAGAAATGCTCAAAGACATTTAGCAGAGGGAAGAATCTTCAAAATTTAAATACAACGTGCATGCTTAGACATTTAACCAGCATGCACTTGCAAGCCTGGACTAACTACCAAATATCCCGTACCGTTGGTGCACTTGCTCAGAATGAAGGTAGTCTGCAACGCTACGTTGCTTCCCTCACTGTAAGCCCACCAATTAGGACACCACCGGCAGCAAATGTGGAGGTATCGTCGCAAAGCCAAAGCAGTCAGGAAATCACAAGGTTATTGGTAGGAAACACTGTATGTAGGCCAACATCAAGAATACCATCACCAACCCTCTCTCAATCCGCCATGTCTACCACCACCATCGCTAGTCCCACCATATGCAGCACTCCAGTCCAGCTCACCCTACAAGAGACTCTCGTTAGGAAAAGAAAGTACTCATCCTCTCATCTGCGTACACAGGGTTTGAACACCCACATTGCTATACTAATCTCGTTAGATATGATGCCCTACCGGTTGGTTAAAAGTGAAGCCTACGTAGTACCACGCTATGACCTACCCAGCTGGCACTTCTTTGAGAGAAAAGCCATCCCAGCCCTCCACCAGCATGTCAAAGACCGCATTGTCCATGCACTGAGGCAATCAGTCAGTGGAAAGGTGAACCTCACAATAGATGCATAGACCAGTAGGCATGGCCAGGGACGTTACGTGTTTATCACGGCGCCCTGGGTTAATGTGGTGGATGCAGGGTCCACAGGGGACAGCCATAGTGGAACAGTTCTGCCTAGCCCACGGTCTAGGAAACAGTTGGCTGTTGGCATTTGCCACCCCTCCTCCTCCTCGTTCTCCTCCAGAAGTGAAAGCTCGTCCACAGAGCGCAGTCGCATGACCACTACATCCGCAGCTGCCAGTGTTGCACACGAGGTGTTCCATTATCGAACAGCTAGTGGTAAGCATCAGCAGGCTGTGTTACAAATGAAGTGTTTGGGTGACAACAGACACACCGCGGAAGTACTGGCTGAGTACTTGCAGCAACAAACTCAGTCATGGTGTACATCTTGGGGCAGGCAAGGTAGTCAGTGATAACGGAAGGAATTTTATGGCTGCCATAGCCCTTTCAGAACTGAAACACATACCTTGCTTGGCTCTTGGCTCACACCTTGAACCTGGTGGTGCAGTGCTTCCTCAAAAATTATCCAGAGTTACCAGCCCTGCTCCTGAAGGTGCAAAGTCTTTGCTCGCACATCCGCCAGTCGCTTGTGCACTCCAGCCGTATGCTGAACCATCAGCGAACCCTGAATCGTCCCCAGCACCGCCTAATAATCGTCATTGCAACAAGGTGGAACTCCACACTGCACATGTTTCAGAGGCTGTGCGAACAGAGGCGTGCTGTAACTAATTTGTGGGAGGATACACATACACAGGCAGGCACCTGGATGGCAGACATGGAGTTGTCTGGTGTGCAGTGGTCAAAGCTACAAGACCTCTGTCAAGTCCTTCAGTGTGAGGAATGCACACGGCTGGTAAGTGGAGACGACGCCATCATAAGCATGAGCATCCCACTAATGCGTCTGTTGATGCAAAGGTGCAGGCGTCTGCAGCCGAGGAGGAGGGAAGCCTTGATGACAGTCAGCCATTGTCTGCTCAGGGAACTCTCCTGGACGAGGTGGCGGACGAAGAGGAGGAGGAGGAGGAGGATGATGGGGATGAATATTTATGGGAGAAGGATGCTTCTCAGGGGACAATAGAAACTGTTGGCATTGCAAGGTCAGGTACAGGGTTTTTGCGGGACACAAGTGATGTTGATTTGCAAGAAAGTGCTCCTCAACCCAGCACACACAGTGAATTGACACCTGGAACATTGGCCCACATGGCTGAGTATGCCTTGTGCATCCTAAAAAGGGACCCCCGCATTATCAAAATAATGACCGATGACGATTACTGGTTGGCCTGCCTCCTGGATCCACGATATAAAGGAAAATTACAAAATATCATGCCACAAGAGAACCTTGAGCAAATATTGGCTACCAAACAAGCAACTCTTGTAGACCGTTTGGTTCAGGCATTCCCAGCACACAGCGACGGTGATGGTTCTCACACGAGCCGTAGGGGGCAACATGGCAGAGGTGTTAGAGGTGCACAAATCCGAAGTGGTGTTGGACAGAGAGGTTTTATGACCAGCTTGTGGAGTGATTTCGCAATGACCGCTGACACGACAGGTACTGCTGCATCGATTCAAAGTGACAGGAGACATCATTTATCTAGTATGGTTACGAACTACTTTTCTTCCCTTATCGATGTTCTCCCTCACAGGTCATTCCCCTTTGATTACTGGGCATCGAAAACAGACACCTGGCCTGAATTGGCAGAATATGCATTACAGGAGCTTGCTTACCCTGCTGCTAGTGTGCTATCAGAAAGAGTCTTCAGTGCTGCTGGTTCAATACTAATGGAAAAAAGGACACGTCTGGCTACCCTGAATATTGATGATCTAACCTTCATTAAAATGAACCAATCATGGATTTCTAATTATTTTGCTCCACCTTCCCCTGCTGACACATAGCTTGCCTGAAAAATGTCTTGCTTTTGGCCTCCTATTACTGACTTCTCCAATTCCTCCATTTGCAGCTGCTGAATGTCCACCATAGGCCATTTTTATACCTCCCTAAATGGGCTGACTCCCCCCACAGGGCCGTGGTCACCACCTGGCGCAAGCACCCGTGCGAGTGCCATTTGTCTGGACAGGTGGGTGGGCCCACTATTGGGCGACGGCACTGGCACAGGGTCCCTCATAGTACAATGAAGTGTCTCTGATGGTGGTGGTGCACAATCAATGTCAGACACACCGTCATAATATGAGGGGCCCTGTGCCAGTACCGCCGCCCACGAGACAGTGTTCCCCCCAGCTCGAACAGTGCTCTACCACTTGCAATACTTTCCTCTCCCTGCTCCACCACTGTGTAGTCTGTGCAGTTAAATCCTTCAATGGCACTGCCAATACAAATTTGTTGAAATGATAGTTAAAATATACAGGGCCCTGGCCTCCATTTAGACCAGTTAATACTTTGCGCCTACTACCACTGTCTGCTACACGGCAGAGGAGCTTACCCCTGTACCTAGCTTTGCCACCTGTTTGTTTATGAACAATTTTTTGGCAGACTTTTTGCCCACTTTATAATTTGGGCCTACTAACTGTGTCTGCCACTCATTACAGTTTTCCTCCACTGAACAACGCAATGCCGCCTGTTTAGTCCTGTTACCACATTTGAACTTCATTTAGCCTACTTTATTATTTGGGCCTACTAACTGTGTCTGGCACTCATTACAGATGTCCTCCACTGAACAAACCTATGCCACCTGTTTAGCCCTGTTTCCAATTTTGAACTGCTTTTAGCCTACTTTTGTATTGTGGGCCTACAAACTGTGTGTGCGCCACTCATCACAGTCGTCCTCCACTGAACAAAGCTATGCCACCTGTTTAGTCCTGTTTCCAATTTTGAACTGCTTTTGGCCTACTTTTGTTTTGTGGGCCTACAAACTGTGTCTGTGCCACTTATTACATTACAGTCATCCTCCACTGAATAAAGCTATGCCGCCTGTTTAGTCCTGTTTCCAATTTTGAACTGGTTTTAGCCTACTTTTGTATTGTGGGCCTACAAACTGTGTCTGCGCCACTCATTACAGTCATTCTCCACTGAACAAAGCTATGCCGCCTGTTTAGTCCTGTTTCCAATTTTGAACTGCTTTTAGCCTACTTTTGAATTGTGGGCCTACAAATTGTGTCTGCGCCACTCATTACAGTCGTACTCCACTGAAAAAATCTATGCCACCTGTTTAGTCCTGTTTCCAATTTTGAACTGCTTTTAGCCTACTTTTGTATTGTGGGCCTAGAAACTGTGTCTGCGCCACTCATTAAAGTCGTACTTCACTGAACAAAGCAATGCCGCCTGTTTAGTCCTTTTACCAATTTTGAACTGCTTTTAGCCTACTTTTGTATTGTGGGCCTACAAACTGTGTCTGCGCCACTTATCACAGTCGTACTCCACTGAATAAAGCTATGCCACCTGTTTAGTCCTGTTTCCAATTTATTTTGAACTGCTTTTAGCCTACTTTTGTATTGTATTGTGGGCCTACAAACTGTGTGTGCGCCACTCATTACAGTCGTCCTCCACTGAACAAAGCTATGCCACCTGTTTAGTCCTGTTTCCAATTTTTAACTGCTTTTAGCCTACTTTTGTATTGTGGGTCTACAAACTGTGTCTGCACCACTCATTAAAGTCGTACTCCACTGAACAAAGCAATGCCGCCTTTTTAGTCCTTTTCCCAATTTTGAACTGCTTTTAGCCTACTTTTGTATTGTGGGCCTAGAACTGTGTGTGCGCCACTCATGACAGTCGTCCTCCACTGAATAAAGCTATGCCACCTGTTTAGTCCTGTTTCCAATTTTGAACTGCTTTTAGCCTACTTTTGTATTGTGGGCCTACAAACTGTGTCTGCGCCACTCATTAAAGTCGTACTCCACTGAACAAAGCAATGCCGCCTGTTTAGTCCTTTTACCAATTTTGAACTGCTTTTAGCCTACTTTTGTATTGTGGGCCTACAAACTGTGTCTGCGCCACTCATCACAGTCGTCCTCCACTGAATAAAGCTATGCCACCTGTTTAGTCCTGTTTCCAATTTTGAACTGCTTTTAGCCTACTTTTGTATTGTGGGCCTACAAACTGTGTCTGCGCCACTCATTAAAGTCGTACTCCACTGACCAAAGCAATGCCGCCTGTTTAGTCCTGTTCCCAATTTTGAACTGCTTTTAGCCTACTTTTGTATTGTGGGCCTAAAAACTGTGTGTGCGCCACTTATTACAGTCGTCCTCCACTGAACAAAGCTATGCCGCCTGTTTAGTCCTGTTTCCAATTTTGAACTGCTTTTAGCCTACTTTTGTATTGTGGGCCTACAAACTGTGTCTGCGCCACTCATTAATGTCGTACTCCACTGAACAAAGCAATGCCACCTGTTTAGTCCTTTTCCCAATTTTGAACTGCTTTAAGCCTACTTTTGTATTGTGGGCCTACAAACTGTGTCTGCGCCACTCATCACAGTTATCCTCCACTGAATAAAGCTATGCCGCCTGTTTAGTCCTGTTTCCGATTTTGAACTGCTTTTTGCCTACTTTTATATTGTGGGCCTACAAACTGTGTCTGCGCCACTCATTACAGTCGTTCTCCACTGAACAAAGCTATGCAGCCTGTTAAGTCCTGTTTCCAATTTTGAACTGCTTTTAGCCTACTTTTGTATTGTGGGCCTACAAACTGTGTCTGCGCCACTCATTACAGTCGTCCTCCACTGAACAAAGCTATGCCGCCTGTTTAGTCCTGTTTCCAAGTTTGGCATCTGGCGATAAGAATGTCATCCATGATCCTCTAGTGGATAGGAAGGACATTGTCTTTCCTCCCTTACACATAAAACTTGGATTGATGAAGCAGTTCGTCAAAGCTCTCAATCACAGTGGAGAATGCTTTAACTATATATGTTCAACTTTTCCTGGTCTCCGTGAAGAGAAGAAAAAGGCTGGAATATTTGATGAACCTCAAATACGAACACTTATGAGAGACCCAAATTTGATCACATTAATGAATGAGAGAGAAGAAAGAGCTTGGAATGCATTTTGTAATGTGGTGCAGAATTTTCTAGGGAATAAGAAAGCAGACAACTAAGAAGAGATTGTGGAAGAGCTACTAATGAGTCTGCGAAATCTTGGATATAGAATGAGTATCAAGATTCACTATTTACACAGCCATTTGGACTTTTTCCAGAGAACCTTGGGGATGAGAGCGAGGAGCAAGGGGAGCGTTTTCATCAGGACATTAAAACAATGGAAGAACGGTATCAAGGTCGGTGGGACTCACATATGATGGATGACTATTGCTGGAGCTTGAGGAGAGACAACCCAGAAGCTGTACATCACAGATCAGCCAAGAAAAGAAAGTTCAAATAACTACCATTTGTCCTTCATCTGTGCGCCATATATATGTGTTTTTATATTTTGTAGTTTAATTCTGTAAGTATATTTGATTTGCTGTACATAGACTTTGTAATCTTTGTTATTCCTTGATTAAAAATATATAAAATGTAGTACCGAAAATCATGTGTTTTTAACATAAAACATTAGGAGTAATTTTCATCAAAAATTGAAAATATCTCGAAATCCTGATGTGATAGCCAAAAACGGAGTTCATATTCGTAATCAGCAGCCAAAATTGACTTAAAATATGTTTTATAACCTTTTGCCAGAAAATTTGCGTTGACCAGTATTATTCATTATTTATCAAGGTCATAAATGAAGCTAGCTTGTTAATAAGTGAACCTTTGTAAATGCAAAGTACTAAACTGAGGCTCATTACCAGAGCAATAAGCAGAGCAAGATATCAGGTTATCTGTAAAAGCTAATCTGCTGCTGATAGTTTTCATGTTCCTTTGCATTCAAACCAGGAGCTGAGACAGAGTTACTTTTTCATTCTATTTTTATTGGGTTTCTTACAAAATGCACACGTAATACTGACAACAATGAAATATACAAGAATATAACGTACATTTACAAATAGCATTAAAGGGCAGGAATATTTATTTTCATAATTACAGTCACTCCTCAAGAAACTGAGAGTTGTCAATGACTTACTACGTTATGTTTCCCAAGTAACGTGACCTGACAGACATCGGAATGTGAGTATGTGGTTTTTTTTTTTTTACTTTTACAATGGTAACCAGGGTAAATATCGGGTTACTAAGCGCGGCCCTGCACTTAGTAACCCGATGTTTACCCTGGTTACCCGGGGACTTTGGCATCGTTAAAGACAGTTTCAACGATGCCGAAGTTTTTCCCCTGATCGTTGGTCGCTGGAGAGAGCTGTCTGTGTGACAGCTCCCCAGCGACCACACAACGACTTACCTACGATCACGGCCAGGTCGTATCGCTGGTCGTGATCGTTGGGAAATCGTTTAGTGCAACGGTACCTTAACACTTGCAGTGGCTGACATGTTTTGTTTAATAATGTGGAATTGCACATATCTCATGTTCTTGGGGGCGTGTGGAGAAGCCAACGGTACCATTGAGATCCAGCTTTGCTCCGGGAGGAGCCTTGAATGTGAAGTTCTGAAGCAGCTTTGTAAAGAAGAGGAAAAGTTCCATTTTAGCCAAGTTCTCTCCTGCACAACTTCTCTTCCCTATAAAAATGAGCAGATAGAAAACATAAGACCATGGAGTGTTCTGGTATCAGAAAGTCCCTGAGATGGTTGAATTATTCACCATCTCTACTTTTGAGAATACTCACCAACAGAAAATGGTATAAAGGCCTCATTTTTGACAAAATTTCCATCAGAGTCCAAAAAATGTTCAGGATAAAAGTTGTCAGGTTTCCTGAAGTACTTGTCATCTCGAAGGACAGATGTCAGTGATGGTATTACATGAGTTCCCTGCAAAAAAATCATGAATTCATTAATGATTCTTCATGCTAAGATGTACTAAATGTAGGGCAGAACCCTCAGCACTAATAACTGGACCTCATAAGGGCACATTATTAGATCCCCATGTGGAAATGTATTCAGTACTTTTTGTGGACAACAGAGGAGGCTGGCGTATTTCGTCTCAAGCAGCCTCTCATTTATTATTATTATTATTATTATTATTATTATTATTACTCATTTTTAAATCAAGTGACATCTGAAAGTGATCTCTATGCAGCCTCTTTGGCCCAAAACATATATTTATTTAGGCAAGAGAAACTGAACAATAATCTTGGACATTGTGTTAAAGGGGTATTACAAAAAATCTTAACTTGCTGATTGCTGATGCTTTGACCACTGAGACTCCTAGTTATCCTGTTATCGGGGCTTTGGGACCTTTTACATACTTGTCATTAGTTTGGAGTATAAAATCCTGATAACATCTCCATATTGCATGACTAAATAAATGACCTCTTCTAATATTTCCTAATACCTCAGGATGTCCTATAAACTATGGAAAAATACAAGGTCCCATTAATCAAGAATTGAGATAAGTTGATCGCTTCAATCTTTGAATTTGTCAGGTTTGATAACTTTACCTCCAAAATTGATTTGATTAGAATATATTTGCCACAAATCCCTAAAAAGTCTCTAACTGCCTGAAAAAACGCGTCTAGGAGCTTATTGAACCCTTTCTCAGCTCTGCATTGAAAAGACAGCCTCTCTAATGTCTAAATTATGTCAATATATCTAAATAGGTGTAAATGGATGGTAAGTGGAGGTGGTGGCAAATTATCTTTTGGATATGAAATATATTTATGACTTGCTGATCTCGCAATGCAGGAAGCATACTTTCTGTTGAACTCCAGCCTTGGATTCAGGATTTTGTTTCAGTAGCAATATTTTCACCGAGGGGCTTATTGCTGCCCTCCTTGATGGCAGTATGTGAAAAAATGCTGATATTAAGGTGTGTCTATCTCAGATCAATCAATTTGCAGTCACACTGACAATACAGGTACAGTGTTTCACTGCTTAGGCCTATATCTATCCCTAGGGGGAATGAGCTGTGTGCTCTGACCTTTTTTATTACACTGTAAAAGCATAAAATTTCACTCCTTGACCAACTTCCATCTTTTAGGTTTGCTGTGATAACCCCATGATTGGCTGTGTTAGTCCATGTCATGTGATAGCTGTAGGGTATCATGGTGAAGCCATGCTGGAATGCATGACTTTATTGCCCCACTCTTAGTCATTGGTTGTGTGTTAAACAATGCTGGGCACTTTTTTCTTTTGGCCGATCCTCACAAACTCAATGGCAACATTTTTGATTATGTGAGTATCTGCAAATTTCAGGAAATTCTACTAGAAGTTGTTCCTCTGCGGATTGATTCACTCAACTCTAAGCAAGATGCTACCAGGGAATATTCTTTTTTTAATACCTACTTTTGGCAGGAAGAAGCCCTTCACTGTGACATCTTGAGTGGTCTGACGTGGCACATTGGTTGGCACAAGATTGGCAAATCTCTGAATCTCGTGGATGACAGCGTCCGTGTATGGCATTTCTTTGCGATGTATCATCTGAGGTTCAGCTAAACCGATGACTGTTTCGATTTCTTTATGAACATTTTCTGTTATTAAAGAAATAATTATCCTTAATATCTCAAATTCTTAACTAGAACCATGTATCCTGTTTTATAAAGTCCCAGATCCCCAGCTTTCCCTCATAAAATCATAGAGGTACTTGTAAATTAGCAGACCTTGACCCTCTAATTTGCATTAGGCATCTAAGGTACCTGTTTAAAGGTCATTGTGAAGGAAGGAGAAGGAGGTGGGCTGTGACATGCTGCATTGTGAATGGTGGATCTTGTGTTATCTACTGTATATAAAGATCTTATCAGTCATTGCCCAGGAAGGTGAAGAGGTGAGCTGTCACATTAAATATTGAAAATGGTGGATTATTTGTTATATAATATATATAGGTGTTATCAGACATTTCAGAGGAGGAGGAGGTGAGCTGTGACATTACCCATTATGAATGATGAATCATCTGTTATCTACTGTATATAGAGGTGTTTTCAGTAGTGATGAGCGAGCAATAAAATGCTCGGATCAGTAGCGTAGCTACCGGGGGGGCAGAGGGTGCTGTCGCCCCGGGCCCGGAGCTCAGAGGGTGCCCACCCGGAGCTACGCCACTGTAACTGCATCGAATTGATCTCCCTGCTCTGTCAGTATGGGGCTCCTGAGCAGGCGGGGGGGGGGGCCCGGTGCCAGCAGTGGGCCCCCCGCCTGTCGTCACAAGGTGAGCTGTATCGGCAGCTAGCCAATACAGCTCACCGCATTGATGGGAGAAGGAGCGGTGCGCTCCTTCTCCCATCATCCTTCTGTCAGTGTCTGGCCTCCTGGCATCGCCGACACTGACAGCGGGTGCCGGGATGACATCATCGTAGCCGCTGTCAGTGTCGGAGATGAGCGGGAGCTCGTCGCAGTGCAGGAAGCAGGTGGAAGAGAGGTGAGTATTGTGTTTCTTTTATGGGGGCTGCCTTAAACTACAGGGTCTGCCTTTGGGGGTACTGTATTATATAAAAGGGTCTGCCTATGGGGGTACTGCATTATATAAAAGGGTCTGTCTATGGGGGTACTGTATTATATAAAAGGGTCTGCCTATGGGGGTACCGCATTATATAAAAGGGTCTGCCTATGGGGTACTGCATTATGTAAAAGGGTCTGCCAATGGAGAAAATGCATTATATAAAAGGGTCTGACTATGGAGGAAATGCATTATATAAAAGGGTCTGCCTATGGAGGTATTGCATTATGTAAAAGGGTCAGTCTATGGGGGTACTGTATTATATAAATAGATCTGCCTATGGGGGTACTGTATTATATAAAAGGATCTGCCTATGGGGGTACTGTATTATATAAAAGGCTCTGCCTATGCAGGTACTGCATCATATAAAAGGGTCTGCCTATGGGGGTACTGCATTATATAAAAGGGTCTGACTATGGAGGAAATGCATTATATAAAAGGGTCTGCCTATGGGGGAACTGTATTATATAAAAAGGGTCTGCCTATGGAGGTACTGCATCATATAAAAGGGTCTGCCTATGGGGGTACTGTATTATATAAAAGGGTCTGCCTATGGGGGTACTGTATTATATAAACTGCCTATGGGGGTACTGTACTATATAAAAGGGTCTGCCTATGGGGGTACTGTATTATATAAAAGGATGTGCTTATGGGGGTACTGACTTATACAACAGGGTCTACCTGTGGGGGTAATGTCTTATATTATTATTATTATTATACATTTTTATAGAGCCATTTATTCCATGGCGCTTTACATGTGAATACAGGGCAAATATAGACAAATACATTAAACATGAGCAAATAACAAGGCACACGGGTACATAAGGAGGGAGGACCCTGCCCATGAGGGCTCACAGTCTGCAGGGGATGGGTGATGAAACACTAGGAAAGGGTAGGGCAGGTTGCACGGCGGTTCAGTAACTTCAGGATCACTGCAGGCTGTAGGCTTGTCGGAAGAGGTGGGTCTTCAGGTTCTTTTTGAAGGTTTCTATGGTAGGCGAGAGTCTGATGTGTTGGGGTAGAGAGTTCCAGAATATGGGGGAAGCACGGGAGAAGTCTTGGATGTGGTTGTGGGAAGAAGAGATGAGAGGGGAGTAGAGAAGGAGGTCTTGAGAGGATCGGAAGTTGCGTGTAGGTAGGTACTGGGAGACCATGTCACAGATGTATGGAGGAGACAGGTTGTGGATGGCTTTGTATGTCATTGTGAGGGTTTTGAACTGGAGTCTCTGGGCGATAGGAAGCCAGTGAATGGCTTGACATAGGGGAGAGGCTGGGGAATAGCGGGGAGACAGGTAGATTAGTCGGGCAGCAGAGTGTAGGATGGATTGGAGTGGTGCCAGAGTGCTAGATGGGAGTCCAGAGAGTAGGAGGTTGCAGTAGTCGAGGAGGGAGATGATAAGGGCATGCACTAGCGTTTTTGCGGTGTTGCGGTCAAGGAAAGAACGGATCCGGGAAATATTTTTGAGTTTGAGACGGCAGGAGGAGGCAAGGGTTTGGATATGTGGCTTGAAAGAGAGGGCAGAGTCGAGAATCCCCTGAGACAACGGGCGTGTGGGACTGGGGAAAGTGAGCAACCATTGACATTGATGGATAGGTCTGGAGGAGAGGTAGAGTGAGATGGGGAAAGATGATGAATTCTGTTTTGTCCATGTTCAGTTGTAGAAAGCGAGCAGAAAAGAAGGTTGAAATAGGAGACAGACAGTGCGGGATTTTAATAAGTAAGGAGGTAAGGTCAGATCTGGATAGGTAGATCTGCGTGTCATCAGCGCAGAGATGGTACTGCATACCGTGGGATTCTATGAGCTGTCCCAGGCCGAAAGTGTAGATGGAGAAGAGTAGGGGTCCTAGAACAGAGCCTTGAGGAACAAAGGCCGAAGTGAGGAGGTGGATTGGGGGAGGGAGACACTGAATGTTCGGTCTGTCAGATATGATGAGATCCAGAAAAGGGCCAAGTCTCTGATGCCAAGAGATGAGAGGATTTGTAGCAAAAGGAAGTGGTCCACAGTGTCGAAGGCAGAAGACAGGTCCAGGAGAAGGAGGACAGAGTAGTGTCGCTTGCTCCTGGCACTTAGTAGGTCATTGGTGACTTTAGTTAGGGCAGTTTCAGTTGAGTGATGGGGACGGAAGCCAGATTGTAACTGATCAAAGAGGGAGCAGGAGGAGAGGTGGGAGGACAGTTCAAGATGGACGTGTTGCTCCAAAAATTTGGAGGCATAAGGGAGAAGAGATATCAGGCGATAGCTAGACACAGAGGATGGGTCGAGGGAGGGCTTTTTGAGGATGGGTGTGATGTTGGCATGCTTTAAGGATGAGGGGATACTACAGGGTCTGCGTATGGGGTACTGTCTTATACTACAGGGCCTGCCTATGGGGTACTGTCTTATACTACAGGGTCTGCCTATGGGGTACTGTCTTATACTACAGGACCTGCCTATGGGGTACTGTCTTATACTACAGGGTCTGCCTATGGGGTACTGTCTTATACTACAGGGTCTGCCTATGGGGTTACTGTCTTATACTACAGTGTCTGCCTATGGGGTACTGTCTTATACTACAAGGTCTGCCTATGGGGTACTGTCTTATACTATAGGGTCTGCCTATGGGGGTGCTGCATTGAGCTATACTGAGGACTATCTGGCACATTATACTATATAGAGGTTATCTATGGGGCCATCATACAGTGTGGGGATTACAATGAAGGGGCCATCATACAGTGTTTGAGCCATGAAACAGTTTGGGGGCTACTAAGGGGCCATTATATTGGGTGAGTGGTACTATACAGTGAGGGGGTATTATACTGTGCATAAGAGAGCATCATACTGTGTATAGATGAGCTGTACAGGGGGGGGCGACTCGGGACATTATTAAATGTAAAGTGGGCACTTATTGTTATAGGGGAACACAGGTTACTGTGACTATCAAAAGGGCACACAGGGCATTATTACTTACTAGGGGGCACAATGTGGGCTCTGTTTTCTAGGGCACTTGTGCCTGGCATTCCTATATTATAGTGGGTTGCTTTAGAATTTAGAGGGCATAGAGAACCGCACAGCAGATGCAGTAATAGAGACACATATGGCAGCAGAGGCTCAGTATTGGGGTATCAGTTACAGTAATAGGGACACATACGGCAGCAGCAGCTCAGTATTGGGGTATCAGGTGCAGTAATAGGGGCACATATGGCAGCAGCGGCTCAGTATTGGGGTATCAGGGGCAGTAATAGGGACACATACGGCAGCAGCGGCTCAGTATTGGGGTATCAGGTGCAGTAATAGGGTCACATACGGCAGCAGCAGCTCAGTATTGGGGTATCAGGTGTAGTAATAGGGACACATACGGCAGAGGCTTAGTATTGGGGTATCAGGTGCAGTAATAGGGACACATACGGCAGCAGCGGCTCAGTATTGGGGTATCAGGGGCAGTAATAGGGACACATACGGCAGCAGCGGCTCAGTATTGGGGTATCAGGTGCAGTAATAGGGTCACATACGGCAGCAGCAGCTCAGTATTGGGGTATCAGGTGCAGTAATAGGGTCACATATGGCAGCAGCGGCTCAGTATTGGGGTATCAGGTGCAGTAATAGGGTCACATACGGCAGCAGCAGCTCAGTATTGGGGTATCAGGTGCAGTAATAGGGACACATACAGCAGCAGCGGCTCAGTATTGGGGTATCAGGGGCAGTAATAGGGTCACATATGGCAGCAGCAGCTCAGTATTGAGGTATCAGGGGCAGTAATAGGGTCACATACGGCAGCAGCGGCTCAGTATTGGGGTATCAGGTGCAGTAATAGGGTCACATATGGCAGCAGCAGCTCAGCATTGAGGTATCAGGGGCAGTAATACGGTCACATACGGCAGCAGCGGCTCAGTATTGGGGTATCAGGGGCAGTAATAGGGACACATACGGCAGCAGCGGCTCAGTATTGGGATATCAGGTGCAGTAATAGGGACACATACGGCAGCAGCGGCTCAGTATTGGGTTATCAGGTGCAGTAATAGGGACACATACGGCAGCAGCGGCTCAGTATTGGGGTATCAGGGGCAGTAATAGGGACACATACGGCAGCAGCGGCTCAGTATTGGGGTATCAGGTGCAGTAATAGGGACACATACGGCAGCAGCGGCTCAGTATTGGGGTATCAGGTGCAGTAATAGGGACACATACGGCAGCAGCGGCTCAGTATTGGGGTATCAGGTGCAGTAATAGGGACACATACGGCAGCAGCGGCTCAGTATTGGGGTATCAGGTGGAGTAATAGGGACACATACGGCAGCAGCGGCTCAGTATTGGGGTATCGGGTGCAGTAATAGGGACACATACGGCAGCAGCGGCTCAGTATTGGGAGATCAGGTGCAGTAATAGGGTCACATACGGCAGCAGCGGCTCAGTATTGCGGTATCAGGTGCAGTAATATGGACACATAGGGCATCAGCGGCTCAGTATTGGGGTATCAGGGGCAGTAATAGGACACATACTGCAGCAGCAGCAGCTCAGTATTGGGGTATCAGGTGCAGTAATAGGGACACATACGGCAGCAGCGGCTCAGTATTGGGGTATCAGCAGGATGAGGAGTTTGTGCAGGTTGGGAATAGATGTGACGGAGCTTGAATATGAGAAGTGAAATGTGTCTTTGTTGTATTCTCTGCAGACGAGTCCTGGGTGGAAGAAGCTGTCATGTCAGTTTGGGCCAGATAGAAAAAACGGGAAAAGTGAACGATTCCATAAGAAAGGACGGCAGCGGTAAGACATTAACTGTGCTGTGATCTCTTATATGTTCTCTAGGGCTGGTATCTACCACTGACTATATGGCGGTACTATCCATGTTGGTCTTTATATAGAGATTATCTTCAGTAATAGCGTGGTCATCTGCTGAGGTTCTCCTCCACTATTAGGGTGCGTCACCCGTTTCACACTGGTCTGGCTCCAAGAGTGGTGTTCCACACCCCCTTGCAAAGTGAGACATGAAGTTGGCTTGACGTGAGGTGGGTGAGGAGGGGGATGAGTCCAGTGCTGTAGCTCTCTCACTTCTATTTTTAGGCAATAAAGATGTATTTCCCAAAAGAACTGGTCTATACAGCTTGTCTGATTTCAGTCTGACAGGAGATTCTATAGCACATAGCTTACTCTTAGATGTCCAGAACACAATAACAAATTTCCCATTATCCCCCGTGGTTAAGCTAACCACTCCCTGTCAGCAATTACAGTTTTATCCACTATAGCGCTGGATTTTTCTAAATCAACAGTGTAGCTTCTATCAGTCACAGTTAGACATAACTGCTTGTATATTTCTATTGTATTTACAACAATCATTAGTCATGTCTCCTTACTTTGGATTTCAGGATATTTCATCATCAGTAGAAGGCCCCATCTCAGGGTGGTAGAAGTCGTCTCCATTCCAGCAGCGAACAAGTCAGTTACAACAGCTGTTAAGTTTTCATCATGAAAATATAATTCAGGATTTGGTTTCTCCTGAAAAGCACAAAATGCAGAATACATCTATTAGGGAACACTGTAGACAAATACTAGAAAAAGCAAAAAGGATATTGGAGCAAAGTAAATCTCCATTTTTTTTAATACTGTTTCATTTTTTATTTCAATTGTTTTTGAATAATTTCTAACTATAACTTAAGAGCACTTGAATTTTTGTTTTGGATATACAGAACTCCAAATCCCCTGTATAGATCTTCTTTTAAAAGTAAACTTGCCCGCTAGTGTTGACGAGCGGGACCAATAGAGGGAGCTTACTGTGTACTGTGTGATTATTGAGTTCAAGGTACAATCAGTGTGCAGAAATCTCCTTCTAGTGGTGACTTCAGGATGCCAACACAATAATATATAAGGGTGTTTAGATGGCTTTATCAAATTACCGTGTTAGATAGTAGCTTGTGAACCATACTTCAGCTCAAACTTAATTAATGCACTCAATAAAAACAATTGTTCTGCATCACAAAGGATTATGAGTAGAAAAAAATTATTTCTTAGAGAATAGAAATTCTACCCGCAGACCGAAATAGCCGTGGGGCTGGAAAACAGAGTTCCATGGGCCGCACCGTGCCTACCTGCTTGCTGTCTCCATCTGTGCTGACTTCTCTGGTGGGGGAGGGGTCTCTGTCCACTTCCTCCACCAATCAGCGTGTGAATCGGCTGTCATGATGATGTAATTTTTTTGTGTCAACTGTGTGCTACTGAGAGTCAGCGCACAGGAGACACCAAGACGGAAGCAAAGCGCCGGGGAACAGGACCGAGGAGAGTATGTGGTGTTCATTTTTTTTCATGTGCATGGGATGTTTGGGTGAGCATGGAAAGGCTATGAGGGTGTGGTACTGCACAAGGGGAGGCTATGGTGGTGACATGGTGCACTTGGAGAGGCTATGTGGGTGTCGATATGCACATGGAGAGGAGATGGAGGTGTTATGATGTAAATGCGGAGGCTAAGGGAGCATCGTGCTGCACATGGAGATGCTATGGGGTGTTGTGCTGAACATTAGGAGGCTATTGGGGTGTTGTGCTACGCATAGGGAGGCTATGGGGACATTGTGCAGCACATGGAGAGGCTACGGGGTGTTGTTCTGCACATGGGGAGGCTATCGGGGTGTCATGCTGCACATTGGGAGGCTACTGGGCCTCCTGCTGCACAAGGGGAGACTATGGGGGCCTCGTGATACACAATGGGAGACTATGGGGCCCCGTGCTGCACATGGGGAGGTTATGGGGACCTTGTGCTGCACAAGAGGAGGCTATGGGGGTGTCGCTCTGTGCATGGGGAGGCTATAGGCATGTTGTGCTGCACATGGAGAGGCTATAGGGGTGTTTTGGTGCACATTGGGAGGCTATGGGAGCATTGTGCTGCACATAGAGAGGCTACAGGGTGTTGTGCTGCACATGAGGAGGCTATTGGGGTTTCGTGGTGCACATAGGGAGGCTACAGAGCCCTGTGCTTCAAAGGGGAGGCTATGGGTGCCACGTGCTGCACAAGGGAAGGCTATGGGAGCCTTGTGCTGCAGTAGGGGAGACAATGGGGGCCTTGTCTTGCACAAGGGGAGGCTATGGAGGCCTCATTCTTCCCATTGGGAGCTGTGTGGGGCTTATGCAGTATGAGAGTAGGTTGTGTGGGGCTCGTGCTATGTATGGGGAGGCTGTGTGGGGCTTGCGCTGTGTATGGGGAGTCTGTGTGGGGCTCATTCAGTATATGGGGAGGCTGTGTGGGGCTCAAGCAGTATATGGGAGGCTGTGTTGGGCTCATGCCATATATAGGGAGGCTGTGTGGGGCTCATTCATTATATAAGGAGGCTGTGTGGGGCTCATGCTGTATATAGGGAGGCTATGTGGGGGCTCTTACAGCATATAAGGCTCTGTGGGGGTCTCATATGATATACAAATGGGCCTGTACTCGGGTTCAAATGATATATAAGGGGATGTCAACTTAATTCTGCTCAATATTAAGTGATACAATTAATATTAATATAACTATCAATAATATAATAATTATAATATATTGATGTTAATATTGAGCAGAATTAATTTCGGCTTATTGGTGCAGTCCTCGACAACAGTCGCGGTCTCTCATGTGGCCCCTCAGGAAAATTAATTGCCCACCACTGCATTAAAGCATTGATCTCTAACACATGGTCTGACGCCACATGGAGCCCTTGAGGCTGTCAACTGTGGCCCACGGGGCACTGAAGCTCTCGGGACAGCACAGAGCAGATCGTAGAAGAGGCTTGATGTCGCCCCTTACTGACATTACACCAGAGCACAATCTGTCAGGATTTTGGAGTTGAGGGGATTCTTTCCTACCCTTCTGAATTGCTGGTGGCAGATGAATGTGTAGAGGAGGATTTTTTTTTTACTCTTTCAGAGGAAGGTGATTTCTATAAATCGCCATACATGTACGACGAAAGGATATCATCAGTCAGTGTCAGTTGTAAATGGTAGCTAGCTATCGAATAACCCAAGCTATGAAATGGTACCATAACCCAGGAAGACTGAGCAGGGGTGAGACTATGAACAAAGAACAAAGTTGTGGTCTAGAGATCTTATGAATACAGAGAATGGTCCCCCCTCCCACTAACAGCCTTTCCTTGAAGGAATCCAGTAAGGTTTGAAAGGGTCCTTTAAATTGAATGTCTTAATGAGTAACAGACCTCTAGATTTAATTTGGAATTTCTCACCTCTCTTCTCTGCCATATTCCTTCCAGTAAATTAAACAACCAAAGTACTATAGTGCGCATGTGCCGGCTTCACTTCAGAGTCATCGATACTGGATGGCCTTTCACGGTGCATGCGCACTACAGTATTCTACCCTCGTCAAGGCAGAGAGAAGTGCACCTAAGCAGGAGTGCAATTGTGGTATACTGTGTGGATGGCATAGGACGCATCATCCACATGAAGCGGGAAGAAGGACCGCAATTGTAAGAAGAGATGAGGTTCCAGATCAAGGCCAGAGATGCCCATTTAACCGGACCGCTCTGTCTGTAGGTATCATGAAAGCTATTTTCTGTGTTATGCAGAGAAGAATGGAGACATATATACAACATGCCAGAATGGTGTAAAAGAGGCCTGAAAAATGATGGCCACTCTTTAGAAACCTGGTGAAAGGTTCAATCTTAGAGTGCTGCACCTGAACTAAACTGATCAAACATTTGGGCTGATAGAATTTTTGATCTTTCAATTAGATCAGACTATCACCAGGATAAAATAAGACATTGTGATAGAAAATGTCATAGAAGATATTGTTCACAAAGCATTAAAAGACTGGCTTAAAATGAACTAAAGCATCAAAGGAGAAATAAGGCCCAGTAAAAGTGGTTATCTATAGATGGAGATTAGATAAAAAATAATTTGAGAAGGCAGCAGACTGGCAGCGGACCTCTCATAGAAAGCACAGGAGCGCTCTGCTGGATCAGCCCTAATGGGTTTGGGAGAAGCAGCAGAGATGGCTGCCAGCCAAACGATCGGCCGAACAATCATTCCGTTGACAGACATCTAATTTATGGCTTTCTTTCGACCAAGGCATGACCCAGAAGCATTGTCACATTGTCACAGTTGGGGGTGATCCAAAGACAAAGTCATTTTCATTTTTAATTCCTTTCTATATGTTGACGTGATCTATACTATTTTGTAATATTCTTGCATTAAAAATTCCCTATTGGTCCCGTGATGATATCATAGAATCAACCCAGGAAATAGCATTAAGTTACAAAGCAACAGATCACTGGATCACACGAGTTCAAGTGTTTGTCTCAGCAAAACAAAGTTTTGCTCAGGAAACTGGATTTGTACCAAATGGAAAACTCAACCGTACTCACTCATCAGCATCCACTAGCATCCAACACAGGCCACAATGTAGTCTTTGCAGCGACAGGAAATAGTGATGCCCCCGTTGCCCCTAGCTGCCTGACCACTGAAGCTTGTGATTGGCTGCAGCAGTCAGGCGATTTGAGCAGCGTGTCATCAGATGTTATATGGTGATACACTTCACAAAGTCATCTGACTGCTGCAGCCAATCACAGGCAGCATTGATCTGGTGGCTGGTGTAATATTGGCATCCATTCTTCCTAATTCTTTGCAGACCAAGTCCCTACTGTCAGTTTGGTTATTGTGATCCAAGCTCTGTCTATTTTTCATGGACATGTAAATTTTGCTTAAAGAGGTTGTCCACTATTTTTACATTGATGACCCAACCTTTGGATCTGTCATCAATGTCTGATAGGCTGGGGTACGACATCTGGCACCCTCCAGATCAGCTGTTATCGGTGTCGGCACCGGCCGGAAGTACTCACTTGCCGAGCAGCTCCATCTACTTGTAGTGTCCGGGGCTTGGTACTGCACTACAAGTAGATGGAGCAGCTCAGCAAGTGAGCACTTCTGGATGGTTGCCACCATCACTGAAACCAATAACAGCTGATCTGGAGGGTGCCAGGTGTCAGACCCCAGCAGATCAGACATTGATGACCGATCCTAAGGATTGATCATTATAGTAAAAATAGTGGACAAACTCTTTAACCTAAATTTACATGTCCATGAAATACAAAAATAGACAGTGATCGTATCACAATATCCAAACTGATAGTCAGGACTCAAAACTTGAAATAACTTTTCCATTGAAATATACAAGCAGTTAGCTCAGGTCAAGAGTGTCACCATAGCTCATAGCTATGATTAAGGAATTAATTTGGAAATGCATAAGAATATGTTTTGACACATGTTATTAAATGTTGTCTATGCCCATCATTTTGAATAAAGAACAAGACTTTGTCTTGGAAGACACAGCCGAACTTTTCTTCGCATGCTGTCCATGTTTCAAAGACGTTTGACCTCCACCTTTTAAAGCTTTGACAAAACTGGTTTTATTGCATTATATCATGAAGATTGGATTCCCAGGGGTCCCAGCATTCTTACTCTGCCTTTTTGCCGTGCTCAGCAAATATTAACCTTCTCCTTTCGCCCCAGAGAACCAGTATTATTAAACAAACATCTATCTTATTACTTTACCTCTTTCTGCTTGACCAAAAAAGAATCTATAAGACTACTCTGGTCATTCACATCCAGTTCCTTCCTTTGTTTGGTGAAGACCTCTTTAACAAATGAATGTAATTCAGTAACGTTTTGCTGGATACATTTATGGGTTCCAGGAAACCAGCGCATCAGGAAAGGAAATGCGTTGTACAACTGTGGAGGGAAATGTATATGAAGTCATTGCATCTAGGAGTACTGATGGGTGTAACAACTCATCAGTATTACATACATCGTACCATTACCACTACCTTCCAATTGATAATGCAAAACTTTAACTTTCTCCGTACTCAGAAAGATGGCTGATTATTTATTTCTTGTGTTTTGGGGGTTTGACAATACCTATCTTGACCATACGAGGTTACTCAGCTGGACTTCAACCCTAAGGACTCTCACTAGACTACAGGGCAGACATTTCTGGCTGGGTTCAAGTCTACCCCGCTCATACTTTGGAAAAAAAAAATATTTTAGTACCTCAAAGGGTTACCCCATACTTTGACCAATTGCGTCCAAACTGTTCAAATTTATCGAATTCTATTAAGGATATAGTTTTACACCCAGTAAACAACATTGGGTTTTGCCTTGGCCTACACTTACAGGGGAACAATAGACTTACATCCTTACAAGAAGTTCTTAGTCTAGCAAAAGAGACCTCTATCTTCTGTAGTTCTCACCTCGGAGTCTTCTCCAACAAGGCACAGTTCCGTGCCACTATGAGGTTACCATCTCATACAGCCTCCCACCACAAATGCTAAAGTCATGGGGTTTCACAACTTAGTGAGTCTCTCTCCACGACTCAGTGGTTTCTCATGGCAGCTATGCCAATATCACAACTACCCTAGGCTGGAAGCGTGCAACCTGCATGTTATGACTTATCTACTCGCTCCATCATATGGCAGATATTGCGCTATGGAGTAGAAGGATTAATTCAAGGTTAATTTTGTCCCATTTTAAATTGGTTATGCAAGATTAATAATATATTTTTTGCATTCAGTCACTGGTTTGCCCATTGTATATAACCAAATCTTTACTCATCCACCTCCGGTCAAGAGCTTCCTCTCAGCCCGTGCCCCCTGTCCTTGTTGAAAGTCTCTAGCAGTCATGTCATAGTTACACAGCATTTGACCGTTGCTACCAATTTATGAGCTCTACAGTGATGTTAAGAAGGAGAGAAATGTAAGCAAATCATAAAAATGGTTGATGGTGTGATGGATAAGCAACTTTTGACAGCAGACGGTGCACCCTCCCACACCCTTTGCCGAACTCTGCAACCATTTACCACATCAGTAGCTTACCAAGGCCATGGGGCTACCAGCAATCATGGCCAACTCCATTACTAATTTCAAAAGTCTGTGAAGTTTTTGGTCATCATAGTCAAAGCGATGGCCGAATAACATAGATACAATGATATTACAGACGGCAGTGTTCATCATCATGGTGTTGTCAAAGGGTTCACCTAAAGGAACAGCAAAAAAAATGGAGGATAATGATTGGAAAGCTGAAGGCTGAATTCATTGATCAGTATGAAGACAGAAAATAAAAATAGATTCCTGACAACTGTAAGGAAATACAGAAATATATTAAGATAATAAAGAAGAGAGCTTTCAGGGAACCTGTCACTTATGAAACCTTTGTTTATCTGCAGGCAAAATTCATGTGTGGCAGTGTAACTGGAAAAGCGGCTACAGGGAGAAAATACAGATATTATATATTGTCTGCAGCCGCTTGTTTCCAGTTATCGGAGTAGCTCAGGGGGCAGTAACAGTCACAACACAGTCAGCGTGCTGTTATCGCTCCCTCTACACCTTGACTGGCAGCATATCTACTGCTTGTTTGTGACTGGAAGTGATCGGCTGCAGGGAGAATATAAGCTCATTTTCTCCCTGCAGCCAAGCTTGCATGAGACCAGCCTAACATGAGTTATATGCTATTTACTACAGATTAATGCTATACCTGCAGCTAAGCAGTGTTTTTAAGGAGACCGGTTCCCATTAGTAGTAATAGTTAAAGGGGTTTATCCATTAACAAAGTACATTTTAATTAATAGATCTTGGAATAAAAATAAGTTTCACAATTGAATGTGTTAAAAAATGTTTTTCCAGTGCTGAGATAATTTTTTAAATGTGCTCCTGCTTTGTACTGTGTAATGGCTGTCTGACTGTACAATCATCATAGCTCCTGGGAGGGGGAGGAAGCAAAAGACTATACAGACATTACAGCAGAAGATCACAGCTGATTCTTTTGCGGGACAAAGCATTTTACTGCCAGTTTTCAAGCAATTTTTTACCATAAAGAAAGAATAATTTGAGATCCCATACTGTTCTGTCTATATACTCTTTTGCTTCCTCCCCTGCCCAGGACCTGTGATATAAACAGACAATATCCCTGTACGGTGAGACATGGACATTACACAGTACACAGCAGGGGCACATGTATAAGATTATCTCAGCAAAAGAAACAATTTTTTAAACACATCAAAATGGAGAACGTATTACTATTCAAAGATCTATTGACTAAAATTAACTTTCTATGTGGGAAAACCCCTTTCAGTACATTGAGGCTTTATCATGGTAAATAAAAGATTGTAAATAGGTGGCTGGATTATATTAGTTATATACTTGTACATAGGGGCAGTATTATAGTAGTTATGTTCTTGTACATAGGGGGCAATATTATAGTAGTTATATTCTTGTACATAGGGGCAGTATTCTAGTAGTTATATTCTTCTACATAGGGGGCAGTATTATAGTAGTTATATTCTTGTATATAGGGGCAGTATTATAGTAGTTATATTGTTGTACATAGGGAGCAGTATTATAGTAGTTATATTCTTGTACATAGGGACAGTATTATAGTAGTTATATTCTTATACATAGGAGCAGTATTATTGTAGTTATATTCTTGTACATAAGAGGCAGTTTTATAGAAGTCATATTTTTATATGGAGAAGAATTAAAGTAATTGTTTTCTTTCTCATAGAGCTTAGTATTGTGCAGTTGGTGTAGTATTTTATTTTTTTTGCAGTGTAGGAGATATGGCCATGACAAGATGTACTAATAGTTTAGCACTAGTGATGAGCGAGTATACTCGTTGCTCGGGTTCCCCCAGCATGCTCGAGTGATCTCCAAGTATTTTTTAGTGTTCAGAGATTTCGTTTTAATTGCCCCAGCTGAATAATTTACAGCTACTAGCCAGCTTGATTACATGTGAGGATTCCCTAGCAACCAGGCAACCCCCACATGTACTCAGGCTGGCTAGTAGATGTAAATCATTCACCTGAGGCAATAAAAACTAAATCTCCGAACACTAACAAACACTCAGAGACCACCCGAGCAAGGAGTACACTCGCTCATCACTATTTAGCACTCAGTTACATACATACATACATTTCAGTATAATAATACTTTTTTTCTGACCTTTGTAGGATCTAAATATTTTTATTAGATAATTGGCTTCCTCATTAATGTTCTCTTCTATGGCTCTTGTCCCCATACCATAATCACGTAATGTGGAAAGAGTAAACCGTCGCATGGCTTTCCAGTTATGTCCATTAGAGAAGACAATACCTGTGAAATAGACATAATAAATCATTTTTCATCTTCTCAAAATCCTTTCCTTGTATAAAATAATATTGCATTAAATGGGCCTCAGTCTAATAGATGGAGATGTTCATTAAAGGGAACCTGTCACCCCGAAAATCACGGGTGAGGTAAGCCCACCGGCATCAGGGGCTTATCTACAGCATTCTGTAATGCTGTAGATAAGCCCCCGATGTCACCTGAAAGAGGAGAAAAAGACGTTAGATTATACTCACCCAGGGGCGGTCCCGCTGTTGGTCCGGTCGGATGGGTGTCTCTGGTCTGCTCCGGCGCCTCCCATCTTCATTCCAAGATGTACTCTTCTGATCTTCAGCCACGGCTCCGGCGCAGGCGTACTTTGTCTGCCCTGTTGAGTGCAGAACAAACTACTGCAGTGCGCAGGTGCCCGGCCTCTGTGACCTTTCCGGTGCCTGCGCACTGCAGTACTTTGTTCTGCCCTCAATAGGACAGACAAAGTACGCCTGCGCCGGAGCCGTGGCTGAAGATCAGAAGAGGACGTCTTGGAATGAAGATAGGAGGCGCCGGAGCGGACCTGAGACACCCATCCGAGCGGACCAACAGCGGGACCGCCCCTGGGTGTGTATAATCTAACGTCTTTTTCTCCTCTTTCAGGTAACATCGGGGGCTTATCTACAGCATTACAGAATGCTGTAGATAAGCCCCTGATGCCGGTGGGCTTACCTCACCTGCGATTTTAGGGGTGACAGGTTCCCTTTAAGAGGAAAATTGACTCTGCAACTACACGATAAATTGGACAAAGAGGATGGAGACATTTAGCATCCAGGGCATTTTTACAGGGGTAAGACAACATTTCCTCACAATGTAAGTAATTTACAGTTTTGCTCTTTATTCCACTGACTAAATTTGGGCAATCCAATGGCTTTTATAAAACTAACATTGACCAATCAATGCCATTTCAAACCTCGCTTTTAAGGGGTAAACACCCTACTATCTCTCAGATGCATATTTAAAACAAAAACTTTTGGCATGTAAGTTATTGCATGTTATTGACTGGGCAGGACTCGTAGTGCTGAGCCTGTGTGGCTCTTGTGCTCGGTCTCGTAAAAACATCTACGGTTCATACCTTGAGCCAATCTCTACAGATTCAATGCAATGTGGCAAGTCGTTTGGCTCAGCCAGTGAAACCCAGTGGTCACTGATCAAAACCCCCCAAATATCATAGCATTATTGCCTCCATTTCGATTTCCATTTTTTCCTTCATTTGTTTTTTTTTTGTGCTTATTTTAGCCTTGATTCACTTAAATAAACACTCTGGGGAAAAAAAAAAAGTATGACTATAGTATATATGCCCAGATCGGGGCCAGATGGGGCAGTGCATTATATCGCGATTTCCCTTTTTGAGAGCTCTCCTTAGTGTTGTGTCATTACAATATCCAAATGCTTATTAGGAAATATGGATTCCATCAGGGTGCAAACCTCACTCAGGATCTCTAATTCTGGTAGACTTTAGTCATCCATGTAGTACATATGAATGATTACTATGCATTACTATTTAAATTTATCAGAAGGAAATTCTTTGCTCATTGTAGCTTCTCGGACACAAAATAAGGAGCCAGAATTCAGTCCAAAATGCAGTCGTTTAATAAGCAAAAATTGCTGAAAAACATGGGTGGTCCATCTCTACTTATTAATTTTTCCAACCAGATGCATAAAAAAGGATAATAACAGAACATATAAATGTTACCGTAGCCTTTCGAATAATCAATGAAAACAGGTATGTTCGGTCTGTCGGTGAACATCTCTGCTCGGTTCACAAGAGCTTCTTTCACAACGTCATATCCGGACAATACAACCATCTCCTGAACTCCAATCTTTATACTGTAGACTGGACCATACGTCTTTGCAAGCTGCAAGTACATACAACCAATTGCAATGTTTTAACTGGACCACAGAAGGTTGGAGTTTACTCAAATTTAGTATTTCTAACATTTTTTTTTTTACTTTTCTAATTTTTCAGGGCATAACGAAAGCAAGGTTACAGTTACTCAATGATTTGGAATTCAAAATGTTTGTAAGTATGCAAATACTCAAGTAGTTGTCACCTGAAATATGTTCCTAAGTTGTAAACTGCAACACTGAAGAATTAGTCTGCTGCTTCTAATACGCAAGAACCTCAATCCCATCACAATACTTTTAACTTGAAAAAGGGCTGGACTTAACAATTATTAACAGTGTAAAATATTTTTAATAATCAGAGGCATAACTGAAAGTCTTGGCAAAACCATCAGCAGGGACCCTAAGTAACGTGTTCCAGTTATGACTGATAGTAGAGACACAGTAGAGGTACGGCATACCTAAAAGTACTTGGAGATGCTTCAGATATTTATTGAACCATATTTCACATTTTTTGGTTATACTGCTGTAAGTACAGTATTACCAATGTTTTGAGTGAAGACCTTTCATCGGATGTATAGGCTATGTTCACTGCATATAGGTCAAGGGGATCAAGGGAGAGGGCCTTAATTCAGCTGGATCCTGGTTGTCCTTGTTTGGGGAAATCCTACGCCGCACCCTGAATTCCATCGACCTATATGCAGTGAACATAGCCTATATGTCTCATGAAGGGTTTTCACCCAAAACGTTACGTAATACTGTACTTAACACGGTGTAACTAATGAATATTAAATACTGTTAATAAATCCTATTTGAAGCATCTCCAAGTACCTATAGATATGCAGTTCTTTCACTCTGTCTACTATTCGTCTGCAGGAGCTCAGTGGTGGGCTCCAGAGGAACCAACACTCTTCTCAAGCTAAGGCTTTGTTACTGGGTGTGTCACATACCTGTTTGATTATTTATGACTCTGCTGTCTGTGTATTTGGAAGAGAGGCTTAAGTGTGTGATCTGGCCTGTATCTGATCTCAAATGCTACTTTCTGTAATTACTTACCTTGGGTAGTTTCACAGTGATAGAGCAATGCTAGTAAGTAGATATTTTAACCCTACATGAATATGAGAAATAGATCTGTTTCTGTTTACAGGTCTACCTTATAATTCACCACTAAACTTTAAGATGTCTTAAGGCACTGGAGATATGTATAAGATGACTGATCAGCATTATGGTCTTTCAAGATGGCCAATCAAGTCTTAAGCCATATCAACCAATTGACAACCAATTGCATTATAATGTATGTATTATCATCTGTTTTAAGATATTCTCAGCCTTGGAAGGCATCTACAGATGATGAAAAGTCAATGATCTCCAGATCTTACCTCTTGAAATGATAAGTAAGGTTTCTGTACATCCAAGTTGAGAATATTTCCAATTATTGGCCATGGCTTTGGACCAGGAGGATAATTTGGGTGAACACGTTCCTTCTGTTTATACATAACAGTTGCCAAGAAAATGCATGTTACAATGGACAAGAGAACTGTGACTGGATCGAGGGGCAACATGTCCTCAGAAGAACCTGTGGTGGAGAAATAAGAGTCCTTCATTGCAGTGTAATGTGTACAGCTAATGACATGCATCTTCCTAACCACTGATGATCACAGGATTTGGTAGGATTTCAGATTCAGAAATCTTTCATTCCACCATATTCTACAGAGTTGGTCACTTAAAGGGAACCTGTCACCCCGAAAATTGCGGGTGAGGTAATCCCACCGGCATCAGGGGCTTATCTGCAGCATTCTGTAATGCTGTAGATAAACCCCCGATGTTACCTGAAAAAGGAGAAAAAGACGTTAGATTATATTCACCCAGGGGCGGTCCCGCTGCTGGTCAGGTCGGATGGGCGTCTCCGGTCCGCTCCGGCGCCTCCTATCTTCTTTCCATGACGTCCTCTTCTGATCTTCAGCCATGGCTCCGGCGCAGGCGTACTTTGCTCTGCCCTGTTGAGGGCAGAGGATAGTGCTGCAGTGCGCAGGCGCCGGTAAGGTCAGAGGCCCAGCGCCTGCGCACTGCAGTACTTTGTCTGCCCTCAACAGGACAGAGCAAAGTACACCTGCGCCGGAGCCGTGGCTGAAGATCAGAACAGGACGTCATGGAAAGAAGATAGGAGGCGCCGGAGCGGACCGGAGACGCCCATCCGACCGGACCAGCAGCGGGACCGCCCCTGGGTGAGTATTATCTAACGTCTTTTTCTCCTTTTTCAGGTAACATCGGGGGCTTATCTACAGCATTACAGAATGCTGCAGATAAGCCCCTGATGCCGGTGGGATTACCTCACCCGCGATTTTCGGGGTGACAGGTTCCCTTTAACATGAGCACTTCAACCTAACTTTACATACTGTAATTACTTTCTAGCTATTTCATGCTTACAACATGTTTTTAGAAAGATTAGTAATAATTTCAAGTTTTTCAGTAAATGGAACCCATTTGAAAAGCAACTACTCATGTTTAAAATTTTGGCAGACCAAATTAAATATTTCATTCATCCATACTTTACCAATTGTTGTCTTAAAGGGGAACTCCGGGGAGATAAAACTTTATTTTTTACTGCCCCTGCCTTATAAACTATAATTATGAGATACCCAGAGCAGTTAAATTATCTTTATAACACTTGTAATTTAGTGTGACAGGAGCTGCTCCTCACTGACCTCCCCCACTGTAAGGGGCAATACCTCACTCTCCAGTGTGTAGCTCCCTGCTGTGAGGAATAGCCTGCCTGGAAAGATGGTGGCCTGGCCACACCGCCTGTTTTCTGCAGAGAAACAGCTATTATCAGAAGACTGACTGATAGCAACAGCAGGGAACTGCACCCTGCTGAAATGTCCCAAAAAAGGGTGAGCAATGAAGAGCAGCTCGTGTCACAATGAATTACAAGAGTTATAAAGATAATACACTGGATATCTCATCTTTTTAGTCTATGAGGGCAGTTACTGTACAATTTTTTTATTATCCCCAGAGTACCCCTTTAACATGAGCAGATCAACATAATGTTGCATACTATAATTACTTTCTAATTATTCCATGCTCACTTTTTTTTTAGAAAATTTTGTAATAATTTAATTTTTACTGTAAATTAAACCCATTCGATAAACAACTACTCATGATTGATATTTTGGCAGACCAAACGTTTTCCAATGCCAACTGTTATGTGTGTGATACTGTCTCCTAGAAGAACTGACTCTTGAATCCACAAGTAAGATGTAAACTCCGCCCATATGACAAAAAACCGATCCCGCCAAATTCAGGGGACAGGTTCCCTTCAAAGTGTGAAATGATAACATTGTGAATGAGGCCTTGTTTACATTGGACAATTAGGTGTTACTAAAAAACTTAAGGTACCGTCACATTAAGCAACGCTGCAGCGATATAGACAATGATGCCGATCGTTGCAGCATCGCTGTTTAATCGTTGTGTGGTCGCTGGTGAGCTGTCACACAGACAGCTCTCCAGCGACCAACGATGCCGAAATCCCCGGGTAACCAGGGTAAACATCGGGTTACTAAGCGCAGGGCCGCACTTAGTAACCTGATGTTTACCCTGGTTACCATTGTAAATGTAAAAGAAAAAACACTACATACTTACCTTCCGGTGTCTGTCGCGTCCCCCGGCGTGGAGCAGCTTAATATACATTTTTTTGCAAAAAAAAACGTATTAACTAAATACCCTGTATTTTTATCATTTTTTGACTAGCACTTGCTCATTTACTGTGACTTCTTTACAGCAGAGTATTTTTGACCTTTGCTGGGCTCTTTTTGTGTCTTCAAGTTTCTTGGTGGTGTGAACAGGCTTCTACAGACTTGTTCACTGTGCAAGTAGCCCATGTGTTTTTGGTTCTATAATTGTTCTCTTGTTTCTACAAGACTGGGGAGTTCACCACTCCTCTGTGGGCCAGTTGCACTAAAGCTGTTCCATCCTGCATGTCCACATGAATATTTTCTCTCTGAACCCTGCTTATTCAGGTACTATACAGATGATCAGGTTTTTAAATACATCAGATAGGGATTATATACATTAGATAGGACTGCTCTATTATGGGTATACCTTGGCGATTGGTGGAGCAGCTTAATATATATTTTTTTGCAAAAAAACGTATTAACTAAATACCCTGTATTTTTTTCATTTTTTGACTAGCACTTGCTCATTTACTGTGACTTCTTTACAACAGAGTATTTTTGACATCGCTGTGCTCTTTTTGTGTCTTCAAGTTTCTTGGTGGTGTGAACAGGCTTCTACAGACTTGTTCACTGTGCAAGTAGCCCATGTGTTTTGGTTCTATTTTTGTTCTCTTGTTTCTACAAGACTGGGGAGTCCACCACTCCTTTGTGGACCATTTGCACTAAAGCTGTTCCATCCTGCATGTCCACATGGAAATTTTCTCTCTGAACCCTGCTTATACAGGTACTATACAGATGATCAGGTTTTTAAATACATCAGATAGGGATTATATACATTAGATAGGACTGCTCTATTATGGGTATAACTTGGCGATTGGTGGTGCAGCTTAAGATACATTTTTTTCAAAAAAACGTATTAAATAAATACCCTGTATTTTTTCATTTTTTGACTAGCACTTGCTCATTTATTGTGACTTGTTTTCAACAGAGTATTTTTGACATCGCTGTGCTCTTTTTTTGTCTTCAACTGCCCCAACCAGTAGCATCCCAATTTTGGCTGGCACCCACAGAGAGGAGGTAGCGACAAGCTTTGGAAGCTGACTGAGCACAGTGAGAGTTATGGCAAGGTGACCTGATTGCCCTAACCTGGGTTCTCCAAACTTCTTTGTGGGTTCAGTGATGGGCAGTGGTCACTTGGGGTGATGTCCTGCAGAGTCTCTCTGAAAACAAAGGCAGATTCCTTTTCTATTCCACAACTCCCTTCCAGGTCATTTTCCCACCGGATTGGGAAAGGTGGGGAGATGTAAACCCTTACTGTTCAATTGTTCAATCAACCTTCATTTTTGTCCTCAAAGATGTGTGGACTAGTAAAGTGCAGGTAGCTTCTGCAATATGTAATCAGCAGGCATTCCACAAATTAACAAGCAACAAGAGTCAATGTACAAGCTCATATGAAAGAATGGTGCATGTCCCTGGACCTAACAAACAGACGAATAATAAGTTTGGTATAATTAAGAATAATCCACCCTTATCCCAGTAGCCAGATGGCTGCTGTGTGGTCTCAGCCAGTATACTAGCTAAGGAGCACAAACTTACAAACCCTTGCTATAGAGCTTGCACATGTAGTTCTTTAGCTTACTGGATCGCTGTACTCAGCCATTTTTGTTTCCCCTGCTCTCCTCTGATGTTGCAGAAGCAAAGCTAACTTGTGAAAGTGCACAGTTTGGACCAATGGTGCCACCATGCTTCTGGTCTAAACTGTCAATCATCAGAAGCGGACCTTCCCTGCAGCAAGCAGGAGGCAGAGGAGCAGTGCGCTCCTAGATATGGGATAATCAGACAACATCTGTAACTTCCCATTCAGAATCAAATGCGACATTTTCAGGGATGCTTTAATGAAGAACATGATCAGTCATCTCTGCTTATATTCTCCCATAAATAGGAAAATGCATTTACAATGTAGCTAAATGCAAGAATAACATAAACAGAGAATATTACATACTTTAGATTACATTAGATACTCTGTCATAGTTACTTTGTAAATTTTGTAAAGAAATTATACTTTTATATTATATTAATTTATAATTATTTTTTAAAACAATTTAAAGTCATATTTAAATGTTATTGAAACCAGTTGAAAGACTACATTGCTTACCAGGCAATTTAGAGAATACAGCTGGATGCCTGTTGTCTCTTCAGTCCGTCTGTAATATATTATCACGGAGCCTAATATATAGCAGCAAATACTGAGAAAATATTTAAACCCTGAACTGACGTCACCTGGTGCATTCTATCTCGAGAAAATCTATAGATATTGCAAAACTTTTCCTTATAATATTTCCTCCAGCAATAACATTGAATATCTCCCCATTGTTAATTAATTTCTTGTAGACGAGCCGTAATACAATGGTGAAATCAGTGATATTCAGACATATTGCTCTGAAAGTTATAGTTCTAGAGAGTTTTTTTTCTATACGTGGAGTTTACATATATTATTATTATTATTATTATTTATTTATATAGCACCATTAATTCCATGGTGCTGTACATGAGAAAGGGGTTACATACAGGGTTATAGAATATAGATATATAGATATCTAGAATATAGAATATCTACATATAGATTTTGTCCACAAATAAGTTGCATTTAAACAGACATTGCATTAGTTATATTGCACTGATCGTAAATTACCGCTAATCAGTGACCCTGCTGTTCGGAATCTCCTTTTCTTACTTGGTGCAACTTCAGGACATCTTCCTCTACCACCAGTTAAGATGAATTGAACTTTTGTTTTTAACCTCAGAGAATGCTTGTTTTATACTACAGAGCTGCAATCACAATTCTGTTGATTGTGACTAAAAAGCAAGTTTAGAAAACAATAGTCAGCAAGTTTGCAAAAAAAACAACTTTATATAAAATAACAAGGAGGGCTAGAGCCTGAATATGCTAAAAGATGTCCTCCTGATTTCATTCCAGAGGTTTTCAATGGGGTTCAGGTCTGGAGATTGGGCTGCCCATGACAGGGATTTGATGTGGTGGTCTCTTAATTGTTGCCAGAGCAGTTATGTCCTGCCTGGCCACTGAGTTTAGCATAACAATGGTCGTCATTATAGGGTGTCAACCTTTGTGGCCAAGCAGAACATACATCTACAGGGCTAATGCGAGCCGGAAGGATTTTTTGGTTGTGATTTATCTTTGTAATCCTGATCTTTATTATACAGTGGGTACGGAAAGTATTTGTTAAATTCAAAAAAGTTCATTTTTTCTCATTAATGTACACTCTGAACCCCATCTTGACTGAAACAAAAATAGAAATGTAGTAGTTTTTGCAAATGTATTAAAAAAGAAAAACAGAAATATCACATGGTCATAAGTATTCAGACCGTTTGCTCAGTATTGAGGAGAAGCACCTTTTGACCTAGTACAGCCATGAGTCTTCTTGAGAATGATGCAACAAGTTTTTCACACCTTGATTTGGGGATCCTTGGCCATTCTTCCTTGCAGATCCTCTCCAGTTCCATCAGGTTGGATGGTGAACGTTGGTGGACAGCCATTTTCAGGTCTCTCCAGAGATGCTCAATTGGGTTTAGGTCAGAGCTCCGGCTGGGCCAGTCAAGAATAGTCACAGAGTTGTTCTGAAGCCACTCGTTTGTTATTTTAGCTGTGTGACTGGGGACATTGTCTTGTTGGAAGGTGAACCTTTGGCAAAGTCTGAGGTACAGAGCACTCTGGAAGAGATTTTCACCAGGATATCTCTGTACTTGGCCATATTCAGGTTTCGTTCATGTTTCCTTCAGTGGCAACCAGTCGTCCTGTCCCTGCAGCTGAAAAACGTCCCCATGGCATGATGCTGCCACCACCATGTTTCAATGTTGGGATTGTATGGGGCAGGTGAAGAGCAATGCCTGTTTTTTTCCACACATACTGTTAGAATTGTCACCAAAAAAGTCTATCTTCATCTTATCAGGCCAGAGAATCTAATTTCTCATAGTCTGGGAGTCTTTCATGTGTTTTAAAGCAAACTCTATGTGGGCTTTCATATGTCTTGCACTGAGCAGAGGCTTCCGTCGAGCCACTCTGCCATAAAGGCCCGACTGGTGGAGGGCTGCAATGATAGTTGAGTTTGTGGAACTTTCTCACATCTCCCTACTGCATCTCTGGAGCTCATCCACAGTGATATTGGGGTTCTTCTTTACCTCTCTCACCAAGGATCTTCTCCCTTGATTGCTCAGTTTGGTTGGACAGCCAGGTCTAGGAAGACTTCTGGTAGTCCAAACTTCTTTCATTAATGGATTATGGAGGCCACTGTGCTCTTAGGAACCGTGAGTACTGCATACATTCTGTTGTAACTTTGGACAGATCTGTGCCTTGCCAAAATTCTGTCCCTGAGCTCCTTGGCCAGTTCCTTTGACCTTATGATTCTCATTTGGTCTGACATGCACTGTGAGCTGTGAGGTCTTATATAGACAGGTGTGCACCTACCCAAATCAAGTCCTATCAGTTTAATTAAACACAGCTGGACTCCAATGAAGGAGTAGAACTATCTCAAGGAAGATCACAAGGAAATAGACAGCATGTGACTTAAATATGAGTGTCTGAGCAAAAGGACTGAATACTTATGACCATGTGATATTTCAGTTTTGCTTTTTTAATACATTTTCAACAATTTCTACATTTCTGTTTTTTTCAGTCAAAATCGGGTGCAGAGTGTACATTAATGAGAAAAAATGAACTTTTTTGAATTTACCAAATGGCTGCAAAGAAACAAAAAGTGAAAAATTTAAACAGGTCTGAATACGTTCCGTACCCACTGAACTTACATTTTTGTGCAGTCATTTAACCCCTCATATTGCCAGATGAATCTAATTATGATGGCTCTCTTGGGCTCAATTTTCTAAATATATGTCTTGGTTCTTATGAATATATTTGTTGTGTGCATTTTAATTGAAGTTTAATAAACATTAATGGCTTTAATTTGTGCTGTTTAGTTTCCAGTAGCCTTAAGACATGTCAATCAGATTTTTTTTATAACTTGTGTCTTTAAACTTACATGCTTAAAAAGCCAAATATTAGGAAAACTCTTTTAAAAGTGTAACTTATCCATTAGGATTGTTAATGGAGAGGGTATTTAATTGTAATAATTCCAAATTTAGTAAATACATGAATAAACAATTAGATGCATGAAAAAGATATGAAATACATAAAACCCAAATCTTTCAAAAACCGAAATTCACATTTGATGCCTTTTACATATTTAGGTTTTTAGAATATCTTTTTAATTTTTTTATTTGTTGTATTTTGGATTGTTAGAAATTTACCTTTTCACTTTAAAAACACGGATTAATAGATGATTAGAACCTTTCAATAGGATTGCTATTTTTGTGCTTATTAACTCGTGGTCTATTTTATTAGATCACATATGGAGAAAAGCCTGAGCGTTGTGCATCTAAGTGACCTACAAGAAATGTTTTCTTTTGATACAAGCAAACAATGATTTGCTCCTGATCTGTGCTCCATTATCACTAAATGTACTAAACAAAGAGAAGTTACACATCTTGCAACAATTCCCTAGCTATTTTTTGTGCAATGCACGGTCAAAATAGTGATATTATGAATAGCTAATGTGGTTGTTCAAGAATTCGAGTCACCTACATCTAGCTTTATAATCTGGAATTTGCAGAATGTACATGTATGTGGAAATTCATGGAAGAGCTGAATTCAAGCACAAGTTGTACTTTTGAACGACATCATTGTTTTTACGATGTCATGTACTAGGAACCAGGAAAAAAATTCCAAGTACGATGAAATTGCAAAAAAAGTGCAATCCCACACTCGTTTTTTGTTTGCCTTTTTTGCTAGGTGCACTAAATGCAAAAACTGACCTGCCATTATGATTCTCCAGGTCATAACGAGTTCATAGACACCACAAATGTATAGGTCATATTTAATCTAAGTGGTAAAAATAAATTCCAAACTTTTGTAAAAAAATAAAAAAAAATGCGCAATTTTCCGATACCCGTAACGTCTCCATTTTTCGTGATCTTGGGTCCGGTGAGGGCTTATTTTTTGCGTGCCGACCTGACATTTTTCAAGATAGCATTTTGGTGCAGATACATTCTTTTGATCGTCCGTTAATACATTTTAATTATATGTTATGGCGACCAAAAAAACGTAATTCTGGCGTTTTGGATTTTTTTTCTCACTACGCCGTTTAGAGATCAGGTTGATACTTTAATTTTTGTTGATAGATCGGGCGATTCTGAATGAGGCGATACCAAACAAGTGTAGGTTTAATTTTTTTTTATTGTTTTAATTTGAATGGGGCGAAAGGGGGGTGATTTAAACTTTTATTTTTTTTTATTTTTTTCATATCTTTGAAAACTTTTTTTTTACTTTTGCCATGGTTTAACCCCTTCATGACCCAGCCTATTTTGACCTTAAAGACCTTGCCGTTTTTTGCAATTCTGACCAGTGTCCCTTTATGAGGTAATAACTCAGGAACGCTTCAACGGATCCTAGCGGTTCTGAGATTGTTTTTTCGTGACATATTGGGCTTCATGTTAGTGGTAAATTTAGGTCAATAAATTCTGCGTTTATTTGTGATAAAAACGGAAATTTGGCGAAAATTTCGCAATTTTCACATTTTGAATTTTTATTCTGTTAAACCAGAGAGATATGTGACACAAAATAGTTAATAAATAACATTTCCCACATGTTTACTTTACATCAGCACAATTTTGGAAACAAAATTTTTTTTTGTTAGGAAGTTATAAGGGTTAAAATTTGACCAGCGATTTGTCATTTTTACAACGGAATTTACAAAACCATTTTTTTTAGGGACCACCTCACATTTGAAGTCAGTTTGAGGGGTCTATATGGCTGAAAATACCCAAAAGTGACACCATTCTAAAAACTGCACCCCAATGGTAAAAGGAGAAACTGAACCACGAAAGTTGTTGTCCAATTTGTCCTGAGTATGCTGATACCTCATATGTGGGGGTAAACCACTGTTTGGGCGCACGGCAGGGCTTGGAAGGGAAGGAGCACCATTTGACTTTTTGAATCAAAAATTGGCTCCACTCTTTAGCGGACACCATGTCACGTTTGGAGAGCCCCCGTGTGCCTAAAAATTGGAGCTCCCCCACAAGTGACCCCATTTTGGAAACTAGACGCCCCAAGGAACTTATCTAGATGCATAGTGAGCACTTTGAACCCCCAGGTGCTTCACAAATTGATCCGTAAAAATGAAAAAGTACTTTTTTTTCACAAAAAAATTCTTTTAGCCTCAATTTTTTCATTTTCACATGGGCAACAGGATAAAATGGATCCTAAAATGTGTTGGGCAATTTCTCCTGAGTACACCAATACCTCACATGTGGGGGTAAACCACTGTTTGGGCACATGGTAAGGCTCGGAAGGGAAGGAGCGCCATTTGACTTTTTGAATGAAAAATTATTTCCATCGTTAGCGGACACCATGTCGCGTTTGGATAGCTCCTGTGTGCCTAAACATTGGCGCTCCCCCACAAGTGACCCCATTTTGGAAACTAGACCCCCCAAGGAACTTATTTAGATGCCTAGTGAGCACTTTAAACCCTCAGGTGCTTCACAAATTGATCTGTAAAAATGAAAAAGTACTTTTTTTTCACAAAAAAATTATTTTCGCCTCAATTTTTTCATTTTCACATGGGCAGTAGGATAAAATGGATCATAAAATTTGTTGGGCAATTTCTCCCGAGTACACCGATACCTCATATGTGGGGGTAAACCACTGTTTGGGCACTCGGCAGGGCTCGGAAGGGAAGGCGCGCCATTTGACTTTTTGAATGGAAAATTAGCTCCAATTGTTAGCGGACACCATGTCGCGTTTGGAGAGCCCCTGTGTGCCTAAACATTGGAGCTCCCCCACAAGTGACCCCATTTTGGAAACTAGACCCCCCAAGGAACTTATCTAGATGCATATTGAGCACTTTAAACCCCCAGGTGCTTCACAGAAGTTTATAACGCAGAGCCATGAAAATAAAAAATAATTTTTCTTTCCTCAAAAATGATTTTTAGCCTGGAATTTCCTATTTTGCCAAGGATAATAGGAGAAATTGGACCCCAAATATTGTTGTCCAGTTTGTCCTGAGTACGCTGATACCCCATATGTGGGGGTAAACTACTGTTTGGGCGCACGGCAGGGCTCGGAAGGGATGGCACGCCATTTGGCTTTTTAAATGGAAAATTAGCTCCAATCATTAGCGGACACCATGTCACGTTTGGAGAGCCCCTGTGTGCCTAATCATTGGAGATCCCCCAGAAATGACACCATTTTGGAAACTAGACCCCCAAAGGAACTAATCTAGATGTGTGGTGAGGACTTTAAACCCCCAAGTGCTTCACAAAAGTTTATAACGCAGAGCCATGAAAATAAAAAAAAAAAATTATTTTCTCAAAAATGATATTTTAGCCTGCAATTTTTTATTTTCCCAAGGGTAACAGGAGAAATTTTACCCCAAAAGTTGTTGTCCAGTTTCTCCTGAGTACGCTGATACCCCATATGTGGGGGTTAATCACTGTTTGGGCACATGCCGGGGCTCGGAAGTGAAGTAGTGATGTTTTGAAATGCAGACTTTGATGGAATGCTCTGTGGGCGTCACGTTGCGTTTGCAGAGCCCCTGATGTGGCTTAACAGTAGAAACCCCCCACAAGTGACCCCATTTTGGAAACTAGACCCCCAAAGGAACTTATCTAGATGTGTGGGGAGCACTTTGAACCCCCAAGTGCTTCATAGAAGTTTATAATGCAGAGCCGTGAAAATAATAAATACATTTTCTTTCCTCAAAAATAATTATTTAGCCCAGAATTTTTTATTTTCCCAAGGGTTACAGAAGAAATTGGACTCCAAACGTTGTTGTCCAGTTTCTCCTGAGTACGCTGATACCCCATATGTGGGGGTAAACCACTGTTTGGGCACATGCCGAGGCTCAGAAGTGAAGTAGTGACGTTTTGAAATGCAGACTTTGATGGAATGCTCTGTGGGCGTCACGTTGCGTTTGCAGAGCCCCTGATGTGGCTAAACAGTAGAAACCCCCCACAAGTGACCGCATTTTGGAAACTAGACCCCGAAAGGAACTTATCTAGATGTGTGGTGAGCACTTTGAACCCCCAAGCGCTTCATAGAAGTTTATAATGCAGAGCCGTGAAAATAATAAATACGTTTTCTTTCCTCAAAAATAATTATTTAGCCCAAAATTTTTTAATTTTCCCAAGGGTAACAGGAGAAATTTGACCCCAATATTTGTTGTCCAGTTTCTCCTGAGTACGGTGATACCCCATATGTGGGGGTAAACTACTGTTTGGGCACATGCCGGGGCTTGGAATTGAAGTAGTGACGTTTTGAAATGCAGACTTTGATGGAATGCTCTGCGGGCGTCACGTTGCGTTTGCAGAGCCCCTGATGTGCCTAAACAGTAGAAACCCCCCACAAGTGACCCCATTTTGGAAACTATACCCCGAAAGGAACTTACCTAGATGTGTGGTGAGCACTTTGAACCCCCAAGTGCTTCATAGAAGTTTATAATGCAGAGCCGTGAAAATAATAAATACGTTTTCTTTCCTCAAAAATAATTATTTAGCCCAGAATTTTTTATTTTCCCAAGGGTTACAGGAGAAATTGGACCCCAAAAGTTGTTGTCCAGTTTCTCCTGAGTACGCTGATACCCCATGAGTGGGGGTAAACCACTGTTTGGGCACACGTCGGGGCTCAGAAGGGAAGTAGTGACTTTTGAAATGCAGACTTTGATGGAATGGTCTGCGGGTGTCACGTTGCGTTTGCAGAGCCCCTGGTGTGCCTAAACAGTAGAAACCCCCACAAGTGACCCCATTTTAGAAACTAGACCCCCCAAGGAACTTATCTAGATATGTGGTGAGCACTTTGAACCCCCAAGTGCTTCACAGACGTTTACAACGCAGAGCCGTGAAAATAAAAAATCATTTTTCTTTCCTCAAAAATTATGTTTTAGCAAGCATTTTTTTTGATTCACAAGGGTAACAGTAGAAATTGGACCCCAGTAATTGTTGCGCAGTTTGTCCTGAGTATGCTGGTACCCCATATGTGGGGGTAAACCACTGTTTGGGCACACGTCAGGGCTCGGAAGTGAGGGAGCACCATTTGACTTTTTGAATACGAGATTGGCTGGAATCAATGGTGGCGCCATGTTGCGTTTGGAGACCCCTGATGTGCCTAAACAGTGGTAACCCCTCAATTCTAACTCCAACACTAACCCCAACACACCCCTAACCCTAATCCCAACTGTAGCCATAACCCTAATCACAACCCTAACCACAACCCTAATTCCAACCCTAACCCTAAGGCTATGTGCCCACGTTGCGGATTCGTGTGAGATATTTCCGCACCATTTTTGAAAAATCGGCGGGTAAAAGGCACTGAGTTTTACCTGCGGATTTTCCGCGGATTTCCAGTGTTTTTTGTGCGGATTTCACCTGCGGATTCCTAATGAGGAACAGGTGTAAAACGCTGCGGAATCCGCACAAAGAATTGACATGCTGCGGAAAATACAACGCAGCGTTTCCGCGCGGTATTTTCCGCACCATGGGCACAGCGGATTTGGTTTTTCATATGTTTACTTGGTACTGTAAACCTGATGGAACTCTGCTGCGAATCCGCAGCGGCCAATCCGCAGCCAAATCCGCACAGTGTGCACATAGCCTAATTCTAAAGGTATGTGCACACGCTGCGGAAAACGCTGCGGATCCGCAGCAGTTTCCCATGAGTTTACAGTTCAATGTAAACCTACGGGAAACAAAAATCGCTGTGCCCATGCTGCAGAAAAACTGCACGGAAACGCAGCGGTTTACATTCCGCAGCATGTCACTTCATTGTGCGGATTCCGCAGCGGTTTTACAACTGCTCAAATAGAAAATCACAGTTGTAAAACCGCAGTGAAATGCGCAGAAAAACCGCGGTAAATCCGCCATAAATCCGCAGCGGTTTAGCACTGCGGATTTATCAAATCCGCAGCGGAAAAATCCGCAGAGGACCAGAATACGTGTGCACATACCGAAACCCTAACCCTAACCCTACCCCTAGCCCTAACCCTACCCCTAACCCTACCCCTAACCCTACCCCTAACCCTAACCCTACCCCTACCCCTAACCCTAACCCTACCCCTAACCCTACTCCTAACCCTAACCCTAACCCTACCCCTAACCCTAACCCTAACCCTATTCTAACATTAGTGGAAAAAAAAAAATTTCTTTATTTTTTTATTGTCCCTACCTATGGGGGTGACAAAGGGGGGGGGTCATTTATTATTTTTTTTATTTTGATCACTGAGATATAATCTATCTCAGTGATCAAAATGCACTTTGGAACGAATCTGCCGGCCGGCAGATTCGGCGGGCGCACTGCGCATGCGCCCGCCATTTTGGAAGATGGCGGCGCCCAGGGAGAAGACGGACGGGACCCCGGCTGGATCGGTAAGTATGATGGGGTGGGGGGGGAGCACGGGGGGGGGATCGGAGCACGGGGGGGGAATCGGAGCGCGGGAGGGGTGGAACGGAGCACGGGGGGGCTGGAATGGAGCACGGGGGGGTGGAACGGAGCACCAGGGGGGGTGGATCGGAGTGCAGGGGGAGTGATTGGAGCACATGGGGAGCGGACAAAAGCACGGGGGGGAGCGGAGCACTGGACGGAGGGGAGCCGGAGCAGTGTACCGGCCAGATCGGAGGGCTGGGGGGGCGATCGGTGGGGTGGGGTGGGGGCACATTAGTATTTCCAGCCATGGCCGATGATATTTCAGCATCGGCCATGGCTGGATTGTAATATTTCACCCGTTATAATAGGTGAAATATTACAAATCGCTCTGATTGGCAGTTTCACTTTCAACAGCCAATCAGAGCGATCGTAGCCACGAGGGGGTGAAGCCACCCCCCCTGGGCTAAACTACCACTCCCCCTGTCCCTGCAGATCGGGTGAAATGGGAGTTAACTAGTGTTGAGCATTCCAATACCGCAAGTATCGGGTATCGGCCGATACTTGCGGTATCGGAATTCCGATACCGAGATCCGATACTTTTGTGGTATCGGGTATCGGTATCGGATACATAGAGATGTGTAAAATAAAGAATTAAAATAAAAAATATTGATATATTTACCTCTCCGGCGGCCCCTGGTGAGTCCACGGGTAACCGGCAGGCTTCGTTGTTCAAAATCAGCGCTTTTAGGACCTGAGAATCACGTCCCAGCTTCTGATTGGTCGCGGGCCGCCCATGTGACCTCCACGCGACCAATCACAAGCCGCGACGTCACCGCAAGCTATTAACGCGCTCATTTTTAAAAATGAGCGCGTTAATGGCTTTCAAAGACGTAGCGGCTTGTGATTGGTCGCGTGGCCGCGACCAATCACTAGCCGCGACGTCACCGCAAGCTATTAACGCGCTAATTTTTAATAGCGTTAATAGCTTGCGGTGACGTCGCGGCTTGTGATTGGTCGCGGCCACGCTACGTCTTTGAAAGCCATTAACGCGCTCATTTTTAAAAATGAGCGCGTTAATAGCTTGCGGTGACGTCGCGGCTTGTGATTGGTCGCGTGGCCGCGACCAATCACGAGCCGCTACGTCTTTGAAAGTCATTAACGCGCTCATTTTTCAAAAATGAGCGCGCTAATAGCTTGCGGTGACGTCGCGGCTTGTGATTGGTCGCGTGGCGGTCACATGGGCGGCCCGCGACCAATCAGAAGCCGGGACGTGATTCTCAGGTCCTAAAAGCGCTGATTTTGAACAAAGAAGCCTGCCGGTTACCCGCGCTGAGTTCAGGGGCCGCCGGAGAGGTAAATATATCAATATTTTTTATTTTAATTCTTTATTTTACACATCCCTATGGATCCCAGGGCCTGAAGGAGAGTTTCCTCTCCTTCAGACCCTGGGAACCATGAGAATACCTTCCGATACTTGATGTCCCATTGACTTGTATTGGTATCGGATATCGGTATCGGCGATATCCGATATTTTTCGGGTATCGGCCGATACTATCCGATACTTTCAAGTATCGGACGGTATCGCTCAACACTAGAGTTAACCCTTTCACCCAATCTGCAGGGACGCGATCTTTCCATGACGCCACATAGGCGTCATGGGTCGGATTGGCACCGACTTTCATGACGCCTACGTGGCGTCATGGGTCGGGAAGGGGTTAATAGTCTCCATGCGAGGCTAGAAGATAGCACAACTGGATGGCCTCTGCTACATAGGAGAGATCGTCAGATCACCCCTATGTAGTAGATTTACTGCATTGCTATGAGCGCTAACCACAGGGTGGCGCTCATAGCAATTTGGCATCAACAACCATAGATGTCTCAAGGAGACCTCAGGTTGTCATGCCGATGCATCGCTGACTCCCGATCATGTGACGGGGTCGGCGATGTGCTCATTTCTTGCCAGATAGCCGGAAGAGGTAGTTAAATGATGCTGTCAGCGGCATTTAACTAGTTAATAGCGGTGGGTGAATCGCAATTTCACCCGCCGCTATTGCAGGCACATGCCAGCTGTTCAAAACAGCTGGCATGTCCTGGCTTTGATGCAGGCTCACTGCCGGAGCCCACATCAAAGCAGGGGATCTGACCTCCTCCATACTAGTAGGGCGGAGGTCGTGAAGGGGTTAATACTGACCTACAAAGCCATCCATAACCTGTCTCCTCCGTATTTCTCTGAACTAATCTCCCAATATCTTCCCTCACATTATCTCCGGTACTCTCAAGACCACCTTCTCTCCTCCACTCTTATTAGTTCCTCGCTTAATTGCCTCCAAAACTTCTCCTGAATTTCCCCCATCTTCTGGAATTCTGTGCCCCAACACATCTGACTATGAACCACATTCAGATCCTTCAGATGGAACCTGAAAACCCATCTCTTCTAGAAAGCCTACAGCCTGCAGTGACCTCCCTGCCTCCTCACCACTACAGAAGCTACCGCCTCAATAACACCAGAGCTCCTGCACCCCTCAACCTATTGTCTCCTTCCCCACCATCCTGTAGAATGTAAGCCCGCAAGGGCAGGATCCTCTCCCCACTGTATCAGTCTGTCATCGTTAGTTTGTGTACTGTAATTTGTATGGAACTACTCCTCATGTACAGCACCATGGAATGAATGGTGCTGTATATATAAATAATAATAAAATAATAATAATTTATTTCATGTTGATTTTTTAGGAAATTAATTAACTCGGCACATTTTACAATTTGCCTAAGTCACCTTGAACGTCAGCAACTATGTTACAAATTTCAGAAGAATGAAGCAGTAAGAGTAGGGTCACATGACCTTGGACATGGTGATATTGGCTTACCCAAAATGAACTGTAACTATTAGGGTTGAGCGACCTTGACCTTTTTGGAGTCGAGCCATGTTTCGCGAAACCCGACTATCTTAAATGTCGAGTCGAGTGGAATCGGCCGATTATCGCGAAAAGTCGGGTATCGACCGAAACCCGAAACCCAATGTAAGTCAATGGGGGAGCATAGTCGGCAGTGAGTGGAGGCCAGGAAATCACCTACACTGCCCATTTTAAAGGCAAAAACATCCATTCTTGTTACAGAAGCTTGTCAATCGTAATTTAGCCTATAATAATTGGAAGGCATTTGAAATTGGGGGTAATTTTCTAAAGTTGTGGGGGGTAGGGCTGGTTCAAGTAATTAGTGGGCCCAGTAAATCTGGACCATGTCACGGCAGTGGAGCAGGGAACGGTAAGTATTTCAACTTTGCAAGTGCTGTGATCCTGAGCAAGCAGGGGGGGCCCACTCATTGGCATTGGCACTGGCACAGGGCCCCTCAAAGTACAGCGGTGTGTTTGCACGGCGGGGGCGCCTCCCACCGGCAGCAACACTTTTGCACACTATGAGAGGCCCTGTGCCAGTGACGTCGCCAACTAGTATTCCTCCCCCCACCTGATGAAGGAACCTGCACTTTCATCTGCACCTTCCTCTTTGTCCCCGTGTAAGGTGGTATGGTATGCGGGAAGGGGGACCTGACTTTCAGCAGGGTCACAATCTTGCAGTGTAGCGTGCACGGGAAATATTGCGTTATGGGTCAATGTACCAGCAGACTCATCTATCACTGGCTGGGCAATGGGCAGGATGAGGAGGAAACACAGATATAGGCCCAAAGAATAAAGTGGGCTAAATGCAGTTCAAAATTGGTAACACAGGACTAATCAAGGGGCATTGCAGTGGAGGACAACTGGAATGAGAGGCTGACACAGAGAGTAGGCCCAAATCAGTAAGTAGTCGAAATGCAGTTCAAAATTGGCAACAGTAGTAAACAGGCGGCACAGCTTTGTTCAGTGGAGGAGAACAGCAAGGAGTGGCAGACACCGATAGTAGGCCCCAACCCAACTAGTAGGCCAAATGCAGTCTAACATTAACAACTACTTAACGAGAGCCTGAAAATGGAATTTCAGAACAGGAAACCAGGAGAACAGCAAGGAGCGGCAGACACTGTTAGTAGGCCCCAAACCAACTAGTACGCCAAATAAAGTTGTTCCATTTAAGCACTATTTAACAAGAGCCTGAAGATAGAAGCTTGGGAAAGGCAACCTGGAGAACACCTTTGAGCGGAAGACACCGTCTCTACACCCCATACCCAATTTGTAGTCCTAATGCAGTGTAGTTTTCACCAACTACTAAACGAGAGTAGGAAGATCGAAGCAATGTGGACGAAACATGGGGAACACCTTGGAGTGTAACACACCGTCTCTCTACACGCCATACCAAATTTGTAGGCCTAATGCAGTGTAGTTTTCACCAACTACTAAACGAGAGTAGGAAGATTGAAGCAATGTGGATGAAACATGGGGAACACCTTGGAGTGTAACACACCGTCTCTCTACACCCCATACCAAATTTGTAGGCCTAATGCAGTGTAGTTTTCACCAACTACTAAACAAGAGTAGGAAGATCGAAGCAATGTGGATGAAACATGGGGCACACCTTGGGGCGGCAGACACCGTTAGTAGGCCCTACCAAAGTTGTAGCCCCAATGCAGTTTTACAATTCCTAGAGGCTGAAAACAAGACTATTGACGCTCTGCTTTTTTCAAAGGAAGACAGCTGTATTGAGTGGTGCAGACAGACACAGGTAGAAGGCCTTAAACCAAAAATGTGGCTCACTGCAGTTTAAAAAAGGTTACAGGGGTACACAGGCAGCATTGCTCTGGGCAGTGGAGGACAATTTCAATAGTGGACCGCAGACAGACTTTGTACGCCTACTATTAAAAAAAGGATGCTCTATGCAATAAAAAATAGGTTCCAGGGGTACACGGGCAGCAGTGGTCTGGTCAGTGGAGGAGTAGTAGAAAGAACGGGCCGCAGACAGGCTTCTAAGGCCTAACATAATAACATATGGCTGTAGGCACATTATAATTGGTTCCAGGGGTACACGGGCAGCAGTGGTATGGTCAGTGGAGGCCTAGTGGAAGGAGGGACCGCAGACAGGCTTCGAAGGCCTAACATAAAAAAAAATTGGGCTGTAGGCACTTTTAAATAGGTTCCAGGGGTACACGGGCAGCAGTGGTCTGGTCAGTGTAGGAGTAGTAGAAAGAACGGGCCGCAGACAGGCTTCTAAGGCCTAACATAATAACATATGGCTGTAGGCACTTTATAATTGGTTCCAGGGGTACACGGGCAGCAGTGGTCTGGTTAGTGGAGGCCTAGTGGAAGGAGGGACCGCAGACAGGCTTCGAAGGCCTAACATAAAAAAAATTGGGCTGTAGGCACTTTTAAATAGGTTCCAGGGGTACACGGGCAGCAGTGGTCTGGTCAGTGTAGGAGTAGTAGAAAGAACGTGCCGCAGACAGGCTTCTAAGGCCTAACATAATAACATATGGTTGTAGGCACTTTATAATTGGTTCGAGGGGTACACGGGCAGCAGTGGTCTGGTTAGTGGAGGCCTAGTGGAAGGAGGGACCGCAGACAGGCTTCGAAGGCCTAACATAAAAAAAAATTGGGCTGTAGGCACTTTATAATTGGTTCCAGGGGTACACAGGCAGCAGTGGTCTGGTCAGTGTAGGAGTAGTAGAAAGAACGGGCCGCAGACAGGCTTCTAAGGCCTAACATAACAAAATTGGGCTTTAGGCACTTTTAAATAGTTTCCAGGGGTACACGGGCAGCAGTGGTTTGGTCAGTGTAGGAGTAGTAGAAAGAACGGGCCGCAGACAGGCTTCTAAGGCCTAACATAATAACATATGGCTGTAGGCACTTTATAATTGGTTCCAGGGGTACACGGGCAGCAGTGGTCTGGTCAGTGGAGGCCTAGTGGAAGGAGGGACCGCAGACAGGCTTCGAAGGCCTAACATAAAAAAAAATTGGGCTGTAGGCACTTTTAAATAGGTTCCAGGGGTACACGGGCAGCAGTGGTCTGGTCAGTGTAGGAGTAGTAGAAAGAACGGGCCGCAGACAGGCTTCGAAGGCCTAACATAATAAAATTGGGCTTTAGGCACTTTTAAATAGGTTCCAGGGGTACACGGGCAGCAGTGGTCTGGTCAGTGGAGGAGTAGTAGAAAGAACGGGCCGCAGACAGGCTTCTAAGGACTAACATAATAACATATGGCTGTAGGCACTTTATAATTAGTTCCAGGGGTACACGGGCAGCAGTGGTCTGGTCAGTGGAGGCCTAGTGGAAGGAGGGACCGCAGACAGGCTTCGAAGGCCTAACATAAAAAAAAATTGGGCTGTAGGCACATTTAAATAGGTTCCAGGGGTACACGGGCAGCAGTGGTCTGGTCAGTGGAGGAGTAGTAGAAAGAACGGGCCGCAGACAGGCTTCTAAGGCCTAACATAATAACATATGGCTGTAGGCACTTTATAATTGGTTCCAGGTGTACACTGGCAGCAGTGGTATGGTCAGTGGAGGCCTAGTGGAAGGAGGGACCGTAGACAGGCTTCGAAGGCCTAACATAAAAAAAAATTGGGCTGTAGGCACTTTTAAATAGGTTCCAGGGGTACACGGGCAGCAGTGGTCTGGTCAGTGTAGGAGTAGTAGAAAGAACGGGCCGCAGACAGGCTTCTAAGGCCTAACATAATAAATTTGGGCTTTAGGCACTTTTAAATAGGTTCCAGGGGTACACGGGCAGCAGTGGTCTGGTCAGTGTAGGAGTAGTAGGAAGAACGGGCCACAGACAGGCTTCTAAGGCCTAACATAATAACATATGGCTGTAGGCACTTTATAATTGGTTCCAGGGGTACACGGGCAGCAGTAGACAGGTCAGTGGAGGTCTAGTGGAAGGAGGGACCGCAGACAGGCTTCGAAGGCCTAACATAATAAAATTGGACTGGCTGTAGGCACTTTATAATTGGTTCCAGGGGTACACGGGCAGCAGTAGACAGGTCAGTGGAGGCCTAGTGGAAGGAGGGACCGCAGACAGGCTTCGAAGGCCTAACATAATAAAATTGGACTGGCTGTAGGCACTTTATAATTGGTTCCAGGGGTACACGGGCAGCAGTAGACAGGTCAGTGGAGGCCTAGTGGAAGGAGGGACCGCAGACAGGCTTCGAAGGCCTAACATAATAAAATTGGGCTGGCTGTAGGCAATTTAAAATTGGTTCCAAGGGGTACACGGGCAGCAGTGGTCTGGTCAGCGGAGGCCGATTGTAATGAGTGTCTGCCAGTTAGTAGTCCAAAACAATAAATAAATGTGAATGTCTTGCATTAAAACAAAACGAAAACACTAAAGGGTGCAATCATTAGGTACAGGGGTGGGATCCTCTGCGTAGTTTCAGACCTACTAATTTGGTGCTAAGTGTTTACTTGGGTAAATATAGGACACTGCCCTGACTATGTTAAGTACCATCATACATGTCAACACAATGGCATTGTCAGTGGCAGGAATGGAAGGATGTCAGCGCATAGACTAAACATTGGTGGAAGTGTGAGAGATAACTGTGGAAGTGGTAGAGCAATGTTTGACCTGGGGGTGGGTGAACTCTCTTGTGGCTGGCAGTACAGGCCCAGGGCCCCTCATGTTACAACAGTGTGTCTGACGTTGGGTGCGCACCACCACCGCCGGAGACACTTTATTGTACTATGAGGGACCCAGTGGCAGTGCTGTCGACCAAAAGCGGGCACACCCACCTCTTCAGACAAACGGCACTCTCACGGGTGCTTGCGCCAAGTCGCGATACCACAGCCCCGTGTGGGGAGTTTGGCCATTTAGGGAGGTGTAAACATGTCGTATGCTGGACAATCAGCTGCAGCAAATTAAGACATTAGAAAAGTAATTCACAGTAGTCCACAGGCAAGAGCTTTTCATAGGAAAGCTAGGTGTCGGCCGGGCAAGGTGGGGCAAAAGAATTCAAAATCCATTTGTGGTTCATTTTAATGAATGTTAGATCATCAACATTTTGGGTAGCCAGACGAGTCCTTTTTTCGGTTAATATTGAACCTGCAGCACTGAATACTCTTTCTGATAGGACACTAGCTGCCGGGCAAGCAAGCTCCTGCAATGCATATTCTGCCAATTCTGGCCAGGTGTCTAATTTGGATGCCCAGTAATCAAATGGGAATGACGGTTGAGGGAGAACATCGATAAGGGATGAAAAATAGTTTGTAACCATACTGGACAAATGTTGTCTCCTGTCACTTTCAATTGATGCAGCAGTACCTGTCCTGTCTGCGGTCATAGCAAAATCACTCCACAACCTGGTCAGAAAACCCCTCTGTCCAACGCCACTTCTGATGTGTGCACCCCTAACACTCCTGGTCTGCTGCCCCCTGGAGCTCGTGTGAGAACGATCACGGGCGCTGTGTGCTGGGAATGCCTGAAGCAAACGGTCAACAAGAGTTGATTGTTTGGTTGCTAATATTAGTTCCAAGTTCTCATGTGGCATAATATTTTGCAATTTGCCTTTATAGCGAGGATCAAGGAGGCAGGCCAACCAGTAATCGTCATCGTTCATCATTTTAGTAATGCGTGTGTCCCTTTTGAGGATACGTAAGGCATAATCCGCCATGTGGGCCAAAGTTCCAGTTGTCAAATCTGCGGTTGTGCTTGGTTGAGGGACAGTTTCAGGCAAATCTACGTCACTTGTGTCCCTCAAAAAACCAGAACCCGGCCTTGCCACGCAACCAATTTCCAGTGCCCCCGGGAAAGCTTCCTCATTAAAAATATACTCATCCCCATCATCCTCCTTGTCCTCAACCTCCTCTTCGCCCGCTACCTCATCCTGTACACTGCCCTGACCAGACAATGGCTGACTGTCATCAAGGCTTTCCTCTTCCTCTGGTGCAGACGCCTGATCCTTTATGTGTGTCAAACTTTGCATCAGCAGACACATTAGGGGGATGCTCATGCTTATTATGGCGTTGTCTGCACTAACCAGCCGTGTGCATTCCTCAAAACACTGAAGGACTTGACACATGTCTTGTATCTTCGACCATTGCACACCTGACAACTCCATGTCTGCCATCCTACTGCCTGCCCGTGTATGTGTATCCTCCCACAAAAACATAACAGCCAGCCTCTGTTCGCACAGTCTCTGAAGCATGTGCAGTGTTGAGTTCCACCTTGCTGCAACGTCTATGATTAGGCGATGCTGGGGAAGGTTCAAAGACCGCTGAAAGGTCTGCATACGGCTGGAGTGTACAGGCGAATGGCGGATATGTGAGCAAAGTCCACTTACTTTGAGGAGCAGGTCGGAGAACCCAGGATAAGTTTTCAATAAGCACTGCACCACCAGGTTTAAGGTGTGAGCCAGGCAAGGAATGTGTTTCAGTTGGGAAAAGGAGATGGCAGCCATGAAATTCCTTCCGTTATCACTCACTACCTTGCCTGCCTCAAGATCTACTGTGCCCAGCCACGACTGCGTTTCTTGCTGCAAGAACTCAGACAGAACTTCCGCGGTGTGTCTGTTGTCGCCCAAACACTTCATAGCCAATACAGCCTGCTGACGCTTGCCAGTAGCTGGCCCATAATGGGACAACTGGTGTGCAACAGTGACAGCTGCCGATGGAGTGGTTGGGCGACTGCGGTCTGTGGAAGAGCTCTTGCTTCTGCAGGAGGACGAGGAGGAGGAGGAGGGGGTGCGAACGCCTACAGCCAACTGTTTCCTAGACCGTGGGCTAGGCACAACTGTCCCGAAATTGATGTCCCCTGTGGACCCTGCATCCACCACATTCACCCAGTGTGCCGTGATGGACACGTAACGTCCCTGGCCATGCCTACTGGTCCATGCATCTGTAGTCAGGTGCACCTTTGTACTCACAGATTGCCTGAGTGCATGGACGATGCGCTGTTTAACATGCTGGTGCAGGGCTGGGATGGCTTTTCTGGAAAAAAGTGTCGACTGGGTAGCTCGTAGCGTGGTTCAGTGTACTCCATCAGGGCTTTGAAAGCTTCGCTTTCAACTAACCGGTAGGGCATCACCTCTAACGAGATTAGTCTAGCTATGTGGGCGTTAAAACCCTGTGTACGTGGATGCGAGGATAAGTACTTCCTTTTTCTAACCAGAGTCTCATGTAGGGTGAGCTGGACTGGAGAGCTGGAGATCGTGGAACTAGCGGGTGTGCCGGTGGACATGGCAGACTGAGAGACGGTTGGAGACGGTATTGTTTCCGCCGGTGCCCTAGATGCAGTATTTCCTCCTACAAAACTAGTGATTCCCTGACCCTGACTGCTTTGGGCTGGCAAAGAAACCTGCACAGATACTGCCGGTGGTGCGGAAAATGGTGGCCTTACAGTGACGGAAGGGATGTTGCGTTGCTGACTAGCTTCATTGGCCGAGGGTGCTACAACCTTAAGGGACGTTTGGTAGTTAGTCCAGGCTTGCAAATGCATGGTGGTTAAATGTCTATGCATGCAACTTGTATTGAGACTTTTCAGATTCTGACCTCTGCTTAAGCAAGTTGAACATTTTTGACAGATGACTTTGCGCTGATCAATTGGATATTGTTTAAAAAATGCCAGACTGCACTCTTCCTAGCATCGGATCCCTTTTCAAGAATTGCAGACTGAGCTTTAACCGGATGGCCACGCTGTCCTCCAACAGGTTTTGGCTTTGACACGCGTTTTGGGCCAGATACGGGCCCGGCAGATGGAACCTGTTGCGATGTTGATGCCTGCTGCGGCCCCTCCTCCACCTCCGCTTCAGAACTACTGCCGCCTGCACCCTGTTCCCCCAATGGCTGCCAATCGGGGTCATCAACTGGGTCATCTATAACCTCCTCTTCTAGCTCGTGTGCAACTTCGTCTGTGTCACCGTGTCGGTCGGTGGTATAGCGTTCGTGACGGGGCAACATAGTCTCATCAGGGTCTGATTGTGGATCAGTACCCTGAGAGGGCAATGTTGTGGTCTGAGTCAAAGGACCAGCATAGTAGTCTGGCTGTGGCTGTGCATCAGTGCACTCCATGTCAGAATCTACTTGTAATGGGCATGGCCTGTTAACTGTTTCACTTTCTAAGCCAGGGACGGTATGTGTAAAGAGCTCCATGGAGTAACCCGTTGTGTCGCCTGCTGCATCCTTCTCTCTTGTTGTTGTTTTTGCTGAAGAGGACAAGGAAGCGACTTGTCCCTGACCGTGAACATCCACAAATGACGCGCTGCTTTTACATTTACCAGTTTCAGAAGAGGAGGCAAAAGAGCTAGAGGCTGAGTCAGCAAGGTAAGCCAAAACTTGCTGTTGCTGCTCCGGCTTTAAACGCGGTTTTCCTACTCCCAGAAAAGAGAGCGTTCGAGGGCTTGTGTAGCCAGACGACGAACCTGGCTCCACAGCTCCAGACTTAGGTGGAATATTTTTTTCCCACTACCACCTGATGCTCCACTACCACTACCATCATTACCAGCTGACAATGAACGCCCACGGCCACAACCTCTTGCACCAGACTTCCTCATTGTTTTAAAAACTTAACCAAAGTAACTTTATTTGTTGCTGTCAAACAACTTACACGGTGAGCTATAACTTCAGTATGATTTCGATATCCCTTCACAGGTTGGTGAGACCGCAAGGAAAATCAGGCACAATGTTACACACTCTGTTTTCTGTGGCACCAAATCACACAGATGCCACACACGCAGGACTGTCACTCAAGCACAAATGTCAATATTAATCTCCCATATTTTATTTTTTTTCAGGGAGAATTTAGAAACCAAATAAAAAAAAAAAAAGGCTTTCTATGGCCTACTGAGTGAGAGATGGCACACACAGGAGTCAGGAGTGGCACACAAGCCCAGAGGCCAATATTTATCTCCCACTGATTGATTTATTGATTTATTCAGGTAGAATTTAGAAACCAAATCAACCAAAAAAATAAATAGGCTTTCTATGGCCCACTATTTGAGAGAGAGAGATGGCACACCCAGGAGTCAAGACTGGCACACAAGCAGAAAGGGCAATATTAATCTCCCACTGATTTTTTTTTTTCAGGGAGACTTTAGAAACAAAATAAAATAAAATGATTTTTTCAGGAAGAATTTAGAAACCAAATAAAATAAAATGATTTTTTCAGAGAGAATTTAGAAACCAAATAAAAAAAATAGGCTTTCTATGGCCCACTGAGTGAGAGATGGGACATACAGGAGTCAGGAGTGGCACACAAGCCCAGAGGCCAATATTTATCTCCCACTGATTGATTTATTGATTTTTTCAGGTAGAATTTAGAAACCAAATCAACCAAAAAAATAAATAGGCTTTATATGGCCCACTGAGTGAGAGATGGCACACACAGGAGTCAGGAGTGGCACACAAGCCCAGAGGCCAATATTTATCTCCCACTGATTGATTTATTGATTTTTTCAGGTAGAATTTAGAACCCAAATCAACCAAAAAAATAAATAGGCTTTCTATGGCCCACTGAGTGAGAGATGGCACACACAGGAGTCAGGAGTGGCACACAAGCCCAGAGGCCAATATTTATCTCCCACTGATTGATTTATTGATTTTTTCAGGTAGAATTTAGAACCCAAATCAAACCAAAAAAAAAATAGGCTTTCTATGGCCCGCTGAGTGAGAGATGGCACACACAGGAATCAGGAGTGGCATACAAGCCCAGAGTCCAATATTTATTTCCCACTGATTGATTTATTGATTTTTTCAGGTAGAATTTAGAACCCAAATCAACCAAAAAAATAAATAGGCTTTCTATTGCCCACTGAGTGAGAGATGGCACACACAGGAGTCAGGAGTGGCACACAAGCCCAGAGGCCAATATTTATCTCCCACTGATTGATTTATTGATTTTTTCAGGTAGAATTTAGAAACCAAATCAACCAAAAAAATAAATAGGCTTTCTATGGCCCACTATTTGAGAGAGAGAGATGGCACACCCAGGAGTCAAGACTGGCACACAAGCAGAAAGGGCAATATTAATCTCCCACTGATTTTTTTTTTCAGGGAGACTTTAAAAACAAAATAAAATAAAATGATTTTTTCAGGAAGAATTTAGAAACCAAATAAAATAAAATGATTTTTTCAGGGAGAATTTAGAAACCAAATAAAAAAAAATAGGCTTTCTATGGCCCACTGAGTGAGAGATGGCACACACAGGAGTCAGGAGTGGCACACAAGCCCAGAGGCCAATATTTATCTCCCACTGATTGATTTATTGATTTTTTCAGGTAGAATTTAGAAACCAAATCAACCAAAAAAATAAATAGGCTTTATATGGCCCACTGAGTGAGAGATGGCACACACAGGAGTCAGGAGTGGCACACTAGCCCAGAGGCCAATATTTATCTCCCACTGATTGATTTATTGATTTTTTCAGGTAGAATTTAGAACCCAAATCAACCAAAAAAATAAATAGGCTTTCTATGGCCCACTGAGTGAGAGATGGCACACACAGGAGTCAGGAGTGGCACACAAGCCCAGAGGCCAATATTTATCTCCCACTGATTGATTTATTGATTTTTTCAGGTAGAATTTAGAACCCAAATCAAACAAAAAAAAAAATAGGCTTTCTATGGCCCGCTGAGTGAGAGATGGCACACACAGGAATCAGGAGTGGCACACAAGCCCAGAGTCCAATATTTATTTCCCACTGATTGATTTATTGATTTTTTCAGGTAGAATTTAGAACCCAAATCAACCAAAAAAATAAATAGGCTTTCTATTGCCCACTGAGTGAGAGATGGCACACACAGGAGTCAGGAGTGGCACACAAGCCCAGAGGCCAATATTTATCTCCCACTGATTGATTTATTGATTTTTTCAGGTAGAATTTAGAAACCAAATCAACCAAAAAAATAAATAGGCTTTATATGGCCCACTGAGTGAGAGATGGCACACACAGGAGTCAGGAGTGGCACACTAGCCCAGAGGCCAATATTTATCTCCCACTGATTGATTTATTGATTTTTTCAGGTAGAATTTAGAACCCAAATCAACCAAAAAAATAAATAGGCTTTCTATGGCCCACTGAGTGAGAGATGGCACACACAGGAGTCAGGAGTGGCACACAAGCCCAGAGGCCAATATTTATCTCCCACTGATTGATTTATTGATTTTTTCAGGTAGAATTTAGAACCCAAATCAAACAAAAAAAAAAATAGGCTTTCTATGGCCCGCTGAGTGAGAGATGGCACACACAGGAATCAGGAGTGGCACACAAGCCCAGAGTCCAATATTTATTTCCCACTGATTGATTTATTGATTTTTTCAGGTAGAATTTAGAACCCAAATCAACCAAAAAAATAAATAGGCTTTCTATTGCCCACTGAGTGAGAGATGGCACACACAGGAGTCAGGAGTGGCACACAAGCCCAGAGGCCAATATTTATCTCCCACTGATTGATTTATTGTTTTTTTCAGGTAGAATTTAGAAACCAAATCAACCAAAAAAATAAATAGGCTTTCTATGGCCCACTATTTGAGAGAGAGAGATGGCACACCCAGGAGTCAAGACTGGCACACAAGCAGAAAGGGCAATATTAATCTCCCACTGATTTTTTTTTTTCAGGGAGACTTTAGAAACAAAATAAAATAAAATGATTTTTTTAAGGAAGAATTTAGAAACCAAATAAAATAAAATGATTTTTTCAGGGAGAATTTAGAAACCAAATAAAAAAAATAGGCTTTCTATGGCCCACTGAGTGAGAGATGGCACACACAGGAGTCAGGAGTGGCACACAAGCCCAGAGGCCAATATTTATCTCCCACTGATTGATTTATTGATTTTTTCAGGTAGAATTTAGAAACCAAATCAACCAAAAAAATAAATAGGCTTTCTATGGCCCACTATTTGAGAGAGAGAGATGGCACACCCAGGAGTCAAGACTGGCACACAAGCAGAAAGGGCAATATTAATCTCCCACTGATTTTTTTTTTTTTTTCAGGGAGACTTTAGAAACAAAATAAAATAAAATGATTTTTTCAGGAAGAATTTAGAAACCAAATAAAATAAAATGATTTTTTCAGGGAGAATTTAGAAACCAAATAAAAAAAAAATAGGCTTTCTATGGCCCACTGAGTGAGAGATGGCACACACAGGAGTCAGGAGTGGCACACAAGCCCAGAGGCCAATATTTATCTCCCACTGATTGATTTATTGATTTTTTCAGGTAGAATTTAGAACCCAAATCAAACAAAAAAATAAATAGGCTTTCTATGGCCCACTGAGTGAGAGATGGCACACACAGGAGTCAGGAGTGGCACACAAGCCCAGAGGCCAATATTTATCTCCCACTGATTGATTTATTGATTTTTTCAGGTAGAATTTAGAAACCAAATCAATCAAAAAAATAAATAGGCTTTCTATGGCCCACTATTTGAGAGAGGTAGATGGTACACCCAGGAGTCAAGACTGGCACACAAGCAGAAAGGGCAATATTAATCTCTCACTGATTTTTTTTTTTCAGGGAGACTTTAGAAGCAAAATAAAATAAAATGATTTTTTCAGGAAGAATTTAAAAACCAAATAAAATAAAATGATTTTTTCTGGGAGAATTGAGAAACCAAATAAAAAAAAAATAGGCTTTCTATGGCCCACTGAGTGAGAGATGGCACACACAGGAGTCAGGAGTGGCACACAAGCCCAGAGGCCAATATTTATCTCCCACTGATTGATTTATTGATTTTTTCAGGTAGAATTTAGAACCCAAATCAACCAAAAAAATAAATAGGCTTTCTATTGCCCACTGAGTGAGAGATGGCACACACAGGAATCAGGAGTGGCACACAAGCCCAGAGTCCAATATTTATTTCCCACTGATTGATTTATTGATTTTTTCAGGTAGAATTTAGAACCCAAATCAACCAAAAAAATAAATAGGCTTTCTATTGCCCACTGAGTGAGAGATGGCACACACAGGAGTCAGGAGTGGCACACAAGCCCAGAGGCCAATATTTATCTCCCACTGATTGATTTATTGATTTTTTCAGGTAGAATTTAGAAACCAAATCAACCAAAAAAATAAATAGGCTTTCTATGGCCCACTATTTGAGAGAGAGAGATGGCACACCCAGGAGTCAAGACTGGCACACAAGCAGAAAGGGCAATATTAATCTCCCACTGATTTTTTTTTTTCAGGGAGACTTTAGAAACAAAATAAAATAAAATGATTTTTTTAAGGAAGAATTTAGAAACCAAATAAAATAAAATGATTTTTTCAGGGAGAATTTAGAAACCAAATAAAAAAAATAGGCTTTCTATGGCCCACTGAGTGAGAGATGGCACACACAGGAGTCAGGAGTGGCACACAAGCCCAGAGGCCAATATTTATCTCCCACTGATTGATTTATTGATTTTTTCAGGTAGAATTTAGAACCCAAATCAAACAAAAAAATAAATAGGCTTTCTATGGCCCACTGAGTGAGAGATGGCACACACAGGAGTCAGGAGTGGCACACAAGCCCAGAGGCCAATATTTATCTCCCACTGATTGATTTATTGATTTTTTCAGGTAGAATTTAGAAACCAAATCAATCAAAAAAATAAATAGGCTTTCTATGGCCCACTATTTGAGAGAGGTAGATGGTACACCCAGGAGTCAAGACTGGCACACAAGCAGAAAGGGCAATATTAATCTCTCACTGATTTTTTTTTTTCAGGGAGACTTTAGAAGCAAAATAAAATAAAATGATTTTTTCAGGAAGAATTTAAAAACCAAATAAAATAAAATGATTTTTTCTGGGAGAATTGAGAAACCAAATAAAAAAAAAATAGGCTTTCTATGGCCCACTGAGTGAGAGATGGCACACACAGGAGTCAGGAGTGGCACACAAGCCCAGAGGCCAATATTTATCTCCCACTGATTGATTTATTGATTTTTTCAGGTAGAATTTAGAACCCAAATCAACCAAAAAAATAAATAGGCTTTCTATGGCCCACTATTTGAGAGAGAGAGATGGCACACCCAGGAGTCAAGACTGGCACACAAGCAGAAAGGGCAATATTAATCTCCCACTGATTTTTTTTTTTTTCAGGGAGACTTTAGAAACAAAATAAAATAAAATGATTTTTTCAGGAAGAATTTAGAAACCAAATAAAATAAAATGATTTTTTCAGGGAGAATTTAGAAACCAAATAAAAAAAATAGGCTTTCTATGGCCCACTGAGTGAGAGATGGCACACACAGGAGTCAGGAGTGGCACACAAGCCCAGAGGCCAATATTTATCTCTCACTGATTGATTTATTGATTTTTTCAGGTAGAATTTAGAACCCAAATCAACCAAAAAAATAAATAGGCTTTCTATGGCCCACTATTTGAGAGAGAGATGGCACACCCAGGAGTCAAGACTGGCACACAAGCAGAAAGGGCAATATTTATTTCCCACTGATTGATTTATTGATTTTTTCAGGTAGAATTTAGAACCCAAATCAACCAAAAAAATAAATAGGCTTTCTATGGCCCACTGAGTGAGAGATGGCACACACAGGAGTCAGGAGTGGCACACAAGCCCAGAGGCCAATATTTATCTCCCACTGATTGATTTATTGATTTTTTCAGGTAGAATTTAGAACCCAAATCAACCAAAAAAATAAATAGGCTTTCTATGGCCCACTGAGTGAGAGATGGCACACACAGGAGTCAGGAGTGGCACACAAGCCCAGAGGCCAATATTTATCTCCCACTGATTGATTTATTGATTTTTTCAGGTAGAATTTAGAATCCAAATCAACCAAAAAAATAAATAGGCTTTCTATGGCCCACTGAGTGAGAGATGGCACACACAGGAGTCAGGAGTGGCACACAAGCCCAGAGGCCAATATTTATCTCCCACTGATTGATTTATTGATTTTTTCAGGTAGAATTTAGAACCCAAATCAACCAAAAAAAAAAATAGGCTTTCTATGGCCCACTGAGTGAGAGATGGCACACACAGGGATGGCACTCTAGCAGAAATGCCAATCTTAATCTCCCACAAAAAAAAAAAAAAACAGGGAGTGTCCTACAATTACTATCTCCCAGCAGTAATCTCAGCCAGGTATGGCAGGCAGCAATAAGGAGTGGACTGATGCACAAATGAAATAAAAAGTGTGGACAAACAAAAAAAATAGCTGTGCAGAAAGGAATGAACAAGAGGATTTGTGCTTTGAAAAAAGCAGTTGGTTTGCACAGCGGCGTACAAACAGCAATGCAGCTATCAGGGAGCCTTCTAGGGCAGCCCAATGAGCTACAGCACTGAGAAAAAAAAAAAAAAAAGGTAGCCTCCACTGTCCCTGCAAACCGAAGGTGGTGTTGGACAGTGGAAATCGTTACAGCACAAGCGGTTTGGTGGTTAATGGACCCTGCCTAACGCTATCCCTGCTTCTGACGAAGCGGCAGCAACCTCTCCCTAAGCTCAGATCAGCAGCAATAAGATGGCGGTCGGCGGGAACGCCTCTTTATAGCCCCTGTGACGCCGCAGACAGCAAGCCAATCACTGCAATGCCCTTCTCTAAGATGGTGGGGACCAGGACCTATGTCATCACGCTGCCCACACTCTGCGTTCACCTTCATTGGCTGAGAAATGGCACTTTTAGCATCATTGAAACGCGACTTTGGCGCGAAAGTCGCGTACCGCATGGCCGACCCCACACAGGGGTCGGATCGGGTTTCATGAAACCCGACTTTGCCAAAAGTCAGCGACTTTTGAAAATGAACGACCCGTTTCGCTCAACCCTAGTAACTATCACTAGGGTTGAGCGAAACGGGTCGTTCATTTTCAAAAGTCGCCGACTTTTGGCAAAGTCGGGTTTCATGAAACCCGATCCGACCCCTGTGCGGGGTCGGCCATGCGGTACGCGACTTTCGCGCCAAAGTCGCGTTTCAATGACGCGAAAAGCGCCATTTCTCAGCCAATGAAGGTAAACGCAGAGTGTGGGCAGCGTGATGACATAGGTCCTGGTCCCCACCATCTTAGAGAAGGGCATTGCAGTGATTGGCTTGCTGTCTGCGGCGTTACAGGGGCTATAAAGGGGCGATCCCGCCGACCGCCATGTTACTGCTGCTGATCTGAGCTTAGGGAGAGGTTGCTGCCGCTTCGTCAGAAGCAGGGATAGCGTTAGGCAGGGTCCATTAACCACCAAACCGCTTGTGCTGTAGCGATTTCCACTGCCCAACACCACCTTCGGTGTGCAGGGACAGTGGAAGCTACATATTTTTTTTTTTCCCCTCAGCGCTGTAGCTCATTGGGCTGCCCTAGAAGGCTCCCTGATAGCTGCATTGCTGTGTGTACGCTGCTGTGCAAACCAACTGCTTTTTTCAAAGCACAAATCCTCTTGTTCCTTCCTTTCTGCACAGCATTCTTTTTTGTTTGTCCACACTTTTTATTTAATTTGTGCATCAGTCCACTCCTTATTGCTGCCTGCCATACCTGGCTGAGATTACTGCAGGGAGATAGTAATTGTTGGACACTCCCTGTTTTTTTTTTTTTTTTTTTTTGTGGGAGATTAAGATTGACATTTCTGCTAGAGTGCCATCCCTGTGTGTGCCATCCCTCACTCAGTGGGCCATAGAGAGCCTATTTATTTTTTTGCTTGATTTGGGTTATAAAATCTACCTGAAAAAATCACTACATCAATCAGTGGGAGAAAAATATTGGCCTCAGGGCTTGTGTGCCACTCCTGACTCCTGTGTGCATCATCACTCACTCAGTGGGCCATAGAAAGCCCATTTCTTTTTTTTTTTTGCTTTATTTGGGTTCTAAATTCAACCTGAAAAAATCAATAAATCAATCAGTGGGAGATTAATATTGGCCTTTGGGCTTGTGTGCCAGTCCTAAGCGTGCCATCTCTCTCTCTCAGATAGTGGGCCATAGAAAGCCTATTTATTATTTTTTTTATTGGGTTTATAAATTTTCGCTGGAACAAAAAAAAAAAAAAGTGGGAGATTAATATTGGCCTCTGGGCTTGTGTGCCAGTCCTGAGCGTGCCATCTCTCTCACAAATAGTGGGCCATAGAAAGCCTATTTATTTTATTTTTTTTTTGGTTTTATAAATTCTCCCTGAAAAAAAAAAGGGAGATTAATATTGGCCTTTGGGCTTGTGTGCCAGTCCTAAGCGTGCCATCTCTCTCTCTCAGATAGTGGGCCATAGAAAGCCTATTTATTTATTTTTTTATTGGGTTTATAAATTTTCCCTGGAACAAAAAAAAAAAAAGTGGGAGATTAATATTGGCCTCTGGGCTTGTGTGCCAGTCCTGAGCGTGCCATCTCTCTCACAAATAGTGGGCCATAGAAAGCCTATTTATGTTTTTGGTTGATTTGGGTTCTAAATTCTACCTGAAAAAATCACTACATCAATCAGTGGGAGATAAATATTAGCCTCTGGGCTTGTGTGCCACTCCTGACTCCTGTGTGCGTCATCTCTCACTCAGTGGGCCATAGAAAGCCTTTTTTTGTTTTATTTGTTTTCTAAATTCTCCCTGAAAAAATCATTTTATTTTATTTGGTTTCTAAATTCTTCCGGAAAAAATCATTTTATTCTATTATTTTTTTTTCCTAAAGTCTCCCTGAAAAAAAAAAAAAAAACAAATCAGTGGGAGATTAATATTGCCCTTTCTGCTTGTGTGCCAGTCTTGACTCCTGGGTGTGCCATCTCTCTCTCTCTCTCTCCAATTGTGGGCCATAGAAAGCCTATTATTTTTTTAGCTTGATTTGAGTTCCAAAATCTACCTGAAAAAATCACTACATCAATCAGTGGGAGATAAATATTGGCCTCTGGGCTTGTGTGCCACTCCTGACTCCTGTGTGCATCATCTCTCACTCAGTGGGCCATAGAAAGCCTTTTTTTGTTTTATTTGTTTTCTAAATTCTCCCTGAAAAAATCATTTTATTTTATTTGGTTTCTAAATTCTTCCTGAAAAAATCATTTTATTCTATTATTTTTTTTTCCTAAAGTCTCCCTGAAAAAAAAAAACAGATGCCCTTAATCTGGTAGACTGGGACAATATCCTCAGAAATAAGAATACAGATAATAAATGGGAAATGTTTAAGAACATCCTAAATAGGCAGTGTAAGCGGTTTATACCTTGTGGGAATAATAGGACTAGAAATAGGAAAAACCCAATGTGGCTAAACAAAGAAGTAAGACAGGCAATTAACAGTAAAAAGAAAGCATTTGCACTACTAAAGCAGGATGGCACCATTGAAGCTCTAAAAAACTATAGGGAGATAAATACTTTATCTAAAAAACTAATTAAAGCTGCCAAAAAGGAAACAGAGAAGCACATTGCTAAGGAGAGTAAAACTAATCCCAAACTGTTCTTCAACTATATCAATAGTAAAAGAATAAAAACTGAAAATGTAGGCCCCTTAAAAAATAGTGAGGAAAGAATGGTTGTAGATGACGAGGAAAAAGCTAACATATTAAACACCTTCTTCTCCACGGTATTCACGGTGGAAAATGAAATGCTAGGTGAAATCCCAAGAAACAATGAAAACCCAATATTAAGGGTCACCAATCTAACCCAAGAAGAGGTGCGAAACCGGCTAAATAAGATTAAAATAGATAAATCTCCGGGTCCGGATGGCATACACCCACGAGTACTAAGAGAACTAAGTAATGTAATAGATAAACCATTATTTCTTATTTTTAGGGACTCTATAGCGACAGGGTCTGTTCCGCAGGATTGGCGCATAGCAAATGTGGTGCCAATATTCAAAAAGGGCTCTAAAAGTGAACCTGGAAATTATAGGCCAGTAAGTCTAACCTCTATTGTTGGTAAAATATTTGAAGGGTTTCTGAGGGATGTTATTCTGGATTATCTCAATGAGAATAACTGTTTAACTCCATATCAGCATGGGTTTATGAGAAATCGCTCCTGTCAAACCAATCTAATCAGTTTTTATGAAGAGGTAAGCTATAGGCTGGACCACGGTGAGTCATTGGACGTGGTATATCTCGATTTTTCCAAAGCGTTTGATACCGTGCCGCACAAGAGGTTGGTACACAAAATGAGAATGCTTGGTCTGGGGGAAAATGTGTGTAAATGGGTTAGTAACTGGCTTAGTGATAGAAAGCAGAGGGTGGTTATAAATGGTATAGTCTCTAACTGGGTCGCTGTGACCAGTGGGGTACCGCAGGGGTCGGTATTGGGACCTGTTCTCTTCAACATATTCATTAATGATCTGGTAGAAGGTTTACACAGTAAAATATCGATATTTGCAGATGATACAAAACTATGTAAAGCAGTTAATACAAGAGAAGATAGTATTCTGCTACAGATGGATCTGGATAAGTTGGAAACTTGGGCTGAAAGGTGGCAGATGAGGTTTAACAATGATAAATGTAAGGTTATACACATGCAAAGAAGGAATCAATGTCACCATTACACACTGAATGGGAAACCACTGGGTAAATCTGACAGGGAGAAGGACTTGGGGATCCTAGTTAATGATAAACTTACCTGGAGCAGCCAGTGCCAGGCAGCAGCTGCCAAGGCAAACAGGATCATGGGGTGCATTAAAAGAGGTCTGGATACACATGATGAGAGCATTATACTGCCTCTGTACAAATCCCTAGTTAGACCGCACATGGAGTACTGTGTCCAGTTTTGGGCACCGGTGCTCAGGAAGGATATAATGGAACTAGAGAGAGTACAAAGGAGGGCAACAAAATTAATAAAGGGGATGGGAGAACTACAATACCCAGATAGATTAGCGAAATTAGGATTATTTAGTCTAGAAAAAAGACGACTGAGGGGCGATCTAATAACCATGTATAAGTATATAAGGGGACAATACAAATATCTCGCTGAGGATCTGTTTATACCAAGGAAGGTGACGGGCACAAGGGGGCATTCTTTGCGTCTGGAGGAGAGAAGGTTTTTCCACCAACATAGAAGAGGATTCTTTACTGTTAGGGCAGTGAGAATCTGGAATTGCTTGCCTGAAGAGGTGGTGATGGCGAACTCAGTCGAGGGGTTCAAGAGAGGCCTGGATGTCTTCCTGGAGCAGAACAATATTGTATCATACAATTAGGTTCTGTAGAAGGACGTAGATCTGGGGATTTATTATGATGGAATATAGGCTGAACTGGATGGACAAATGTCTTTTTTCGGCCTTACTAACTATGTTACTATGTTACTATGTAAAAACAAATCAGTGGGAGATTAATATTGCCATTTCTGCTTGTGTGCCAGTCTTGACTCCTGGGTGTGCCATCTCTCTCTCTCTCTCCAATTGTGGGCCATAGAAAGCCTATTATTTTTTTAGCTTGATTTGGGTTCCAAAATCTACCTGAAAAAATCACTACATCAATCAGTGGGAGATAAATATTGGCCTCTGGGCTTGTGTGCCACTCCTGACTCCTGTGTGCGTCATCTCTCACTCAGTGGGCCATAGAAAGCCTTTTTTTGTTTTATTTGTTTTCTAAATTCTCCCTGAAAAAATCATTTTATTTTATTTGGTTTCTAAATTCTTCCTGAAAAAATCATTTTATTCTATTATTTTTTTTTCCAAAAGTCTCCCTGAAAAAAAAAAAAAAACAAATCAGTGGGAGATTAATATTGCCCTTTCTACTTGTGTGCCAGTCTTGACTCCTGGGTGTGCCATCTCTCTCTCTGTCTCTCCAATTGTGGGCCATAGAAAGCCTATTATTTTTTTAGCTTGATTTGGGTTCCAAAATCTACCTGAAAAAATCACTACATCAATCAGTGGGAGATAAATATTGGCCTCTGGGCTTGTGTGCCACTCCTGACTCCTGTGTGCATCATCTCTCACTCAGTGGGCCATAGAAAGCCTTTTTTTGTTTTATTTGTTTTCTAAATTCTCCCTGAAAAAATCATTTTATTTTATTTGGTCTCTAAATTCTTCCTGAAAAAATCATTTTATCCTATTATTTTTTTTCCTAAAGTCTCCCTGAAAAAACAAACAAAAACAAATCAGTGGGAGATTAATATTGCCCTTTCTGCTTGTGTGCCAGTCTTGACTCCTGGGTGTGCCATCTCTCTCTCTCTCTCCAATTGTGGGCCATAGAAAGCCTATTATTTTTTAGCTTGATTTGGGTTCCAAAATCTACCTGAAAAAATCACTACATCAATCAGTCGGAGATAGATATTGGCCTCTGGGCTTGTGTGCCACTCCTGACTCCTGTGTGCGTCATCTCTCACTCAGTGGGCCATAGAAAGCCTTTTTTTGTTTTATTTGTTTTCTAAATTCTCCCTGAAAAAATCATTTTATTTTATTTGGTTTCTAAATTCTTCCTGAAAAAATCATTTTATTCTATTATTTTTTTTTCCAAAAGTCTCCCTGAAAAAAAAAAAGAAAACAAATCAGTGGGAGATTAATATTGCCCTTTCTGCTTGTGTGCCACTCCTGACTCCTGTGTGCATCATCTCTCACTCAGTGGGCCATAGAAAGCCTTTTTTTGTTTTATTTGTTTTCTAAATTCTCCCTGAAAAAATCATTTTATTTTATTTGGTTTCTAAATTCTTCCTGAAAAAATCATTTTATTCTATTATTTTTTTTTCCTAAAGTCTCCCTGAAAAAAAAAACAAAAACAAATCAGTGGGAGATTAATATTGCCCTTTCTGCTTGTGTGCCAGTCTTGACTCCTGGGTGTGCCATCTCTCTCTCTCTCTCTCCAATTGTGGGCCATAGAAAGCCTATTATTTTTTTAGCTTGATTTGGGTTCCAAAATCTACCTGAAAAAATCACTACATCAATCAGTGGGAGATAAATATTGGCCTCTGGGCTTGTGTGCCACTCCTGACTCCTGTGTGCCTCATCTCTCACTCAGTGGGCCATAGAAAGCCTTTTTTTGTTTTATTTGTTTTCTAAATTCTCCCTGAAAAAATCATTTTATTTTATTTGGTTTCTAAATTCTTCCGGAAAAAATCATTTTATTCTATTATTTTTTTTTCCTAAAGTCTCCCTGAAAAAAACCAAAAACAAATCAGTGGGAGATTAATATTTACATTTGTGCTTCAGTGACAGTCCTGCGTGTGTGGCATCTCTCTCATTTGTTGCCACCAACAACAGAGTGTGTAACATTGTGCCTGATTTTCGTTGTGGTCTCACTCACCTGTAAAGGGGTAGCTAAATCATACTGAAGTTATAGCTCACCGTGTAAGTTGTGTGACAGCAACAAATACCGTTAGTTTGTTTACGTTTTTAAAACAATGAGGAAGTCTGGTGGAAGAGGTCGTGGCCGGGGGCGTTCATTGTCAGCTGGTAATGAGGGTAGTGGTAGTGGTGGAGCATCAGCTGGTCGTGGGAAAAAAAATATTGCACCTAAGTCTGGAGCTGTGGAGCCAGGTTCGTCGTCTGGCTACACAAGGCCTCGAACGCTCCCTTTTCTGGGAGTAGGAAAACCGCTTTTAAAGCCGGAGCAGCAACAGCAAGTTTTGGCTTATCTTGCTGACTCAGCCTCTAGCTCTTTTGCCTCCTCTCGTGAAACTGGTAAATGTCAAAGCAGCGCGTCGTTAGTGGATGTTCACGGTCAGGGACAAGTCGCTTCCTTGTCCTCTTCAGCAAAAACAACAACAGAGAAGAATGCAGCAGGCGACACAACGGGTTACTCCATGGAGCTTTTTACACATACCGTCCCTGGCTTGGAAAGTGAAGCAGTTAACAGTCCATGCCCATTACAAGTTGAATCTGACATGGAGTGCACTGATGCACAGCCACAGCCAGACTACTATGCTGGTCCTTTGACTCAGACCACAACATTGCCCTCGCAGGGTAATGATCAAGAATCAGACCCTGATGAGACTATGTTGCCCCATCACGAACGCTATACCACCGACCGACACGGTGACACAGACGAAGTTGCACACGAGCTACAAGAAGAGGTAATAGATGACCCAGTTCTTGACCCCGATTGGCAGCCATTGGGGGAACAGGGTGCAGGCGGCAGCAGTTCTGAAGCGGAGGAGGAGGGGCCGCAGCAGGCTTCAACATCGCAACAGGTTCCATCTGCCGGGCCCGTATCTTGCCCAAAACGCGTGGCAAAGCCAAAACCTGTTGGAGGACAGCGTGGCCATCCGGTTAAAGCTCAGTCTGCAATGCCTGAAAAGGTATCCGATGCTAGAAAGAGTGCAGTCTGGCATTTTTTTAAACAACATCCAATTGATCAGCGCAAAGTCATCTGTCAAAAATGTTCAACTACCTTAAGCAGAGGACAGAATCTGAAAAGTCTCAATACAAGTTGCATGCAAAGACATTTAACAACCATGCATTTGCAAGCCTGGACTAACTACCAAACGTCCCTTAAGGTTGTAGCACCCTCGGCCAATGAAGCTAGTCAGCAACGCAACATCCCTTCCGGCAGTGTAGGGCCACCATTTTCCGCACCACCTGCAGTATCTGTGCAGGTTTCTTTGCCAGGCCAAAGCAGTCAGGGTCAGGGAATCACCAGTTTCGTAGTAGGAAACACTGCATCTATGGCACCGGCGGCAACAATACCATCTCCCACCGTCTCTCAGTCTGCCATGTCCACCGGCACCCCCGCTAGTTCCACGATCTCCAGCTCTCCAGTCCAGCTCACCCTACATGAGACTATGGTTAGAAAAAGGAAGTACTTAGCCTCGCATCCGCGTACACAGGGTTTGAACGCCCACATAGCTAGACTAATCTCGTTAGAGATGATGCCCTACCGGTTAGTTGAAAGCGAAGCTTTCAAAGCCCTGATGGACTACGCTGTACCACGCTACGAGCTACCCAGTCGACACTTCTTTTCCAGAAAAGCCATCCCAGCCCTCCACCAGCATGTTAAAAAGCGCATCGTCCATGCACTCAGGCAATCTGTGAGCACAAAGGTGCACCTGACAACAGATGCATGGACCAGTAGGCATGGCCAGGGACGTTACGTGTCCATCACGGCACACTGGGTGAATGTTGTGGATGCAGGGTCCACAGGGGACAGCAAGTTTGGTACAGTTCTGCCTAGCCCACGGTCTAGGAAACAGTTGGCTGTAGCCGTTCGCACCCCCTCCTCCTCCTCTTCGTCCTCCTGCAGAAGCGAGAGCTCGTCCACAGACCGCAGTCGCACAACCACTCCATCCGCAGCTGCCACTGTTGCACACCAGGTCTCCCATTATGGGGCAGCTACTGGCAAACGTCAGCAGGCTGTATTGGCTATGAAGTGTTTGGGCGACAACAGACACACCGCGGAAGTTCTGTCCGAGTTCTTGCAGAAAGAAACGCAGTCGTGGCTGGGCACTGTAGATCTTGAGGCAGGCAAGGTAGTGAGTGATAACGGAAGGAATTTCATGGCTGCCATCTCCCTTTCCCAACTGAAACACATTCCTTGCCTGGCTCACACCTTAAACCTGGTGGTGCAGTGCTTCCTGAAAAGTTATCCGGGGTTATCCGACCTGCTCCTCAAAGTGCGTGGACTTTGCTCACATATCCGCCGTTCGCCCGTACACTCCAGCCGTATGCAGACCTATCAGCGTTCTTTGAACCTTCCCCAGCATCGCCTAATCATAGACGTTGCAACAAGGTGGAACTCAACACTGCACATGCTTCAGAGACTGTGCGAACAGAGGCGGGCTGTTATGTTTTTGTGGGAGGATACACATACACGGGCAGGCAGTAGGATGGCAGACATGGAGTTGTCAGGTGTGCAGTGTAACATAGTAACATAGTAACATAGTTAGTAAGGCCGAAAAAAGACATTTGTCCATCCAGTTCAGCCTATATTCCATCATAATAAATACCCAGATCTACGTCCTTCTACAGAACCTAATAATTGTATGATACAATATTGTTCTGCTCCAGGAAGACATCCAGGCCTCTCTTGAACCCCTCGACTGAGTACGCCATCACCACCTCCTCAGGCAAACAATTCCAGATTCTCACTGCCCTAACAGTAAAGAATCCTCTTCTATGTTGGTGGAAAAACCTTCTCTCCTCCAGACGCAAAGAATGCCCCCTTGTGCCCGTCACCTTCCTTGGTATAAACAGATCCTCAGCGAGATATTTGTATTGTCCCCTTATATACTTATACATGGTTATTAGATCGCCCCTCAGTCGTCTTTTTTCTAGACTAAATAATCCTAATTTCGCTAATCTATCTGGGTATTGTAGTTCTCCCATCCCCTTTATTAATTTTGTTGCCCTCCTTTGTACTCTCTCAAGTTCCATTATATCCTTCCTGAGCACCGGTGCCCAAAACTGGACACAGTACTCCATGTGCGGTCTAACTAGGGATTTGTACAGAGGCAGTATAATGCTCTCATCATGTGTATCCAGACCTCTTTTAATGCACCCCATGATCCTGTTTGCCTTGGCAGCTGCTGCCTGGCACTGGCTGCTCCAGGTAAGTTTATCATTAACTAGGATCCCCAAGTCCTTCTCCCTGTCAGATTTACCCAGTGGTTTCCCGTTCAGTGTGTAATGGTGATATTGATTCCCTCTTCCCATGTGTATAACCTTACATTTATCATTGTTAAACCTCATCTGCCACCTTTCAGCCCAAGTTTCCAACTTATCCAGATCCATCTGTAGCAGAATACTATCTTCTCTTGTATTAACTGCTTTACATAGTTTTGTATCATCTGCAAATATCGATATTTTACTGTGTAAACCTTTTACCAGATCATTAATGAATATGTTGAAGAGAACAGGTCCCAATACTGACCCCTGCGGTACCCCACTGGTCACAGCGACCCAGTTAGAGACTATACCATTTATAACCACCCTCTGCTTTCTATCACTAAGCCAGTTACTAACCCATTTACACACATGTTCCCCCAGACCAAGCATTCTCATTTTGTGTACCAACCTCTTGTGCGGCACGGCATCAAACGCTTTGGAAAAATCGAGATATACCACGTCCAATGACTCACCGTGGTCCAGCCTATAGCTTACCTCTTCATAAAAACTGATTAGATTGGTTTGACAGGAGCGATTTCTCATAAACCCATGCTGATATGGAGTTAAACAGTTATTCTCATTGAGATAATCCAGAATAACATCCCTTAGAAACCCTTCAAATATTTTACCAACAATAGAGGTTAGACTTACTGGCCTATAATTTCCAGGTTCACTTTTAGAGCCCTTTTTGAATATTGGCACCACATTTGCTATGCGCCAGTCCTGCGGAACAGACCCTGTCGCTATAGAGTCACTAAAAATAAGAAATAATGGTTTATCTATTACATTACTTAGTTCTCTTAGTACTCGTGGGTGTATGCCATCCGGACCCGGAGATTTATCTATTTTAATCTTATTTAGCCGGTTTCGCACCTCTTCTTGGGTTAGATTGGTGACCCTTAATATATGGTTTTCATTGTTTCTTGGGATTTCACCTAGCATTTCATTTTCCACCGTGAATACCGTGGAGAAGAAGGTGTTTAATATGTTAGCTTTTTCCTCGTCATCTACAACCATTCTTTCCTCACTATTTTTTAAGGGGCCTACATTTTCAGTTTTTATTCTTTTACTATTGATATAGTTGAAGAACAGTTTGGGATTAGTTTTACTCTCCTTAGCAATGTGCTTCTCTGTTTCCTTTTTGGCAGCTTTAATTAGTTTTTTAGATAAAGTATTTTTCTCCCTATAGTTTTTTAGAGCTTCAATGGTGCCATCCTGCTTTAGTAGTGCAAATGCTTTCTTTTTACTGTTAATTGCCTGTCTTACTTCTTTGTTTAGCCACATTGGGTTTTTCCTATTTCTAGTCCTTTTATTCCCACAAGGTATAAACCGCTTACACTGCCTATTTAGGATGTTCTTAAATATTTCCCATTTATTATCTGTATTCTTATTTCTGAGGATATTGTCCCAGTCTACCAGATTAAGGGCATCTCTAAGCTGTTCAAACTTTGCCTTCCTAAAGTTCAATGTTTTTGTGACTCCCTGACAAGTCCCCCTAGTGAAAGACAGGTGAAACTGCACAATATTGTGGTCGCTATTTCCTAAATGCCCGACCACCTGCAGATTTGTTATTCTGTCAGGTCTATTAGATAGTATTAGGTCTAAAAGTGCTGCTCCTCTGGTTGGATTCTGCACCAATTGTGAAAGATAATTTTTCTTGGTTATTAGCAGAAACCTGTTGCCTTTATGGGTTTCACAGGTTTCTGTTTCCCAGTTAATATCCGGGTAGTTAAAGTCCCCCATAACCAGGACCTCATTATGGGTTGCAGCTTCATCTATCTGCTTTAGAAGTAGACTTTCCATGCTTTCTGTTATATTTGGGGGTTTGTAACAGACCCCAATGAGAATTTTGTTACCATTTTTCCCTCCATGAATTTCAACCCATATGGACTCGACATCCTCATTCCCTTCGCTAATATCCTCCCTTAAAGTGGACTTTAGACAAGACTTTACATAGAGACAAACCCCTCCTCCTCTCCGATTTTTACGATCCTTTCTAAACAGACTGTAACCCTGTAAGTTGACTGCCCAGTCATAGCTTTCATCTAACCATGTCTCGGTTATTCCCACTATGTCAAAGTTACCTGTAGATATTTCTGCTTCTAGTTCTTCCATCTTGTTTGTCAGGCTTCTGGCGTTTGCGAGCATGCAGTTTAGAGGATTTTGTTTTGTTCCAATCTCCTCACTGTGGATTGTTTTAGAAATGTTCTTACCTCCCTTCAGAGTATGTTTTCCTGGGTCGTCTTTGTTCGAGTCTAATGTTTTTCTTCCCGTCCCCTCTTCTTCTAGTTTAACGCCCTCCTGATGAGTGTAGCGAGTCTTCTGGCGAATGTGTGTTTCCCAGGTTTGTTGAGGTGTAGTCCGTCTCTGGCGAGGAGTCCATCGTACCAGTAATTCACACCGTGGTCCAGGAATCCGAATCCTTGTTGTCTGCACCATCGTCTTAGCCAGTTGTTTGCATCAAGGATCCTGTTCCATCTCCTGGTGCCATGCCCGTCTACTGGAAGGATAGAAGAAAAAACTACCTGTGCATCCAGTTCCTTTACTTTCTTCCCCAACTCTTCAAAGTCCTTGCAGATTGTCGGTAGGTCCTTCCTTGCCGTGTCATTGGTGCCAACATGTATCAGAAGAAATGGGTGGACGTCCTTGGAGCTGAAGAGCTTTGGTATCCTATCGGTCACATCCTTGATCATCGCACCTGGAAGGCAGCATACTTCTCTTGCAGATATGTCCGGTCTGCAGATGGCTGCTTCTGTGCCTCTCAGTAGTGAGTCTCCCACCACCACCACTCTTCGTTGCTTCTTGGCTGTACTTTTTGCTGTCACTTGTTGCTGTGTGCCCTTTTCTTTTTTGCTTGCTGGTATTGCTTCATTCTTAGGTGTGCCATCTTCATCCTCTACAAAGATTTGATATCGGTTCTTCAGTTGTGTGGTTGGTGATTTCTCCATGGTCTTCTTGCTTCTTTTGGTCACATGCTTCCACTCATCTGCTTTTGGAGGTTCTCTGACACTTTTTTCACCTTCTGTGACCAGTAGAGATGCTTCTGTTCTGTCTAGAAAGTCTTCATTCTCTTTGATGAGTTTCAAAGTTGCTATTCTTTCTTCCAGACCCCGCACCTTTTCTTCTAAAAGGGCCACTAGTCTACACTTCTGACAGGTGAAATTGGATTCTTCTTCTGGTCGATCTGTGAACATGTAGCACATGCTGCAGCTCACCATGTAGGTTGTCACATCTGCCATGTTGCTCCTAGATCCTGCTGACTTGCTGTGTGTTTTCCTTCTTGTGTAATCTACTCAGCCAAGCTCTCTTGCAATAATGTCCTACAGGCAAAAATTCGCGCGCCGTAAGGCGCGCGGTTTGGTGATGCTTTCGAAGCAGCTGGTCCCGGCTGTACCCAATGATCTTCTAGCTTAGGGAGACTTCGCTTCTCCCAGAAGGCACCTGGAATATGCAAATTAGCCTCCTGAAGCTTGAATCCCTGGTTTGGTGATGCTTTCGAAGCAGCTGGTCCCGGCTGTACCCAACGATCTTCTAGCTTAGGGAGACTTCGCTTCTCCCAGAAGGCACCTGGAATATGCAAATTAGCCTCCTGAAGCTTGAATCCCTGGTTTGGTGATGCTTTCGAAGCAGCTGGTCCCGGCTGTACCCAACGATCTTCTAGCTTAGGGAGACTTCGCTTCTCCCAGAAGGCACCTGGAATATGCAAATTAGCCTCCTGAAGCTTGAATCCCTGGTTTGGTGATGCTTTCGAAGCAGCTGGTCCCGGCTGTACCCAACGATCTTCTAGCTTAGGGAGACTTCGCTTCTCCCAGAAGGCACCTGGAATATGCAAATTAGCCTCCTGAAGCTTGAATCCCTGGTTTGGTGATGCTTTCGAAGCAGCTGGTCCCGGCTGTACCCAACGATCTTCTAGCTTAGGGAGACTTCGCTTCTCCCAGAAGGCACCTGGAATATGCAAATTAGCCTCCTGAAGCTTGAATCCCTGGTTTGGTGATGCTTTCGAAGCAGCTGGTCCCGGCTGTACCCAACGATCTTCTAGCTTAGGGAGACTTCGCTTCTCCCAGAAGGCACCTGGAATATGCAAATTAGCCTCCTGAAGCTTGAATCCCTGGTTTGGTGATGCTTTCGAAGCAGCTGGTCCCGGCTGTACCCAACGATCTTCTAGCTTAGGGAGACTTCGCTTCTCCCAGAAGGCACCTGGAATATGCAAATTAGCCTCCTGAAGCTTGAATCCCTGGTTTGGTGATGCTTTCGAAGCAGCTGGTCCCGGCTGTACCCAACGATCTTCTAGCTTAGGGAGACTTCGCTTCTCCCAGAAGGCACCTGGAATATGCAAATTAGCCTCCTGAAGCTTGAATCCCTGGTTTGGTGATGCTTTCGAAGCAGCTGGTCCCGGCTGTACCCAACTGATCTTCTAGCTTAGGGAGACTTCGCTTCTCCCAGAAGGCACCTGGAATATGCAAATTAGCCTCCTGAAGCTTGAATCCCTGGTTTGGTGATGCTTTCGAAGCAGCTGGTCCCGGCTGTACCCAACGATCTTCTAGCTTAGGGAGACTTCGCTTCTCCCAGAAGGCACCTGGAATATGCAAATTAGCCTCCTGAAGCTTGAATCCCTGGTTTGGTGATGCTTTCGAAGCAGCTGGTCCCGGCTGTACCCAACGATCTTCTAGCTTAGGGAGACTTCGCTTCTCCCAGAAGGCACCTGGAATATGCAAATTAGCCTCCTGAAGCTTGAATCCCTGGTTTGGTGATGCTTTCGAAGCAGCTGGTCCCGGCTGTACCCAACGATCTTCTAGCTTAGGGAGACTTCGCTTCTCCCAGAAGGCACCTGGAATATGCAAATTAGCCTCCTGAAGCTTGAATCCCTGGTTTGGTGATGCTTTCGAAGCAGCTGGTCCCGGCTGTACCCAACGATCTTCTAGCTTAGGGAGACTTCGCTTCTCCCAGAAGGCACCTGGAATATGCAAATTAGCCTCCTGAAGCTTGAATCCCTGGTTTGGTGATGCTTTCGAAGCAGCTGGTCCCGGCTGTACCCAACGATCTTCTAGCTTAGGGAGACTTCGCTTCTCCCAGAAGGCACCTGGAATATGCAAATTAGCCTCCTGAAGCTTGAATCCCTGGTTTGGTGATGCTTTCGAAGCAGCTGGTCCCGGCTGTACCCAACGATCTTCTAGCTTAGGGAGACTTCGCTTCTCCCAGAAGGCACCTGGAATATGCAAATTAGCCTCCTGAAGCTTGAATCCCTGGTTTGGTGATGCTTTCGAAGCAGCTGGTCCCGGCTGTACCCAACGATCTTCTAGCTTAGGGAGACTTCGCTTCTCCCAGAAGGCACCTGGAATATGCAAATTAGCCTCCTGAAGCTTGAATCCCTGGTTTGGTGATGCTTTCGAAGCAGCTGGTCCCGGCTGTACCCAACGATCTTCTAGCTTAGGGAGACTTCGCTTCTCCCAGAAGGCACCTGGAATATGCAAATTAGCCTCCTGAAGCTTGAATCCCTGGTTTGGTGATGCTTTCGAAGCAGCTGGTCCCGGCTGTACCCAACGATCTTCTAGCTTAGGGAGACTTCGCTTCTCCCAGAAGGCACCTGGAATATGCAAATTAGCCTCCTGAAGCTTGAATCCCTGGTTTGGTGATGCTTTCGAAGCAGCTGGTCCCGGCTGTACCCAACGATCTTCTAGCTTAGGGAGACTTCGCTTCTCCCAGAAGGCACCTGGAATATGCAAATTAGCCTCCTGAAGCTTGAATCCCTGGTTTGGTGATGCTTTCGAAGCAGCTGGTCCCGGCTGTACCCAACGATCTTCTAGCTTAGGGAGACTTCGCTTCTCCCAGAAGGCACCTGGAATATGCAAATTAGCCTCCTGAAGCTTGAATCCCTGGTTTGGTGATGCTTTCGAAGCAGCTGGTCCCGGCTGTACCCAACGATCTTCTAGCTTAGGGAGACTTCGCTTCTCCCAGAAGGCACCTGGAATATGCAAATTAGCCTCCTGAAGCTTGAATCCCTGGTTTGGTGATGCTTTCGAAGCAGCTGGTCCCGGCTGTACCCAACGATCTTCTAGCTTAGGGAGACTTCGCTTCTCCCAGAAGGCACCTGGAATATGCAAATTAGCCTCCTGAAGCTTGAATCCCTGGTTTGGTGATGCTTTCGAAGCAGCTGGTCCCGGCTGTACCCAACGATCTTCTAGCTTAGGGAGACTTCGCTTCTCCCAGAAGGCACCTGGAATATGCAAATTAGCCTCCTGAAGCTTGAATCCCTGGTTTGGTGATGCTTTCGAAGCAGCTGGTCCCGGCTGTACCCAACGATCTTCTAGCTTAGGGAGACTTCGCTTCTCCCAGAAGGCACCTGGAATATGCAAATTAGCCTCCTGAAGCTTGAATCCCTGGTTTGGTGATGCTTTCGAAGCAGCTGGTCCCGGCTGTACCCAACGATCTTCTAGCTTAGGGAGACTTCGCTTCTCCCAGAAGGCACCTGGAATATGCAAATTAGCCTCCTGAAGCTTGAATCCCTGGTTTGGTGATGCTTTCGAAGCAGCTGGTCCCGGCTGTACCCAACGATCTTCTAGCTTAGGGAGACTTCGCTTCTCCCAGAAGGCACCTGGAATATGCAAATTAGCCTCCTGAAGCTTGAATCCCTGGTTTGGTGATGCTTTCGAAGCAGCTGGTCCCGGCTGTACCCAACGATCTTCTAGCTTAGGGAGACTTCGCTTCTCCCAGAAGGCACCTGGAATATGCAAATTAGCCTCCTGAAGCTTGAATCCCTGGTTTGGTGATGCTTTCGAAGCAGCTGGTCCCGGCTGTACCCAACGATCTTCTAGCTTAGGGAGACTTCGCTTCTCCCAGAAGGCACCTGGAATATGCAAATTAGCCTCCTGAAGCTTGAATCCCTGGTTTGGTGATGCTTTCGAAGCAGCTGGTCCCGGCTGTACCCAACGATCTTCTAGCTTAGGGAGACTTCGCTTCTCCCAGAAGGCACCTGGAATATGCAAATTAGCCTCCTGAAGCTTGAATCCCTGGTTTGGTGATGCTTTCGAAGCAGCTGGTCCCGGCTGTACCCAACGATCTTCTAGCTTAGGGAGACTTCGCTTCTCCCAGAAGGCACCTGGAATATGCAAATTAGCCTCCTGAAGCTTGAATCCCTGGTTTGGTGATGCTTTCGAAGCAGCTGGTCCCGGCTGTACCCAACGATCTTCTAGCTTAGGGAGACTTCGCTTCTCCCAGAAGGCACCTGGAATATGCAAATTAGCCTCCTGAAGCTTGAATCCCTGGTTTGGTGATGCTTTCGAAGCAGCTGGTCCCGGCTGTACCCAACGATCTTCTAGCTTAGGGAGACTTCGCTTCTCCCAGAAGGCACCTGGAATATGCAAATTAGCCTCCTGAAGCTTGAATCCCTGGTTTGGTGATGCTTTCGAAGCAGCTGGTCCCGGCTGTACCCAACGATCTTCTAGCTTAGGGAGACTTCGCTTCTCCCAGAAGGCACCTGGAATATGCAAATTAGCCTCCTGAAGCTTGAATCCCTGGTTTGGTGATGCTTTCGAAGCAGCTGGTCCCGGCTGTACCCAACGATCTTCTAGCTTAGGGAGACTTCGCTTCTCCCAGAAGGCACCTGGAATATGCAAATTAGCCTCCTGAAGCTTGAATCCCTGGTTTGGTGATGCTTTCGAAGCAGCTGGTCCCGGCTGTACCCAACGATCTTCTAGCTTAGGGAGACTTCGCTTCTCCCAGAAGGCACCTGGAATATGCAAATTAGCCTCCTGAAGCTTGAATCCCTGGTTTGGTGATGCTTTCGAAGCAGCTGGTCCCGGCTGTACCCAACGATCTTCTAGCTTAGGGAGACTTCGCTTCTCCCAGAAGGCACCTGGAATATGCAAATTAGCCTCCTGAAGCTTGAATCCCTGGTTTGGTGATGCTTTCGAAGCAGCTGGTCCCGGCTGTACCCAACGATCTTCTAGCTTAGGGAGACTTCGCTTCTCCCAGAAGGCACCTGGAATATGCAAATTAGCCTCCTGAAGCTTGAATCCCTGGTTTGGTGATGCTTTCGAAGCAGCTGGTCCCGGCTGTACCCAACGATCTTCTAGCTTAGGGAGACTTCGCTTCTCCCAGAAGGCACCTGGAATATGCAAATTAGCCTCCTGAAGCTTGAATCCCTGGTTTGGTGATGCTTTCGAAGCAGCTGGTCCCGGCTGTACCCAACGATCTTCTAGCTTAGGGAGACTTCGCTTCTCCCAGAAGGCACCTGGAATATGCAAATTAGCCTCCTGAAGCTTGAATCCCTGGTTTGGTGATGCTTTCGAAGCAGCTGGTCCCGGCTGTACCCAACGATCTTCTAGCTTAGGGAGACTTCGCTTCTCCCAGAAGGCACCTGGAATATGCAAATTAGCCTCCTGAAGCTTGAATCCCTGGTTTGGTGATGCTTTCGAAGCAGCTGGTCCCGGCTGTACCCAACGATCTTCTAGCTTAGGGAGACTTCGCTTCTCCCAGAAGGCACCTGGAATATGCAAATTAGCCTCCTGAAGCTTGAATCCCTGGTTTGGTGATGCTTTCGAAGCAGCTGGTCCCGGCTGTACCCAACGATCTTCTAGCTTAGGGAGACTTCGCTTCTCCCAGAAGGCACCTGGAATATGCAAATTAGCCTCCTGAAGCTTGAATCCCTGGTTTGGTGATGCTTTCGAAGCAGCTGGTCCCGGCTGTACCCAACGATCTTCTAGCTTAGGGAGACTTCGCTTCTCCCAGAAGGCACCTGGAATATGCAAATTAGCCTCCTGAAGCTTGAATCCCTGGTTTGGTGATGCTTTCGAAGCAGCTGGTCCCGGCTGTACCCAACGATCTTCTAGCTTAGGGAGACTTCGCTTCTCCCAGAAGGCACCTGGAATATGCAAATTAGCCTCCTGAAGCTTGAATCCCTGGTTTGGTGATGCTTTCGAAGCAGCTGGTCCCGGCTGTACCCAACGATCTTCTAGCTTAGGGAGACTTCGCTTCTCCCAGAAGGCACCTGGAATATGCAAATTAGCCTCCTGAAGCTTGAATCCCTGGTTTGGTGATGCTTTCGAAGCAGCTGGTCCCGGCTGTACCCAACGATCTTCTAGCTTAGGGAGACTTCGCTTCTCCCAGAAGGCACCTGGAATATGCAAATTAGCCTCCTGAAGCTTGAATCCCTGGTTTGGTGATGCTTTCGAAGCAGCTGGTCCCGGCTGTACCCAACGATCTTCTAGCTTAGGGAGACTTCGCTTCTCCCAGAAGGCACCTGGAATATGCAAATTAGCCTCCTGAAGCTTGAATCCCTGGTTTGGTGATGCTTTCGAAGCAGCTGGTCCCGGCTGTACCCAACGATCTTCTAGCTTAGGGAGACTTCGCTTCTCCCAGAAGGCACCTGGAATATGCAAATTAGCCTCCTGAAGCTTGAATCCCTGGTTTGGTGATGCTTTCGAAGCAGCTGGTCCCGGCTGTACCCAACGATCTTCTAGCTTAGGGAGACTTCGCTTCTCCCAGAAGGCACCTGGAATATGCAAATTAGCCTCCTGAAGCTTGAATCCCTGGTTTGGTGATGCTTTCGAAGCAGCTGGTCCCGGCTGTACCCAACGATCTTCTAGCTTAGGGAGACTTCGCTTCTCCCAGAAGGCACCTGGAATATGCAAATTAGCCTCCTGAAGCTTGAATCCCTGGTTTGGTGATGCTTTCGAAGCAGCTGGTCCCGGCTGTACCCAACGATCTTCTAGCTTAGGGAGACTTCGCTTCTCCCAGAAGGCACCTGGAATATGCAAATTAGCCTCCTGAAGCTTGAATCCCTGGTTTGGTGATGCTTTCGAAGCAGCTGGTCCCGGCTGTACCCAACGATCTTCTAGCTTAGGGAGACTTCGCTTCTCCCAGAAGGCACCTGGAATATGCAAATTAGCCTCCTGAAGCTTGAATCCCTGGTTTGGTGATGCTTTCGAAGCAGCTGGTCCCGGCTGTACCCAACGATCTTCTAGCTTAGGGAGACTTCGCTTCTCCCAGAAGGCACCTGGAATATGCAAATTAGCCTCCTGAAGCTTGAATCCCTGGTTTGGTGATGCTTTCGAAGCAGCTGGTCCCGGCTGTACCCAACGATCTTCTAGCTTAGGGAGACTTCGCTTCTCCCAGAAGGCACCTGGAATATGCAAATTAGCCTCCTGAAGCTTGAATCCCTGGTTTGGTGATGCTTTCGAAGCAGCTGGTCCCGGCTGTACCCAACGATCTTCTAGCTTAGGGAGACTTCGCTTCTCCCAGAAGGCACCTGGAATATGCAAATTAGCCTCCTGAAGCTTGAATCCCTGGTTTGGTGATGCTTTCGAAGCAGCTGGTCCCGGCTGTACCCAACGATCTTCTAGCTTAGGGAGACTTCGCTTCTCCCAGAAGGCACCTGGAATATGCAAATTAGCCTCCTGAAGCTTGAATCCCTGGTTTGGTGATGCTTTCGAAGCAGCTGGTCCCGGCTGTACCCAACGATCTTCTAGCTTAGGGAGACTTCGCTTCTCCCAGAAGGCACCTGGAATATGCAAATTAGCCTCCTGAAGCTTGAATCCCTGGTTTGGTGATGCTTTCGAAGCAGCTGGTCCCGGCTGTACCCAACGATCTTCTAGCTTAGGGAGACTTCGCTTCTCCCAGAAGGCACCTGGAATATGCAAATTAGCCTCCTGAAGCTTGAATCCCTGGTTTGGTGATGCTTTCGAAGCAGCTGGTCCCGGCTGTACCCAACGATCTTCTAGCTTAGGGAGACTTCGCTTCTCCCAGAAGGCACCTGGAATATGCAAATTAGCCTCCTGAAGCTTGAATCCCTGGTTTGGTGATGCTTTCGAAGCAGCTGGTCCCGGCTGTACCCAACGATCTTCTAGCTTAGGGAGACTTCGCTTCTCCCAGAAGGCACCTGGAATATGCAAATTAGCCTCCTGAAGCTTGAATCCCTGGTTTGGTGATGCTTTCGAAGCAGCTGGTCCCGGCTGTACCCAACGATCTTCTAGCTTAGGGAGACTTCGCTTCTCCCAGAAGGCACCTGGAATATGCAAATTAGCCTCCTGAAGCTTGAATCCCTGGTTTGGTGATGCTTTCGAAGCAGCTGGTCCCGGCTGTACCCAACGATCTTCTAGCTTAGGGAGACTTCGCTTCTCCCAGAAGGCACCTGGAATATGCAAATTAGCCTCCTGAAGCTTGAATCCCTGGTTTGGTGATGCTTTCGAAGCAGCTGGTCCCGGCTGTACCCAACGATCTTCTAGCTTAGGGAGACTTCGCTTCTCCCAGAAGGCACCTGGAATATGCAAATTAGCCTCCTGAAGCTTGAATCCCTGGTTTGGTGATGCTTTCGAAGCAGCTGGTCCCGGCTGTACCCAACGATCTTCTAGCTTAGGGAGACTTCGCTTCTCCCAGAAGGCACCTGGAATATGCAAATTAGCCTCCTGAAGCTTGAATCCCTGGTTTGGTGATGCTTTCGAAGCAGCTGGTCCCGGCTGTACCCAACGATCTTCTAGCTTAGGGAGACTTCGCTTCTCCCAGAAGGCACCTGGAATATGCAAATTAGCCTCCTGAAGCTTGAATCCCTGGTTTGGTGATGCTTTCGAAGCAGCTGGTCCCGGCTGTACCCAACGATCTTCTAGCTTAGGGAGACTTCGCTTCTCCCAGAAGGCACCTGGAATATGCAAATTAGCCTCCTGAAGCTTGAATCCCTGGTTTGGTGATGCTTTCGAAGCAGCTGGTCCCGGCTGTACCCAACGATCTTCTAGCTTAGGGAGACTTCGCTTCTCCCAGAAGGCACCTGGAATATGCAAATTAGCCTCCTGAAGCTTGAATCCCTGGTTTGGTGATGCTTTCGAAGCAGCTGGTCCCGGCTGTACCCAACGATCTTCTAGCTTAGGGAGACTTCGCTTCTCCCAGAAGGCACCTGGAATATGCAAATTAGCCTCCTGAAGCTTGAATCCCTGGTTTGGTGATGCTTTCGAAGCAGCTGGTCCCGGCTGTACCCAACGATCTTCTAGCTTAGGGAGACTTCGCTTCTCCCAGAAGGCACCTGGAATATGCAAATTAGCCTCCTGAAGCTTGAATCCCTGGTTTGGTGATGCTTTCGAAGCAGCTGGTCCCGGCTGTACCCAACGATCTTCTAGCTTAGGGAGACTTCGCTTCTCCCAGAAGGCACCTGGAATATGCAAATTAGCCTCCTGAAGCTTGAATCCCTGGTTTGGTGATGCTTTCGAAGCAGCTGGTCCCGGCTGTACCCAACGATCTTCTAGCTTAGGGAGACTTCGCTTCTCCCAGAAGGCACCTGGAATATGCAAATTAGCCTCCTGAAGCTTGAATCCCTGGTTTGGTGATGCTTTCGAAGCAGCTGGTCCCGGCTGTACCCAACGATCTTCTAGCTTAGGGAGACTTCGCTTCTCCCAGAAGGCACCTGGAATATGCAAATTAGCCTCCTGAAGCTTGAATCCCTGGTTTGGTGATGCTTTCGAAGCAGCTGGTCCCGGCTGTACCCAACGATCTTCTAGCTTAGGGAGACTTCGCTTCTCCCAGAAGGCACCTGGAATATGCAAATTAGCCTCCTGAAGCTTGAATCCCTGGTTTGGTGATGCTTTCGAAGCAGCTGGTCCCGGCTGTACCCAACGATCTTCTAGCTTAGGGAGACTTCGCTTCTCCCAGAAGGCACCTGGAATATGCAAATTAGCCTCCTGAAGCTTGAATCCCTGGTTTGGTGATGCTTTCGAAGCAGCTGGTCCCGGCTGTACCCAACGATCTTCTAGCTTAGGGAGACTTCGCTTCTCCCAGAAGGCACCTGGAATATGCAAATTAGCCTCCTGAAGCTTGAATCCCTGGTTTGGTGATGCTTTCGAAGCAGCTGGTCCCGGCTGTACCCAACGATCTTCTAGCTTAGGGAGACTTCGCTTCTCCCAGAAGGCACCTGGAATATGCAAATTAGCCTCCTGAAGCTTGAATCCCTGGTTTGGTGATGCTTTCGAAGCAGCTGGTCCCGGCTGTACCCAACGATCTTCTAGCTTAGGGAGACTTCGCTTCTCCCAGAAGGCACCTGGAATATGCAAATTAGCCTCCTGAAGCTTGAATCCCTGGTTTGGTGATGCTTTCGAAGCAGCTGGTCCCGGCTGTACCCAACGATCTTCTAGCTTAGGGAGACTTCGCTTCTCCCAGAAGGCACCTGGAATATGCAAATTAGCCTCCTGAAGCTTGAATCCCTGGTTTGGTGATGCTTTCGAAGCAGCTGGTCCCGGCTGTACCCAACGATCTTCTAGCTTAGGGAGACTTCGCTTCTCCCAGAAGGCACCTGGAATATGCAAATTAGCCTCCTGAAGCTTGAATCCCTGGTTTGGTGATGCTTTCGAAGCAGCTGGTCCCGGCTGTACCCAACGATCTTCTAGCTTAGGGAGACTTCGCTTCTCCCAGAAGGCACCTGGAATATGCAAATTAGCCTCCTGAAGCTTGAATCCCTGGTTTGGTGATGCTTTCGAAGCAGCTGGTCCCGGCTGTACCCAACGATCTTCTAGCTTAGGGAGACTTCGCTTCTCCCAGAAGGCACCTGGAATATGCAAATTAGCCTCCTGAAGCTTGAATCCCTGGTTTGGTGATGCTTTCGAAGCAGCTGGTCCCGGCTGTACCCAACGATCTTCTAGCTTAGGGAGACTTCGCTTCTCCCAGAAGGCACCTGGAATATGCAAATTAGCCTCCTGAAGCTTGAATCCCTGGTTTGGTGATGCTTTCGAAGCAGCTGGTCCCGGCTGTACCCAACGATCTTCTAGCTTAGGGAGACTTCGCTTCTCCCAGAAGGCACCTGGAATATGCAAATTAGCCTCCTGAAGCTTGAATCCCTGGTTTGGTGATGCTTTCGAAGCAGCTGGTCCCGGCTGTACCCAACGATCTTCTAGCTTAGGGAGACTTCGCTTCTCCCAGAAGGCACCTGGAATATGCAAATTAGCCTCCTGAAGCTTGAATCCCTGGTTTGGTGATGCTTTCGAAGCAGCTGGTCCCGGCTGTACCCAACGATCTTCTAGCTTAGGGAGACTTCGCTTCTCCCAGAAGGCACCTGGAATATGCAAATTAGCCTCCTGAAGCTTGAATCCCTGGTTTGGTGATGCTTTCGAAGCAGCTGGTCCCGGCTGTACCCAACGATCTTCTAGCTTAGGGAGACTTCGCTTCTCCCAGAAGGCACCTGGAATATGCAAATTAGCCTCCTGAAGCTTGAATCCCTGGTTTGGTGATGCTTTCGAAGCAGCTGGTCCCGGCTGTACCCAACGATCTTCTAGCTTAGGGAGACTTCGCTTCTCCCAGAAGGCACCTGGAATATGCAAATTAGCCTCCTGAAGCTTGAATCCCTGGTTTGGTGATGCTTTCGAAGCAGCTGGTCCCGGCTGTACCCAACGATCTTCTAGCTTAGGGAGACTTCGCTTCTCCCAGAAGGCACCTGGAATATGCAAATTAGCCTCCTGAAGCTTGAATCCCTGGTTTGGTGATGCTTTCGAAGCAGCTGGTCCCGGCTGTACCCAACGATCTTCTAGCTTAGGGAGACTTCGCTTCTCCCAGAAGGCACCTGGAATATGCAAATTAGCCTCCTGAAGCTTGAATCCCTGGTTTGGTGATGCTTTCGAAGCAGCTGGTCCCGGCTGTACCCAACGATCTTCTAGCTTAGGGAGACTTCGCTTCTCCCAGAAGGCACCTGGAATATGCAAATTAGCCTCCTGAAGCTTGAATCCCTGGTTTGGTGATGCTTTCGAAGCAGCTGGTCCCGGCTGTACCCAACGATCTTCTAGCTTAGGGAGACTTCGCTTCTCCCAGAAGGCACCTGGAATATGCAAATTAGCCTCCTGAAGCTTGAATCCCTGGTTTGGTGATGCTTTCGAAGCAGCTGGTCCCGGCTGTACCCAACGATCTTCTAGCTTAGGGAGACTTCGCTTCTCCCAGAAGGCACCTGGAATATGCAAATTAGCCTCCTGAAGCTTGAATCCCTGGTTTGGTGATGCTTTCGAAGCAGCTGGTCCCGGCTGTACCCAACGATCTTCTAGCTTAGGGAGACTTCGCTTCTCCCAGAAGGCACCTGGAATATGCAAATTAGCCTCCTGAAGCTTGAATCCCTGGTTTGGTGATGCTTTCGAAGCAGCTGGTCCCGGCTGTACCCAACGATCTTCTAGCTTAGGGAGACTTCGCTTCTCCCAGAAGGCACCTGGAATATGCAAATTAGCCTCCTGAAGCTTGAATCCCTGGTTTGGTGATGCTTTCGAAGCAGCTGGTCCCGGCTGTACCCAACGATCTTCTAGCTTAGGGAGACTTCGCTTCTCCCAGAAGGCACCTGGAATATGCAAATTAGCCTCCTGAAGCTTGAATCCCTGGTTTGGTGATGCTTTCGAAGCAGCTGGTCCCGGCTGTACCCAACGATCTTCTAGCTTAGGGAGACTTCGCTTCTCCCAGAAGGCACCTGGAATATGCAAATTAGCCTCCTGAAGCTTGAATCCCTGGTTTGGTGATGCTTTCGAAGCAGCTGGTCCCGGCTGTACCCAACGATCTTCTAGCTTAGGGAGACTTCGCTTCTCCCAGAAGGCACCTGGAATATGCAAATTAGCCTCCTGAAGCTTGAATCCCTGGTTTGGTGATGCTTTCGAAGCAGCTGGTCCCGGCTGTACCCAACGATCTTCTAGCTTAGGGAGACTTCGCTTCTCCCAGAAGGCACCTGGAATATGCAAATTAGCCTCCTGAAGCTTGAATCCCTGGTTTGGTGATGCTTTCGAAGCAGCTGGTCCCGGCTGTACCCAACGATCTTCTAGCTTAGGGAGACTTCGCTTCTCCCAGAAGGCACCTGGAATATGCAAATTAGCCTCCTGAAGCTTGAATCCCTGGTTTGGTGATGCTTTCGAAGCAGCTGGTCCCGGCTGTACCCAACGATCTTCTAGCTTAGGGAGACTTCGCTTCTCCCAGAAGGCACCTGGAATATGCAAATTAGCCTCCTGAAGCTTGAATCCCTGGTTTGGTGATGCTTTCGAAGCAGCTGGTCCCGGCTGTACCCAACGATCTTCTAGCTTAGGGAGACTTCGCTTCTCCCAGAAGGCACCTGGAATATGCAAATTAGCCTCCTGAAGCTTGAATCCCTGGTTTGGTGATGCTTTCGAAGCAGCTGGTCCCGGCTGTACCCAACGATCTTCTAGCTTAGGGAGACTTCGCTTCTCCCAGAAGGCACCTGGAATATGCAAATTAGCCTCCTGAAGCTTGAATCCCTGGTTTGGTGATGCTTTCGAAGCAGCTGGTCCCGGCTGTACCCAACGATCTTCTAGCTTAGGGAGACTTCGCTTCTCCCAGAAGGCACCTGGAATATGCAAATTAGCCTCCTGAAGCTTGAATCCCTGGTTTGGTGATGCTTTCGAAGCAGCTGGTCCCGGCTGTACCCAACGATCTTCTAGCTTAGGGAGACTTCGCTTCTCCCAGAAGGCACCTGGAATATGCAAATTAGCCTCCTGAAGCTTGAATCCCTGGTTTGGTGATGCTTTCGAAGCAGCTGGTCCCGGCTGTACCCAACGATCTTCTAGCTTAGGGAGACTTCGCTTCTCCCAGAAGGCACCTGGAATATGCAAATTAGCCTCCTGAAGCTTGAATCCCTGGTTTGGTGATGCTTTCGAAGCAGCTGGTCCCGGCTGTACCCAACGATCTTCTAGCTTAGGGAGACTTCGCTTCTCCCAGAAGGCACCTGGAATATGCAAATTAGCCTCCTGAAGCTTGAATCCCTGGTTTGGTGATGCTTTCGAAGCAGCTGGTCCCGGCTGTACCCAACGATCTTCTAGCTTAGGGAGACTTCGCTTCTCCCAGAAGGCACCTGGAATATGCAAATTAGCCTCCTGAAGCTTGAATCCCTGGTTTGGTGATGCTTTCGAAGCAGCTGGTCCCGGCTGTACCCAACGATCTTCTAGCTTAGGGAGACTTCGCTTCTCCCAGAAGGCACCTGGAATATGCAAATTAGCCTCCTGAAGCTTGAATCCCTGGTTTGGTGATGCTTTCGAAGCAGCTGGTCCCGGCTGTACCCAACGATCTTCTAGCTTAGGGAGACTTCGCTTCTCCCAGAAGGCACCTGGAATATGCAAATTAGCCTCCTGAAGCTTGAATCCCTGGTCGAAGATTCAAGACATGTGTCAAGTCCTTCAGTGATTTGAGGAATGCGCACGGCTGGTTAATGCAGACAACGCCATAATAAGCATGAGCATCCCCCTAATGCGTCTGCTGATGCAAAGTTTGACGCACTTAAAGGATCAGGCGTCTGCAGCTGAGGAAGAGGAAAGCCTTGATGACAGTCAGCCATTGTCTGGCCAGGGCAGTGTACAGGACGAGTTAGCGGGCGAAGAGGAGGAGGAGGACGAGGAGGATGATGGGGATGATTATATTTTTAATGAGGAAGCTTTTCCGGGGCCACTGGAAATTGGTGGCGCGGCAAGGCCGGGTTCTGGTTTTTGGAGGGACACAAGTGACGTGGATTTGCCTGAAACTGCCCCTCAACCAAGCACAACCGCAGATTTGAGAACTGGAACTTTGGCCCACATGGCGGATTATGCCTTACGCATCCTCAAAAGGGACACACGCATAACTAAAATGATGAACGATGACGATTACTGGTTGGCCTGCCTCCTTGATCCTCGCTATAAAGGCAAATTGCAAAATATAATGCCACATGAGAACTTGGAACTAATATTAGCAACCAAACAATCAACTCTTGTTGACCGTTTGCTTCTGGCATTCCCTGCACACAGCGCCCGTGATCGTTCTCACACGAGCTGCAGGGGCCAGCAGACCAGAGGAGTTAGAGGGGCAGAAATCAGAAGTGGCGTTGGCCAGAGGGGTTTTCTGACCAGGTTGTGGAGTGATTTTGCTATGACCGCAGACAGGACAGGTACTGCAGCATCAATTCAAAGTGACAGGAGACAACATTTGTCCAGTATGGTTACAAACTATTTTTCATCCCTTATCGATGTTCTCCCTCAACCGTCATTCCCATTTGATTACTGGGCATCAAAATTAGACACCTGGCCAGAATTGGCAGAATATGCATTGCAGGAGCTTGCTTGCCCGGCAGCTAGTGTCCTATCAGAAAGAGTATTCAGTGCTGCAGGTTCAATACTAACAGAAAAAAGGACTCGTCTGGCTACCCAAAATGTAGATGATCTAACCTTCATTAAAATGAACCACAACTGGATTTCGAAATCTTTTGCCCCACCTTGCCCGGCTGACACCTAGCTTTCCTATGAAAAGGTCTTGCCTGTGGACTATTCTGAATGCCTTTTCCAATCTCGTAATTTTCTGCACCTGATTGTCCAGCATACAACATGTTTACACCTCACTAAATGGCCAAACTCCCCACACGGGGCCGTGATATCGACACTTGGCGCCAGCACCCGTGAGAGTGCTGTTTGTCTGAAGAGGTGGGTGTGCCCGCTTTTGGTCGACGGCACTGCCACTGGGTCCCTCCTAGTACAATAAAGTGTCTCTGGCGGTGGTGGTGCGCACCCAACGTCAGACACACCGTTGTAATATGAGGGGCCCTGGGCCTGTACTGCCGGCCACAAGACAGTTCCCCCCCCAGCTCAAACAGTGCTCTACCACTTGCAAAATTATCTCACAGCTCCACCAATGTTTAGTCTATGCGCTGACATCCTTCAATGCCTGCCACTGACAATACCATTGTATTGTCATTTTTGTTATGTTAGGCCTTCGAAGCCTGTCTGCGGTCACTCCTTCCACTATGCCTCCACTGACCACATCACTGCTGCCCGTGTACCCCTGGAACCAATTTAAAATTGCCTACAGCCATGTGTTATTATTTTAGGCCTTCGATGCCTGTCTGCGGTCACTCCTTCCACTAGGCCTCCACTGACCACACCACTGCTGCCCGTGTACCCCTGGAACCAATTTAAAATTGCCTACAGCCATGTGTTATTATTTTAGGCCTTCGATGCCTGTCTGCGGTCACTCCTTACAATATGCCTCCACTGACCACACCACTGCTGCCCGTGTACCCCTGGAACCAATTTAAAATTGCCTACAGCCAGCCCAATTTTTTTATTTTAGGCCTTCGATGCCTGTCTGCGGTCACTCCTTTCACTAGGCCTCCACTGACCACACCACTGCTGCCCGTGTACCCCTGGAACCAATTTAAAATTGCCTACAGCCATGTGTTATTATTTTAGGCCTTCGATGCCTATCTGCGGTCACTCCTTCCACTAGGCCTCCACTGACCGCACCACTGCTGCCCGTGTACCCCTGGAACCAATTTAAAATTGCCTACAGCCATGTGTTATTATTTTAGGCCTTCGATGCCTGTCTGCGGTCACTCCTTACAATATGCCTCCACTGACCACACCACTGCTGCCCGTGTACCCCTGAAACCAATTTAAAATTGCCTACAGCCAGCCCAATTTTTTTATTTTAGGCCTTCGATGCCTGTCTGCGGTCACTCCTTTCACTAGGCCTACACTGACCACACCACTGTTGTCCGTGTACCCCTGGAACCAATTTAAAATTGCCTACAGCCATGTGTTATTATTTTAGGCCTTCGATGCCTGTCTGCGGTCACTCCTTCCACTAGGCCTCCACTGACCACACCACTGCTGCCCGTGTTCCCCTGGAACCAATTTAAAATTGCCAACAGCAATGTGTTATTATGTTAGGGCTTCGATGCCTGTTTGCGGTCACTCCTTCCAATAGTTCTCCACTGACCAGACCAATGCTGGCCGTGTACCCCTGGAACCCAGCTGAAAGTGCATGTAGCCTCCTTTTTTTCTTTGTTTTATATTTAGAAAGCCCAGATGAACTACGCTGTGCAACGGTTCAAGCTACCCAGTCGACATTTCTTTTGCGAGAAAAGCCATCCCAGCCCTCCACCGGCATGAAAAAGTCTGCATTGTCATAGCACTCAGGCAATCAAACAGTAGAAAGGTGCACCTGACAAGAGACGCATGGACCAGTAGGCATGTCCACAAAAAGTTACGTGTCCATTACGGCGCACTGGGTTAATGTGTTGGATGCATGGTCCACAGGGGACAGCCTACAAAGTCTGTCTGCAGTCCCTAATTCCAATTTTCCTCCGCTGACCACACCACTGCTGCCCGTGTACCCCTGGAACCAATTTTACAGTGTCTACAGCCTAACTTTTGTTATGTTAGGCCTACTACGCCTGTCTGCGGTCCCTCCTTCCAATACTCGTCCACTGACCACGCCACTGCTGCCCGTGGACCCCTGGAACCTATTTTTAATTGCATAGAGCATCCTTTTTTTAATAGTAGGCGTACAAAGTCTGTCTGCGGTCCACTATTGAAATTGTCCTCCACTGCCCAGAGCAATGCTGCTTGTGTACCCCTGTTACTTTTTTAAGCTGCAGTGAGCCACATTTTTGGGTTAAGTCCTACTACCTGTGTCTGTCTGCGCCACTCAATTCAGCTGTGTTCCTTTGAAAAAAGCTGAGCGTCAATAGTCTTGTTTTCAGCTTCTAGGAATTGTAAAACTGCATTGGGGGTACAACTTTGGTAGGGCCTACTAACGGTGTCTGCCTCCCCAAGGTGTGCCCCAGGTTTCCTCGCCATTGCTTCGATCTTAATGCTCTCGTTTAGTAGTTGTTGGAAACTACACTGCATTAGGCCTACAAATTGGGTATGGGGTGTAGAGAGATGGTGTGTTCCACTCCAAGGTGTACTCCAGGTTGCCTTTCCTGAGCTTCGATCTTCCGGCTCTCGTTTAGTAGTTGTTTGAAACTACGCTGCATTAGGCCTACAAATTGGGTATGGGGTGTAGAGAGATGGTGTGTTCCACTCCAAGGTGTTCCCCAGGTTTCCTCGCCAATGCTTCGATCTTCATGCTCTCGTTTAGTAGTTCTTGGAAACTACACTGCATTAGGCCTACAAATTCGGTATGGGGTGTAGAGAGATGGTGTATTCCACTCCAAGGTGTTCTCCAGGTTGCCTTTCCTGAGCTTCGATCTTCCGGCTCTCGTTTAGTAGTTCTTGGAAACTACACTGCATTAGGCCTACAAATTGGGTATGGGGTGTAGAGAGATGGTGTGTTCCACTCCAAGGTGTTGTCCAGGTTGCCTTTCCTGAGCTTCGATCTTCCAGCTCTCGTTTAGTAGTTGTTGGAAACTACACTGCATTAGGCCTACAAATTGGGTATGGGGTGTAGAGAGATGGTGTGTTCCACTCCAAGGTGTTCTCCAGGTTGCCTTTCCTGAGCTTCGATCTTCCGGCTCTCGTTTAGTAGTTCTTGGAAACTACACTGCATTAGGCCTACAAATTGGGTATGGGGTGTAGAGAGATGGTGTGTTCCACTCCAAGGTGTTCCCCAGGTTTCCTCGCCAATGCTTCGATCTTCATGCTCTCGTTTAGTAGTTCTTGGAAACTACACTGCATTAGGCCTACAAATTGGGTATGGGGTGTAGAGAGATGGTGTGTTCCACTCCAAGGTGTTCTCCAGGTTGCCTTTCCTGAGCTTCGATCTTCCGGCTCTCGTTTAGTAGTTGTTGGAAACTACGCTGCATTAGGCCTACAAATTGGGTATGGGGTGTAGAGAGAGGTTGCCTTTCCTGAACTTCTATCTTCAGGCTCTCATTAAATTGTGGTTAAACGAAACAACTGCATTTGGCGTACTAGTTGGTTTGGGGCCTACTATCGGTGTCTGCCACTCCTTGCTGTTCTCCTGGTTTCCTGTCCTGAAATTCCATTTTCAGGCTCTCGTTAAGTAGTTGTTAATGTTAGACTGCATTTGGCCTACTAGTTGGGTTGGGGCCTACTATCGGTGTCTGCCACTCCTTGCTGTTCTCCTCAACTGAACAAAGCTGGGCCGCCTGTTTACTATGGTTGCCAATTTTGAACTGCATGTCGACTACTTACTGATTTGGGCCTACTCTCTGTGTCAGCCTCTCATTCCAGTTGTCCTCCACTGCAATGCCCCCTGGTTAGTCCTGTGTTACCAATTTTGAACTGCATTTAGCCCACTTTATTCTTTGGGCCTATATCTGTGTTTCCTCCTCATCCTGCCCATTGCCCAGCCAGTGATAGATGAGTCTGCTGGTACATTGACCCATAACGCAAAATTCCCCATGCACGCTACACAGCAAGATTGTGACCCTGCTGAAAGTCAGGATCCTCTTCCCGCATACCATACCACCTTACATGGGGACAAAGAGGAAGGTGCAGATGAAAGTGCAGGTTCCTTCATCAGGTGGGGGGAGGAATACTAGTTGGCGACATCACTGGCACAGGGCCTCTCATAGTACGCAAAAGTGTTGCTGCCGGTGGGAGGCGCCCCCGCCGTGCAAACACACCGCTGTACTTTGAGGGGCCCTGTGCCAGTGCCAATGCCAACGAGTGGGCCCCCCCTGCTTGCTCAGGATCACAGCACTTGCAAAGTTGAAATACTTACCTCTCCCTGCTCCACTGCCGTGACGTGGTCCAGATTTACTGGGCCCACTAATTACTTGAACCAGCCCTACCCCCCACAACTTTAGCCAAATGACCCCCGATTTCAAATGCCTTCCAATTATTATAAGGTAAATTACGATTGACAAGCTTCTTTAACAAGAATGGATGTTTTTGCCATTAAAATGGGCAGTGTAGGTGTTTTCCTGGCCTCCACTCACTGCCGACTATGCTCCCCCATTGACTTGCATTGGGTTTCGTGTTTCGGGCGATACCCGACTTTTCGCGATAATCGGCCGATTCCACTCGACTCGACTTCTAAGATAGTCGGGTTTCGCGAAACACGGCTCGACTCTAAAAAGGTCAAGGTCGCTCAACCCTAACTATCACATCACACGGTATTGCACAGAAAATCAGGAAGAACAATTATAGCCTGTATAGAAAAATATTTAGAATTGAGAGTCCTCAGTGGTTGATACCTTTTAATGGCTAACTGAAAAGATGGTAATAAATTGCAAGCTTTCGAGACTACATACGTCTCTTCATCATTTCTAGCCAGTATAGAAGCAGAGGCAGTAAATGCAGGAGCTTTCTAGTGGTGAATCTGAATAGGGACTGTTGTGAATTCTGCTGTCAAGCTCCCTCCTGTGGTCATGAATGGTACTTCGGCTGGTTATGTCCATGGGCTTCCTCTGGTGGTTGTGAGTGGAGCTGCGGCTTCTGAGTTTTCTTCTACAGGTGACGAGGTTAATTCGTTAGCTGGCTGCTCTATTTAACTCCACTTAGATCATTGCTCCACGCCACCTGTCAATGTTCCAGTATTGGTCTTGCTCTCTCCTGGATCGTTCTTGTTACCTGTCTTCCCAGCTTAAGCTAAGTTACTGCTGGTTTTTCTCTGGTTTGCTATTTTTCTGTCCAGCTTGCTATTTTGATTTTTATCTTGCTTGCTGGAAGCTCTGGGACGCAGAGGGAGCGCCTCCGCACCGTGAGTCGGTGCGGAGGGTCTTTTTGCGCTCTCTGCGTGGTCTTTTTGTAGGTTTTTGTGCTGACCGCAAAGTTACCTTTCCTATCCTCTGTCTGTTCAGTAAGTCGGGCCTCACTGTGCTAAATCTATTTCATCTCTGTGTTTGTAATTTTCATCTTTACTCACAGTCATTATATGTGGGGGGCTGCCTTTTCCTTTGGGGAATTTCTCTGAGGCAAGGTAGGCTTTATTTTTCTTCTCTAGGGCTAGCTAGTTTCTTAGGCTGTGTCGAGTTGCATAGGGAGCGTTAGGAGCAATCCACGGCTATTTCTAGTGTGTGTGATAGGATTAGGAATTGCGGTCAGCAGAGTTCCCACGTCTCAGAGCTCGTCCTATATTATTAGTAACTATTAGGTCATTCCGTGTGCTCTTACCCTCTAGGTCCATTATTGTCCTAACCACCAGGTCATAACAGTACAGGTGGCCCAAAGTATTAATGCATCTCAATAGAGGGATAAGAGAACTTCTGAGACCATTTTTTTTTCTTTGCACTTTGTTTTGTTTCTCATTTTCCCTAGAAATGTGGGTGGTTCAGGACACAGGTGTAGGTATGGATATTCAAGGTCTGTCCTCTTGTGTAGATCATCTCACTGCAAAGGTACAAAACATTCAAGATTTTGTGGTTCAGAATCCGATGTTAGAGCCTAGAATTCCTATGCCTGACTTATTTTCTGGGGATAGATCTAGGTTCTAGAATTTCTAAAATAATTGTAAACTGTTTCTAGCTTTGAAACCCCGCTCCTCTGGTGACCCCGCTCAACAAGTAAAAATCATTATTTCTTTGTTGTGTGGTGACCCTCAAGACTGGGCATTTTCCCTTGCGCCAGGAGATCCTGCATTGCGTGATGTTGATGCGTTTTTTCTGGCGCTTGGATTGCTTTATGATGAACCAAATTCAGTGGATCAGGCAGAGAAAATCTTGCTGGCTTTGTGTCAGGGTCAGGATGAAGCGGAGGTGTACTGTCAGAAGTTTAGAAAGTGGTCTGTGCTTACTCAGTGGAATGAATGTGCCCTGGCAGCAATTTTCAGAAAGGGTCTTTCTGAAGCCCTTAAGGATGTCATGGTGGGATTTCCCACGCCTGCTGGTCTGAATGAGTCTATGTCTTTGGCCATTCAGATCGATCGGCGCATGCGTGAGCGCAAAGCTGTGCACCATCTGGCGGTGTTCTCTGAGCATAGGCCTGAGCCTATGCAGTGTGATAGGACTTTGACCAGAGCTGAATGGCAGGAACACAGACGTTGGAATGGGCTGTGTTTTTACTGTGGTGAATCCACTCATGCTATCTCCGATTGTCCTAAGCGCACTAAGCGGTTCGCTAGGTCTGCTACCATTGGTACGGTACAGTCGAAATTTCTTTTGTCCGTTACTCTGATTTGCTCTTTGTCATCCTATTCTGTTATGGCATTTGTGGATTCAGGCGCTGCCCTGAATTTGATGGACTTGAAGTTTGCTAGGCGCTGTGGTTTTTTCTTGGAGCCCTTGCAGTATCCTATTCCATTGAGAGGAATTGATGCTACGCCTTTGGCCAAGAATAAGCCTCAGTACTGGACCCAATTGACCATGTGCATGGCTCCTGCACATCAGGAGGATATTCGCTTTTTGGTGTTGCATAATCTGCATGATGTGGTCGTTTTGGGGTTGCCATGGCTACAAGTCCATAATCCAGTATTGGATTGGAAATTTTTGTCTGTGTCCAGCTGGAGTTGTCAGGGGGTACATGGTGATGTTCCATTTTTGTCTATTTCGTCATCCACCCCTTCTGAAGTCCCGGAGTTTTTGTCGGATTACCGGGATGTATTTGATGAGCCCAAATCCAGTGCCCTACCTCCTCATAGGGATTGCGATTGTGCTATCAATTTGATTCCTGGTAGTAAGTTTCCTAAGGGCCGACTGTTCAATTTATCTGTGCCAGAGCATGCCGATATGCGGAGTTATGTAAAGGAATCCTTGGAGAAGGGTCATATTCGCCCGTCGTCGTCACCATTGGGAGCAGGGTAATTTTTTGTGGCCAAGAAGGATGGTTCTTTGAGACCTTGTATTGATTACCGCCTTCTTAATAAGATCACAGTCAAATTTCAGTACCCTTTGCCGCTGCTGTCGGATTTATTTGCTCGGATTAAGGGGGCTAGTTCGTTCACCAAGATGGATCTTCGTGGTGCGTATAATCTTGTGCGTATTAAACAGGGCGATGAATGGAAAACAGCATTTAATACGCCCGAGGGCCATTTTGAGTACCTGGTTATGCCATTCGGGCTTTCCAATGCTCCATCAGTATTTCAGTCCTTTATGCATGACATCTTTCGAGAATACCTGGATAAATTCCTGATTGTATATTTGGATGATATTTTGGTCTTCTCGGATGATTGGGAGTCTCATGTGAAGCAGGTCAGAATGGTGTTCCACGTCCTTCGTGCGAATTCTTTGTTTGTGAAGGGGTCAAAGAGTCTCTTTGGTGTTCAGAAGGTTTCATTTTTGGGTTTCATTTTTTCCCCTTCTACTATCGAGATGGACCCTGTTAAAGTCCAGGCCATTTATGATTGGACTCAGCCGACATCTGTGAAGAGTCTGCAAAAGTTCCTGGGCTTTGCTAATTTTTATCGTCGCTTTATCAGTAATTTTTCTAGTGTTGCTAAACCGTTGACTGATTTGACCAAGAAGGGTGCTGATGTGGTCAATTGGTCTTCTGCGGCTGTGGAAGCTTTTCAGGAGTTGAAGCTTCGTTTTTCTTCTGCCCCTGTGTTGTGCCAGCCAGATGTTTCGCTTCCGTTTCAGGTCGAGGTTGATGCTTCTGAGATTGGAGCAGGGGCTGTTTTGTCGCAAAAAAGTTCTGATGGCTCGGTGATGAAACCATGTGCCTTCTTTTCTAGAAAGTTTTCGCCTGCTGAGCGCAATTACGATGTTGGCAATTGAGAGTTGTTGGCCATGAAGTGGGCATTCGAGGAGTGGCGTCATTGGCTTCAAGGAGCCAAGCATCACGTGGTGGTCTTGATGGATCACAAGAATTTGACTTATCTCGAGTCTGCCAAACGGTTGAATCCTAGACAGGCTCGTTGGTCGCTATTTTTCTCCCGTTTTGATTTTGTGGTTTCGAACCTTCCTGGCTCTAAGAATGTTAAGGCTGATGCCCTGTCAAGGAGTTTTGTGCCCGACTCTCCGGGTGTTCCTGAGCCGGTGGGTATTCTCAAAGAGGGGGTAATTTTGTCTGCCATCTCCCCTGATTTGCGGCGAGTGCTGCAAAAATTTCAGGCTGATAGACCTGACCGTTGCCCAGCGGAGAAACTGTTTGTCCCTGATAAATGCACTAGTAGAGTTATCTCTGAGGTTCATTGTTCGGTGTTGGCTGGTCATCCTGGAATCTTTGCCTTTGGCTGAGTTCGCCCTTAATAATCAGGCCAGCTCGGCTACTTTGGTTTCGCCGTTTTTCTGCAATTCTGGTTTCCATCCTCGTTTCTCTTCAGGGTAGGTTGAGTCTTCGGACTGTCCTGGTGTAGATACTGTGGTGGATAGGTTGCAGCAGATTTGGACTCATGTGGTGGACAATTTGACATTGTCCCAGGAGAAGGCTCAACGTTTCGCTAACCGCCGGCGCTGTGTGGGTCCCCGACTTCGTGTTGGGGATTTGGTTTGGTTGTCGTCTCGTTATGTTCCTATGAAGGTTTCCTCTCCTAAGTTTAAGCCTTGTTTCATTGGTCCATATAAGATTTCTGAGGTTCTCAATCCTGTGTCGTTTCGTTTGACCCTTCCAGCTTCTTTTGCCATCCATAATGTATTCCATAGGTCATTGTTGCGGAGATACGTGGCGCCTGTGGTTCCATCCGTTGATCCTCCTGCCCCGGTGTTGGTTGAGGGGGAGTTGGAGTATGTGGTGGAGAAGATTTTGGATTCTCGTATTTCGAGACGAAAACTCCAGTACCTGGTCAAGTGGAAGGGTTATGGTCAGGAAGATAATTCCTGGGTCCTTGCCTCCGATGTTCATGCTGCCGATCTTGTTCGTGCCTTTCATGCGGCTCATCCTGGTCGGCCTGGGGGCTCTGGTGAGGGTTCGGTGACCCCTCCTCAAGGGGGGGTACTGTTGTGAATTCTGGGGCTGAATTCACTCCTGTGGTCACAAGTGGTACTGCAGCTTCTGAGCTTCCTCCCTCAGGTGTTCTGGTGAGCTCGTTAACTGCTTCATTACTTAACTCCGCCTGATGCTGCTATCCTTGCTCCTTGTCAATGTTTCAGTGTTGGATCTGAGCTTCTCCTGATTGTTCCTGTGACCTGCTGCTCTGTATAGCTAAGTGCTTTTTGCTTTTTTGTTGCTTTTTTTCTGTCCAGCTTGTCTTTTGTTTTGCTGGAAGCTCTGAGACGCAAAGGGTGTACCGCCGTGCCGTTAGTTCGGCACGGTGGTTTTTTTTTGCCCCCTTTGCGTGGTTTTGCTTTAGGGTTTTTTGTAGACTGCAAAGTTCGCTTTACTGTCCTCGCTCTGTCCTAGAATATCGGGCCCCACTTTGCTGAATCTATTTCATCCCTACGTTTTGTCTTTTCATCTTACTCACAGTCATTATATGTGGGGGGCTGCCTTTTCCTTTGGGGAATTTCTCTGGGGCAAGTCAGGCCTATTTTTCTATCTTCAGGCTAGCTAGTTTCTTAGGCTGTGCCGAGTTGCCTAGGTAGTTGTTAGGCGCAATCCACAGCCGCTTTTAGTTGTGTTTAGGATAGGATCAGGTGTGCAGTCTACAGAGTTTCCACGTCTCAGAGCTCGTTCTTGTATTTTTGGGTATTTGTCAGATCACTGTGTGCGCTCTGATCGCTAAGCACACTGTGTTTCTGGATTGCCTTCATAACACCTGTCATTAGCAAACATAACACATGACACAAGAACTTCTGTCATGGGCTGCCGAAGTCACAAGTCCCTCTCCAAATAAATAGCGGATATGTTGTCTTTCTGGCGCCATTTTCTCAGCGTAACAGCTCATAGAGGCCATTCCTGCTGCTGTTTCAAGTTGTCATATAGGTAGGATCCTATCTTGTGTGAAATTGACCTTCCAGCATCTAATTAGTTTGTGCTAATAGTTTTGTGCAGGCCGAAGTCTGTGTTTCGTACTCAAAATCGTTTGCGCTAATACTGTGTTGCAGTCAGGACTCAGGAGGCCCCCATGTGCTAATAAAAATTATTGTTAGAGGTAATATTCGGGTGCAGCCAGGAGGCCCCATTTGCTAATCAAAATCGTTAGGGATAATAGTGTTGTGCAGTCCGGACTACACATTTCCTACTCAAAATAGTTTGGGCTAATTCTGTGTTGCAGTCAGGACTCAGAAGACCCTATTTGCTAATCAAAATATTGAGATTCAGCCAGGAGGCCCCATTTGCTATTTGCGATTAGTCTATATTCAAAACAGAATTTACCAAATGACTGCAATGAAACAAAGAGTGAAAAAAGGCGTCTGAATACTTTCCATAACCCACTGAACTTATATTTTAGTGAAGTCATTTAACCCCTCATATTGCCAGACGCATCTAATTATGGTGGCTGTTTTGGGCTCAATTTTTTAAATATATGTCTTGGTTCTTATGAATATTTTTGATGTGTGTATTTTAGTTGAAGTTTAATAAACATTAATGGCTTTAATTTGAGCTGTTTATTATTCAGTAGCCTTGATAGACTTGTCAATCAGATTTATTTTAATATTATAATGCAACTTATCCATTAGGATTGTTAATGGAGAGGGTATTTAATTGTAATAATTCCAAATTTAGTAATTATTTTTATTATTATTATTATTATTTATTGTTATAGCGTCATTTATTCCATGGCGCTTTACATGTGAGGAGGGGTATACATAATAAAAACAAGTACAATAGTCTTAAACAATACAAGTCATAATTGGTACAGGAGGAGTGAGGACCCTGCCCGCGAAGGCTCACAATCTACAAGTGATGGGTGAGAATACAGTAGGTGAGGATAGAGCTGGTCATGCAGCGGTTTGGTTGATCGGTGTTTACTGCAGGTTGTAGGCTTGTCGGAAGAGGTGGGTCTTCAGGTTCTTTTTGAAGTAAATAAATGAATAAACAATTAGATGCATAAAAAAGATATAAAATACATAAAACCCAAATCTTTCAAAAAGTGAAATTCACATTTGATGCCTTTTACATATTTAGGTTTTTAAAATATCGTTTTTATTTTTTTATTTGTTGTATTTCGGATTGTTAGAAATTTACCTTTTCACTTTAAAAACATGGATTAATAGATGATTAGAACCTTTCAATAGGATTTCTATTTTTGTGCTTATTTGCTCGTGGTCTATTTTATTAGATCATATACGGAGAAAAGCCTGAGCGTTGTGCATCTAAGTGACCTACAAGAAATGTTTTCTTTTGATACAAGCAAGCAATGATTTGCTCCCGATCTGTGCTCCATTATCACTAAATGTACTAAACAAAGAAAAGTTACACATCTTGCAACAATTCCCTTGCTATTTTTTGTGCAATGCACGGTCAAAATAGTGATATTATGAATAGCTAATGTGGTTGTTATGGCTTTAATCTCGCTTACACTCCACATTTCAAGAACTGAGTTTAACTCTTATATCAGTTTAGAAAAGAAACTCGGCTCACCTTTCACTATCAGGATGAAAGAACAATCATCTCCGTTCAAGAATTCGAGTCACCTACATCTAACTTTAAATTATGGAATTTGCAGAATGTACATGTATGTGGAAATTCATGGAAGGGCTGAATTCAAGCACAAGTTGTACTTTTGAACGACATCATTGTTTTTACCATGTCCTGTACTAGAAACCAGGAAAAAAATTCCAAGTGCGAAGAAATGGCAAAAAAAAGTGTAATCCCACACTTGTTTTTTGTTTGGCTTTTTTGCTAGGTGCACTAAATGCAAAAACTGACCTGCCATTATGATTCTCCAGGTCATGACGAGTTCATAGACACCACAAATGTATAGGTCATATTTTATCTAAGTGGTAAAAATAAAATTCCAAACTTTTGTTAAAAAAAAAAATTGCGCAATTTTCCGATACCCGTAGCGTCTCCATTTTTCGAGATCTTGGGTCAGGTGAGGGCTTCTTTTTTGCGTGCCGAGCTGAAATTTTTCAAGATAGCATTTTGGTGCAGATGCATTCTTTTGATCGCCCGTTAATACATTTTAATGATATGTTATGGCGACAAAAAAAAAAGTAATTCTGGCGTTTCGGATTTTTTTTCTCACTACGCCTTTTAGCGATCAGGTTGATCCTTTAATTTTTGTTGATAGATTGGGCGATTCTGAATGAGGCGATACCAAACAAGTGTAGGTTTAATTTTTTTTATTGTTTTATTTTGAATGGGGCGAAAGGGGGGTGATTTAAACTTTTATTTATTTATTTATTTTTTTTTCATATCTTTAAAACTTTTTTTTTACTTTTGCCATGGTTTTATAGTCTCCATGGGAGGCTAGAAGCTAGCACAACTGGATCGGCTCTGCTACATAGGAGAGATCGTCAGATCGCCTCTATGTAGTAGATTTACGGCATTGCTATGAGCGCCGACCACAGGGTGGTGCTCATAGCAATTCGGCATCAACAATCATAGATGTCTCAAGGAGATCTCAGGTTGTCATGCCGATGCATCGCTGACCCCGATCATGTGACGGGGGTCAGCGATGCGCTCATTTCATTTCTTGCCCGATGGCAGGAAGAGGTAGCTAAATGACGCTGTCAGAGGCATTTAACTAGTTAATAGCGGTGGGTGAATCGCACTTTCACCCACTGCTATTGCAGGCACATGCCAGCTGTTCAAAACAGCTGACATGTCCTGGCTTTGATGCAGGCTCACTGACGGAGCCCACATCAAAGCAGGGGATCTGACCTCCTCCATACTAGTACGGCGGAGGTCATGAAGGGGTTAATACTGACCTACAAAGCCATCCATAACCTGTCTCCTCCCTATTTCTCTGAACTAATCTCCCAATCTCTTCCTTCACGTTATCTCTGGTCCTCCCAAGACCTCCTTCTCTCATTCACACTTATTAGTTCCTCGCTTAATTGCCTCCAAAACTTCTCCCGAATTTCCCCCATCTTCTGGAATTCTGTGCCCCAACACATCTGACTATGAACCACATTCGGATCCTTCAGATGGAACCTGAAAACCCATCTCTTCAAGAAAGCCTACAGCCTGCAGTGACCTCCCTGCCTCCTCACCACTACAGAAGCTACCGCCTCAACAACACCAGAGCTCCTGCACCCCTCAACCGACATTATTGGTTTTCGAATGTTTTGTACTAGAAACCGGGGAAAAAATTCCTAGTGCGATGAAATTGTAAAAAAAATGCAATCCCACACTTGATTTTTGTTTGGCTTTTTTGCCAGGTTGACTAAATGCTAAAACTGACCAGCCATTATGATTCTCCAGGTCATGTGGAGTTCATAGACACCACAAATGTATAGGTTATATTTTTATCTAAGTGGCAAAAAAAAATTCCAAACTTTTGCTAAAAAAAAAAAAAATGCTCAATTTTCCGATACCCGTAGCGTCTCCATTTTTCGTGATCTTTGTCAGGTGAGGGCTTATTTTTTGCTTTTTGAGCTGACATTTTTAATCATAGCAATTTGGTGCAGATACATTCTTTTGATCGCCCGTTATTACATTTTAATGATATGTTATGGCGACCAAAAAACCATAATTCTGGCGTTTCGGATTTTTTTCTCACTATGCCGTTTTGCGATCAGGTTAATGCTTTATTTTTTGTTGATAGATCGGGCAATTCTGAACGCGGCAATACCACATAAGTGTAGGTTTGATTTTTTTTTTGTTTTATTTTGAATGGGGAGAAAGGGGGGTGATTTAAACTTTTATTTTTTTTATTTTTTCATATTTTTTTAAACTATTTTTTTTAACTTTTGCCATGGTTTAATAGTCTCCATGGGAGGCTAGAAGCTGGCACAACTGGATCGGCTCTGATACATAGGAGAGATCATCAGATCTCACCTATGTAGTAGATTTACTGCATTGCTATGAGCGCCGACCACAGGGTGGCGCTCATAGCAATTCGGCATCAACAACCATAGATGTCTCAAGGAGATCTCAGAGGTTGTCATGCCGATGCATCGCTGACCCCCAATCATGTGACGGGGGTCGGTGATGCGCTCATTTCTTAACTGATGGCAGGAAGCAGTAGTTAAATGAAGCTGCCAGCGGCATTTAACTAGTTAATAGCGGTGGGTGAGTCGCAATTTCACCCGCCGCTATTGCAGGCACATGTCAGCTGTTCAAAACAGCTGACATGTCCTGGCTTTGATGCAGGCTCACTGCCAGAGCCCACATCAAAGCAGGGGATCTGACCTCCTCCGTACTAGTAGGGCTGTTAAATATTAATTATTCTTATTTTTATTCTGTACCGAGCACATGGTTTCTTGCTGACACTATCAAAAGCTATTTCTGTGTATGTAGCTCAGAGTATAAGTTATCACCATATACAGGGAACACGTGATCTGTGTTGAACATATATAAACGTCTCTTAGGAGGGTGTGGGGGTTTTTGTCACGTGGGACGGTCACCTCCCTGCCTTCATCATCATTCTCCATGGACATGAGACAAGACACGAGGAACAACAGCTGTTAGCTACTCCATGCCATGATGACTTCAGACTTCACACAGACAGATGACTTTTACCATTCAGGACCTTGGGAAAGATGAGTAACAAGACAAGCGCTGATATTTACACATGGACACTCGGTTTGTAACTATTTCATTTACTTTTATGTTTTTGCTGCGATGGTGGATAACTCAATAAACCACTATACTTTCGTCAGAATATCATGACATTATTATTTTAAGAATAATGCACCTGGTTAAGTCTTGATTAGATATTTTTGCGCAATAATGATTTTTAACATTGGCCTAGCCAGCCAGTTTTGTTTTTTTGTGCTATTTTTGCATGAATTTCCTTCAATCTTGCACACGGGGGAAGACAGAAGAGTTCCGCTAGATTGTGCAAGTATTCAGGAATTCCACTTCAAGTCACAAAGAACTCATACAAGAACCTACGAATTACGGAGACTTTAACAGGTGTCAGACAGATTGACAGCAAGCACTGGTAGTGCTGAAGATCGGACGTGCTGAAAATAGCCGTGCTGAAGTCCGGAGCCCAGCGTTGTAAAAGCAAAGGGACTACAAGCTGAGATTTCAAGGTAAGACAAATGGATTTGATTAATTCATATGCTAAATCAAGTCAGATAGAATTTGTAAGTTTGTACGGATCTAGCTTAGAAATATTTTGGTCTTATTTATTTTCAGAATGCAGAATAGCGAATTTGAAATTAGATTTTAAGCTAATATCTAGGAAAAAAGAAAAAGAGCAACTGAAAAATATCTTACATATGGTTTATGTATTTAACGAGTTTGTTACAGAGAAGTCCAAAAAAGACTGTAGAAAGAATTTCTAAGGAAACTAATGATGTTCCCAAGATTGACTGTAATGGGAAGAGTGAGGAAGATGTTACACACGTGTCTGTGATGACGATGACCACCCAAAGTGACATTGACTTTGAGTCACATGATGAAAAACAAGATGGAGGAAGCGTAGGAGAAACTGACAAAGATGATCTACGAGGGACAGATGTACCATTGCCCTTAAAAATAGAAGACGACTCAGAGGCCCAACTCCAACCTAATTCTAGAAAAATCTTGCTAAAATTATGCAAAACCATTCCTGCATATGATGACAAAATCCATGTGTGCAGAAATTCAGAGATATTTGAGAGTTTTGCTGATAAGTTTGATTTGACTAATGTGCAAAGAAATCAATTGTTTAAAATTTGGATTCCGGGAAATTTTATGAGAAGATTTTCATTAGAAATGCAGAATGATGAGTTCCATGAAAAGATGACTGATGTAGAAAGATTAAGAATTTTGATTTTCAGTGGATTGAAAGAAAATTATCCAGATCTTGATATTCTTCTAAAATTGAAGATTGGCCGGGAAGAATGTACGTTTACTTTTATGGCCATTTTTGAAAGGATTTATAAATTGATCTGTACGAATTTGAATCAACAATCCATGATAAATTGTTTTGTAAACAAGTTTCAATTCTTAAATCCTGTATCTTGTGCAATTGCTTCACAAAAAGATTCTTTATACGAATGCGCAAAATCCCTTGATTTTTCTAGAAAACACGAGAATCTTGAAAGGAAAACACATTTTACTAAGTTTTTGAAACCAGGCAGAATTCAATCTTATCAAAAGCCAAAATCAAAATCTTCAAATCTGATCCAAAATCAAATCTATGAAGTACGAAGAAAATTACATATTTGTTACAAACCCTATGAAGCGATTCAGGAATCTATCAAAGAAATTCCTCTGAAAGGGTTAAATGCTGAAGGCTCAGATCTCTCTGAGATGGCGGAAATTGACAAATGGAAGCAGGTGGGTATCCCAGGGGGAGCTCAGCTGAACACTCCATTATCACAGCTCTTCAAAGAGTCCATAGGGTTAAAAATGACCTTACTAAATAAAGCATTTCAACAGATTATCGACTGAGAGCTACATTTTGGGATAGGAATTGGCTAAAAATGTAATTATATTATATGATGAGTTATACAATGTATTATTTATTAATGTAATTATTTTATTCAATATAATTCTGCAGTTACATATATTAATATAATATACAGTAAATACTGTAGCATATTTACATAGTAACATAGTAACATAGTTAGTAAGGCCGAAAAAAGACATTTGTCCATCCAGTTCAGCCTATATTCCATCATAATAAATCCCCAGATCTACGTCCTTCTACAGAACCTAATAATTGTATGATACAATATTGTTCTGCTCCAGGAAGACATCCAGGCCTCTCTTGAACCCTTCGACTGAGTTCGCCATCACCATCTCCTCAGGCAAGCAATTCCAGATTCTCACTGCCCTAACAGTAAAGAATCCTCTTCTATGTTGGTGGAAAAACCTTCTCTCCTCCAGACACAAAGAATGCCCCCTTGTGCCCGTCACCTTCCTTGGTATAAACAGATCCTCAGCGAGATATTTGTATTGTCCCCTTATATACTTATACATGGTTATTAGATCGCCCCTCAGTCGTCTTTTTTCTAGACTAAATAATCCTAATTTCGCTAATCTATCTGGGTATTGTAGTTCTCCCATCCCCTTTATTAATTTTGTTGCCCTCCTTTGTACTCTCTCTAGTTCCATTATATCCTTCCTGAGCACCGGTGCCCAAAACTGGACACAGTACTCCATGTGCGGTCTAACTAGGGATTTGTACAGAGGCAGTATAATGCTCTCATCATGTGTATCCAGACCTCTTTTAATGCACCCCATGATCCTGTTTGCCTTGGCAGCTGCTGCCTGGCACTGGCTGCTCCAGGTAAGTTTATCATTAACTAGGATCCCCAAGTCCTTCTCCCTGTCAGATTTACCCAGTGGTTTCCCGTTCAGTGTGTAATGGTGATATTGATTCCTTCTTCCCATGTGTATAACCTTACATTTATCATAGTTAAACTTCATCTGCCACCTTTCAGCCCAAGTTTCCAACTTATCCAGATCCATCTGTAGCAGAATACTATCTTCTCTTGTATTAACTGCTTTACATAGTTTTGTATCATCTGCAAATATCGATATTTTACTGTGTAAACCTTCTACCAGATCATTAATGAATATGTTGAAGAGAACAGGTCCCAATACTGACCCCTGCGGTACCCCACTGGTCACAGCGACCCAGTTAGAGACTATACCATTTATAACCACCCTCTGCTTTCTATCACTAAGCCAGTTATTAACCCATTTACACACATTTTCCCCCAGACCAAGCATTCTCATTTTGTGTACCAACCTCTTGTGCGGCACGGAATCAAACGCTTTGGAAAAATCGAGATATACCACGTCCAATGACTCACCGTGGTCCAGCCTATAGCTTACCTCTTCATAAAAACTGATTAGATTGGTTTGACAGGAGCGATTTCTCATAAACCCATGCTGATATGGAGTTAAACAGTTATTCTCATTGAGATAATCCAGAATAACATCCCTCAGAAACCCTTCAAATATTTTACCAACAATAGAGGTTAGACTTACTGGCCTATAATTTCCAGGTTCACTTTTAGAGCCCTTTTTGAATATTGGCACCACATTTGCTATGCGCCAGTCCTGCGGAACAGACCCTGTCGCTATAGAGTCCCTAAAAATAAGAAATAATGGTTTATCTATTACATTACTTAGTTCTCTTAGTACTCGTGGGTGTATGCCATCCGGACCCGGAGATTTATCTATTTTAATCTTATTTAGCCGGTTTCGCACCTCTTCTTGGGTTAGATTGGTGACCCTTAATATAGGGTTGTCATTGTTTCTTGGGATTTCACCTAGCATTTCATTTTCCACCGTGAATACCGTGGAGAAGAAGGTGTTTAATATGTTAGCTTTCACCTCGTCATTTACAACCATTCTTTCCTCACTATTTTTTTAAGGGGCCTACATTTTCAGTTTTTATTCTTTTACTATTGATATTTGTATAAGTAGAGATTATATTAACTGCATTTTTATATATATGGTGAAATAATTAAAATTTACTCCAGTAAAAAAATATTTAGAATTACAATTAAATACATTTATTAAATATATACATATGTATAAGATATCTAAATTATTTTGTTTTGAAATAAATATGAAATTAATCTTTATCTTTCATTTTCCCTTAGAATTTTTCTTTCAAAACAAGGATTGAACAAAAAAATACCTGTTTCATGAATTTATGACTTATTCACACAGGAAGCTATATTAACTGCATGATTTTTATATATTTAACACTTAAAAAATAAATAATATATCTAACAACCTAAAAATGTGTGTACTACATGTTTTTCTGTAACATTATGTTTTTTTTTCCTCCCACTGCATGGTGTGACATATGTGAGTTAAAGATATCATATAGCCTTGTTTTAGTTTTAGGAATTTTCCTCAGCTTTACATGCAAATGGATTCCTGTACCGAAATAGCGTTGGAACATTCAACTCGGGTTTCTTGTAAATGGAGGATTCCTTTCTATAGGTTAAAACATAGTGTTAGATAATATTTGGAGAATATTCAAAGGAATATTAGAATACTAAATTTAATAGATTACAATGCGCATTGATTGATAATTAGGATACAATATATTGGGTTAATATATGTGTATTTTTTGTATGTGAAATATACATTGTGAACGTCTATGTGTGTCACCGTCTGAGTGACAGATGACAGAAGTGTATGGGCAGCTGCTGGGAGTGAACCTAATGCTAAGTGTGTAATGTAAGAGTGACCAGAGCGTGGTATGTGGAATGTGGAATGTGTATGCACAGTTTGACAGAGGCCTTATGATTCATGGTATGTTGGGAGAAAGAAAAAAAAAAAACTTTGTGTTTAATTTAATAATAGCATTCAGTTAAATTATTAGAATATTAAGATATATTTAAATATTATTATTCAACATATATTTCTTGAATGATTATTATTTAATAAGTACAATAATACATCAATATGATTTTTCTCGAAAACCTACATTTAGAATAATTTTTCCAAATTATAATTTTATGATATTCAGTGTTTTTTTTATGGTTACATAGATGAGTACACATCTTCAAACAAATATATGGCACAAGTTGATATGACAGTTATAAAAATAATTATTTTTCACTTGGGTTTTTACAAATTAATTTTTTCATAAAATAATATTTTTTGATATTAAGGGGGAAATGTGTTTTTGATCCTGATCACATCATCACATTTCATCAATACCTCTTTTTCTCACATTTTAATAAATAAGAAATATTAATAAGGTATTATTGGGTACAATAACAATAAATATTATAAATATCATTTTTTTCTCTAATGAAGGGTATTATATGCAAAGTTGCATAATTTCAATATTTTGGTAATCCAAGGTTATGACAACATTTAGATGATGAAAATATTAAGGGAATGTGTTACTGAGACATAACCTCAGCATTTACAGGTAAAGAAGCTGCGGAGACACCATCACGTGTTTCTCGACGCAAGCAGTGAATAGCCAGGCCTTTCCCCGGGAAGGAAGAACCACGGGAAGGGCAGCATCCTATGAAGGAAAGCCACCTATGCCAAGCATGGTATCCATCCACAGACAGCTGTTTCTTTTTTTTTTTTTTTTTTTATTTTCCCTCAGATGGGAAAATCCACGGTCCAGAAATCCAAGACCAAAGAAAAATCCCAAACAACTGCGTCAAATCCAAAACACAAAAGCTGTTCCCATCATCATCGGAAAATTTCAGTTTAATACAACATCAGAAAAAGCAAGTCAAGACATATTTACAAGGTATCTCCACTTCTTCACCTTCCAAATCCCTTCGGCATCCACCTCCCCCCTTATTCTTTTATCCCATAGAAAACACACATACATCTTCCCCAAAATCACTTTTAGACTATTCTTTACTACAATTTCCTTTCTCTTAAAAACATACACATTCCTCACATCCCATAATACTTCTTTTATACATGCAACTATTAACCACAACACTCTCTCCTTCACACCATCACACATTCCCAAGCCAAACATGAACAACTCGAATGATAACAAGCTCACACCACACAATTCTTTACACAACGGTCCCATTCTTCCAATCACCTCCCTAGCATAATGACAATTCCAAAACACATGTATTACACTTTCCCTTCCACCACACCCACCTCTCGGACACATATCATTTCTCCCCAACCCACGATTCTTCTGAAATTCTCTAACTGGTAACACTCCATGCAAAGACTGCCACACAATCTCACTCTGCCTATTCGTCATACCGTCTAACCGCACTTTCTTCCATACTTTTTCTATATCATTCCCTCTTACCATGTTTATTCCACACTCTGTCTCTCTACATTCAATCATCCTATATACAGCCTTCTTATTACTCAACAACCTAACATCCACATCACATAACTCATACTTCACCAAAAATTTATAAACCCACACATACCATCTAGGCACGTCAAAAGCAACCGGATACCTCAGATCCCTCTCTCGCCACTTCAAACGAAATAAATACGCCCCAAACAAAAACCTACACAGACAAGAAAACTTGCCATCCATCCTAATCACCCTCAACACAAAAACCACAATATTTACACCAAGAAACACCTCAAGGTTTGGAAAACCCAACCCACCTTTTTCTAAACGTTTCACCAAAACCTCCCTCCTAGCCCTCTCCATTCTAGAATTCCACAAAAACACAAACAGAATCCTATTTAACCCTCTCATACACATATACCCCGGCGGAAAGACCACTGCAATATATAAGAAAATAGGCAAAATCACACTTTTAATAACTAAGATTTTTCCAAAAAACGAAAGACTTCTCATCTTCCAAAAACATAACTTCCGCTCAACCTTTCCTTTTGCATCATCCCAACTTTCTTTCCCATCCAAACTCTCTGAAAATTTCACCCCCAAAACCTTAATAGACCCAGTCACCTCATTCACTCCTACATCCTTACTTAAAACCCCTCCCCCAAAAACCTTACACTCACTCTTCTCCCAATTCACCTTAAATGCTGACGCACCACAAAAAATAGACGCTAATAACTTCACCCGCCTCACAGAATACTCTGAATCACACAACACACACACGTCATCCATATAAGCACTAACCTTCCATTCCCTCCCTCCACCTCCTGGCACTTGTACTCCTCTAATCACTTTATCTTTCCTCAACATACAAAGCAACGGTTCAATCGCACAAATAAAAACCACAGGAGACAAAGGACAACCTTGTCGCACACCTGAAAAAACATTCACTCTTCTACCCACAGAACCATTCATCAAAACACAACTATAAATGTCTTTATATAAGCTCCTCACCCTCCAAACAAAATCAGGCGGAAACCCCATTCTCAATAATACCCGGAACAAAAACTATGTGATAACCGATCATACGCCTTTTCAAAGTCCAAACTCAAAACAAATACACTCTTCTTCCGACTCATACAGTCCCACAAACAATCTCTCAACATACACACACACTCATGTATACGTCTCCCAGGCACCGCACAACACTGTTCATCCCCAATCACACTCTCTATCACATCACGCATCCTATTCGCCATTACTTTCGCATAGATCTTATAATCGCAATTCAACAACGTTATCGGTCTCCAATTTTTTAAACTCTTCAAATCTCCTTTTTTAGGTATTAACACAACCATCCCTGCACGCATACTCTCAGCCACCTCCATACTAGACCACATATACTTACACACATCCACAAAATCCTTACCAATCACATGCCACATCACCCTATAAAACTCTATAGGAAGTCCATCCTCTCCTGGAGTCTTATTTAACGCCATGCTATTCATTACCTTCCATACCTCATCACCTGTCACCTCACCCATCACTCTCTCTCTCTCCATCTCACTCAATTTATTTTCTAATACACTTAGTACATCCTCCTCCAAAGCCTCATCCCTCCACTTCACTGCATACAGCTCCTCATAAAACTTAGCCACATGTTCACACATATCCTCCCCACTTACCTCTCTTCCATCCTCTGCATTCAAAACACCCATACTCTGCTTTTTCCCAAAAACCTTTTTAAAGAAAAACCTCGAACACCTTTCATCTTGCTCCATTCTATCAATTTTTGCCCTAAAAATAATACTCTTCCCTTTCTCTTCCAAAAACTCTTTAATTTCTTTTTTAACCTTTTTTATCCCCTCCTCCACCTCCATTCCTCCTTCCCTCAATTTATACAATAAACATAAACGGGCATTCAACTTAACAAACTTTTCCCTCTTAATTGCCGCAAATTCATACCCCACACTTTTAAAAAACTTTTTTGTCTGCCTCTTAACCCAATCCCACCACTCACAAACATTCCCAAAACTTTCCTTACTTTTACACCACTGTTCATACTTTCTCACATACTCCTTCCTCACAGCTTCATTTTCCAACAATTTCACATTTAATTTCCACAAACCCTTTCCAAACACACCACTAACATTAATATCTAACTCGCACAACACACAAACATGGTCCGAAAAAACGACCCTATCCTGCTTATATCCAACAGGAATAATATTTTTAGAAATAAAACAATAATCCAACCTGGACTGTGCTCTTCCACTATCAGAAAAAAAGGTATATAACAAAGGGTTAACCTTACACACACGCTGCATATCACTCAAATCAAAGTCAGTAACTAACTCCAGCAAAACTTTTCCAGACACATCCACATTCACTCCCCCCACATCACAATTCATATCACCCACAATCACCACAGGCACTCTTCCTGGAACAAAAAGCTTCACTTTTTCAAATAATAACTTACGCTCATTTTTTTCTACTGGCGCATAAATATTGATAACACAAAACTTAGCATTTTTATATTCAAAATTTGCTAAGATACACCTCCCCACCTCCACCACCAAATAATTATTCAAAACCACCTCCTGCCCCTTAACTAAAATACCCACACCATCATTTCTATTATTTGCACTACCAGACCACACAGACGCACCATAAGACCACTCATCCCCTTTCACACCATCCACAATCCCACATTCTTGCAAACAAAAAATAGATGCACTCTGCATAGCTAAAAAATCCAAAATTGCTGCTCTCCTCCTCGCTTTCTTAAAAACTCTCACATTTTGAGAAACTATAGAAAAACCCATACTATAAAAACAAAAAACAATGCAAAAATTACCACAAAACTACACACATTACACAAAAAGCCCTTGACAAAGGTCAAGACTCACAGAAAGGAAAGAAAAAAAAAAAACAACAGATCCACTGAGCTTTCATTTTACCCAGTATCACCATTGTCCTCCTCTGCCATTCGGACTGAACAGCAAGTCTCTGAACCACTAGCCCCTTCGTGCTCACTCCATTTTTTTTTAGCTGGCCCAATTTTCCTCTTAGGCATACTACTGCATGCCTCATCACTTTCCCCATCCTCCTCCCTCTGACACTTATTCGCACCCCTGTCCTGATCTGAAGAAAGCCCTCTAATATTCTGAGGATCTGAGGGGTGCACAGGGCTCTCAGCTTCAGAAATACGCACGTCTTCCTCCGTTGCATCCATTGCTTCCTCAAGAGAAAACATTTCAGGCACAGTAGAGTCATCATCTTCTTCCTCATCTTCTTCCTGATCTTCTTCCTTCTTCTTAAACCCCTTCTCTACTTTTTTTGCCGCCAACCAAAACTCCTTATCTTCCTTCTGTGCATCACTCATAGTACCACGGGGTGCTAGCACAATGTCATCTGGAGTCACAGAGCGTCTTTCCCTCTCCCTCTCCCTCCTTTCCTCTCTCTCCATTCTTTCAGTTTCCTTCCTGATAGTTGCCAACCTCCTCCTTCTCTCCTCCTCCTCTCTCCATTCACTCTCTGAGCGTCTAGGCGCCCTCCACGGACAATCCTTATACATGTGGTCACTACTACCACACACGTCACAGGTCTTAGCCATCGGGCAATCACCAGCCATATGCCCCTCCTTCTTGCAGTTTCGGCAACACTGCCCCTTCTGGCAGTCTGCCTGGACATGTCCAAAAGAGAAACATCTCCTGCAAAACAGAGGCTGCCCAGGGTACGTGAGGAAACCCCTATGCCCTGCCACAGAGAAGTTCGCCGGAGGGTGTCTGAACCCACCCACACTGCCAGGATCTCTTCTGAACTTTACACGATATTTGTATCGACAATTGAAGATTCCTAAACAGTTCACTTGCTTCTCTCCCTTTGAAACAAAGTCACAATACTGTGAGAGGAAGCTCTCCAACAATGCAGGTTCAGTAAAGGGGTTATAGACAGTGATAGTCACCTGCCTTTCCTGAAGACCAAACAGTGGTTCACATTTGACTCCCTTCAAACAGGGATCTCCGGCATGATTCCGAAACCACTCATAGACATTCAGGCAATAATGCTCCGACATAAAAGTAACATCGTAGTTACCTTGATTAGGGAACTCATTGATGCTATAGATGTTCTCCCGCTTTCCTCCAGCCTTTTCCTCAATAAGGTCACGTACAATAAAGACCACGCTGTTCCTTGCCCGGATAGATGGCTCCAACGTCACTCGGATGGTGTTCTTCACATAACTCATCTTCAAAGCTGTCGGTACAAACGACCACAGAAAAAAACAGAATTCTCTGCAAAAGGGTCTGGATTGCTCCAGAAAACCTCACTCCAGACAGCTGTTTCGGGGTGTTTGCCCCTCATCAGTGTGGAGTAGGAATCTGGCTATTAGGAGCAGTGCCTAGTAAAAAGGCTATAAAGGCACAGATGATTGGCCTCGGGGAGACCAAAACATCCAACACTGCGGAGACACCATCACGTGTTTCTCAACGCAGTGATTCCAGAACACTGCCCCCATCCCTTATGGGAAATATGCAGATGCAGGTAAAGAAGCTGCGGAGACACCATCACGTGTTTCTCGACGCAAGCAGTGAATAGCCAGGCACTGCTCCTAATAGCCAGATTCCTACTCCACACTGATGAGGGGCAAACACCCCGAAACAGCTGTCTGTGGATGGATACCATGCTTGGCATAGGTGGCTTTCCTTCATAGGATGCTGCCCTTCCCGTGGTTCTTCCTTCCCGGGGAAAGGCCTGGCTATTCACTGCTTGCGTCGAGAAACACGTGATGGTGTCTCCGCAGCTTCTTTACCTGCATCTGCATATTTCCCATAAGGGATGGGGCAGTGTTCTGGAATCACTGCGTTGAGAAACACGTGATGGTGTCTCCGCAGTGTTGGATGTTTTGGTCTCCCCGAGGCCAATCATCTGTGCCTTTATAGCCTTTTTACTAGGCACTGCTCCTAATAGCCAGATTCCTACTCCACACTGATGAGGGGCAAACACCCCGAAACAGCTGTCTGTGGATGGATACCATGCTTGGCATAGGTGGCTTTCCTTCATAGGATGCTGCCCTTCCCGTGGTTCTTCCTTCCCGGGGAAAGGCCTGGCTATTCACTGCTTGCGTCGAGAAACACGTGATGGTGTCTCCGCAGCTTCTTTACCTGCATCTGCGTATTTCCCATAAGGGATGGGGGCAGTGTTCTGGAATCACTGCGTTGAGAAACACGTGATGGTGTCTCCGCAGTGTTGGATGTTTTGGTCTCCCCGAGGCCAATCATCTGTGCCTTTATAGCCTTTTTACTAGGCACTGCTCCTAATAGCCAGATTCCTACTCCACACTGATGAGGGGCAAACACCCCGAAACAGCTGTCTGTGGATGGATACCATGCTTGGCATAGGTGGCTTTCCTTCATAGGATGCTGCCCTTCCCGTGGTTCTTCCTTCCCGGGGAAAGGCCTGGCTATTCACTGCTTGCGTCGAGAAACACGTGATGGTGTCTCCGCAGCTTCTTTACCTGCATCTGCATATTTCCCATAAGGGATGGGGGCAGTGTTCTGGAATCACTGCGTTGAGAAACACGTGATGGTGTCTCCGCAGTGTTGGATGTTTTGGTCTCCCCGAGGCCAATCATCTGTGCCTTTATAGCCTTTTTACTAGGCACTGCTCTTAATAGCCAGATTCCTACTCCACACTGATGAGGGGCAAACACCCCGAAACAGCTGTCTGTGGATGGATACCATGCTTGGCATAGGTGGCTTTCCTTCATAGGATGCTGCCCTTCCCGTGGTTCTTCCTTCCCGGGGAAAGGCCTGGCTATTCACTGCTTGCGTCGAGAAACACGTGATGGTGTCTCCGCAGCTTCTTTACCTGCATCTGCATATTTCCCATAAGGGATGGGGGCAGTGTTCTGGAATCACTGCGTTGAGAAACACGTGATGGTGTCTCCGCAGTGTTGGATGTTTTGGTCTCCCCGAGGCCAATCATCTGTGCCTTTATAGCCTTTTTACTAGGCACTGCTCCTAATAGCCAGATTCCTACTCCACACTGATGAGGGGCAAACACCCCGAAACAGCTGTCTGGAGTGAGGTTTTCTGGAGCAATCCAGACCCTTTTGCAGAGAATTCTGTTTTTTTCTGTGGTCGTTTGTACCGACAGCTTTGAAGATGAGTTATGTGAGGAACACAATCCGAGTGACGTTGGAGCCATCTATCCGGGCAAGGAACAGCGTGGTCTTTATTGTTCGTGACCTTATTGAGGAAAAGGCTGGAGGAAAGAGAGAAAACATCTTTAGTATCAATGAGTTCCCTAATCAAGGTAACTACGACATTACTTTTATGTCAGAGCATTATTGCCTGAACATCTATGAGTGGTTCCGGAATCATGCCAGAGATCCCTGTTTGAAGGGAGTCAAATGTGAACCACTGTTTGGTCTTCAGGAAAGGCAGGTGACTATCACTGTCTATAACCCCTTTACTGAACCTGCATTGTTGGAGAGCTTCCTCTCACAGTATTGTGACTTTGTTTCAATGGGAGAGAAGCAAGTGAACTGCTTAGGAATCTTTAATTGTCGATACAAGTATCGTGTAAGGTTCAGAAGAGATCCTGGCAGTGTGGGTGGGTTCAGACACCCTCCGGCGAACTTCTCTGTGGCAGGGCATAGGGGTTTCCTGACGTACCCTGGGCAGCCTCTGTTTTGCAGGAGATGTTTCTCTTTTGGACATGTCCAGGCAGACTGCCAGAAGGGGCAGTGTTGCCGAAACTGCAAGAAGGAGGGGCATATGGCTGGTGATTGCCCGATGGCTAAGACCTGTGATGTGTGTGGTAGTAGTGACCACATATATAAGGATTGTCCGCAGAGAGCGCCTAGACGCTCAGAGAGTGAATGGAGAGAGGAGGAGGAGAGAAGGAGGAGGTTGGCGATTATCAGAAAGGAATCTGAAAGAATGGAGAGAGAGGAAAGGAGGGAGAGGGAGAGGGAAAGACGCTCTGTGACTCCAGATGACATTGTGCTAGCACCCCGTGGTACTATGAGTGATGCACAGAAGGAAGATAAGGAGTTTTGGTTGGCGGCAAAAAAAGTAGAGAAGGGGTTTAAGAAGAAGGAAGAAGATCAGGAAGAAGATGAGGAAGAAGATGATGACTCTACTGTGCCTGAAATGTTTTCTCTTGAGGAAGCAATGGATGCAACGGAGGAAGACGTGCGCATTTCTGAAGCTGAGAGCCCTGTGCACCCCTCAGATCCTCAGAATATTAGAGGGCTTTCTTCAGATGAGGACAGGGGTGGGAATAAGTGTCAGAGGGAGGAGGATGGGGAAAGTGATGAGGCATGCACTAGTATGCCTAAGAGAAAAATTGGGCCGGCTATAAAAAAATGGAGTGAGCACGAAGGGGCTAGTGGTTCAGAGACTTGCTGTTCAGTCCGAATGGCAGAGGAGGACAATGGTGATACTGGGTAAAATGAAAGCTCAGTGGATCTGTTGTTTTTTTTTTTTTCTCTCCTTTCTGTGAGTCTTGACCTTTGTCAAGGGCTTTTTGTGTAATGTGTGTAGTTTTGTGGTAATTTTTGCATTGTTTTTTGTTTTTATAGTATGGGTTTTTCTATAGTTTCTCAAAATGTGAGAGTTTTTAAGAAAGCAAGGAGGAGAGCAGCAATTTTGGATTTTTTAGCTATGCAGAGTGCATCTATTTTTTGTTTGCAAGAATGTGGGATTGTGGATGGTGTGAAAGGGGATGAGTGGTCTTATGGTGCGTCTGTATGGTCTGGTAGTGCAAATAATAGAAATGATGGTGTGGGTATTTTAGTTAAGGGGCAGGAGATGGTTTTGAATAATTATTTGGTGGTGGAGGTGGGGAGGTGTATCTTAGCAAATTTTGAATATAAAAATGCTAAGTTTTGTGTTATCAATATTTATGCGCCAGTAGAAAAAAATGAGCGTAAGTTATTATTTGAAAAAGTGAAGCTTTTTGTTCCAGGAAGAGTGCCTGTGGTGATTGTGGGTGATATGAATTGTGATGTGGGGGGAGTGAATGTGGATGTGTCTGGAAAAGTTTTGCTGGAGTTAGTTACTGACTTTGATTTGAGTGATATGCAGCGTGTGTGTAAGGTTAACCCTTTGTTAGATACCTTTTTTTCTGATAGTGGAAGAGCACAGTCCAGGTTGGATTATTGTTTTATTTCTAAAAATATTATTCCTGTTGGATATAAGCAGGATAGGGTCGTTTTTTCGGACCATGTTTGTGTGTTGTGCGAGTTAGATATTAATGTTAGTGGTGTGTTTGGAAAGGGTTTGTGGAAATTAAATGTGAAATTGTTGGAAAATTAAGCTGTGAGGAAGGAGTATGTGAGAAAGTATGAACAGTGGTGTAAAAGTAAGGAAAGTTTTGGGAATGTTTGTGAGTGGTGGGATTGGGTTAAGAGGCAGACAAAAAAGTTTTTTAAAAGTGTGGGGTATGAATTTGCGGCAATTAAGAGGGAAAAGTTTGTTAAGTTGAATGCCCGTTTATGTTTATTGTATAAATTGAGGGAAGGAGGAATGGAGGTGGAGGAGGGGATAAAAAAGGTTAAAAAAGAAATTAATGAGTTTTTGGAGGAGAAAGGGAAGAGTATTATTTTTAGGGCAAAAATTGATAGAATGGAGCAAGATGAAAGGTGTTCAAGGTTTTTCTTCAAAAAGGTTTTTGGGAAAAAGCAGAGTATGGGTGTTTTGAATGCAGAGGATGGAAGAGAGGTAAGTGGGGAGGATATGTGTGAACATGTGGCTAAGTTTTATGAGGAGCTGTATGCAGTGAAGTGGAGGGATGAGGCTTTGGAGGAGGATGTACTAAGTGTATTAGAAAATAAATTGAGTGAGATGGAAAGAGAGAGAGTGATGGGTGAGGTGACAGGTGATGAGGTATGGAAGGTAATGAATAGCATGGCGTTAAATAAGACTCCAGGAGAGGATGGACTTCCTATAGAGTTTTATAGGGTGATGTGGCATGTGATTGGTAAGGATTTTGTGGATGTGTGTAAGTATATGTGGTCTAGTATGGAGGTGGCTGAGAGTATGCGTGCAGGGATGGTTGTGTTAATACCTAAAAAAGGAGATTTGAAGAGTTTAAAAAATTGGAGACCGATAACGTTGTTGAATTGCGATTATAAGATCTATGCGAAAGTAATGGCGAATAGGATGCGTGACGTGATAGAGAGTGTGATTGGGGATGAACAGTGTTGTGCAGTGCCTGGGAGACGTATACATGAGTGTGTGTGTATGTTGAGAGATTGTTTGTGGGACTGTATGAGTCGGAAGAAGAGTGTATTTGTTTTGAGTTTGGACTTTGAAAAGGCGTATGATCGGTTATCACATAGTTTTTTGTTCCGGGTATTATTGAGAATGGGGTTTCCGCCTGATTTTGTTTGGAGGGTGAGGAGCTTATATAAAGACATTTATAGTTGTGTTTTGATGAATGGTTCTGTGGGTAGAAGAGTGAATGTTTTTTTCAGGTGTGCGACAAGGTTGTCCTTTGTCTCCTGTGGTTTTTATTTGTGCGATTGAACCGTTGCTTTGTATGTTGAGGAAAGATAAAGTGATTAGAGGAGTACAAGTGCCAGGAGGTGGAGGGAGGGAATGGAAGGTTAGTGCTTATATGGATGACGTGTGTGTGTTGTGTGATTCAGAGTATTCTGTGAGGCGGGAGAAGTTATTAGCGTCTATTTTTTGTGGTGCGTCAGCATTTAAGGTGAATTGGGAGAAGAGTGAGTGTAAGGTTTTTGGGGGAGGGGTTTTAAGTAAGGATGTAGGAGTGAATGAGGTGACTGGGTCTATTAAGGTTTTGGGGTTGAAATTTTCAGAGAGTTTGGATGGGAAAGAAAGTTGGGATGATGCGAAAGGAAAGGTTCAGCGGAAGCTATGTTTTTGGAAGATGAGAAGTCTTTCGTTTTTTGGAAAAATCTTAGTTATTAAAAGTGTGATTTTGCCTATTTTCTTATATATTGCAGTGGTCTTTCCGCCGGGGTATATGTGTATGAGGGGGTTAAATAGGATTCTGTTTGTGTTTTTGTGGAATTCTAGAATGGAGAGGGCTAGGAGGGAGGTTTTGGTGAAACGTTTAGAAAAAGGTGGGTTGGGTTTTCCAAACCTTGAGGTGTTTTTTGGTGTAAATATTGTGGTTTTTGTGTTGAGGATGATTAGGATGGATGGCAAGTTTTCTTGTCTGTGTAGGTTTTTGTTTGGGGCGTATTTATTTCGTTTGAAGTGGCGAGAGAGGGATCTGAGGTATCCGGTTGCTTTTGACGTGCCTAGATGGTATGTGTGGGTTTATAAATTTTTGGTGAAGTATGAGTTGTGTGATGTGGATGTTAGGTTGTTGAGTAATAAGAAGGCTGTGTATAGGATGATTGAATGTAGAGAGACAGAGTGTGGAATAAACATGGTTAGAGGGAATGATATAGAAAAAGTATGGAAGAAAGTGCGGTTGGACGGTATGACGAATAGGCAGAGTGAGATTGTGTGGCAGTCTTTGCATGGAGTGTTACCAGTTAGAGAATTTCAGAAGAATCGTGGGTTGGGGAGAAGTGATATGTGTCCGAGAGGTAGGTGTGGTGGAAGGGAAAGTGTAATACATGTATTTTGGAATTGTCATTATGCTAGGGAGGTGATTGGAAGAATGGGACCGTTGTGTAAAGAATTGTGTGGTGTGAGCTTGTTATCATTCGAGTTGTTCATGTTTGGCTTGGGAATGTGTGATGGAGTGAAGGAGAGAGTGTTGTGGTTAATAGTTGCATGTATAAAAGAAGTATTATGGGATGTGAGGAATGTGTATGTTTTTAAGAGAAAGGAAATTGTAGTAAAGAATAGTCTAAAAGTGATTTTGGGGAAGATGTATGTGTGTTTTCTATGGGATAAAAGAAGAAGGGGGGAGGTGGATGCCGAAGGGATTTGGAAGGTGAAGAAGTGGAGATACCTTGTAAATATGTCTTGATTTGTTTTTTCTGATGTTGTGTTAAACTGAAATTTTCCGATGATGATGGGAACAGCTTTTGTGTTTTGGATTTGACGCAGCTGTTTGGGATTTTTCTTTGGTCTTGGATTTCTGGACCGTGGATTTTCCCATCTGAGGGAAAAAAAAAAAAAAAAGAAACAGCTGTCTGTGGATGGATACCATGCTTGGCATAGGTGGCTTTCCTTCATAGGATGCTGCCCTTCCCGTGGTTCTTCCTTCCCGGGGAAAGGCCTGGCTATTCACTGCTTGCGTCGAGAAACACGTGATGGTGTCTCCGCAGCTTCTTTACCTGCATCTGCATATTTCCCATAAGGGATGGGGGCAGTGTTCTGGAATCACTGCGTTGAGAAACACGTGATGGTGTCTCCGCAGTGTTGGATGTTTTGGTCTCCCCGAGGCCAATCATCTGTGCCTTTATAGCCTTTTTACTAGGCACTGCTCCTAATAGCCAGATTCCTACTCCACACTGATGAGGGGCAAACACCCCGAAACAGCTGTCTGTGGATGGATACCATGCTTGGCATAGGTGGCTTTCCTTCATAGGATGCTGCCCTTCCCGTGGTTCTTCCTTCCCGGGGAAAGGCCTGGCTATTCACTGCTTGCGTCGAGAAACACGTGATGGTGTCTCCGCAGCTTCTTTACCTGCATCTGCATATTTCCCATAAGGGATGGGGGCAGTGTTCTGGAATCACTGCGTTGAGAAACACGTGATGGTGTCTCCGCAGTGTTGGATGTTTTGGTCTCCCCGAGGCCAATCATCTGTGCCTTTATAACCTCAGCATTTGTCATCAACATATAAAGGCCTTATTCTTATTTTTATTTTTTATTCTCATTTTTATTTTTCATTTTTCATCAACAAGTGAAGGCCTTATTTAAATTTTTCATTTTTAATTTTTTCTTCATTTTTATTTTTCATTTTTATTTTTCATCTCAAGAAAAAAAATCATTATTTAATAAAGTAATGTCTACAAGCATATTGCTTTATCAAATAAAGTGATCATATGGTTTCATTATATAAGAAATGTTTCAATTCTAAGTTAAATACAACAATTCTTTCACTTATTTATTCATATATATATTCTTATTTTGGTTCATGGCTATACATACTTACATATTATTGGTTTACTGAACATAAATTAATAAAGTTTTAATACTAAATATCAGCACTTGTTACATAAAAGACACACTGACATCTATGAGTTCATAGTAACATAGTAACATAGTAACATAGTTAGTAAGGCCGAAAAAAGACATTTGTCCATCCAGTTCAGCCTATATTCCATCATAATAAATACCCAGATCTACGTCCTTCTACAGAACCTAATAATTGTATGATACAATATTGTTCTGCTCCAGGAAGACATCCAGGCCTCTCTTGAACCCCTCGACTGAGTTTGCCATCACCACCTCCTCAGGCAAGCAATTCCAGATTCTCACTGCCCTAACAGTAAAGAATCCTCTTCTATGTTGGTGGAAAAACCTTCTCTCCTCCAGACGCAAAGAATGCCCCCTTGTGCCCGTCACCTTCCTTGGTATAAACAGATCCTCAGCGAGATATTTGTATTGTCCCCTTATATACTTATACATGGTTATTAGATCGCCCCACATTCGTCTTTTTTCTAGACTAAATAATCCTAATTTCGCTAATCTATCTGGGTATTGTAGTTCTCCCATCCCCTTTATTAATTTTGTTGCCCTCCTTTGTACTCTCTCTAGTTCCATTATATCCTTCCTGAGCACCGGTGCCCAAAACTGGACACAGTACTCCATGTGCGGTCTAACTAGGGATTTGTACAGAGGCAGTATAATGCTCTCATCATGTGTATCCAGACCTCTTTTAATGCACCCCATGATCCTGTTTGCCTTGGCAGCTGCTGCCTGGCACTGGCTGCTCCAGGTAAGTTTATCATTAACTAGGATCCCCAAGTCCTTCTCCCTGTCAGATTTACCCAGTGGTTTCCCGTTCAGTGTGTAATGGTGATATTGATTCCCTCTTCCCATGTGTATAACCTTACATTTATCATTGTTAAACCTCATCTGCCACCTTTCAGCCCAAGTTTCCAACTTATCCAGATCCATCTGTAGCAGAATACTATCTTCTCTTGTATTAACTGCTTTACATAGTTTTGTATCATCTGCAAATATCGATATTTTACTGTGTAAACCTTCTACCAGATCATTAATGAATATGTTGAAGAGAACAGGTCCCAATACTGACCCCTGCGGTACCCCACTGGTCACAGCGACCCAGTTAGAGGCTATACCATTTATAACCACCCTCTGCTTTCTATCACTTAGCCAGTTACTAACCCATTTACACACATTTTCCCCCAGACCAAGCATTCTCATTTTGTGTACCAACCTCTTGTGCGGCACGGTATCAAACGCTTTGGAAAAATCGAGATATACCACGTCCAATGACTCACCGTGGTCCAGCCTATAGCTTACCTCTTCATAAAAACTGATTAGATTGGTTTGACAGAAGCGATTTCTCATAAACCCATGCTGATATGGAGTTAAACAGTTATTCTCATTGAGATAATCCAGAATAACATCCCTCAGAAACCCTTCAAATATTTTACCAACAATAGAGGTTAGACTTACTGGCCTATAATTTCCAGGTTCACTTTTAGAGCCCTTTTTGAATATTGGCACCACATTTGCTATGCGCCAGTCCTGCGGAACAGACCTTGTCGCTATAGAGTCACTAAAAATAAGAAATAATGGTTTATCTATTACATTACTTAGTTCTCTTAGTACTCGTGGGTGTATGCCATCCGGACCCGGAGATTTTTCTATTTTAATCTTATTTAAAAAAAGAAATTACACCTATGACATAAAAATGTCCAATCACATGAAGAATATGGTTAATAATATACTATCATTTATTATTATTATTATTATTATTATTTTATTTTTCCAAATATAAACTCCATTTTAATATCATTTAATAATTATATGGATATTATTGATTGCTATGGTACGCTATGATATTATAAGTTAGGGAAATTACCAGATTTGGTGTAGAATAGGGAATGAAGACTTCAATCAAGATACTAAAGACGTTAATAAAGATTTTACATTTTTCTAAATTCAATTGATTCTTAAAAGTTACAAGAAGAAAAGCCGTTATCCAGAAGTTCCACAAGGTAACAATGTTCTGATTTCTAAGTAATAATAGACTGTGTCAAATACAATTCATGTCACCACTCACGACTGCAGCATCCATCACTGACAACTGAGTACAGTATCAAAGATGAATTGTGTTATTACGTTTTTATCATGTTCCAGTGGTTTCCTATCACCTATAAGACTTCCATGAAAGCTGGTGAACACTCAGGTAATTGTCAGGACGCTACAACAACCCTGACATGTGTCCTGTGCACTAAGGACTGGTTATGGTGCTATGTTTGGCAAGGAAGAATCAATGTAACCCTTGCTGTGCTGACCAAAGACGTCACACCTGTCCCAAGACCAGCGCGGATGATATGAAGATTCCAGATGATTTCCAAGGCGAGCCAATGTAAGTCCAGGTCTCTAAAGGTGACACTGCACAGATATTAAAGCTACATTTCATCTATGAACTTTGTTTTCTTATCAACATTTGAATTTATGGACTTTGATTGACACATGACACACAGTCTCTACATATCTACATGCTATCAACTATTTCAAAAGACTTATAATAAAGATTGTTTTAAAAGAACCAAGAAGAAGAACCAAGATGACATCAGACCTGAGATGCTTCAAGTAGATATAGGGAAGTATAATAATATATATTTTATATGAATATTAGTCACGGCTTACCATAACATGAAGTTACATATCATTATATTATTGAGAACATATAACAATATTATTGATATTACTATTTATTACATCATTTTGCCAAAGAAGAAAGTAGATTTTATTAATATTTTAATTTGAGGGTTCCAATCAATGTCTGTCACCCTCAAAAGGGGGAATTGTTAAATATTAATTATTCTTATTCTGTACCGAGCACATGGTTTATTGCTGACACTATCAAAAGCTATTTCTGTGTATGTAGCTCAGAGTATAAGTTATCACCATATACAGGGAACACGTGATCTGTGTTGAACATATATAAACGTCTCTTAGGAGGGTGTGGGGGTTTTTGTCACGTGGGACGGTCACCTCCCTGCCTTCACCATCATTCTCCATGGACATGAGACAAGACACGAGGAACAACAGCTGTTAGCTACTCCATGCCATGATGACTTCAGACTTCACACAGACAGATGACTTTTACCATTCAGGACCTTGGGAAAGATGAGTAACAAGACAAGCGCTGATATTTACACATGGACACTCGGTTTGTAACTATTTCATTTACTTTTATGTTTTTGCTGCGATGGTGGATAACTCAATAAACCACTATACTTTCGTCAGAATATCATGACATTATTATTTTAAGAATAACGCACCTGGTTAAGTCTTGATTAGATATTTTTGCGCAATAATGATTTTTAACATTGGCCTAGCCAGCCAGTTTTGATTTTTTTGTGCTATTTTTGCATGAATTTCCTTCAATCTTGCACACGGGGGAAGACAGAAGAGTTCCGCTAGATTGTGCAAGTATTCAGGAATTCCACTTCAAGTCACAAAGAACTCATACAAGAACCTACGAATTACGGAGACTTTAACAGGTGTCAGACAGATTGACAGCAAGCACTGGTAGTGCTGAAGATCGGACGTGCTAAAAATAGCCGTGCTGAAGTCCGGAGCCCAGCGTTGTAAAAGCAAAGGGACTACAAGCTGAGATTTCAAGGTAAGACAAATGGATTTGATTAATTCATATGCTAAATCAAGTCAGATAGAATTTGTAAGTTTGTACGGATCTAGCTTAGAAATATTTTGGTCTAATTTATTTTCAGAATGCAGAATAGCGAATTTGAAATTAGATTTTAAGCTAATATCTAGGAAAAAAGAAAAAGAGCAACTGAAAAATATCTTACATATGGTTTATGTATTTAACGAGTTTGTTACAGAGAAGTCCAAAAAAGACTGTAGAAAGAATTTCTAAGGAAACTAATGATGTTCCCAAGATTGACTGTAATGGGAAGAGTGAGGAAGATGTTACACACGTGTCTGTGATGACGATGACCACCCAAAGTGACATTGACTTTGAGTCACATGATGAAAAACAAGATGGAGGAAGCGTAGGAGAAACTGACAAAGATGATCTACGAGGGACAGATGTACCATTGCCCTTAGAAATAGAAGACGACTCAGAGGCCCAACTCCAACCTAATTCTAGAAAAATCTTGCTAAAATTATGCAAAACCATTCCTGCATATGATGACAAAATCCATGTGTGCAGAAATTCAGAGATATTTGAGAGTTTTGCTGATAAGTTTGATTTGACTAATGTGCAAAGAAATCAATTGTTTAAAATTTGGATTCCAGGAAATTTTATGAGAAGATTTTCATTAGAAATGCAGAATGATGAGTTCCATGAAAAGATGACTGATGTAGAAAGATTAAGAATTTTGATTTTCAGTGGATTGAAAGAAAATTATCCAGATCTTGATATTCTTCTAAAATTGAAGATTGGCCGGGAAGAATGTACGTTTACTTTTATGGCCATTTTTGAAAGGATTTATAAATTGATCTGTACGAATTTGAATCAACAATCCATGATAAATCGTTTTGTAAACAAGTTTCAATTCTTAAATCCTGTATCTCGTGCAATTGCTTCACAAAAAGATTCTTTATACGAATGCGCAAAATCCCTTGATTTTTCTAGATAACACGAGAATCTTGAAAGGAAAACACATTTTACTAAGTTTTTGAAACCAGGCAGAAGTCAATCTTATCAAAAGCCAAAATCAAAATCTTCAAATCTGATCCAAAATCAAATCTATGAAGTACGAAGAAAATTACATATTTGTTACAAACCCTATGAAGCGATTCAGGAATCTATCAAAGAAATTCCTCTGAAAGGGTTAAATACTGAAGGCTCAGATCTCTCTGAGATGGCGGAAATTGACAAATGGAAGCAGGTGGGTATCCCAGGGGGAGCTCAGCTGAACACTCCATTATCACAGCTCTTCAAAGAGTCCATAGGGTTAAAAATGACCTTACTAAATAAAGCATTTCAACAGATTATCGACAGAGAGCTACATTTTGGGATAGGAATTGGCTAAAAATGTAATTATATTATATGATGAGTTATACAATGTATTATTTATTAATGTAATTATTTTATTCTATATAATTCTGCAGTTACATATATTAATATAATATACAGTAAATACTGTAGCATATTTGTATAAGTAGAGATTATATTAACTGCATTTTTATATATACAGTGGGGCAAAAAAGTATTTAGTCAGTCAGCAATACTGCAAGTTCCACCACTTAAAAAGATGAGAGGCGCCTGTAATTTACATCATAGGTAGACCTCAACTATGGGAGACAAACTGAGAAAAAAAAATCCAGAAAATCACATTGTCTGTTTTTTTAACATTTTATTTGCATATTATGGTGGAAAATAAGTATTTGGTCAGAAACAAACAATCAAGATTTCTGGCTCTCACAGACCTGTAACTTCTTCTTTAAGAGTCTCCTCTTTCCTCCACTCATTACCTGTAGTAATGGCACCTGTTTAAACTTGTTATCAGTATAAAAAGACACCTGTGCACACCCTCAAACAGTCTGACTCCAAACTCCACTATGGTGAAGATCAAAGAGCTGTCAAAGGACACCAGAAACAAAATTGTAGCCCTGCACCAGTTTGGGAAAACTGAATCTGCAATAGCCAACCAGCTTGGAGTGAAGAAATCAACAGTGGGAGCAATAATTAGAAAATGGAAGACATACAAGACCACTGATAATCTCCCTCGATCTGGGGCTCCACGCAAAATCCCACCCCGTGGGGTCAGAATGATAACAAGAACGGTGAGCAAAAATCCCAGAACCACGCGGGGGGACCTAGTGAATGAACTGCAGAGAGCTGGGACCAATGTAACAAGGCCTACCATAAGTAACACACTACGCCACCATGGACTCAGATCCTGCAGTGCCAGACGTGTCCCACTGCTTAAGCCAGTACATGTCCGGGCCCGTCTGAAGTTTGCTAGAGAGCATTTGGATGATCCAGAGGAGTTTTGGGAGAATGTCCTATGGTCTGATGAAACCAAACTGGAACTGTTTGGTAGAAATACAACTTGTCGTGTTTGGAGGAAAAAGAATACTGAGTTGCATCCATCAAACACCATACCTACTGTAAAGCATGGTGGTGGAAACATCATGCTTTGGGGCTGTTTCTCTGCAAAGGGGCCAGGACGACTGATCCGGGTACATGAAAGAATGAATGGGGCCATGTATCGTGAGATTTTGAGTGCAAACCTCCTTCCATCAGCAAGGGCATTGAAGATGAAACGTGGCTGGGTCTTTCAACATGACAATGATCCAAAGCACACCACCAGGGCAACGAAGGAGTGGCTTCGTAAGAAGCATTTCAAGGTCCTGGAGTGGCCTAGCCAGTCTCCAGATCTCAACCCTATAGAAAACCTTTGGAGGGAGTTGAAAGTCCGTGTTGCCAAGCGAAAAGCCAAAAACATCACTGCTCTAGAGGAGATCTGCATGGAGGAATGGGCCAACATACCAACAACAGTGTGTGGCAACCTTGTGAAGACTTACAGAAAACATTTGACCTCTGTCATTGCCAACAAAGGATTTATTACAAAGTATTGAGATGAAATTTAGTTTCTGACCAAATACTTATTTTCCACCATAGTATGCAAATAAAATGTTAAAAAAACAGACAATGTGATTTTCTGGATTTTTTTTTCTCAGTTTGTCTCCCATAGTTGAGGTCTACCTATGATGTAAATTGCAGACGCCTCTCATCTTTTTAAGTGGTGGAACTTGCAGTATTGCTGACTGACTAAATACTTTTTTGCCCCACTGTATAGTGAAATAATTAAAATTTACTCCAGTAAAAAAATATTTAGAATTACAATTAAATACATTTATTAAATATATACATATGTATAAGATATCTAAATTATTTTGTTTTGAAATAAATATGAAATTAATCTTTATCTTTCATTTTCCCTTAGAATTTTTCTTTCAAAACAAGGATTGAACAAAAAAATACCTGTTTTATGAATTTATGACTTATTCACACAGGAAGCTATACTAACTGCATGATTTTTATATATATTTAACACTTAAAAAATAAATAATATATCTAACAACCTAAAAATGTGTGTACTACATGTTTTTTTTTTTACATATGTGAGTTAAAGATATCATATAGCCTTGTTTTAGTTTTAGGAATTTTCCTCAGCTTTACATGCAAATGGATTCCTGTACCGAAATAGCGTTGGAACATTCAACTCGGGTTTCATGTAAATGGGTACAGTCGTTTCTATAGGTTAAAACATAGTGTTAGATAATATTTGGGGAATATTCAAAGGAATATTAGAATACTAAATTTTATAGATTACAATGCGCATTGATTGATAATTAGGATACAATATTTTGGGTTAATATATGTGTATTTTTTGTATGTGAAATATACATTGTGAACGTCTATGTGTGTCACCGTCTGAGTGACAGATGACAGAAGTGTATGGGCAGCTGCTGAGTGAACTTATGATAAGTGTGTAATGTAAGAGTGACCAGAGCGTGGTATGTGGAATGTGGAATGTGTATGCACAGTTTGACAGAGGCCTTATGATTCATGGTATGTTGGGAGAAAGAAAAAAAAAAAACTTTGTGTTTAATTTAATAATAGCATTCAGTTAAATTATTAGAATATTAAGATATATTTAAATATTATTATTCAACATATATTTCTTGAATGATTATTATTTAATAAGTACAATAATACATCAATATGATTTTTCTAGAAAACCTACATTTAGAATAATTTTTCCAAATTATAATTTTATGATATTCAGTGTTTTTTTTATGGTTACATAGATGAGTACACATCTTCAAACAAATATATGGCACAAGTTGATATGACAGTTATAAAAAGAATTATTTTTCACATGGGTTTTTACAAATTAATTTTTTCATAAAATAATATTTTTTGATATTAAGGGGGAAATGTGTTTTTGATCCTGATCACATCATCACATTTCATCAATACCTCTTTTTCTCACATTTTAATAAATAAGAAATATTAATAAGGTATTATTGGGTACAATAACAATAAATATTATAAATATCATTTTTTTTCTCTAATGAAGGGTATTATATGCAAAGTTGCATAATTTCAATATTTTGGTGATCCAAGGTTATGACAACATTTAGATGATGAAAATATTAAGGGAATGTGTTACTGAGACATAACCTCAGCATTTGTCATCAACATATAAAGGCCTTATTCTTATTTTTATTTTTTATTCTCATTTTTATTTTTCATTTTTCATCAACAAATGAAGGCCTTATTTTTATTTTTCATTTTTTTCACTTTTTCTTCAATTTTTATTCTTAATTTTTATTTTTCATCTCAAGAAAACATCTTTATTTAATAAAGTAATGTCTACAAGCATATTGCTTTATCAAATATAGTGATCATATGGTTTCATTATATAAGAAATGTTTCAATTCTAAGTTAAATACAACAATTCTTTCACTCATTCATTCATTTATTCATATACATATTCTTATTTTGGTTCATGGCTATATATACTTACATATTATTGGTCTACTGAACATAAATTAATAAAGTTTTAATAATAAATATCAGCACTTGTTACATAAAAGACACACTGACATCTATGGGTTCAAAAAGAAATTACACCTATGACATAAAAATGTCCAATCACATGAAGAATATGGTTAATAATGTATTATCATTTATTATTATTATTACTATTATTATTTTTTTATTTTTCCAAATATAAACTCCATTTTAATATCATTTAATAATTATATGAATATTATTGATTGCTATGGTACGCTGTGATATTATAAGTTAGGGAAATTACCAGATTTGGTATAGAATAGGGAATGAAGACTTCAATCAAGATATTGACGTTACGTTAATAAAGACATTTCATTTTTCTAAATTCAATTGATTCTAAAAAGTCGCAAGAAGAAAAGCCGTTATACAGAAGTTCCACAAGGTAACAATGCTATGATTTCTGAGAAATAATAGACTGTGTCAAATACAATTCATGTCACCATTCACAACTACAGCATCCATCACTGACAACTGAGTACAGTATCAAAGATGAATTGTGTTATTACGTTTTTATCACGTTCCAGTGATTTCCTATCACCTATAAGACTTCCATGAAAGCTGGTGAACACTCAGGTAATTGTCAGGACGCTACAACAACCCTGACATGTGTCCTGTGCACTAAGGACTGGTTATGGTGCTATGTTTGGCAAGGAAGAGTCAATGTAACCCTTGCTGTGCTGACCAAAGACGTCACACCTGTCCCAAGACCAGCGCGGATGATATGAAGATTCCAGATGATTTCCAAAGCGAGCCAATGTAAGTCCAGGTCTCTAAAGGTGACACTGCACAGATATTAAAGCTGCATTTCATCTATGAACTTTGTTTTCTTATCAACATTTACATAGTAACATAGTAACATAGTAACATAGTTAGTAAGGCCGAAAAAAAGACATTTGTCCATCCAGTTCAGCCTATATTCCATCATAATAAATACCCAGATCTACGTCCTTCTACAGAACCTAATAATTGTATGATACAATATTGTTCTGCTCCAGGAAGACATCCAGGCCTCTCTTGAACCCCTCGACTGAGTTCGCCATCACCACCTCCTCAGGCAAGCAATTCCAGATTCTCACTGCCCTAACAGTAAAGAATCCTCTTCTATGTTGGTGGAAAAACCTTCTCTCCTCCACACGCAAAGAATGCCCCCTTGTGCCCGTCACCTTCCTTGGTATAAACAGATCCTCAGCGAGATATTTGTATTGTCCCCTTATATACTTATACATGGTTATTAGATCGCCCCTCAGTCGTCTTTTTTCTAGACTAAATAATCCTAATTTCGCTAATCTATCTGGGTATTGTAATTCTCCCATCCCCTTTATTAATTTTGTTGCCCTCCTTTGTACTCTCTCTAGTTCCATTATATCCTTCCTGAGCACCGGTGCCCAAAACTGGACACAGTACTCCATGTGCGGTCTAACTAGGGATTTGTACAGAGGCAGTATAATGCTCTCATCATGTGTATCCAGACCTCTTTTAATGCACCCCATGATCCTGTTTGCCTTGGCAGCTGCTGCCTGGCACTGGCTGCTCCAGGTAAGTTTATCATTAACTAGGATCCCCAAGTCCTTCTCCCTGTCAGATTTACCCAGTGGTTTCCCGTTCAGTGTGTAATGGTGATATTGATTCCCTCTTCCCATGTGTATAACCTTACATTTATCATTGTTAAACCTCATCTGCCACCTTTCAGCCCAAGTTTCCAACTTATCCAGATCCATCTGCAGCAGAATACTATCTTCTCTTGTATTAACTGCTTTACATAGTTTTGTATCATCTGCAAATATCGATATTTTACTGTGTAAACCTTCTACCAGATCATTAATGAATATGTTGAAGAGAACAGGTCCCAATACCGACCCCTGCGGTACCCCACTGGTCACAGCGACCCAGTTAGAGACTATACCATTTATAACCACCCTCTGCTTTCTATCACTAAGCCAGTTACTAACCCATTTACACACATTTTCCCCCAGACCAAGCATTCTCATTTTGTGTACCAACCTCTTGTGCGGCACGGTATCAAACGCTTTGGAAAAATCGAGATATACCACGTCCAATGACTCACCGTGGTCCAGCCTATAGCTTACCTCTTCATAAAAACTGATTAGATTGGTTTGACAGGAGCGATTTCTCATAAACCCATGCTGATATGGAGTTAAACAGTTATTCTCATTGAGATAATCCAGAATAACATCCCTCAGAAACCCTTCAAATATTTTACCAACAATAGAGGTTAGACTTACTGGCCTATAATTTCCAGGTTCACTTTTAGAGCCCTTTTTGAATATTGGCACCACATTTGCTATGCGCCAGTCCTGCGGAGCAGACCCTGTCGCTATAGAGTCACTAAAAATAAGAAATAATGGTTTATCTATTACATTACTTAGTTCTCTTAGTACTCGTGGGTGTATGCCATCCGGACCCGGAGATTTATCTATTTTAATCTTATTTAGCCGGTTTCGCACCTCTTCTTGGGTTAGATTGGTGACCCTATAGTCTAGCACTATAAAAACAGTGGGCAGCCAGGAGATGAGTGGAGGACCTGGTTGTTCAGTGGCAGCAGCAGAAGATGCAGAGTAGAATGAATGGATGGCTCAGGCGAGGAGAAGTCTGCCAGTTGTAGGACCAACAATGGCCACCCTGTCAGCTGCGGGATAGTATAGCATTATAGAACGCAGTGACCAACCAGGAAATATGTGACTGACATTGCTGGGCAGTGTCAGAAGCTGCATTAAAGACAACGATGATGGGGTAGTCATGGAAGAATCTAGTAGTGTGCAGCCATCATATCCAACAGCAGCATACTACAATACATAGTATAAATGACATGATGAACAGGGAGTCAATGCCTGGCTGAGCATGGCCCAATGCACTGACAACAGAAGAATGGTATAGACAATTGACATTAAGGCAGGCAGATGATTTGGCCGATTTAGGCTAGGTTCACACTTGCTTACAGGGTCTTTGTGGATGGCTGAGAATGTGGCATCCCTAGGGGTATTTGCCACAAAAACAGTTACTGACACTAAATACAAATACTAAAATAGCAAGACTGCACTACCACCTCCGGCCAGAAGGGGGAGTTCCAGAGACTCCCCTTGATCCATTCTGGTCTGAGAGAAGAACTGGCAGTTGGGCTAAGGAGCTGAAAGTGAGAGGTCATACAACTGAATTTCTAACAGCCCTATGACGGTTTCCAGGCCCAAATCACCGGCCTGAGGAGAAAAGGGACAGAGAAAAAGGACATTGTGAGAACCGGGTAGCATTAATCACTACCCAGAACAGGCGCAAAGACGGATACCGGATCCGTGGCTGTATTCATTATATATAATACAGCAACCGGAAAAACGTGAGGTGATATCAGCTTCACTAGGGCCGGACGCAGCAACAGACACAGAGTTCAGCGGTACTCCCAGAGGGGGTAAACCGATAAAAGGACTCGGGTTGCTCGTCGAACCAGGACCCGGAGGGGACAGATTGGGCCGGCTGCCAGTTCACATACAGCAGCAGGGCCACACAGAAACTGCATACAATAAGAGGCGAAGACCCCGGCAGGGACAAAGTAACTCAGAGTTCCCATACAGACTCCGGTGACAGGACTGGTTGTAAATCCCTTTATGTTGAAGTAAACTGGTTAAACGTTTCAGTGCCTCAGTCTTTCATTTGGACAATAGCTATCTATCCAGGATCAGGATCATCACCGCTGAGAGAACCTGCTGCTGATCAAGTAAGTGCCTGTTCCCTCATGATACCCCTTACACTGTGCATTGCCTGAGGCCACAGCAATGGGTCAAGCCACCCGTGACATCTCCCTCAAGAGACAGACCCCATTGGTCCGGTGCTGGGTACCCCGGTCTCCTGGGCGTCACAATTAGCGTCACGAACAGGATTCAGCCAGCCCGTATACCGGGTATTGTGTGCCGTGATTGGAGCCCAAAATTGTGAAAACTTGGATGAAAAATCTTGAAAATTGACTTTATTAAAGAAAATTCCATTTCCCATTAAAAACTATTGAAAGTGACTTTTCCCCATTGGTTATAATGGAGTAAAGATGGCCGCCATCACCTCATAATCGTTAGGCACGAGACTGTTAATTGAGCTACGCCATTACCTGAGCCCCAGTCTGACTGAAAAACTTCAGAATCCGCCATTACAGAGCGCGTGGCGGGCGGGAGCAGCAGGGGGCGTGTCATTGTGGGCGGCACCAAGCTGAGCGCTCTGACGTCAGAGCAAGGGGAAAACCAATCCTGCTGCACAGCGGAACGAATCTACACTATCCCGACGGAAGCGGAGGACCGGAAGGGTCCGGATTAACTAAGGGGGCACAGTATGTCGCAGCACGGAGACGCCGCAGCACCCGGCGACGCTAATGCAGCTGAAAGACAGAGTGTCGATAGAGAGTCCGGTAGCGCAGCGGTGCAAGGAGTGGCGCCCATCATGCCGGTGCTGATGCCATATACCCCGGGTGGCCCATGGCTTCCAATGTATGAAGGTGAGCCTAATACCCTTGACGATTTCAGAGAAAAGATGCTGGCCCATTTTGACATGTTCCCCGTGGGTGAAGTTCAGCGTGTTAGTCTCCTGATGATGCAGTTAAGTGGCCATGCTAAGCGAGAAGTCACAGCATGGGCAGCTGATCTAAAAGGCACTGTTAAACGCATATTTGCTGGATTAAAAGCTACATTTGAAACCACTGCCGGCAGCAAAGCTAAAGTACGATTCTTTAATTGCAAACAAAAAGTTAATGAGGGCGTGAGAGACTTTGCCTTAAACCTGCAGGAAGCCCTTAAATCACTTACACTGGCTGAACCCATTTTTAACACTGGAGCGGATAAACTGCTAAGAGATCAATTTATTGAGGGACTCTACACCCCTTCTCACCGGGGGCATGTGAGCATGCTTGTTTTTAAGAACCCTGAATTGACATTTGCCCAATTAAAGGAGAGCGCTATACGTCTCCAGCTGGCAGAGGCACCTCGGGATCAGGATCCTGCGCAACCCATGGCAGAGGCTCCTCAACAACAGGGAGTGCCAGTGACATCAGCTATTTCCGGGCCATTGCTAAGCCCCTGGGGCCCAGTACTAATGAGGCTCTTCAACAAAAGCTTGACTCTTTAACTGATGTTGTTGCTTCAATGGCTAAAACCATGCAGGAGATGAGAGGACCCAAGATGGAGTTGGCAAATCGTAGAGAGGATGTTCCATGGATGAGACCCCGGAAATACCCGACATGGAGAGGACGACCCCGCGACCGCTACCAACCGGATGGACAGCCCATTTGCCGTCGTTGCCAGGCCACTTTGCACGAGATTGTGATTTAAAAGGGAATCTCCTGGGAATGCGGGCCGCTTCACAGGAATGAACTTTCAAGGCCCAACACCCTGGCACGACAGGTACATCGGAGGACGACCCATTATCCCTATCGTGCTGGACGGAATTCCCCTCAACGCTTTGCTGGACACAGGTTCCCAGATTTCATCTATACCGTATATCCTTTATAAGAGGTACTGGGCTGATGCAGATATTGATAAAGGGCCCTCTGATGTTGAACTAGATATATGGGCCAGTAATGGTAAGTTAGTACCAAAACTAGGATTCAGGGAGATGACCATAAAGATTGGTAAAGTAGAATTGAAGAAACAGGGTATAATTGTTGTTGATGTTGACCGGCGGAACTGTGAACCAACTGTATTGATAGGAATGAATGTGTTAGAGAACTGCTTTGCCGAAGTTATTTCTGTCTTACAGCAAATTGCTGAAACTGCCCAATCCTACCAGCAGAGAGTTCTCCGGAGGGAAATAAAAGTATTGATGTTAAGGCAACAGGTAGAAGTTGCAGGTGGAGAAATCGGCAGTGTGAGGGTAAGTGATCCAACGTCTATTGTAATCCCACCAAAAACAGAAATGCTGGTATGGTGTAGAGCAGCCATTGGTACTAAGGGACAAGATTATCAAGCCTTAATAGAACCAGTGTACACCGACAGCAGGCCCACTATACTCACAGCACGAGGGGTAGTCGAGGTACACCGGGGACGAGTGCCGGTATGACTTTTGAACTGTGGAGAGGAAGAGGTCACTTTGCCAAGGTATGCTACAGTGGCAAAGCTATATACTGTTGACAACAATGCCATCACAACCATTGAGCCCTTAGAACCAACCTGTCAGGTGGAAGTCAACGGCTCAGATGGAGAATTGGAGGATTGGTGCCAACAGCTACACGTGGGCATAAATTCAACACCTACCCATCAAAAACAAGGGGTGTATAGGCTAGTGACGGAATATGAAAAAGTCTTCAGTAAACACCCATTGGACTTCGGACGGATAGAAGGGGTAGAACACACAATCCCCACCGGTGACCATCCCCCAATAAAAGAAAGATATAGACCCATACCGCCCGCTCACTATCAATGTGCAAAAGATATGCTGAGGGAGATGAAACAGGCCGGGGTAATAAGAGACAGCTGTAGCCCCTGGGTGGCCCCTCTAGTGATTGTCAAAAAAAGGACGGAACCATGAGAATGTGCATAGACTACCGGCGGATTAATAACATCACCCATAAAGATGCCTACCCCTTGCCTAGGATAGAAGAGTCCTTGACTGCTTTGAAATCTGCTAACTATTTTTCCACCTTAGACTTAACAAGCGGGTATTGGCAAGTCCCTGTGGCTGAGAGAGATAAGGAAAAGACGGCATTCACCACACCAATGGGTCTATGTGAATTTAATCGCATGCCATTCGGACTCTGCAACGCATCCGGTACCTTCCAGCGGCTGATGGAATGCTGCCTCGGACACAAGAACTTCGAGACCGTCCTCCTGTACCTAGATGATGTGATCGTCTACTCAAAGACTTACGAACAACACTTAAAAGACCTGGAAAAAGTGTTCGAAGCCTTTTCCCGGTATGGCATGAAAATCAAGCCATCCAAATGTCACCTTCTCAAGCCAAAGGTACAGTACCTGGGACACATCGTGAGTTCGGAGGGAGTAGCACTGGATCCCGAGAAAATAAGCGCCATAAGGGATTGGCCAAGACCTACCAACGCAAAAGAAGTGAGGCAATTCCTGGGATTGGTGGGTTACTATCGCAGATTTATAAAAGGATTTACCAAGTTGGCAGCACCCTTGCAAGACGCCTTGCAAGACGCCTTGGTAGGGCAGACGAAGAAACCTTCAAACTGAACCCCTCCTTTTCAGTGGAACGACGAAAGGGAAGACTCCTTTGAACAACTAAAGAAGGCACTAACCGGAGAAGAGGTTCTGGCATACCCAGATTACCATTAACCTTTCATCCTCTACACCAGTGTTCCCCAACTCCGGTCCTCAAGAGCCACCAACAGGTCATGTTTTGAGGATTTCCTTAGTATTGCACAGGTGATTGAATTCTTGCCTGTCCAGGTGATGCAATTATCACCTGTCCGATACTAAGGAAATCCTGAAAACATGACCTGTTGGTGGCTCTTGAGGACCGGAGTTGGGGAACACTGCTCTACACCGATGCCAGTAATGTGGGACTAGGAGCGGCGTTGTCACAAAAGCAAGAAGGCCGGGAGAAATTCATCGCCTTTGCAAGTAGAAAGCTCCGGCCAACTGAAAGAAATTCAGAAAATTACAGCTCCTTCAAATTGGAACTACTGGCAGTAGTTTGGGCTGTGACTGAACGTTTCAAACACTATCTGGCCGCTGCAGAATTTATTGTCTATACTGACAACAATCCGTTGACCCATCTGGACACAGCCAAATTAGGTGCGTTAGAACAGCGATGGATAGTCCGGTTATCTAATTACAACTTCATAATCAAGTATCGAGCAGGTCGCAAGAATGGAAATGCCGATGCCCTATCCCGGATGTCACACTTGAGAGATGTAGAAGAAGAAACTGGGGAGCTTGAAGAAATTGAACTACCAGCCTTCCATCATCCCAAGGCAAAACATCATCAGTCAAGTACCTATCAGAAACAACAAGAGGTGAATTTTAATCCGTTAGCACACCATAGATGGGCTGACACCCAAGACAGCAATCCTGATGTGAAGTTGGTGAAGGAACTGCTGACTGAGCAAAGTGCATATCCTGATGAGGATGCCCCAGAAGAGACGCATCAACTCTGGAAAGAGAGAGGCAAAATGTTCCTGTATCAAGGGAAGCTCTGTAGAAGGTACACCAATCCGAAAACACATGAATTGGTTTGGCAGATTATCGTGCCTAAACAAGATGTGAAGATGGTCCTCGAAGCTTACCATAATGGTGCTGGTCACTTCGGTTGGAAAAAGTTAGAAGTACTTCTAAGATAAAGATTTTATTGGGTCGGGATGAGAAAATCAATCGAACAGTGGTGCAGAAATTGTGGCCCGTGCAACCTCAGAAGAAACGATCAAAAGAACCAAAGAGCACCACTGCAGCCCATAATCACCAAACAACCACTTGAACTTGTAGCCATGGACCACGTGAAGTTGACACCAAGCCGGTCCGGCTATGTCTATTCCTTGACCATCGTTGACCATTATTCACGCTTCTTGGTAGTAGTACCCGTAAAAGATCTGACAGCAAAAACAGCAGCCAAAGCGTTCCAAACGTACTTTTGTAGACCCCATGGATATCCGGAACAGGTTCTCACCGACCAAGGTACAGCCTTTGAATCAGAGATCTTCAGAGAATTCTGTAATATGTATGGTTGCAAAAAGATCCGGACGACGGCCTATCATCCACAAACAAACGGCTTATGCGAGAAGATGAACCATATTGTAATAGACCTACTAAAGACTTTACCTGAGACAGAAAGGAATCAATGGCCAGAGAAATTGCCTGACTTGGTGGATCTGTATAATCATGTCCCGGTGAGCTCCACCAACTGCACCCCAGCTTACCTTATGCGTGCAATTACCAATCGATCTAGAAATGGGAATTCTGAAACCAGACGCAGAAGTTCAAGACTCCAATTGGGATATCATACGGAAAAAGCAGTATCGCCAAGTGCAAGAGAGTGTGGAAAGAAGCCTTCAGCAAACTAGAGAAAGACAAGAGCGAACTTTCAACCAGAATGCTCTAGCGACCCCATTAAGACCGGGTGATCAAGTGCTCAAGAGAAATCGTCGAACCAATAAACTAGACAATCAGTGGGAAGCCGTACCCTACACAGTTTTACCAACAAGAATGGATAATCCTAAAATGTGTCTCATTAGCAAAAACGGAGGCTTAACATCTGTATTAGTGTCAAGAGACAATCTTAAATTGTGTCCGGAAGCATTGAAAGAGCCCGAAGTTGTCCAGCCAGAACCAGAAGTTATTCAACCCATTTAGGTTCAACCAGTAAAGGAAAAAGAAGAGGAAATGTATCACACCTGTATAGGAGACTTTCCCAAAACCCTACTAACATACCATGGTGCAGTAGTGGTTCCCATGGTGGCCTTTTACCCAACACCGAACCCAATACCAGAAGTCCCAAGACAGGAAGAGGCTGACCCCGTACTACAGGAGGTTCCAGGCCAGGAAGAACAGATTCCTGATCAGAGTAATCCCATTCACGGTGGACTTGCCAACTCCATAGTCATGGAATTATCTTTAGCAGAGTGGGCAGATACTACATCCGCAGTAGACAGTAGTACACCACATGAAGAGATACCGCTATTACGTAGATCACAGCGTAGTACCCAGGGTCAATTACCGGCCAGGTATGCAGATTACCAACTATAAAACTATAGTCATTGTTATCATTCTGCAACGTTTAAGCCCAGTGCCTACAGAGACTTGTCTGTATGAACTTCTTGCATATTCTTGAACTTGTTATCAACCCGGAGGCACTAAATCAAAGCTCCAGAAAGACTGCTTTTTGAACTTTGCTTTTTGCTCTTTTTGAACTTTCTTTAGACTTTATATTGACAACGCTGTTGGAAAAAATGGAACTAAATTCCTGGACACAAAGTGCAGTGCCTTTCCTAGTACCTTCAAGGATAGAACTGTATTAATGGACGCTATTTGAAGTGACTTTTTACAGAACTCTATTTTTGTTTCCTTGAGTGGTTTTTGTAACTTTTCATTTTTAAGACTCTGTACATATTAATTGTTATTTCAAAATGTTATCGTCCCACAGTCCCGGAGTACTGTTCTTTTACTAAGGGGGAATGTGGCACCCCTAGGGGTATTTGCCACAAAAACAGTTACTGACACTAAATACAAATACTAAAATAGCAAGACTGCACTACCACCTCCGGCCAGAAGGGGGAGTTCCAGAGACTCCCCTTGATCCATTCTGGTCTGAGAGAAGAACTGGCAGTTGGGCTAAGGAGCTGAAAGTGAGAGGTCATACAGCTGAATTTCTAACAGCCCTATGACGGTTTCCAGGCCCAAATCACCGGCCTGAGGAGAAAAGGGATGGAGAAAAAGGACATTGTGAGAACCGGGTAGCATTAATCACTACCCAGAACAGGCGCAAAGACGGATACCGGATCCGTGGCTGTATTCATTATATATAATACAGCAACCGGAAAAACGTGAGGTGATATCAGCTTCACTAGGGCCGGACGCAGCAACAGACACAGAGTTCAGCGGTACTCCCGGAGGGGGTAAGCCGATAAAAGGACTCGGGTTGCCCGTCGAACCAGGACCCGGAGGGGACAGATTGGGCTGGCAGCCAGTTCACATACAGCAGCAGGGCCACACAGAAACTGCGTACAATAAGAGGCGAAGACCCCGGCAGGGTCAAAGTAACTCAGAGTTCCCATACAGACTTCGGTGACAGGACTGGTTGTAAATCCCTTTATGTTGAAGTAAACTGGTTAAACGTTTCAGTGCCTCAGACTTTCATTTGGACAATAGCTATCTATCCAGGATCAGGATCATCACCGCTGAGAGAACCTGCTGCTGATCAAGTAAGTGCCTGTTCCCTCATGATACCCCTTACACTGTGCATTGCCTGAGGCCACAGCATCGGGTCAAGCCACCCGTGACATCTCCCTCAAGAGACAGACCCCATTGGTCCGGTGCTGGGTACCCCGGTCTCCTGGGCGTCACAAGTACTTCCTCCCTGAAGCTCCGCCCACTTCTGCACTTCTTCCGTTTAGGTCCGCCTACTTCTGTATGCGTCCTGCGCTGGTATCTTCAACATTGGGTATGCAGGACATGCGGATGCAGGCGGATGTATGCGGATGAATCGTTTTGATGTGCCTGCTGACCCCAAGGCATCGCAACTTGTTGCGCAGGGCCGCGCTTAGTAACCCGATGTTTACCCTGGTTACAAGCGTAAAACTAAAAAGAAACAAACAGCACATACTTACATTCTGGTGTCCGTCAGGTCCCTTGCCGTCTGCTTCCCGCACTGTGACTGCCGGCCGTAAAGTGAAAGCAGAGCACAGCGGCTGTGCTTTCACTTTCACTTTACGGCCGGCAGTCAGTGAGTGCGGGAAGCAGACGGCAAGGGACCTGACGGACACCAGAATGTAAGTATGTGCTGTTTTTTTTTTTTTAGTTTAACGCTTGTAACCAGGGTAAACATCGGGTAACTAAGCGTGGTCCTGCGCTTAGTTACCCGATGTTTACCCTGGTTACCCAGGGACCTCGGCATCGTTGGTCGCTGGGGAGCTGTCTGTGTGACAGCTCCCCAGCGACCACACTACGATTTACCTATGATCACGGCCAGGTCATATCGCTGGTCGTGATCGTAGGTAAATCGTATAGTGTGACGGTACCCTTAGTGATGAAGGAGATAAGAATTCCCTTTTGATCCTGCTGGGATTCCATGTGGTTCTAATCTCAGGTGTTGCATCTTTTAGCCGCTCCTTTCCATTATTTAAACTCTTGCAAAGAAACAAGAGAAGGTAGCACACATGAGCAGGACCAGTGAGACCACGAACAGTATAATGGCTGTGACAGACGAGAGGCCACTAACCTTCTAGGGTCATGCACCCCTGCATAACCTGGGTATAGAGTGAGGAAGGAGTGCTGTAACACCATAGAAATCATGGTTCAGTCTGTTGTGGACAATAAAGGTTGGTGCCTTTTTTAATGATATTTCCTTGCGTCATCTCTGCCTTAGCGCTCCGTTCAGACCGCACTGTTTCCTTTTCTCATTATTTAAACTCATTCCTAGCTCTCTACTTTGCCAGGTATAGGGTTTTTTTTATGCTGACCTCCCTGGAGAAGTTGTTCCAGTCCCTGGAAACCTGATTCCACTTAAAGCTGTGGAGTTCCATTTGTTGTTTGATTTCTCCCTGTTTGTCTCCATCCCTCTATCTTCTTATTATAGTAGTGAGACTAGGGTCTTGTTGCTCTACTCATTTGTCAGGGTTAGCTCAGAGCTAACCAGTGCTTAGCCACGTAATCGCACATGGGGGAAAGATCCATCAAGGGATGATAAGGAGAGCAGTGTTCAGTCTCAGGTGAGTGTAAAGGGGTCTCCCTTCTTCCCTCTCCTTAATATCAGGGCTCTTTTTACCTGTCTCCTAGGGTTTTTCCCTATTTCGTGCCACACACTGGGCATTACCTTTCTCCAGTGGTACAGTAACAAAGCCACTGCCTACAATTAATCCCCTCTGTGACATTATTCTGGAGTCTGGACATGATAGGACACCTGTAGTAAACTGGGCCAGTTCTTGCCATTCTTTCAATCTGACTTAAACGACTATGACATTGGGATTCGGGATATGACTAAACTTGGCTTCTCATCCAGTGTGTCTGAACTAAAGTGCATCAGATTCCAAAATTCCCACATTTTGCTTTTATAACAATAGTCTACAGCTTGCCATGTTCTCAAGAATGACCCTACTGGTCACTTTTTATCAATCTGCTGTGTTGGGTAGCGGTAATTGCTAGCACCATCATCATTTTATCTGTGATTGTAAGCCTCATTCCTTGCCTGTACCAACTCTTTGCCTCCCTTCACATCCACCTGTTGCTGTGCCTCTTCTTCTTCCTCCAAATCCTGCAGCATTATACATGGACCTTGACAGTCCCCAACATACAAAAATGGTGATGACCACATGCTGTTCTTTCTACTATCCATTGTATCCAGTCATCAGAAGCCAATGGCAGATATCAAAGAAAAGCACTCTCCAGTTTGAATGGTGCATGGTATATTCCATCACAACTTTACACTGCTCGTACAGATGCTCTAAAATGAGCAGCATTGTATTCCAACGAGTTGCGACATCACGAATCAGGGACTGCTCTGGCAGGCTATTCTATTTCTGAAAAAATATTTTAAAATTAAATTCAGGCTTTGTGCCATGCATAGAACATGCATTACTGTATTATCCCAACCATGCGGCAACCAGAATAATCCTTGCATTGTTATAATAGTTTCCAGTTGCCTTTCATTAGGAGCTATCCAGTGTGAGCATTTTCTGAATGTTTTTAGTAACATGCTTTCAAGAGTGACAGAACTTCACCAGCATGAACAAAAATAGTGAGTTCAGTGTGTGGGATCCATGTAGTGCTCTGTGTCTGTTGGAAATGGGGTCATGTCTGTTGAGTAGGATCAGGTGTTAAGGTACCGTCACACATAACGATATCGTTAACGATATCATTGCTTTTTGTGACGTAGCAACGATATCGCTGAAGGCGAGGGACATGACCAGACACCGGGAATGTAAGTATGTAGTGTTTGTTTTTTTACTTTTACGCTGGTAACCAGGGTAAACATCGGGTTACTAAGCGCGGCCCTGCGCTTAGTAACCCGATATTTACCCTGGTTACCCGGGGACTTCGGGATCATTGGTCGCTGGAGAGCTGTTTGTGTGACAGCTCTCCAGCGACCAAACAGCGACGCTGCAGCGATCAACATCGCTGTCGGTATCGCTGCAGCATCGCTTAGTGTGATGGTACCTTAAGAGATAGGCCACTGCCGCTTGGTGATGGAAATAGATGTAAATCCCAGTCGCAGAGATTCCAGTACCTGTCCCAGTTGTGGTGCATCTCTGCCATTCATACAGTGAGCTGTGAAATGCATGTATTGTTCCTGGACACAGTTGCTGCTCCATATATACAGAGTACAGTGTACTTTGGAACTCAAAGATGTGTCCAGAGCATGGCCTTTGCCTTCCTGCTCATGAAGACATAGCGTGGGCACCCCTTTCTATGAGAAATAATGGTGGATGGGTATCTTCCAGAGATGATGACATACAGTCACTGCCATACCATGGGGTGGTATGGTAGTGACTTGACAAGTAGCGTGTGTTGAGCTCGCATCAGTCAACTTCACATGGTGGTATGGCAGCAACTGCTCCATCAGCAATTCGACTAGGTAAGAATTTGTTTGGCAAATCAGTGGTTGACTGCTTGCTCAACACATAATCAGAGATGGATATTTTTCTGGGGTATGGAGAAATACTACAAGCAGTAGTGGTAGATGAAGATGATGGTGATTTAATCACCAACCAGGTGCAGTAATTTTTTAGGGCTTTACTTTGCTGGCAAAAAAAACAAATTTGAGAAGAAGAGAGAAAGACAACTGTTCCCTTGCTCTCAATGATGGTAGGCTTGCTTTCCCAACTGAATGGAAATTGTTGCTTCATGTGCTGATAGACATAGTTCCTAGTCTATATGAGCTGGGAAGTCAACTGCTTATTTTCCTCTTGCAGAGCCTGCAGACTACCAATACATTTTCTGGCAGCAACTTGTAAAATTACTCCCAACATGATATGTACACATGTATGACGCGCCATCACCATGACCAGACCTCTTAGGCACTGCTGACCCTCCTCCACCAGCATGGGTGGCATCATCTGCTCCTGAACTGACAACAGAACAAGCAGATTTTACTCTTCAAGATCTTTTATCTACATATTACTGGGCCCAATAACCTCTTAGTCTGATGACATCATCTTCTTGGCAACCCTGCCTGGTTCCCAGGTCTTGTCCACCAAAGAATCATCATCGCCATCCCTAACTTGGTAGATAGTTGTCTCTGTGTGAATAATGGCCTGATCTCCTTGCCCCTCCCTCTCCTTTTCATTACCACCTTTATATTTACAGTAATTAAACTAGCTATTACCACTGCTAGTACTCCTACCATAGCATATTAGTATAACTATGTTCTCCATCTCTCCAGCCCTATGTCGTACCTATACAAAGGATGACTGTTCCTCTCTTCCAAAATGTCTACTGTAAAAAGTAGTTCTTGTGTAGTACAGTATATTTTTTAGCTGTTACGGTTGATGTGGGTTAGGAAATTAAAGGGTTGAATAAAAACATATGTTATTGATGTAATCGAAATTTACCATGTAAAACATTGTGTTCTGGTCGCAGAGGAGGTGAACTTACCAGTATACTGACTCCAGCTGATGGTGTTACTGACAGAGGTTACATTATCCTGCTGTAACTGAGATGGATGATGTGGTGTTTATTCCTTTTACACCCACTCCTCTGTCACATTTAACACACTTGGCAGATGCAAAGGAGGTGATATATATTTGGCACAACCAGTGTTGGGATGGTTGCTGCCAGGAGTACTAGTGGTGGTGTTGCTGCTAGTGTTTTTACTGAGTTTTTTCTATATGAGCTGTTTTTTGATATTAGTGGCAAGACTCGCAATATTATGAGGACCCTTGACGTTGGGTTGCAGGATTACTTTATTTTGGCCAAAATATTAAACCAATACCTCATGTAGTGTATGTGTGTATCATATGCATACATTTTTTTGCACTATATCATATCCTTTTTTGCAGGATGTGGCCAGGCCTCTTTATGTTGGTTAGGTTTTTCTGGGGCGTCTGTCACTGTGGGCTGCATATTATAGTGCTGGGCAGCCCTCCTGTTAATACAAGGGGTGTCATTAATAGGCTGCATACCAGACACTGTGCACCACACTTATCAGTGTGACTGGCGTCCTATGTGAGCTATATCAATGTGCATTTTTTCAACTAGGCACCAACCCCTGTAATGTTTGGTTGGTGTGGGGTGGCCGTTTTTATCAAGTAGTTTGCACCTGTGCTGCTCCTAGCCTTTATCAGTGGAGGCCTGCTGCATCCTGCTAAGTGTGCATTTGTCATCAGACAGGGTTTTAGGAAGGCCGTATCTCATGGTATGTATTTTTTCTGAGTTATTTCTATGTGAGCTGTTTTTTGATATTAGTGGTAGGACCCAAAATATTATGAGGACCCTTGACGTTGGGTTGCGGGCCAAATATACAGTATCAGCCCTCCACCAGCATGTCAAAGACCGCATTGTCCATGCACTGAGGCAAACAGTCAGAGGAAAGGTGCACCTCACAACTGATACATGGTCCAGTAGGCATGGCCAGGGACATTACGTGTCCATCACGGTGCCCTGGGTTAATGTGGTGGATGCAGGGTCCACAGGGGACAGCCAAAGTGGGACAGTTCTGCCTTGCCCACGGTCTAGGAAACAGTTGGTTGTTGGCGTTTGCCACCCCTCGTCCTCCTCCTCATCCTCCAGAAGTGAAAGCTTGTCCACAGAGCGCAGTCGCATGACCACTCCATCCGCAGCTGCCAGTGTTGCACGCGAGGTGTTCCATTATTGAACAGCTAATGGTAAGCATCAGCAGGCTGTGTTACAAATGAAGTGTTTGGGTGACAACAGACACACCGTGGAAGTACTGGTCGAGTACTTGCAGCAACAAACTCAGTCATGGTGTACTACATCTTGAGGCAGGCAAGGTAGTCAGTGATAACGGAAGGAATTTTATGGCTGCCATAGGCCTTTCAGAACTGAAACACATACCTTGCCTGGCTCACACCTTGAACCTGGTGGTGCAGCGCTTCCTCAAAAATTATCCGGAGTTACCAGCCCTGCTCCTGAAGGTGCGAAGACTTTGCTCGCACATCTGCCGGTCGCCCGTACACTCCAGCCGTATGCTGAACCATCAGCTGAATCGTCCCCAGCACCACCTAATAATCGACATTGCAACAAGGTGGAACTCCACACTGCACATGTTTCAGAGGCTGTGCGAACAGAGGCGTGCTGTAACTAATTTGTGGGAGGATACACATACACGAGCAGGCACTTGGATGGCAGACACGGAGTTGTCTGGTGTGCAGTGGTCGAAGCTACAGGACCTCTGTCAAGTCCTTCAGTGTTTTTAGGAATGCACACGGCTGGTAAGTGCAGACGATGCCATCATAAGCATGAGCATCCCACTAATGCATCTGCTGATGCAAAGTTTGACCCACATTAAGGTGCAGGCATCTGCAGCCGAGGAGGAGGGAAGCATTGATGACAGTCAGCCATTGTCAGCTCAGCGAACTCTTCTGGACGAGGTGGCGGACGAAGAGGAGGAGTAGGATGATGGGGATGAATAGTTATGGGAGGAGGATGCTTCTCAGGGGGCAATAGAAACTGGTAGCGTTGCAAGGTCAGGTACAGGGTTTTTGCGGGACACAAGTGATGTTGATTTTGCAAGAAAGTGCCCCTCAACCCAGCACACACAGTAAATTGACACCTGGAACATTGGCCCACATGGCTGAGTATGCCTTGTGTATCCTAAAAAGGGACCCCCGCATTACCAAAATGATGACCGATGACGATTACTGGTTGGCCTGCCTCCTGGATCCACGATATGAAGAAAAATTACAAAATATCATGCCACATGAGAACCTTGAGCAAATATTGGCTACTAAACAAACAACTCTTGTAGACCATTTGGTTCAGTCATTCCCAGCACACAGCGGCAGTGATGGTTCTCACACGAGCCGTAAGGGGCAACATGACAGAGGTGTTAGAGGTGCACAAATCAGAAGTGGTGGTGGACAGAGGGGTTTTATGACCAGGTAGTGGAGTGATTTCGCAATGACCACTGACACGACAGGTACTGCTGCATCGATTCAAAGTGACAGGAGACAGCGTTTATCCAGTATGGTTACCAACTACTTTTCCTCCCTTATCGATGTTCTCCCTCACAGGTCATTCCCCTTTGATTACTGGGCATCTAAAATAGACACCTGGCCTGAACTGGCAGAATATGCATTACAGGAGCTTGCTTGCCCTGCTGCTAGTGTGCTATCAGAAAGAGTCTTCAGGAGGGTGTGGCTTAGGCACCATCAAGAGAGGAAGCTTCTTCCAAGAGCTCCTGATCTTCAGCCTGGAAATCAACATCCATCGGCCACACTGCTGCTGTAAATCATCTTGTCTTACCATCTAAGCCTCCATGAGAGTGTGCTGCATCTGGTGGACTAAAACAAAATAGCTTTTACAGAGTGTGAAGGGATCTCTGGAGCCTGAGCCCCGAGGCCTGGTGAGTGTAACAGGCCAGTGCTTCTCCTGTGGGAGAGGGCCTGTGATTTGCTCTTTGCACCTCTCGCTTCCCAAACATCTAACAGCAGAAACACCAGCACTTTTATCATCTTCCAGAGGTTTCCTTAATCCTTCTCTGCCCACAGTCAGATCTGTTAGGAGATTCCCCCTGAGCAGAGCAGTGATTACAGCCTGCACATGCTTGCAATAGCCCTGTTCTCATAGTGAGGGGGCCGGGACAGATCCTCCTCTGCTGGGCAAACACACTCCAGTGTGAGAGATAAGGGAGGCTGACAATATCCCTTCTAGTCAACAGAAGCTGATCGTCTACCACTGTCACTCTCCTCCATAAGAGAAGATAAACTATTTCTTTGGAATCCCATCCCTTTTCCTGCAGCAGCACCCAGGAGAACAATAAGACATATATCAGAGAGTGTGCTTCCTGTATGTGTTTTCTGCTTCTACAACATCATCACTGAGTTGTACCCTCAAGTACACTGTCCTGGGCTTGTCCCACACCTAACCTTATCATGCTGGACCTAAAATGAGGTGACGAGCTTTGGCATCACCAGACATAACGCGGCTCATACCGGCTTTCACTGACTCTCCTGACCGCTGAGGCGCTTACCGCTAGCACTGCAGCACGACTGGGCACATGATGACCCGAGGCAGATCTCAGATGAAGGCCTCTCCTCCTCGCCTGCCAGACTTCTTTCCGCGGTCTCAAACCGCACATGCCGCATGGAAAATGGTGGCGGCTTCTCCCTCCAGATCGTCACACTCCTCCCGTGGCTCCCAGGATTCAGAAAGAGGTGAGACCTCAGCAGGAGCACAATATAGCAGCTCTGCACCTATGACCAGGGGGGATATGAAAGAATTCCTCACATCTATACGCGCCTCATTAAAAGAGGATATGCAGGACATGTTGAAGGAGATAAGAGGAGACATTAACTCCTTAGGGGCCCGCACGGATCATTTGGAAAACAAAATGTCCGAATATGTCTCTGTAATTAACGCTCTGGTGGATGAAAACCAAGTTATAAAAGGCAAGTTAGCAGGGGCATTTAATAAATTGCACGACTTAGAGGACAGATCCAGGAGGAACAATATTCATGTGAGAGGAATCCCTGAGAATGTTGCAGATAAAGATTTAGCTGCTTTCCTCCAGAATTTTATGCAGGCTGCCCTGCCCTCACTTTCCTCGAGAGATCTACTGGCGGACAGGGTACATAGAACACCCAAGCCCAAGCATCTAGACCCATCTCTTCCTAGAGACATCCTTGCACGGATTCATTTGTACACTACTAAAGAGACATTCCTGCGGCAGATAAGGAGCCCCCCTGACCTTCCCCCTGAATTCCGGGATCTCCAGGTCTTCCCGGATTTGTCAGCTGCTACCCTGGCCAAAAGGAGAGAATACGCCCATGTCTGTAAAGCATTGAGGGACATCAACATACGTTACCGATGGGGGTTTAATCCTGTGCGTTTGATTATCACTTATGAAGGACGCACGGTCGCCTGCCCCTCGCCTAAACAGGCAGAGGAGAGGCTTACGGCCTGGAAAATACCCTTTGCTCCCAGACCTGCGGATACAGGAAAGAAAATAGCCTCAGACTGTTCTACGGTTTGACAGTGCCACACGGACGGTGTCTGGATTGCTGAGCTCTCCTACTGCACCCCTCAGTGGGCCTTTGGATTGTGAACCTCTCACTTCCACCCCTCCACGCAGATTCTGTTCTGCGGACTGTCTGGACTGTTCTGGACGTTCCTACGAGGATTCCTCGTATATTGACCTATGTTTTGTTTTGTTTTCCTTTGTTTTTACTTTTTATTTTTTGGTTCTTTTTACTACATACTTGCCCTTCCCCTTTCTTCCCTCCAGATTTTTTCTCTCCAAATCCCCGGGCATTCTCTGTCTATATTGATTTTTGATTGTTATTATGGAACTGGCAGTTATTTGAATATAAGTTTTGGTACACCGCCAGTGGGGTCACTGGGTAATACCAGCAGTATAGACTTTAGTATAATGGTATCATGACTTTACAAATTCTTTCTTTGAATGTCAGGGGTTTAAACTCCCCTGACAAGAGATCTATGATGTGGAGGGAGGTGAAGCGGTCAGGGGAAGATATTATCTGCTTGCAGGAGACCCATTTGTTGGTCGAGGATAATTTTAGGCTTCGTCATCCCCTCTTCCCACACATTCTATTTGCTAATGGCCCATCCAAAAAGGCTGGTGTGTGCATCATGGTGAAAAATACAATCGCTTTTAAATTGATAGCGCAAAATAATGACCCCACTGGTAGGTGCTTAACTATCACGTGCTTATTGAATGGTGAGTTACACACGTTGACAAATCTTTATGCTCCCAATGAGGGACAACATAAATTCCTGAGAACAACCCTTCATGAGGTCTCTGAGAATGTGAAGGGCAGCAATATAATATGTGGTGACTTTAATCTCCCCATGCATGTGGACCTTGATTGCTCTTCTGGTAGCAGACGACCTAGAGGGGACTTGACTCTCCTCACAGGCGAGTTTCACCTGCATGATTATTGGAGATATTCACATGCATCTGAGAGGGATTATACCTTTTACTCTTCCAGGCATTCCACATACTCCCGTATTGATTATTTTCTAACAGACAGTGCAACCTTGTCCAGATGTAGATCCGCAACTATAGGCTTAATAACGTGGTCTGATCACGCTCCCATCACTCTAAATCTTACTTTAGCACACCAAGCTAACCCAGCCTTTAGGTGGCGATTAAACGACGCATTGCTGTTGAATGGGGAGGTGTTAGATAGAATCTCTTCGGAGTTGGAACACTACTTTCAGATAAATGATAATGGAGACGTTTCTGATGAGTCCTTATGGTTGGCGCGTAAAGCAGTGATTAGAGGTGTGCTTCTCCAACAAGCTTCGTACCTGAAAAGGAAGAGGGAGAGTGGCAGAGAGGCTTTACTTTCCCACCTGCAATATTTAGACAATATCAACAAGTCTGCTCCCACGCCTTCTATCTCTGAGGAGATCTATCAGATTAGGTTTAAATTGAGAGAAAATCTCTTGGCCAGATATGCACATAACATGAAGAAATTCAAGACTAATCTATATGCCGCAGGTGATAGGGCAGGTGCACTCCTGGCGCGCAGAGTACGTAAGAGGGAAGCTAAATCAAGAGTGGACCATATCTTAGATAAAAATGGGAAAGTCCTCAGGAACCCTCAGGACATAGTCCAAGCTTTTGCAGAATATTATACCGGCTTGTATAATTTAAAAGATGACCCTTCTACTCCCCAGCCGGATCACCAATCTATTTATAAATATCTAGACTCTATAAAATTACCCCGTATTACATCTGAGCAGCTAAACAACCTTAATTCTCCCTTCACAGATGTAGAAATTAACTCGAAGATTAATCAAACTAAATCTCATAAGGCCCCAGGCCCAGACGGGTTGACGAATGACTATTATAAATCCTTTTATCTGTTGTTGACTCCATATTTGCAGAGATTATTCTCGGTGTGGACAGACTCGGGTACTGTGATGGCTCCTGGTTTGGAAGCTACCATATCTACCATACCCAAGCCTGGGAAACCCCTCACACACCCTGGTGACTTTAGACCCATTGCTCTGCTCAATTCAGATGTCAAAATATTCACTAAAATTATAGCGTCCAGACTAAAGCTTATTATCCCAACTATAATTTCACCGGACCAAGTGGGTTTTGTAGCCGGACGGGAGACGAAAGATGGGGTGCGGCGCATGCTGAATCTGATTAAAATAGCTGAGCTGTCTGGCCTACCCAGTGCATTCCTGTCGCTTGATGCTGAGAAGGCTTTTGACAGGGTGCACTGGGGGTATCTTCGGGCAGTATTGGAAAGGTTTGGACTGTCGGGCCCAATATTCTCAGCAATCTGTGCTATGTATTCGACTCCTTGTGCCAGGGTCTTGACATCCGGTTTTTTATCTGGTCCGTTTCAGATCACAAATGGCACTCGTCAGGGTTGCCCACTCTCTCCTATTATTTTCGCTCTGTGTATGGAGCCGCTTGCTGAACGCATTAGAACCTCTATTAATATCACCGGAATCAAGGTTGGACAGATGGATCACAGAATTGGCTTGTATGCTGATGATGTTATTCTATCCTGTATCAACTTGGAGACATCCTTGACAGCTATTACCTTGGAACTCAGGGAATTCAGTAATGTGTCATACTACAGGTTGAATCCCACGAAGTCCTTGTTGTTTCCGGTGGCGGTTCCATGCGCGGCCAAGTCGAAAATGGAGGCTGAGTTTCCATTTAAATGGATGACAGAGGGTATCCCGTACTTGGGAGTTATATTGACGGGCTCTGAACAGATTGTCGAGAAGAATTTCTCTAAATTGATCACACAGGTTAGGGCACAACTTGACCATTTTCACAAAGTTATGACATCCTGGATTGCCAGGATTAATGTTTTCAAAATGATGATCCTGCCTAAAATACTGTATCTCCTTAGGTGTATCCCATTAAAAATCCCCAAACGTTTGATTTTGAAATTACAAACTATGACATACGATTATATTTGGTCACACAAAAAATCCAGAATCTCTAGGACCTTGATGTACTATCCGTACAAACGGGGAGGGCTGGGAATGCCGAACCTCATGCTGTACCGTAGAGCGGCCATACTAACTGGACTTAGAGACTGGTGGCAGGTAGACAAAGACCACAGATGGCTCCAAATAGAAAACTATTATGCCAAAACTAGATCTACCCGCACAATTCTTGAGGCTGAATCTATTGCAATCACTGATTATTCCCCTCCCTTACCAACCATGAAAATCGCGCTCCACTATTGGAGGACACTGGTCCCTTCCTTGATTAAATTATCTCATGACTCCCTATCCTTAAAAGCCCTTGAGACACACATCCCATTTATTAATCTCCAGCCCTGGGTTGATGCTGGAATCGTAACATAACGGCAGATATTGGATGCCGCTGGCCTTGTCCCCTTTGACCGCTTGGCCTCCAACTTCCCGAATGTCCGGAGATATTTCTATCAATATTTGCAGATACGTCATCTACTTCATAATTCCCCAAACTCGCCTTTCTTCAACTCCCATTTAAATAACAGGGTTAATCGTTATTTCTTGTTGCCTGACTCTGGCCCGAAGGGAATTTCAATATTATATAAAGCCTTAAACGACCCAGCAGAAGATGTTAAACTGCCATATATGATCAAGTGGGAACAGGATCTGGACTTCCTATCGGACCCGATAGATTGGGAGGAGGGACTGGGTGAAGTATTACGGGTATCAGCCTGTGTCAATCATCTCGAACAATTGAAAAAAGTACACCTTAGATGGTATCAATATCCAGTTCAGGTGGCTCACTATGACCCTACCGGGTCGGACAAATGCTGGAGGGGGTGCGGTCACAGGGGAACTCTGGAACACACCTGGTGGTCGTGTCCAATTCTTCAGTCCTGGTGGAGAGATATGGACCTTTTAATTGCACAGGTCTTGGGGATCCAGCTGACTATGTCACCTAGGCAGGCCATTCTTCACATCGGCCTAGAGGACATTCCACACATACTTCGAGGTACACTATCACATATTCTAATAGCTGCCAGGTTATTAGTCGCCTCAAGATGGAAAGACACTAATCCTCCCAATATTAGTGAATTAATTAATAAACTTAATGTCCACTGCCAATATGAACTCGCTTTGGCTCACTCCATGACTGCCAAAACCAAAAGACAAAATATTTGGCACCCTTGGTTACATAGTGGTCATTCTTCTATTGACCCGCACCACCTTGTTTGATCGTTTACTTGAGTGGGAATAAGTAAGCATAATTGACATGTCTGTTTTTGTGTTTGTAATATTCTTATTCTGCCATAGTTTGCCAGGACCCCTTGTCTATAACTGAATTGCTAGATAATGTCTTGTGAATGCCTATACTCCTTTCCTCCCCCCCCCCTCATTCCCCCCTACTGTACCTATTCCTCCCCCCGCCTTTCTCCCCTACTTCTTCCTTTCTGATTGGTTTGGTTTTTCTCCTTACTTATTTCTGGTCATTTTTAGTTGACCCCTGTTACTGTTATTACTGTTTGATTGCACTGTATTGTTTTGGAAATCTTCAATAAACACTAATTGATAAAAAAAAAAAGAAAGAGTCTTCAGTGCTGCTGGTTCAATACTGATGTAAAAAAGGACACATCTGGCTACCCAGAATGTTGATGATCTAACCTTCATTAAAATGAACCAATCATGAATTTCAAATTATTTTGCCCCACCTTCCCCTGCTGACACGTAGCTTGCCTGAAAAATGTCTTGCTTTTGGCCTCCTATTACTGACTTCTCCAATTCCTCCATTTGCAGCTGCTGAATGTCCACCATAGGCCATTTTTATACCTCCCTAAATGGGCTGACTCCCCTCATAGGGCCGTGGTCACCACCTGTCGCAAGCACCCATGCGAGTGCCATTTGCCTGGACAGGTGGGTGGGCCCACTCTTGGGCGATGGCACTGGCACAGGGTCCCTCATAGTACAGTGAAGTGTCTCTGATGGTGGTGGTGCACAATCAATGTCAGACACATCGTCGTAATATGACGGGCCCTGTGCCAGTACCACCGCCCACGAGACAGTGTTCCCCCCAGCTCGAACAGTGCTCTACCACTTGCAATAATTTCCTCTCCCTGCTCCACCACTGTGTAGTCAGTGCTGTTAAATCTTTCAATGGCACTGCCAATACAAATTTGTTGAAATGATAGATGATAGTTAAAATATACAGGGTCCCTGGCCTCCATTTAGACCAGTTAATACTTTGCGCCTACTACCACTGTCTGCTAGTCAGCAGGGGAGCCCACCCCTGTACCTAGCCATGCCACCTGTTTATTTTTTAGCAATTTTTTGGCAGACATTTTTGCCCACTTTATAATTTGGGCCAACTAACTGTGTCTGCCATTCATTACAGTTTTTCTCCACTGAACAAAGCTATGCCGCCTGTTTAGTCCTGTTACCACATTTGAACTGCATTTAGCCTACTTTATTATTTGGGCCTACTAACTGTGTCTGCCACTCATTACAAATGTCCTCCACTGAACAAAGCTATGCCACCTGTTTAGTCCTGTTTACAATTTTGAACTGCTTTTAGCCTACTTTTGTATTGTGAGCCTACAAACTGTGTCTGCGCCAGTCATTACAGTCATCCTCCACTGTACAAAGCTATGCCACCTTTTTAGTCCTGTTTCCAATTTTGAACTGCTTTTAGCCTACTTTTGTATTGTGGGCCTACAAACTGTGTCTGCGCCACTCATTACAGTCGTCCTCCACTGAACAAAGCTATGCCACCTGTTTAGTCCTGTTTCCAATTTTGAACTGCTTTTAGCCTTCTTTTGTATTGTGGGCCTACAAACTGTGTCTGCGCCACTTATTACAGTCGTACTTTACTGAACAACTGCTTTTAGCCTATTTTGTATTGTGGGCCTACAAACTGTGTCTGCGCCACTTATTACAGTCGTACTCCACTGAACAAAGCAATGCCGCCTGTTTAGTCCTGTTTCCAATTTTGAACTGCTTTTAGCCTACTTTTGTATTGTGGGCCTACAAACTGTGTCTGCGCCACTCATCACAGTTGTCCTCCACTGAATAAAGCTATGCCGCCTGTTTAGTCCTGTTTCCAATTTTGAACTTCTTTTAGCCTACTTTTGTATTGTGGGCCTACAAACTGTGTCTGCGCCACTCATTACAGTCGTTCTCCACTGAACAAAGCTATGCCGCCTGTTTAGTCCTTTTTCCAATTTTGAACTGCTTTTAGCCTACTTTTGTATTGTGGGCCTACAAACTGTGTCTGCGCCACTCATTACAGTCGTCCTCCACTGAACAAAGCTATGCCGCCTGTTTAGTCCTGTTTCCAAGTTTGGCATCTGGCGATAAGAATGTCATCCATGATCCTCTAGTGGATAGGAGGGACATTGTCTTTCCTCCCTTACACATAAAACTTGGATTGATGAAGCAGTTCGTCAAAGCTCTCAATCCCAGTGGAGAATGCTTTAACTATATATGTTTAACTTTTCCTGGTCTCCGTGAAGAGAAGAAAAAGGCTGGAATATTTGATGAACCTCAAATAAGAACACTTATGAGAGACCCAAATTTTATCACATTAATGAATGAGAGAGAAGAAAGAGCTTGGAATGCATTTTGTAATGTGGTGCAGAATTTTCTAGGGAATAAGAAAGCAGACAACTAAGAAGAGATTGTGGAAGAGCTACTAATGAGTCTGCAAAATCTTGGATATAGAATGAGTATCAAGATTCACTATTTACACAGCCATTTGGACTTTTTCCAGAGAACCTTGGGGATGAGAGCGAGGAGCAAGGGGAGCGTTTTCATCAGGACATTAAAACAATGGAAGAACGGTATCAAGGTCGGTGGGACTCACATATGATGGATGACTATTGCTGGAGCTTGAGGAGAGACAACCCAGAAGCTGTACATCACAGATCAGCCAAGAAAAGAAAGTTCAAATAACTACCATTTGTCCTTCATCTGTGCGCCATATATATGTGTTTTTATATTTTGTAGTTTAATTCTGTAAGTATATTTGATTTGCTGTACATAGACTTTGTAATCTTTGTTATTCCTTGATTAAAAATATATAAAATGTAGTACCGAAAATCATGTGTTTTTAACATAAAACATTAGGAGTAATTTTCATCAAAAATTGAAAATATCTCGAAATCCTGATGTGATAGCCAAAAACGGAGTTCATATTCGTAATCAGCAGCCAAAATTGACTTAAAATATGTTTTATAACCTTTTGCCAGAAAATTTGCGTTGACCAGTATTATTCATTATTTATCAAGGTTATAAATGAAACTAGCTTGTTAATTAGTGAACCTTTGTAAATGCAAAGTACTAAACTGAGGCTCATTACCAGAGCAATAAGCAGAGCAAGATATCAGGTTATCTGTAAAAGCTAATCTGCAGCTGATAGTTTTCATGTTCCTTTGCATTCAAACCAGGAGCTGAGACAGAGTTACTTTTTCATTCTATTTTTATTGGGTTTCTTACAAAATGCACACGTAATACTGACAACAATGAAATATACAAGAATATAACGTACATTTACAAATAGCATTAAAGGGCAGGAATATTTATTTTCATAATTACAGTCACTCCTCAAGAAACTGAGAGTTGTCAATGACTTACTACGTTATGTTTCCCAAGTAACGTGACCTGACATACATCGGAATGTGAGTATGTGGTTTTTTTTTTTTACTTTTACAATGGTAACCAGGGTAAATATCGGGTTACTAAGCGCGGCCCTGCACTTAGTAACCCGATGTTTACCCTGGTTACCCGGGGACTTCGGCATCGTTAAAGACAGTTTCAACGATGCCGAAGTTTTTCCCCTGATCGTTGGTCGCTGGAGAGAGCTGTCTGTGTGACAGCTCCCCAGCGACCACACAACGACTTACCTACGATCACGGCCAGGTCGTATCGCTGGTCGTGATCGTTGGGAAATCGTTTAGTGCAACGGTACCTTAACACTTGCAGTGGCTGACATGTTTTGTTTAATAATGTGGAATTGCACATATCTCATGTTCTTGGGGGCGTGTGGAGAAGCCAACGGTACCATTGAGATCCAGCTTTGCTCCGGGAGGAGCCTTGAATGTGAAGTTCTGAAGCAGCTTTGTAAAGAAGAGGAAAAGTTCCATTTTAGCCAAGTTCTCTCCTGCACAACTTCTCTTCCCTATAAAAATGAGCAGATAGAAAACATAAGACCATGGAGTGTTCTGGTATCAGAAAGTCCCTGAGATGGTTGAATTATTCACCATCTCTACTTTTGAGAATACTCACCAACAGAAAATGGTATAAAGGCCTCATTTTTGACAAAATTTCCATCAGAGTCCAAAAAATGTTCAGGATAAAAGTTGTCAGGTTTCCTGAAGTACTTGTCATCTCGAAGGACAGATGTCAGTGATGGTATTACATGAGTTCCCTGCAAAAAAATCATGAATTCATGAATGATTCTTCATGCTAAGATGTACTAAATGTAGGGCAGAACCCTCAGCACTAATAACTGGACCTCATAAGGGCACATTATTAGATCCCCATGTGGAAATGTATTCAGTACTTTTTGTGGACAACAGAGGAGGCTGGCGTATTTCGTCTCAAGCAGCCTCTCATTTATTATTATTATTATTATTATTATTATTATTATTACTCATTTTTAAATCAAGTGACATCTGAAAGTGATCTCTATGCAGCCTCTTTGGCCCAAAACATATATTTATTTAGGCAAGAGAAACTGAACAATAATCTTGGACATTGTGTTAAAGGGGTATTACAAAAAATCTTAACTTGCTGATTGCTGATGCTTTGACCACTGAGACTCCTAGTTATCCTGTTATCGGGACTTTGGGACCTTTTACATACTTGTCATTAGTTTGGAGTATAAAATCCTGATAACATCTCCATATTGCATGACTAAATAAATGACCTCTTCTAATATTTCCTAATACCTCAGGATGTCCTATAAACTATGGAAAAATACAAGGTCCCATTAATCAAGAATTGAGATAAGTTGATCGCTTCAATCTTTGAATTTGTCAGGTTTGATAACTTTACCTCCAAAATTGATTTGATTAGAATATATTTGCCACAAATCCCTAAAAAGTCTCTAACTGCCTGAAAAAACGCGTCTAGGAGCTTATTGAACCCTTTCTCAGCTCTGCATTGAAAAGACAGCCTCTCTAATGTCTAAATTATGTCAATATATCTAAATAGGTGTAAATGGATGGTAAGTGGAGGTGGTGGCAAATTATCTTTTGGATATGAAATAAATATATATATACAGTATATATATATATATATATATATATATATATATATATATATGTCTTGCCAATCTCGCAATGCAGGAAGCATACTTTCTGTTGAACTCCAGCCTTGGATTCAGGATTTTGTTTCAGTAGCAATATTTTCACCGAGGGGCTTATTGCTGCCCTCCTTGATGGCAGTATGTGAAAAAATGCTGATATTAAGGTGTGTCTATCTCAGATCAATCAATTTGCAGTCACACTGACAATACAGGTACAGTGTTTCACTGCTTAGGCCTATATCTATCCATAGGGGGAATGAGCTGTGTGCTCTGACCTTTTTTATTACACTGTAAAAGCATAAAATTTCACTCATTGACCAACTCCCATCTTTTAGGTTTCCTGTGATAACCCCATGATTGGCTGTGTTAGTCCATGTCATGTGATAGCTGTAGGGTATCATGGTGAAGCCATGCTGGAATGCATGACTTTATTGCCCCACTCTTAGTCATTGGTTGTGTGTTAAACAATGCTGGGCACTTTTTTCTTTTGGCCGATCCTCACAAACTCAATGGCAACATTTTTGATTATGTGAGTATCTGCAAATTTCAGGAAATTCTACTAGAAGTTGTTCCTCTGCGGATTGATTCACTCAACTTTAAGCAAGATGCTACCAGGGAATATTCTTTTTTTAATACCTACTTTTGGCAGGAAGAAGCCCTTCACTGTGACATCTTGAGTGGTCTGACGTGGTACATTGGTTGGCACAAGATTGGCAAATCTCTGAATCTCGTGGATGACAGCGTCCGTGTATGGCATTTCTTTGCGATGTATCATCTGAGGTTCAGCTAAACCGATGACTGTTTCGATTTCTTTATGAACATTTTCTGTTATTAAAGAAATAATTATCCTTAATATCTCAAATTCTTAACTAGAACCATGTATCCTGTTTTATAAAATCACAGATCCCCAGCTTTCCCTCATAAAATCATAGAGGTACTTGTAAATTAGCAGACCTTGACCCTCTAATTTGCATTAGGCATCTAAGGTACCTGTTTAAAGGTCATTGTGAAGGAAGGAGAAGGAGGTGGGCTGTGACATGCTGCATTGTGAATGGTGGATCTTGTGTTATCTACTGTATATAAAGGTCTTATCAGTCATTGCCCAGGAAGGTGAAGAGGTGAGCTGTCACATTAAATATTGAAAAAGGTGGATTATTTGTTATATAATATATATATAGGTGTTATCAGACATTTCAGAGGAGGAGGAGGTGAGCTGTGACATTACCCATTATGAATGATGAATCATCTGTTATCTACTGTATATAGAGGTGTTTTCAGTAGTGATGAGCGAGCAATAAAATGCTCGGATCAGTAGCGTAGCTACCGGGGGGGCAGAGGGTGCTGTCGCCCCGGGCCCGGAGCTCAGAGGGTGCCCACCCGGAGCTACGCCACTGTAACTGCATCGAATTGATCTCCCTGCTCTGTCAGTATGGGGCTCCTGAGCAGGCGGGGGGGGGCCCGGTGCCAGCAGTGGGCCCCCCGCCTGTCGTCACAAGGTGAGCTGTATCGGCAGCTAGCCAATACAGCTCACCGCATTGATGGGAGAAGGAGCGGTGCGCTCCTTCTCCCATCATCCTTCTGTCAGTGTCTGGCCTCCTGGCATCGCCGACACTGACAGCGGTTGCCGGGATGACATCATCGTGGCCGCTGTCAGTGTCGGAGATGAGCGGGAGCTCGTCGCAGTGCAGGAAGCAGGTGGAAGAGAGGTGAGTATTGTGTTTCTTTTATGGGGGCTGCCTTAAACTACAGGGTCTGCCTTTGGGGGTACCGTATTATATAAAAGGGTCTGCCTATGGGGGTACTGCATTATATAAAAGGGTCTGTCTATGGGGGTACTGTATTATATAAAAGGGTCTGCCTATGGGGGTACCGCATTATATAAAAGGGTCTGCCTATGGGGTACTGCATTATGTAAAAGGGTCTGCCAATGGAGAATATGCATTATATAAAAGGGTCTGACTATGGAGGAAATGCATTATATAAAAGGGTCTGCCTATGGAGGTATTGCATTATGTAAAAGGGTCAGTCTATGGGGGTACTGTATTATATAAATAGATCTGCCTATGGGGGTATTGTATTATATAAAAGGATCTGCCTATGGGGGTACTGTATTATATAAAAGGCTCTGCCTATGCAGGTACTGCATCATATAAAAGGGTCTGCCTATGGGGGTACTGCATTATATAAAAGGGTCTGACTATGGAGGAAATGCATTATATAAAAGGGTCTGCCTATGGGGGAACTGTATTATATAAAAAGGGTCTGCCTATGGAGGTACTGCATCATATAAAAGGGTCTGCCTATGGGGGTACTGTATTATATAAAAGGGTCTGTCTATGGGGGTACTGTATTATATAAACTGCCTATGGGGGTACTGTATTATATAAAAGGGTCTGCCTATGGGGGTACTGTATTATATAAAAGGATGTGCTTATGGGGGTACTGACTTATACAACAGGGTCTACCTGTGGGGGTAATGTCTTATATTATTATTATTATTATTATACATTTTTATAGCGCCATTTATTCCATGGCGCTTTACATGTGAATACAGGGCAAATATAGACAAATACATTAAACATGAGCAAATAACAAGGCACACGGGTACATAAGGAGGGAGGACCCTGCCCATGAGGGCTCACAGTCTGCAGGGGATGGGTGATGAAACACTAGGAAAGGGTAGGGCAGGTTGCACGGCGGTTCAGTAACTTCAGGATCACTGCAGGCTGTAGGCTTGTCGGAAGAGGTGGGTCTTCAGGTTCTTTTTGAAGGTTTCTATGGTAGGCGAGAGTCTGATGTGTTGGGGTAGAGAGTTCCAGAATATGGGGGAAGCACGGGAGAAGTCTTGGATGTGGTTGTGGGAAGAAGAGATGAGAGGGGAGTAGAGAAGGAGGTCTTGGGAGGATCGGAGGTCGCGTGTAGGTAGGTACCGGGAGACCATGTCACAGATGTATGGAGGAGATAGGTTGTGGATGGCTTTGTATGTCATTGTGAGGGTTTTGAACTGGAGTCTCTGGGCGATAGGAAGCCAGTGAAGGGCTTGACATAGGGGAGAGGCTGGGGAATAGCGGGGAGACAGGTAGATTAGTCGGGCAGCAGAGTGTAGGATGGATTGGAGTGGTGCCAGAGTGCTAGATGGGAGTCCAGAGAGTAGGAGGTTGCAGTAGTCGAGGAGGGAGATGATAAGGGCATGCACTAGCGTTTTTGCGGTGTTGCGGTCAAGGAAAGAACGGATCCGGGAAATATTTTTGAGTTTGAGACGGCAGGAGGAGGCAAGGGCTTGGATATGTGGCTTGAAAGAGAGGGCAGAGTCGAGAATCACCCGAGACAACGGGCGTGTGGGACTGGGGAAAGTGAGCAACCATTGACATTGATGGATAGGTCTGGAGGAGAGGTAGAGTGAGATGGGGGAAAGATGATGAATTCTGTTTTGTCCATGTTCAGTTGTAGAAAGCGAGCAGAAAAGAAGGTTGAAATAGGAGACAGACAGTGCGGGATTTTAATAAGTAAGGAGGTAAGGTCAGATCTGGATAGGTAGATCTGCGTGTCGTCGGCGTAGAGATGGTACTGCATACTGTGGGATTCTATGAGCTGTCCCAGGCCGAAAGTGTAGATGGAGAAGAGTAGGGGTCCTAGAACAGAGCCTTGAGGAACAAGGGGCGAAGTGAGGAGGTGGATTGGGGGAGGGAGACACTGAATGTTCGGTCTGTCAGATATGATGAGATCCAGAAAAGGGCCAAGTCTCTGATGCCAAGAGATGAGAGGATTTGTAGCAAAAGGAAGTGGTCCACAGTGTCGAAGGCAGAAGACAGGTCCAGGAGAAGGAGGACAGAGTAGTGTCGCTTGCTCCTGGCACTTAGTAGGTCATTGGTGACTTTAGTTAGGGCAGTTTCAGTTGAGTGATGGGGACGGAAGCCAGATTGTAACTGATCAAAGAGGGAGCAGGAGGAGAGGTGGGAGGACAGTTCAAGATGGACGTGTTGCTCCAAAAATTTGCAGGCATAAGGGAGAAGAGATATCAGGCGATAGCTAGACACAGAGGATGGGTCGAGGGAGGGCTTTTTGAGGATGGGTGTGATGTTGGCATGCTTTAAGGATGAGGGGATACTACAGGGTCTGCGTATGGGGTACTGTCTTATACTACAGGGCCTGCCTATGGGGTACTGTCTTATACTACAGGGTCTGCCTATGGGGTACTGTCTTATACTACAGGACCTGCCTATGGGGTACTGTCTTATACTACAGGGTCTGCCTATGGGGTACTGTCTTATACTACAGGGTCTGCCTATGGGGTTACTGTCTTATACTACAGTGTCTGCCTATGGGGTACTGTCTTATACTATAGGGTCTGCCTATGGGGGTGCTGCATTGAGCTATACTGAGGACTATCTGGCACATTATATTATATAGAGGTTATCTATGGGGCCATCATAAAGTGTGGGGATTACAATGAAGGGGCCATCATACAGTGTTTGAGCCATGAAACAGTTTGGGGGCTACTAAGGGGCCATTATATTGGGTGAGTGGTACTATACAGTGAGGGGGTATTATACTGTGCATAAGAGAGCATCATACTGTGTATAGATGAGCTGTACAGGGGGGGGCGACTCGGGACATTATTAAATGTAAAGTGGGCACTTATTGTTATAGGGGAACACAGGTTACTGTGACTATCAAAAGGGCACACAGGGCATTATTACTTACTAGGGGGCACAATGTGGGCTCTGTTTTCTAGGGCACTTGTGCCTGGCATTCCTATATTATAGTGGGTTGCTTTAGAATTTAGAGGGCATAGAGAACCGCACAGCAGATGCAGTAATAGAGACACATATGGCAGCAGAGGCTCAGTATTGGGGTATCAGTTACAGTAATAGGGACACATACGGCAGCAGCAGCTCAGTATTGGGGTATCAGGTGCAGTAATAGGGGCACATATGGCAGCAGCGGTTCAGTATTGGGGTATCAGGTGTAGTAATAGGGACACATACGGCAGAGGCTTAGTATTGGGGTATCAGGTGCAGTAATAGGGACACATACGGCAGCAGCGGCTCAGTATTGGGGTATCAGGGGCAGTAATAGGGACACATACGGCAGCAGCGGCTCAGTATTGGGGTATCAGGTGCAGTAATAGGGTCACATACGGCAGCAGCAGCTCAGTATTGGGGTATCAGGTGCAGTAATAGGGTCACATATGGCAGCAGCAGCTCAGTATTGGGGTATCAGGTGCAGTAATAGGGACACATACAGCAGCAGCGGCTCAGTATTGGGGTATCAGGGGCAGTAATAGGGTCACATATGGCAGCAGCAGCTCAGTATTGAGGTATCAGGGGCAGTAATAGGGTCACATACGGCAGCAGCGGCTCAGTATTGGGGTATCAGGTGCAGTAATAGGGTCACATATGGCAGCAGCAGCTCAGTATTGAGGTATCAGGGGCAGTAATAGGGTCACATACGGCAGCAGCGGCTCAGTATTGGGGTATCAGGGGCAGTAATAGGGACACATACGGCAGCAGCGGCTCAGTATTGGGATATCAGGTGCAGTAATAGGGACACATACGGCAGCAGCGGCTCAGTATTGGGGTATCAGGTGCAGTAATAGGGACACATACGGCAGCAGCGGCTCAGTATTGGGGTATCAGGGGCAGTAATAGGGACACATACGGCAGCAGCGGCTCAGTATTGGGGTATCAGGTGCAGTAATAGGGACACATACGGCAGCAGCGGCTCAGTATTGGGGTATCAGGTGCAGTAACAGGGACACATACGGCAGCAGCGGCTCAGTATTGGGGTATCAGGTGCAGTAATAGGGACACATACGGCAGCAGCGGCTCAGTATTGGGGTATCAGGTGCAGTAATAGGGACACATACGGCAGCAGCGGCTCAGTATTGGGGTATCAGGTGGAGTAATAGGGACACATACGGCAGCAGCGGCTCAGTATTGGGGTATCGGGTGCAGTAATAGGGACACATACGGCAGCAGCGGCTCAGTATTGGGAGATCAGGTGCAGTAATAGGGTCACATACGGCAGCAGCGGCTCAGTATTGCGGTATCAGGTGCAGTAATATGGACACATAGGGCAGCAGCGGCTCAGTATTGGGGTATCAGGGGCAGTAATAGGACACATACTGCAGCAGCAGCAGCTCAGTATTGGGGTATCAGGTGCAGTAATAGGGACACATACGGCAGCAGCGGCTCAGTATTGGGGTATCAGCAGAATGAGGAGTTTGTGCAGGTTGGGAATAGATGTGACGGAGCTTGAATATGAGAAGTGAAATGTGTCTTTGTTGTATTCTCTGCAGACGAGTCCTGGGTGGAAGAAGCTGTCATGTCAGTTTGGGCCAGATAGAAAAAACGGGAAAAGTGAACGATTCCATAAGAAAGGACGGCAGCGGTAAGACATTAACTGTGCTGTGATCTCTTATATGTTCTCTAGGGCTGGTATCTACCACTGACTATATGGCGGTACTATCCATGTTGGTCTTTATATAGAGATTATCTTCAGTAATAGCGTGGTCATCTGCTGAGGTTCTCCTCCACTATTAGGGTGCGTCACCCTTTTCACACTGGTCTGGCTCCAAGAGTGGTGTTCCACACCCCCTTGCAAAGTGAGACATGAAGTTGGCTTGACGTGAGGTGGGTGAGGAGGGGGATGAGTCCAGTGCTGTAGCTCTCTCACTTCTATTTTTAGGCAATAAAGATGTATTTCCCAAAAGAACTGGTCTATACAGCTTGTCTGATTTCAGTCTGACAGGAGATTCTATAGCACATAGCTTACTCTTAGATGTCCAGAACACAATAACAAATCTCCAATTATCCCCCCGAGTTAAGCTAACCATTCCCTGTCAGCAATTACAGTTGTATCCACTATAGTTGATGGATTTTTCTAAATCAACAGTGTAGCTTCTATCAGTCACAGTTAGACATAACTGCTTGTATATTTCTATTGTATTTACAACAATCATTAGTCATGTCTCCTTACTTTGGATTTCAGGATATTTCATCATCAGTAGAAGGCCCCATCTCAGGGTGGTAGAAGTCGTCTCCATTCCAGCAGTGAACAAGTCAGTTACAACAGCTGTTAAGTTTTCATCATGAAAATATAATTCAGGATTTGGTTTCTCCTGAAAAGCACAAAATGCAGAATACATCTATTAGGGAACACTGTAGACAAATACTAGAAAAAGCAAAAAGGATATTGGAGCAAAGTAAATCTCCATTTTTTTTAATACTGTTTCATTTTTTATTTCAATTGTTTTTGAATAATTTCTAACTATAACTTAAGAGCACTTGAATTTTTTGTTTTGGATATACAGAACTCCAAATCCCCTGTATAGATCTTCTTTTAAAAGTAAACTTGCCCGCTAGTGTTGACGAGCGGGACCAATAGAGGGAGCTTACTGTGTACTGTGTGATTATTGAGTTCAAGGTACAATCAGTGTGCAGAAATCTCCTTCTAGTGGTGACTTCAGGATGCCAACACAATAATGAATAAGGGTGTTTAGATGGCTTTATCAAATTACCGTGTTAGATAGTAGCTTGTGAACCATACTTCAGCTCAAACTTAATTAATGCACTCAATAAAAACAATTGTTCTGCATCACAAAGGATTATGAGTAGAAAAAAATTATTTCTTAGAGAAGAGAAATTCTACCCGCGGACCGAAATAGCCGTGGGGCTGGAAAACAGAGTTCCATGGGCCGCACCGTGCCTACCTGCTTGCTGTCTCCATCTGTGCTGACTTCTCTGGTGGGGGAGGGGTCTCTGTCCACTTCCTCCACCAATCAGCGTGTGAATCGGCTGTCATGATGATGTAATTTTTTTGTGTCAACTGTGTGCTACTGAGAGTCAGCGCACAGGAGACACCAAGACGGAAGCAAAGCGCCGGGGAACAGGACCGAGGAGAGTATGTGGTGTTCATTTTTTTTCATGTGCATGGGATGTTTGGGTGAGCATGGAAAGGCTATGAGGGTGTGGTACTGCACAAGGGGAGGCTATGGTGGTGACATGGTGCACTTGGAGAGGCTATGTGGGTGTCGATATGCACATGGAGAGGAGATGGAGGTGTTATGATGTACATGCGGAGGCTAAGGGAGCATCGTGCTGCACATGGAGATGCTATGGGGTGTTGTGCTGAACATTAGGAGGCTATTGGGGTGTTGTGCTACGCATAGGGAGGCTATGGGGGCATTGTGCGGCACATGGAGAGGCTACGGGGTGTTGTTCTGCACATGGGGAGGCTATCGGGGTGTCATGCTGCACATTGGGAGGCTACTGGGCCTCCTGCTGCACAAGGGGAGACTATGGGGGCCTCGTGATGCACAATGGGAGACTATGGGGCCTCGTGCTGCACATGGGGAGGTTATGGGGACCTCGTGCTGCACAAGAGCAGGCTATGGGGGTGTCGCTCTGTGCATGGGGAGGCTATAGGCATGTTGTGCTGCACATGGAGAGGCTATAGGGGTGTTTTGGTGCACATTGGGAGGCTATGGGAGCATTGTGCTGCACATAGAGAGGCTACAGGGTGTTGTGCTGCACATGAGGAGGCTATTGGGGTTTCGTGGTGCACATAGGGAGGCTACAGAGCCCTGTGCTTCAAAGGGGAGGCTATGGGTGCCACGTGCTGCACAAGGGAAGGCTATGGGAGCCTCGTGCTGCAGTAGGGGAGACAATGGGGGCCTTGTCCTGCACAAGGGGAGGCTATGGAGGCCTCATTCTTCCCATTGGGAGCTGTGTGGGGCTTATGCAGTATGAGAGTAGGTTGTGTGGGGCTTGTGCTATGTATGGGGAGGCTGTGTGGGGCTCGCGCTGTGTATGGGGAGTCTGTGTGGGGCTCAAGCAGTATATGGGAGGCTGTGTGGGGCTCATGCCATATATAGGGAGGCTGTGTTGGGCTCATGCCATATATATGGAGGCTGTGTGGGGCTCATTCATTATATAAGGAGGCTGTGTGGGGCTCATGCTGTATATAGGGAGGCTATGTGGGGGCTCTTACAGCATATAAGGCTCTGTGGGGGTCTCATATGATATACAAATGGGCCTGTACTCGGGTTCAAATGATATATAAGGGGATGTCAACTTAATTCTGCTCAATATTAAGTGATACAATTAATATTAATATAACTATCAATAATATAATAATTATAATATATTATTATTATTATTATTATTTATTGTTATAGCGCCATTTATTCCATGGCGCTTTACATGTGAATATTGATGTTAATATTGAGCAGAATTAATTTCGGCTTATTGGTGCAGTCCTCGACAACAGTCGCGGTCTCTCATGTGGCCCCTCAGGAAAATTAATTGCCCACCACTGCATTAAAGCATTGATCTCTAACACATGGTCTGACCCCACATGGAGCCCTTGAGGCTGTCAACTGTGGCCCACGGGGCACTGAAGCTCTCGGGACAGCACAGAGCAGATCGTAGAAGAAGCTTGATGTCGCCCCTTACTGACATTACACCAGAGCACAATCTGTCAGGATTTTGGAGTTGAGGGGATTCTTTCCTACCCTTCTGAATTGCTGGTGGCAGATGAATGTGTAGAGGAGGATTTTTTTTTTACTCTTTTAGAGGAAGGTGATTTCTATAAATCGCCATACATGTACGACGAAAGGATATCATCAGTCAGTGTCAGTTGTAAATGGTAGCTAGCTATCGAATAACCCAAGCTATGAAATGGTACCATAACCCAGGAAGACTGAGCAGGGGTGAGACTATGAACAAAGAACAAAGTTGTGGTCTAGAGATCTTATGAATACAGAGAATGGTCCCCCCTCCCACTAACAGCCTTTCCTTGAAGGAATCCAGTAAGGTTTGAAAGGGTCCTTTAAAATGAATGTCTTAATGAGTAATAGACCTCTAGATTTAATTTGGAATTTCTCACCTCTCTTCTCCGCCATATTCCTTCCAGTAAATTAACACAACCAAAGTACTATAGTGTGCATGTGCCGGCTTCACTTCAGAGTCATCGATACTGTGTGGCCTTTCACGGCGCATGCGCACTACAGTACTCTACCCTCGTCAAGGCAGAGAGAAGTGCACCTAAGCAGGAGTGCAATTGTGGTATACTGTGTGGATGGCATAGGACGCATCTTCCACATGAAGCGGGAAGAAGGACCGCAATTGTAAGAAGAGATGAGGTCCCAGATCGAGGCCAGAGATGCCCATTTAACCGGACCGCTCTGTCTGTGGGTATCATGAAAGCTATTTTCTGTGCTATGCAGAGAGGATTGGAGACATATATACAACATGCCAGAATGGTGTAAAAGAGGCCTGAAAAATGATGGCCACTCTTTAGAAACCTGGTGAAAGGTTCAATCTTAGAGTGCTGCACCTGAACTAAACTGATCAAACATTTGGGCTGATAGAATTTTTGATCTTTCAATTAGATCAGACTATCACCAGGATAAAATAAGACATTGTGATAGAAAATGTCATAGAAGATATTGTTCACAAAGCATTAAAAGACTGGCTTAAAATGAACTAAAGCATCAAAGGAGAAATAAGGCCCAGTAAAAGTGGTTATTTATAGATGGAGATTAGATAAAAAATAATTTGAGAAGGCAGCAGACTGGCAGCGGACCTCTCATAGAAAGGACAGGAGCGCTCTGCTGGATCAGCCCTAATGGGTTTGGGAGAAGCAGCAGAGATGGCTGCCAGCCAAACGATCGGCCGAACAATCATTCCGTTGACAGACATCTAATTTATGGCTTTCTTTCGACCAAGGCATGACCCAGAAGCATTGTCACATTGTCACAGTTGGGGGTGATCCAAAGACAAAGTCATTTTCATTTTTAATTCCTTTCTATATGTTGACGTGATCTATACTATTTTGTAATATTCTTGCATTAAAAATTCCCTATTGGTCCCGTGATGATATCATAGAATCAACCCAGGAAATAGCATTAAGTTACAAAGCAACAGATCACTGGATCACACGAGTTCAAGTGTTTGTCTCAGCAAAACAAAGTTTTGCTCAGGAAACTGGATTTGTACCAAATGGAAAACTCAACCGTACTCACTCATCAGCATCCACTAGGATCCAACACAGGCCACAATGTAGTCTTTGCAGCGACAGGAAATAGTGATGCCCCCGTTGCCCCTAGCTGCCTGACCACTGAAGCTTGTGATTGGCTGCAGCAGTCAGGCGATTTGAGCAGCGCGTCATCAGATGTTATATGGTGATACACTTCACAAAGTCATCTGACTGCTGCAGCCAATCACAGGCAGCATTGATCTGGTGGCTGGTGTAATATTGGCATCCATTCTTCCTAATTCTTTGCAGACCAAGTCCCTACTGTCAGTTTGGTTATTGTGATCCAAGCTCTGTCTATTTTTCATGGACATGTAAATTTTGCTTAAAGAGGTTGTCCACTATTTTTACATTGATGACCCAACCTTTGGATCTGTCATCAATGTCTGATAGGCTGGGGTACGACATCTGGCACCCTCCAGATCAGCTGTTATCGGTGTCGGCACCGGCCGGAAGTACTCACTTGCCGAGCAGCTCTATCTACTTATAGTGTCCGGGGCTTGGTACTGCACTACAAGTAGATGGAGCAGCTCAGCAAGTGAGCACTTCTGGATGGTTGCCACCATCACTGAAACCAATAACAGCTGATCTGGAGGGTGCCAGGTGTCAGACCCCAGCAGATCAGACATTGATGACCGATCCTAAGGATTGATCATTATAGTAAAAATAGTGGACAAACTCTTTAACCTAAATTTACATGTCCATGAAATATAAAAATAGACAGTGATCGTATCACAATATCCAAACTGATAGTCAGGACTCAAAACTTGAAATAACTTTTCCATTGAAATATACAAGCAGTTAGCTCAGGTCAAGAGTGTCACCATAGCTCATAGCTATGATTAAGGAATTAATTTGGAAATGCATAAGAATATGTTTTGACACATGTTATTAAATGTTGTCTATGCCCATCATTTTGAATAAAGAACAAGACTTTGTCTTGGAGGACAGAGCCGAACTTTTCTTCGCATGCTGTCCATGTTTCAAAGACGTTTGACCTCCACCTTTTAAAGCTTTGACAAAACTGGTTTTATTGCATTATATCATGAAGATTGGATTCCCAGGGGTCCCAGCATTCTTACTCTGCCTTTTTGCCGTGCTCAGCAAATATTAACCTTCTCCTTTCGCCCCAGAAAACCAGTATTATTAAACAAACATCTATCTTATTACTTTACCTCTTTCTGCTTGACCAAAAAAGAATCTATAAGACTACTCTGGTCATTCACATCCAGTTCCTTCCTTTGTTTGGTGAAGACCTCTTTAACAAATGAATGTAATTCAGTAACGTTTTGCTGGATACATTTATGAGTTCCAGGAAACCAGCGCATCAGGAAAGGAAATGCGTTGTACAACTGTGGAGGGAAATGTATATGAAGTCATTGCATCTAGGAGTATTGATGGGTGTAACAACTCATCAGTATTACATACATTGTACCATTCCCACTACCTTCCATTTGATGATGCAAAACTTTAACTTTCTCCGTACTCAGAAAGATGGCTGATTATTTATTTCTTGTGTTTTGGGGGTTTGACAATACCTATCTTGACCATACGAGGTTACTCAGCTGGACTTCAACCCTAAGGACTCTCACTAGACTACAGGGCAGACATTTCTGGCTGGGTTCAAGTCTACCCCGCTCATACTTTGGAAAAAAAAAATATTTTAGTACCTCAAAGAGTTACCCCATACTTTGACCAATTGCGTCCAAACTGTTCAAATTTATCGAATTCTATTAAGGATATAGTTTTACACCCAGTAAACAACATTGGGTTTTGCCTTGGCCTACACTTACAGGGGAACAATAGACTTACATCCTTACAAGAAGTTCTTAGTCTAGCAAAAGAGACCTCTATCTTCTGTAGTTCTCACCTCAGAGTCTTCTCCAACAAGGCACAGTTCCGTGCCACTATGAGGTTACCATCTCATACAGCCTCCCACCACAAATGCTAAAGTCATGGGGTTTCACAACTTAGTGAGTCTCTCTCCACGACTCAGTGGTTTCTCATGGCAGCTATGCCAATATCACAACTACCCTACGCTGGAAGCGTGCAACCTGCATGTTATGACTTATCTACTCGCTCCATCATATGGCAGATATTGCGCTATGGAGTAGAAGGATTAATTCAAGGTTAATTTTGTCCCATTTTAAATTGGTTATGCAAGATTAATAATATATTTTTTGCTTTCAGTCACTGGTTTGCCCATTGTATATAACCAAATCTTTACTCATCCACCTCCGGTCAAGAGCTTCATCTCAGCCCGTGCCCCCTGTCCTTGTTGAAAGTCTCTAGCATTCATGTCATAGTTACACAGCATTTGACCGTTGCTACCAATTTATGAGCTCTACAGTGATGTTAAGAAGGAGAGAAATGTAAGCAAATCATAAAAATGGTTGATGGTGTGATGGATAAGCAACTTTTGACAGCAGACGGTGCACCCTCCCACACCCTTTGCCGAACTCTGCAACCATTTACCACATCAGTAGCTTACCAAGGCCATGGGGCTACCAGCAATCATGGCCAACTCCATTACTAATTTCAAAAGTCTGTGAAGTTTTTGGTCATCATAGTCAAAGCGATGGCCGAATAACATAGATACAATGATATTACAGACGGCAGTGTTCATGATCATGGTGTTGTCAAAGGGTTCACCTAAAGGAACAGCAAAAAAAATGGAGGATAATGATTGGAAAGCTGAAGGCTGAATTTATTGATCAGTATGAAGACAGAAAATAAAAATAGATTCCTGACAACTGTTAGGAAATACAGAAATATATGAAGACAATAAAGAAGAGAGTTTGCAGGGAACCTGTCACTTATGAAACCTTTGTTTATCTGCAGGCAAAATTCATGTGTGGCAGTGTAACTGGACAAGCGGCTACAGGGAGAAAATACAGATATTATATATTGTCTGCAGCCGCTTGTTTCCAGTTGTCGGAGTAGCTCAGCGGGCAGTAACAGTCACAACACAGTCAGCGTGCTGTTATCGCTCCCTCTACACCTTGACTGACAGCATATCAACTGCTTGTTTGTGACTGGAAGTGATCGGCTGCAGGGAGAATATAAGCTCATTTTCTCCCTGCAGCCGAGCTTGCATGAGACCAGCCTAACATGAGTTATATGCTATTTACTACAGATTAATGCTATACCTGCAGCTAAGCAGTGTTTTTAAGGAGACCGGTTCCCATTAATAGTAAGAGTTAAAGGGGTTTACCCATTAACAAAGTACATTTCAATTAATAGATCTTGGAATAAAAATAAGTTTCACAATTGAATGTGTTAAAAAATGTTTTTCCAGTGTTGAGATAATTTTTTAAATGTGCTCCTGCTTTGTACTGTGTAATGGCTGTCTGACTGTCCAAGAACATGGTCTGATCATACCATAGTTCCTGGGAGGGGGAGGAAGCAAAAGACTATACAGACATTACAGCAGAAGATCACAGCTGATTCTTTTGCGGGACAAAGCATTTTACTGCCAGTTTTCAAGCAATTTTTTACCATAAAGAAAGAATAATTTGAGATCCCATACTATTCTGTCTGTATACCCTTTTGCTTCCTCCCCTGCCCAGGAGCTGTGATATAAACTGACAATATCCCTGTACGGTGAGACATGGACATTACACAGTACACAGCAGGGGCACATGAATAAGATTATCTCCGCAAAGACACAATTTTTTAAACACATCCAATTGGAGAACTTATTACTATTCAAAGATCTATTGACTAATATTAACTTTCTATGTGGGAAAACCCCTTTCAGTACATTGAGGCTTTATCATGGTAAATAAATGATTCTACATAGGTGGATGAATTATATTAGCTATATACTTGTACATAGGGGCAGTATTATAGTAGTTATATTCTTGTATATAGGGGCAGTATTATAGTAGTTATATTCTTGTACATAGGGGGCAATATTATAGTAGCTATATTCTTGTACATAGGAGCAGTATTATAGTAGTTATATTCTTGTACATAGGGGCAGTATTATAGTAGTTATATTCTTGTACATAGGGGCAGTATTATAGTAGTTATATTTTTGTGCATAGGAGCAGTATTATAGTAGATATATTCTTGAACATAAGGGGCAGTATTATAGCAGTTATATTCTTGTACATAAGAGCAGTATTATAGTAGTTATATTCTTATACATAGGGGCAGTATTATAGTAGTTATATTTTTGTACATAGGAGCAGTGTTATAGTAGTTATATTCTTGTACATAAGGGCAGTATTATAGTAGTTATATTCTTGTACATATGAGGCAGTATTATAGTAGTTATATTCTTGTACATAGGAGCAGTATTATAGTAGTTATATTCTTGTACATAGGAGCAGTATTATAGTAGTTATATTCTTGTACATATGAGGCAGTATTACAGTAGTTATATTCTTGTACATAGGGGCAGTATTATAGTAGTTATATTCTTGTACATAGGAGCAGTATTATAGTAGTTATATTCTTGTAGATAGGAGCAGTGTTATAGTAGTTATATTCTTGTACATAGGGGCAGTATTATAGTAGTTATATTCTTGTACATATGAGGCAGTATTATAGCAGCTATATTCTTGAACATAGGAGCAGTATTATAGTAGTTATATTCTTGTACATAGGAGCAGTATTATAGTAGTTATATTCTTGTACATAGGAGCAGTATTATAGTAGTTATATTCTTGTACATATGAGGCAGTATTATAGCAGCTATATTCTTGAACATAGGAGCAGTATTATAGTAGTTATATTCTTGTACATAGGAGCAGTATTATTGTAGCTATATTCTTGTACATAAGAGGCAGTTTTATAGAAGTCATATTTTTATATGGAGAAGAATTAAAGTAATTGTTTTCTTTCTCATAGAGCTTAGTATTGTGCAGTTGGTGTAGTATTTTTTTTTTTTTTTGCAGTGTAGGAGATATGGCCATGACAAGATGTACTAATAGTTTACCACTAGTGATGAGCGAGTGTACTCGTTGCTCGGGTTTCCCCCAGCATGCTCGGGTGATCTCCGAGTATTTTTTAGTGTTCAGAGATTTCGTTTTAATTGCCTCAGCTGAATAATTTACAGCTATTAGCCAGCTTGATTACATGTGAGGATTCCCTAGCAACCAGGCAACCCCCACATGTACTCAGGCTGGCTAGTAGATGTAAATCATTCACCTGAGGCAATAAAAACTAAATCTCCGAACACTAACAAACACTCAGAGACCACCCGAGCAAGGAGTGCACTCGCTCATCACTATTTAGCACTCAGTTACATACATACATACATTTCAGTATAATAATACTTTTTTTCTGACCTTTGTAGGATCTAAATATTTTTATTAGATAATTGGCTTCCTCATTAATGTTCTCTTCTATGGCTCTTGTCCCCATACCATAATCACGTAATGTGGAAAGAGTAAACCATCGCATGGCTTTCCAGTTATGTCCATTAGAGAAGACAATACCTGTGAAATAGGCATAATAAATCATTTTTCATCTTCTCAAAATCCTTTCCTTGTATAAAATAATATTGCATTAAATGGGCCTCAGTCTAATAGATGGAGATGTTCATTAAAGGGAACCTGTCACCCCGAAAATCACGGGTGAGGTAAGCCCACCGGCATCAGGGGCTTATCTACAGCATTCTGTAATGCTGTAGATAAGCCCCCGATGTCACCTGAAAGAGGAGAAAAAGACGTTATATTATACTCACCCAGGGGCGGTCCCGCTGTTGGTCCGGTCGGATGGGTGTCTCTGGTCTGCTCCGGCGCCTCCCATCTTCATTCCAAGATGTACTCTTCTGATCTTCAGCCACGGCTCCGGCGCAGGCGTACTTTGTCTGCCCTGTTGAGTGCAGAACAAACTACTGCAGTGTGCAGGCGCCGGGCCTCTCTGACCTTTCCGGCGCCTGCGCACTGCAGTACTTTATTCTGCCCTCAACAGGACAGACAAAGTACGCCTGCGCCGGAGCCGTGGCTGAAGATCAGAAGAGGACGTCTTGGAATGAAGATAGGAGGCGCCGGAGCGGACCTGAGACACCCATCCGAGCGGACCAACAGCGGGACCGCCCCTGGTGAGTATAATCTAACGTCTTTTTCTCCTCTTTCAGGTAACATCGGGGGCTTATCTACAGCATTACAGAATGCTGTAGATAAGCCCCTGATGCCGGTGGGCTTACCTCACCTGCGATTTTCGGGGTGACAGGTTCCCTTTAAGAGGAAAATTGACTCTGCAACTACACGATAAATTGGACAAAGAGGATGGATACATTTAGCATCCAGGGCATTTTTACAGGGGTAAGACAACATTTCCTCACAATGTAAGTGATTTACAGTTTTGCTCTTTATTCCACTGACTAAATTTGTGCAATCCAATGGCTTTTATAAAACTAACATTGACCAATCAATGCCATTTCAAACCTCGCTTTTAAGGGGTAAACACCCTACTATCTCTCAGATGCATATTTAAAACAAAAACTTTTGGCATGTAAGTTATTGCATGTTATTGACTGGGCAGGACTCGTAGTGCTGAGCCTGTGTGGCTCTTGTGCTCGGTCTCGTAAAAACATCTACGGTTCATACCTTGAGCCAATCTCTACAGATTCAATGCAATGTGGCAAGTCGTTTGGCTCAGCCAGTGAAACCCAGTGGTCACTGATCAAAACCCCCCAAATATCATAGCATTATTGCCTCCATTTCGATTTCCATTTTTTCCTTCATTTGTTTTTTTTTTGTGCTTATTTTAGCCTTGATTCACTTAAATAAACACTCTGGGGAAAAAAAAAAAGTATGACTATAGTATATATGCCCAGATCGGGGCCAGATGGGGCAGTGCATTATATCGCGATTTCCCTTTTTGAGAGCTCTCCTTAGTGTTGTGTCATTACAATATCCAAATGCTTATTAGGAAATATGGATTCCATCAGGGTGCAAACCTCACTCAGGATCTCTAATTCTGGTAGACTTTAGTCATCCATGTAGTACATATGAATGATTACTATGCATTACTATTTAAATTTATCAGAAGGAAATTCTTTGCTCATTGTAGCTTCTCGGACACAAAATAAGGAGCCAGAATTCAGTCCAATATGCAGTCGTTTAATAAGCAAAAATTGCTGAAAAACATGGGTGGTCCATCTCTACTTATTAATTTTTCCAACCAGATGCATAAAAAAGGATAATAACAGAACATATAAATGTTACCGTAGCCTTTCGAATAATCAATGAAAACAGGTATGTTCGGTCTGTCGGTGAACATCTCTGCTCGGTTCACAAGAGCTTCTTTCACAACGTCATATCCGGACAATACAACCATCTCCTGAACTCCAATCTTTATACTGTAGACTGGACCATACGTCTTTGCAAGCTGCAAGTACATACAACCAATTGCAATATTTTAACTGGACCACAGAAGGTTGGAGTTTACTCAAATTTAGTATTTCTAACATTTTTTTTTTTACTTTTCTAATTTTTCAGGGCATAACGAAAGCAAGGTTACAGTTACTCAATGATTTGGAATTCAAAATGTTTGTAAGTATGCAAATACTCAAGTAGTTGTCACCTGAAATATGTTCCTAAATTGTAAACTGCAACACTGAAGAATTAGTCTGCTTCTTCTAATACGCAAGAACCTCAATCCCATCACAATACTTTTAACTTGAAAAAGGGCTGGACTTAACAATTATTAACAGTGTAAAATATTTTTAATAATCAGAGGCATAACTGAAAGTCTTGGCAAAACCATCAGCAGGGACCCTAAGTAACGTGTTCCAGTTATGACTGATAGTAGAGACACAGTAGAGGTACGGCATACCTAAAAGTACTTGGAGATGCTTCAGATATTTATTGAACCATATTTCACATTTTTTGGTTATACTGCTGTAAGTACAGTATTACCAATGTTTCGAGTGAAGACCTTTCATCGGATGTATAGGCTATGTTCACTGCATATAGGTCAAGGGGATCAAGGGAGAGGGCCTTAATTCAGCTGGATCCTGGTTGTCCTTGTTTGGGGAAATCCTACGCCGCACCCTGAATTCCATCGACCTATATGCAGTGAACATAGCCTATATGTCTCATGAAGGGTTTTCACCCAAAACGTTACGTAATACTGTACTTAACACGGTGTAACTAATGAATATTAAATACTGTTAATAAATCCTATTTGAAGCATCTCCAAGTACCTATAGATATGCAGTTCTTTCACTCTGTCTACTATTCGTCTGCAGGAGCTCAGTGGTGGGCTCCAGAGGAACCAACACTCTTCTCAAGCTAAGGCTCTGTTACTGGGTGTGTCACATACCTGTTTGATTATTTATGACTCCGTTGTCTGTGTATTTGGAAGAGAGGCTTAAGTGTGTGATCTGGCCTGTATCTGATCTCAAATGCTACTTTCTGTAATTACTTACCTTGGGTAGTTTCACAGTGATAGAGCAATGCTAGTAAGTAGATATTTTAACCCTACATGAATATGAGAAATAGATCTGTTTCTGTTTACAGGTCTACCTTATAATTCACCACTAAACTTTAAGATGTCTTAAGGCACTGGAGATATGTATAAGATGACTGATCAGCATTATGGTCTTTCAAGATGGCCAATCAAGTCTTAAGCCATATCAACCAATTGACAACCAATTGCATTATAATGTATGTATTATCATCTGTTTTAAGATATTCTCAGCCTTGGAAGGCATCTACAGATGATGAAAAGTCAATGATCTCCAGATCTTACCTCTTGAAATGATAAGTAAGGTTTCTGTACATCCAAGTTGAGAATATTTCCAATTATTGGCCATGGCTTTGGACCAGGAGGATAATTTGGGTGAACACGTTCCTTCTGTTTATACATAACAGTTGCCAAGAAAATGCATGTTACAATGGACAAGAGAACTGTGACTGGATCGAGGGGCAACATGTCCTCAGAAGAACCTGTGGTGGAGAAATAAGAGTCCTTCATTGCAGTGTAATGTGTACAGCTAATGACATGCATCTTCCTAACCACTGATGATCACAGGATTTGGTAGGATTTCAGATTCAGAAATCTTTCATTCCACCATATTCTACAGAGTTGGTCACTTAAAGGGAACCTGTCACCCCGAAAATTGCGGGTGAGGTAATCCCACCGGCATCAGGGGCTTATCTGCAGCATTCTGTAATGCTGTAGATAAGCCCCCGATGTTACCTGAAAAAGGAGAAAAAGACGTTAGATTATACTCACCCAGGGGCGGTCCCGCTGCTGGTCAGGTCGGATGGGCGTCTCCGGTCCGCTCCGGCGCCTCCTATCTTCTTTCCATGACGTCCTCTTCTGATCTTCAGCCATGGCTCCGGCGCAGGCGTACTTTGCTCTGCCCTGTTGAGGGCAGAGGATAGTGCTGCAGTGCGCAGGCGCCGGTAAGGTCAGAGGCCCAGCGCCTGCGCACTGCAGTACTTTGTCTGCCCTCAACAGGACAGAGCAAAGTACACCTGCGCCGGAGCCGTGGCTGAAGATCAGAACAGGACGTCATGGAAAGAAGATAGGAGGCGCCGAAGCGGACCGGAGACGCCCATCCGACCGGACCAGCAGCGGGACCGCCCCTGGGTGAGTATTATCTAACGTCTTTTTCTCCTTTTTCAGGTAACATCGGGGGCTTATCTACAGCATTACAGAATGCTGCAGATAAGCCCCTGATGCCGGTGGGATTACCTCACCCGCGATTTTCGGGGTGACAGGTTCCCTTTAACATGAGCACTTCAACCTAACTTTACATACTGTAATTACTTTCTAGCTATTTCATGCTTGCAACATGTTTTTAGAAAGATTAGTAATAATTTCAAGTTTTTCAGTAAATGGAACCCATTTGAAAAGCAACTACTCATGTTTAAAATTTTGGCAGACCAAATTAAATATTTCATTCATCCATACTTTACCAATTGTTGTCCTAAAGGGGAACTCCGGGGAGATAAAACTTTATTTTTTACTGCCCCTGCCTTATAAACTATAATTATGAGATACCCAGAGCAGTTAAATTATCTTTATAACACTTGTAATTTAGTGTGACAGGAGCTGCTCCTCACTGACCTCCCCCACTGTAAGGGGCAATACCTCACTCTCCAGTGTGTAGCTCCCTGCTGTGAGGAATAGCCAGCCTGGAAAGATGGTGGCCTGGCCACACCGCCTGTTTTCTGCAGAGAAACAGCTATTATCAGAAGACTGACTGATAGCAACAGCAGGGAACTGCACCCTGCTGAAATGTCCCAAAAAAGGGTGAGCAATGAAGAGCAGCTCGTGTCACAATGAATTACAAGAGTTATAAAGATAATACACTGGACGTCTCATCTTTTTAGTCTATGAGGGCAGTTACTGTACAATGTTTTTATTATCCCCAGAGTACCCCTTTAACATGAGCAGATCAACATAATGTTGCATACTATAATTACTTTCTAATTATTCCATGCTCACTTTTTTTTTAGAAAATTTTGTAATAATTTAATTTTTACTGTAAATTAAACCCATTCGATAAACAACTACTCATGATTGATATTTTGGCAGACCAAACGTTTTCCAATGCCAACTGTTATGTGTGTGATACTGTCTCCTAGAAGAACTGACTCTTGAATCCACAAGTAAGATGTAAACTCCGCCCATATGACAAAAAACCGATCCCGCCAAATTCAGGGGACAGGTTCCCTTCAAAGTGTGAAATGATAACATTGTGAATGAGGCCTTGTTTACATTGGACAATTAGGTGTTACTAAAAAACTTAAGGTACCGTCACATTAAGCAACGCTGCAGCGATATGGACAACGATGCCGATCGTTGCAGCATCGCTGTTTAATCGTTGTGTGGTCGCTGGTGAGCTGTCACACAGACAGCTCTCCAGCGACCAACGATGCCGAAATCCCCGGGTAACCAGGGTAAACATCGGGTTACTAAGCGCAGGGCCGCACTTAGTAACCTGATGTTTACCCTGGTTACCATTGTAAATGTAAAAGAAAAAACACTACATACTTACCTTCCGGTGTCTGTCGCGTCCCCCGGCGTGGAGCAGCTTAATATACATTTTTTTGCAAAAAAAAACGTATTAACTAAATACCCTGTATTTTTATCATTTTTTGACTAGCACTTGCTCATTTAGTAACATAGTAACATAGTAACATAGTAACATAGTTAGTAAGGCCGAAAAAAGACATTTGTCCATCCAGTTCAGCCTATATTCCATTATAATAAATACCCAGATCTACGTCCTTCTACAGAACCTAATAATTTACTGTGACTTCTTTACAGCAGAGTATTTTTGACCTTTGCTGGGCTCTTTTTGTGTCTTCAAGTTTCTTGGTGGTGTGAACAGGCTTCTACAGACTTGTTCACTGTGCAAGTAGCCCATGTGTTTTTGGTTCTATAATTGTTCTCTTGTTTCTACAAGACTGGGGAGTTCACCACTCCTCTGTGGGCCAGTTGCACTAAAGCTGTTCCATCCTGCATGTCCACATGAATATTTTCTCTCTGAACCCTGCTTATTCAGGTACTATACAGATGATCAGGTTTTTAAATACATCAGATAGGGATTATATACATTAGATAGGACTGCTCTATTATGGGTATACCTTGGCGATTGGTGGAGCAGCTTAATATATATTTTTTTGCAAAAAAACGTATTAACTAAATACCCTGTATTTTTTTCATTTTTTGACTAGCACTTGCTCATTTACTGTGACTTCTTTACAACAGAGTATTTTTGACATCGCTGTGCTCTTTTTGTGTCTTCAAGTTTCTTGGTGGTGTGAACAGGCTTCTACAGACTTGTTCACTGTGCAAGTAGCCCATGTGTTTTGGTTCTATTTTTGTTCTCTTGTTTCTACAAGACTGGGGAGTCCACCACTCCTTTGTGGGCCATTTGCACTAAAGCTGTTCCATCCTGCATGTCCACATGGAAATTTTCTCTCTGAACCCTGCTTATACAGGTACTATACAGATGATCAGGTTTTTAAATACATCAGATAGGGATTATATACATTAGATAGGACTGCTCTATTATGGGTATACCTTGGCGATTGGTGGTGCAGCTTAAGATACATTTTTTTCAAAAAAACGTATTAAATAAATACCCTGTATTTTTTCATTTTTTGACTAGCACTTGCTCATTTATTGTGACTTGTTTTCAACAGAGTATTTTTGACATCGCTGTGCTCTTTTTTTGTCTTCAACTGCCCCAACCAGTAGCATCCCAATTTTGGCTGGCACCCACAGAGAGGAGGTAGCGACAAGCTTTGGAAGCTGACTGAGCACAGTGAGAGTTATGGTAAGGTGACCTGATTGCCCTAACCTGGGTTCTCCAAACTTCTTTGTGGGTTCAGTGATGGGCAGTGGTCACTTGGGGTGATGTCCTGCAGAGTCTCTCTGAAAACAAAGGCAGATTCCTTTTCTATTCCACAACTCCCTTCCAGGTCATTTTCCCACCGGATTGGGAAAGGTGGGGAGATGTAAACCCTTACTGTTCAATTGTTCAATCAACCTTCATTTTTGTCCTCAAAGATGTGTGGACTAGTAAAGTGCAGGTAGCTTCTGCAATATGTAATCAGCAGGCATTCCACAAATTAACAAGCAACAAGAGTCAATGTACAAGCTCATATGAAAGAATGGTGCATGTCCCTGGACCTAACAAACAGACGAATAATACCTTTGGTATAATTAAGAATAATCCGCCCTTATCCCAGTAGCCAGATGGCTGCTGTGTGGTCTCAGCCAGTATACTAGCTAAGGAGCACAAACTTACAAACCCTTGCTATAGAGCTTGCACATGTAGTTCTTTAGCTTACTGGATCGCTGTACTCGGCCATTTTTGTTCCCCTGCTCTCCTCTGATGTTGCAGAAGCAAAGCTAACTTGTGAAAGTGCACAGTTTGGACCAATGGTGCCACCATGCTTCTGGTCTAAACTGTCAATCATCAGAAGCGGACCTTCCCTGCAGCAAGCAGGAGGCAGAGGAGCAGTGCGCTCCTAGATATGGGATAATCAGACAACATCTGTAACTTCCCATTCAGAATCAAATGCGACGTTTTCAGGGATGCTTTAATGAAGAACATGATCAGTCATCTCTGCTTATATTCTTCCATAAATAGGAAAATGCATTTACAATGTAGCTAAATGCAAGAATAACATAAACAGAGAATATTACATACTTTAGATTACATTAGATACTCTGTCATAGTTACTTTGTAAATTTTTTAAAGAAATTATACTTTTATATTATATTAATTTATAATTATTTTTTAAAACAATTTAAAGTCATATTTAAATGTTATTGAAACCAGTTGAAAGACTACATTGCTTACCAGGCAATTTAGAGAATACAGCTGGATGCCTGTTGTCTCTTCAGTCCGTCTGTAATATATCCTCACGGAGCCTAATATATAGCAGCAAATACTGAGAAAATATTTAAACCCTGAACTGACGTCACCTGGTGCATTCTATCTCGAGAAGATCTACAGATATTGCAAAACTTTTCCTTATAATATTTCCTCCAGCAATAACATTGAATATCTCCCCATTGTTAATTAGTTTCTTGTAGACGAGCCGTAACACAATGGTGAAATCAGTGATATTCAGACATATTGCTCTGAAAGTTATAGTTCTAGAGAGTTTTTTTTCTATACGTGGAGTTTACATATATTATTATTATTATTATTTATTTTTATAGCACCATTAATTCCATGGTGCTGTACATGAGAAAGGGGTTACATACAGGGTTATAGAATATAGATATATAGATATCTAGAATATAGAATATCTACATATAGATTTTGTCCACAAATAAGTTGCATTTAAACAGACATTGCATTAGTTATATTGCACTGATCGTAAATTACCGCTAATCAGTGACCCTGCTGTTCGGAATCTCCTTTTCTTACTTGGTGCAACTTCAGGATATCTTCCTCTACCACCAGTTAAGATGAATTGAACTTTTGTTTTTAACCTCAGAGAATGCTTGTTTTATACTACAGAGCTGCAATCACAATTCTGTTGATTGTGACTAAAAAGCAAGTTTAGAAAACAATAGTCAGCAAGTTTGCAAAAAAAAACAACTTTATATAAAATAACAAGGAGGGCTAGAGCCTGAATATGCTAAAAGATGTCCTCCTGATTTCATTCCAGAGGTTTTCAATGGGGTTCAGGTCTGGAGATTGGGCTGCCCATGACAGGGATTTGATGTGGTGGTCTCTTAATTGTTGCCAGAGCAGTTATGTCCTGCCTGGCCACTGAGTTTAGCATAACAATGGTCGTCATTATAGGGTGTCAACCTTTGTGGCCAAGCAGAACATACATCTACAGGGCTAATGCGAGCCGGAAGGATTTTTTGGTTGTGATTTATCTTTGTAATCCTGATCTTTATTATACAGTGGGTACGGAAAGTATTTGTTAAATTCAAAAAAGTTCATTTTTTCTCATTAATGTACACTCTGAACCCCATCTTGACTGAAACAAAAATAGAAATGTAGTAGTTTTTGCAAATGTATTAAAAAAGAAAAACAGAAATATCACATGGTCATAAGTATTCAGACCGTTTGCTCAGTATTGAGGAGAAGCACCTTTTGACCTAGTACAGCCATGAGTCTTCTTGAGAATGATGCAACAAGTTTTTCACACCTTGATTTGGGGATCCTTGGCCATTCTTCCTTGCAGATCCTCTCCAGTTCCATCAGGTTGGATGGTGAACGTTGGTGGACAGCCATTTTCAGGTCTCTCCAGAGATGCTCAATTGGGTTTAGGTCAGAGCTCCGGCTGGGCCAGTCAAGAATAGTCACAGAGTTGTTCTGAAGCCACTCGTTTGTTATTTTAGCTGTGTGACTGGGGACATTGTCTTGTTGGAAGGTGAACCTTTGGCAAAGTCTGAGGTACAGAGCACTCTGGAAGAGATTTTCACCAGGATATCTCTGTACTTGGCCATATTCAGGTTTCGTTCATGTTTCCTTCAGTGGCAACCAGTCGTCCTGTCCCTGCAGCTGAAAAACGTCCCCATGGCATGATGCTGCCACCACCATGTTTCAATGTTGGGATTGTATGGGGCAGGTGAAGAGCAATGCCTGTTTTTTTCCACACATACTGTTAGAATTGTCACCAAAAAAGTCTATCTTCATCTTATCAGGCCAGAGAATCTAATTTCTCATAGTCTGGGAGTCTTTCATGTGTTTTAAAGCAAACTCTATGTGGGCTTTCATATGTCTTGCACTGAGCAGAGGCTTCCGTCGAGCCACTCTGCCATAAAGGCCCGACTGGTGGAGGGCTGCAATGATAGTTGACTTTGTGGAACTTTCTCACATCTCCCTACTGCATCTCTGGAGCTCATCCACAGTGATATTGGGGTTCTTCTTTACCTCTCTCACCAAGGATCTTCTCCCTTGATTGCTCAGTTTGGTTGGACAGCCAGGTCTAGGAAGACTTCTGGTAGTCCAAACTTCTTTCATTAATGGATTATGGAGGCCACTGTGCTCTTAGGAACCGTGAGTACTGCATACATTCTGTTGTAACTTTGGACAGATCTGTGCCTTGCCAAAATTCTGTCCCTGAGCTCCTTGGCCAGTTCCTTTGACCTTATGATTCTCATTTGGTCTGACATGCACTGTGAGCTGTGAGGTCTTATATAGACAGGTGTGCACCTACCCAAATCAAGTCCTATCAGTTTAATTAAACACAGCTGGACTCCAATGAAGGAGTAGAACTATCTCAAGGAAGATCACAAGGAAATAGACAGCATGTGACTTAAATATGAGAGTCTGAGCAAAAGGACTGAATACTTATGACCATGTGATATTTCAGTTTTGCTTTTTTAATACATTTTCAACAATTTCTACATTTCTGTTTTTTTCAGTCAAAATCGGGTGCAGAGTGTACATTAATGAGAAAAAATGAACTTTTTTGAATTTACCAAATGGCTGCAAAGAAACAAAAAGTGAAAAATTTAAACAGGTCTGAATACGTTCCGTACCCACTGAACTTACATTTTTGTGCAGTCATTTAACCCCTCATATTGCCAGATGAATCTAATTATGATGGCTCTCTTGGGCTAAATTTTCTAAATATATGTCTTGGTTCTTATGAATATATTTGTTGTGTGCATTTTAATTGAAGTTTAATAAACATTAATGGCTTTAATTTGTGCTGTTTAGTTTCCAGTAGCCTTAAGACATGTCAATCAGATTTTTTTTATAACTTGTGTCTTTAAACTTACATGCTTAAAAAGCCAAATATTAGGAAAACTCTTTTAAAAGTGTAACTTATCCATTAGGATTGTTAATGGAGAGGGTATTTAATTGTAATAATTCCAAATTTAGTAAATACATGAATAAACAATTAGATGCATGAAAAAGATATGAAATACATAAAACCCAAATCTTTCAAAAAGCGAAATTCACATTTGATGCCTTTTACATATTTAGGTTTTTAGAATATCTTTTTAATTTTTTTATTTGTTGTATTTTGGATTGTTAGAAATTTACCTTTTCACTTTAAAAACACGGATTAATAGATGATTAGAACCTTTCAATAGGATTGCTATTTTTGTGCTTATTAACTCGTGGTCTATTTTATTAGATCACATATGGAGAAAAGCCTGAGCGTTGTGCATCTAAGTGACCTACAAGAAATGTTTTCTTTTGATACAAGCAAACAATGATTTGCTCCTGATCTGTGCTCCATTATCACTAAATGTACTAAACAAAGAGAAGTTACACATCTTGCAACAATTCCCTAGCTATTTTTTGTGCAATGCACGGTCAAAATAGTGATATTATGAATAGCTAATGTGGTTGTTCAAGAATTCGAGTCACCTACATCTAGCTTTGTATTCTGGAATTTGCAGAATGTACATGTATGTGGAAATTCATGGAAGAGCTGAATTCAAGCACAGGTTGTACTTTTGAACGACGTCATTGTTTTTACGATGTCATGTACTAGGAACCAGGAAAAAAATTCCAAGTACGATGAAATTGCAAAAAAAGTGCAATCCCACACTCGTTTTTTGTTTGCCTTTTTTGCTAGGTGCACTAAATGCAAAAACTGACCTGCCATTATGATTCTCCAGGTCATAACGAGTTCATAGACACCACAAATGTATAGGTCATATTTAATCTAAGTGGTAAAAATAAATTCCAAACTTTTGTAAAAAAATAAAAAAAAATGCGCAATTTTCCGATACCCGTAACGTCTCCATTTTTCGTGATCTTGGGTCCGGTGAGGGCTTATTTTTTGCGTGCCGACCTGACATTTTTCAAGATAGCATTCTGGTGCAGATACATTCTTTTGATCGCCCGTTAATACATTTTAATTATATGTTATGGCGACCAAAAAAACGTAATTCTGGCGTTTTGGATTTTTTTTCTCACTACGCCGTTTAGAGATCAGGTTGATACTTTAATTTTTGTTGATAGATCGGGCGATTCTGAATGAGGCGATACCAAACAAGTGTAGGTTTAATTTTTTTTTATTGTTTTAATTTGAATGGGGCGAAAGGGGGGTGATTTAAACTTTTATTTTTTTTTATTTTTTTCATATCTTTGAAAACTTTTTTTTTACTTTTGCCATGGTTTAACCCCTTCATGACCCAGCCTATTTTGACCTTAAAGACCTTGCCGTTTTTTGCAATTCTGACCAGTGTCCCTTTATGAGGTAATAACTCAGGAACGCTTCAACGGATCCTAGCGGTTCTGAGATTGTTTTTTCGTGACATATTGGGCTTCATGTTAGTGGTAAATTTAGGTCAATAAATTCTGCGTTTATTTGTGATAAAAACGGAAATTTGGCGAAAATTTCGCAATTTTCACATTTTGAATTTTTATTCTGTTAAACCAGAGAGATATGTGACACAAAATAGTTAATAAATAACATTTCCCACATGTTTACTTTACATCAGCACAATTTTGGAAACAAAATTTTTTTTTGTTAGGAAGTTATAAGGGTTAAAATTTGACCAGCGATTTGTCATTTTTACAACGAAATTTACAAAACCATTTTTTTTAGGGACCACCTCACATTTGAAGTCAGTTTGAGGGGTCTATATGGCTGAAAATACCCAAAAGTGACACCATTCTAAAAACTGCACCCCAATGGTAAAAGGAGAAACTGAACCACGAAAGTTGTTGTCCAATTTGTCCTGAGTATGCTGATACCTCATATGTGGGGGTAAACCACTGTTTGGGCGCACGGCAGGGCTTGGAAGGGAAGGAGCACCATTTGACTTTTTGAATCAAAAATTGGCTCCACTCTTTAGCGGACACCATGTCACGTTTGGAGAGCCCCCGTGTGCCTAAAAATTGGAGCTCCCCCACAAGTGACCCCATTTTGGAAACTAGACGCCCCAAGGAACTTATCTAGATGCATAGTGAGCACTTTGAACCCCCAGGTGCTTCACAAATTGATCCGTAAAAATGAAAAAGTACTTTTTTTTCACAAAAAAATTCTTTTAGCCTCAATTTTTTCATTTTCACATGGGCAACAGGATAAAATGGATCCTAAAATGTGTTGGGCAATTTCTCCTGAGTACACCAATACCTCACATGTGGGGGTAAACCACTGTTTGGGCACATGGTAAGGCTCGGAAGGGAAGGAGCGCCATTTGACTTTTTGAATGAAAAATTATTTCCATCGTTAGCGGACACCATGTCGCGTTTGGATAGCTCCTGTGTGCCTAAACATTGGCGCTCCCCCACAAAGTGACCCCATTTTGGAAACTAGACCCCCCAAGGAACTTATTTAGATGCCTAGTGAGCACTTTAAACCCTCAGGTGCTTCACAAATTGATCTGTAAAAATGAAAAAGTACTTTTTTTTCACAAAAAAATTATTTTCGCCTCAATTTTTTCATTTTCACATGGGCAGTAGGATAAAATGGATCATAAAATTTGTTGGGCAATTTCTCCCGAGTACACCGATACCTCATATGTGGGGGTAAACCACTGTTTGGGCACTCGGCAGGGCTCGGAAGGGAAGGCGCGCCATTTGACTTTTTGAATGGAAAATTAGCTCCAATTGTTAGCGGACACCATGTCGCGTTTGGAGAGCCCCTGTGTGCCTAAACATTGGAGCTCCCCCACAAGTGACCCCATTTTGGAAACTAGACCCCCCAAGGAACTTATCTAGATGCATATTGAGCACTTTAAACCCCCAGGTGCTTCACAGAAGTTTATAACGCAGAGCCATGAAAATAAAAAATAATTTTTCTTTCCTCAAAAATGATTTTTAGCCTGGAATTTCCTATTTTGCCAAGGATAATAGGAGAAATTGGACCCCAAATATTGTTGTCCAGTTTGTCCTGAGTACGCTGATACCCCATATGTGGGGGTAAACCACTGGTTGGGCGCACGGCAGGGCTCGGAAGGGATGGCACGCCATTTGGCTTTTTAAATGGAAAATTAGCTCCAATCATTAGCGGACACCATGTCACGTTTGGAGAGCCCCTGTGTGCCTAAACATTGGAGATCCCCCAGAAATGACACCATTTTGGAAACTAGACCCCCAAAGGAACTAATCTAGATGTGTGGTGAGGACTTTGAACCCCCAAGTGCTTCACAAAAGTTTATAACGCAGAGCCATGAAAATAAAAAAAAAAAATTATTTTCTCAAAAATGATCTTTTAGCCTGCAATTTTTTATTTTCCCAAGGGTAACAGGAGAAATTTTACCCCAAAAGTTGTTGTCCAGTTTCTCCTGAGTACGCTGATACCCCATATGTGGGGGTTAATCACTGTTTGGGCACATGCCGGGGCTCGGAAGTGAAGTAGTGATGTTTTGAAATGCAGACTTTGATGGAATGCTCTGTGGGCGTCACGTTGCGTTTGCAGAGCCCCTGATGTGGCTTAACAGTAGAAACCCCCCACAAGTGACCCCATTTTGGAAACTAGACCCCCAAAGGAACTTATCTAGATGTGTGGGGAGCACTTTGAACCCCCAAGTGCTTCATAGAAGTTTATAATGCAGAGCCGTGAAAATAATAAATACATTTTCTTTCCTCAAAAATAATTATTTAGCCCAGAATTTTTTATTTTCCCAAGGGTTACAGAAGAAATTGGACTCCAAACGTTGTTGTCCAGTTTCTCCTGAGTACGCTGATACCCCATATGTGGGGGTAAATCACTGTTTGGGCACATGCCGGGGCTCGGAAGTGAAGTAGTGACGTTTTGAAATGCAGACTTTGATGGAATGCTCTGTGGGCGTCACGTTGCGTTTGCAGAGCCCCTGATGTGGCTAAACAGTAGAAACCCCCCACAAGTGACCGCATTTTGGAAACTAGACCCCGAAAGGAACTTATCTAGATGTGTGGTGAGCACTTTGAACCCCCAAGCGCTTCATAGAAGTTTATAATGCAGAGCCGTGAAAATAATAAATACGTTTTCTTTCCTCAAAAATAATTATTTAGCCCAGAATTTTTTATTTTCCCAAGGGTTACAGAAGAAATTGGACTCCAAAAGTTGTTGTCCAGTTTCTCCTGAGTACGCTGATACCCCATATGTGGGGGTAAACCACTGTTTGGGCACATGCCGAGGCTCGGAAGTGAAGTAGTAACGTTTTGAAATGCAGACTTTGATGGAATGCTCTGTGGGCGTCACGTTGCGTTTGCAGAGCCCCTGATGTGGCTAAACAGTAGAAACCCCCCACAAGTGACCACATTTTGGAAACTAGACCCCGAAAGGAACTTATCTAGATGTGTGGTGAGCACTTTGAACCCCCAAGCGCTTCATAGAAGTTTATAATGCAGAGCCGTGAAAATAATAAATACGTTTTCTTTCCTCAAAAATAATTATTTAGCCCAGAATTTTTTAATTTTCCCAAGGGTAACAGGAGAAATTTGACCCCAATATTTGTTGTCCAGTTTCTCCTGAGTACGGTGATACCCCATATGTGGGGGTAAACTACTGTTTGGGCACATGCCGGGGCTTGGAATTGAAGTAGTGACGTTTTGAAATGCAGACTTTGATGGAATGCTCTGCGGGCGTCACGTTGCGTTTGCAGAGCCCCTGATGTGCCTAAACAGTAGAAACCCCCCACAAGTGACCCCATTTTGGAAACTAGACCCCAAAAGGAACTTACCTAGATGTGTGGTGAGCACTTTGAACCCCCAAGTGCTTCATAGAAGTTTATAATGCAGAGCCGTGAAAATAATAAATACGTTTTCTTTCCTCAAAAATAATTATTTAGCCCAGAATTTTTTATTTTCCCAAGGGTTACAGGAGAAATTGGACCCCAAAAGTTGTTGTCCAGTTTCTCCTGAGTACGCTGATACCCCATGAGTGGGGGTAAACCACTGTTTGGGCACACGTCGGGGCTCAGAAGGGAAGTAGTGACTTTTGAAATGCAGACTTTGATGGAATGGTCTGCGGGTGTCACGTTGCGTTTGCAGAGCCCCTGGTGTGCCTAAACAGTAGAAACCCCCACAAGTGACCCCATTTTAGAAACTAGACCCCCCAAGGAACTTATCTAGATATGTGGTGAGCACTTTGAACCCCCAAGTGCTTCACAGACGTTTACAACGCAGAGCCGTGAAAATAAAAAATCATTTTTCTTTCCTCAAAAATTATGTTTTAGCAAGCATTTTTTTTGATTCACAAGGGTAACAGTAGAAATTGGCAGGGCCGCCATCAGGGCATTACAGCCATTACTGCTGTATGGGGCCCGGTCAGCAGCAGTACACAGAGGGGCCCGCAGATCCGGGGCCCCACTGTTGTGCTTCTACTGATCGGGCCCCATCATGCAGTAAAATACTGTGCACTGCGGCGCTGGGGCCCGGGAGCCTTTTTGGAGCTGTGCATGGCCGTCTTACCTAGTCGGCTGCACAGCTCCTGCTCGGCTGTGGCTAGAATGTATGGGCTCCCTGCAGGTCCTGACTACAGCCCATACATTCTAGCCGTCTCAGTAGTGAAATGTGCTAGAATGTAGGGGCTCCTGTCAGGTCCTCTCAGCAGCCCATACATTCTAGCTGCTGCTTCACTGCTGGAAACACTAGACGCCCCGGGAACGACTGAGGTAAGTATAAAAAACATTTTTGTTTTTTTAATAGGTGAGGTGAGGTGGGGGGGGAGTGAGACTGCAGATGATGGGGTGTGTTTTAGGGAGTACTGTACATGATGAAATAATAGGGGGCTGCAAATGATAAAGTGTATTTGAGGGGGTACTACACATGAAATGATTGGGGCTGCAAATGAAGTAAGGGGGACTGCAGATGAAGTGAAGGGGGGATAGGGGACTGCAAATGATGATGTGGGGGTGATGGGGACTGCAAATGATGTGGGGGGACTGCAAATGATGATGTGGGGGTGATGGGAACTGCAAATGATGTGGGGCTGATGGGGACTGCAAATGATGATGTGGGGGTGATGGGGACTGCAAATGATGATGTGGGGGTGATGGGGACTGCAAATGATGATGTGGGGGTGATGGGGACTGCAAATGATGATGTGGGGGTGATGGGGACTGCAAATGATGTGGTGGTGATGGGGACTGCAAATGATGTTGGGGGACTGCAAATGATGTGGGGGTGATGGGGACTGCAAATGATGTGGGGGTTATGGGGACTGCAAATGATGATGTGTGGGGGATGGGGACTGCAAATGATGTTGGGGGACTGCAAATGATGATGTGGGGTGATGGGGACTGCAAATGATGATGTGGGGGTGATGGGGACTGCAAATGATGATGTGGGGGTGATGGGGACTGCAAATGATGTGGGGGTGATGGGGACTGCAAATGATGTTGGGGGACTGCAAATGATGTGGGGGTGATGGGGACTGCAAATGATGTGGGGGTTATGGGGACTGCAAATGATGATGTGTGGGGGATGGGGACTGCAAATGATGTTGGGGGACTGCAAATGATGATGTGGGGTGATGGGGACTGCAAATGATGTGGGGGTGATGGGAACTGCAAATGATGTGGGGGTGATGGGAACTGCAAATGATGTGGGGGTGATGGAGACTGCAAATGATGTGGGGGTGATGTAGACTGCAAATGATGATGTGGGGGTGATGGGGACTGCAAATGATGTTGGGGGACTGCAAATGATGATGTGGGGGTGATGGGGACTGCAAATGATGTTGGGGGACTGCAAATGATGATGTGGGGGTGATGGGGACTGCAAATGATGTGGGGGTGATGGGGACTGCAAATGATGTGGGGGTGATGGAGACTGCAAATGATGATGTGGGGGTGATGGGGACTGCAAATGATGTTGGGGGACTGCAAATGATGATGTGGGGGTGAGGGGGACTGCAAATGATGTGGGGGTGATGGGGACTGCAAATGATGTGGGGGTGATGGAGACTGCAAATGATGTGGGGTGATGGAGACTGCAAATGATGATGTGGGGGTGATGGGGACTGCAAATGATGTTGGGGGACTGCAAATGATGATGTGGGGGTGATGGGGACTGCAAATGATGTGGGGGTGATGGGGACTGCAAATGATGTGGGGGTGATGGAGACTGCAAATGATGATGTGGGGGTGATGGGGACTGCAAATGATGTTGGGGGACTGCAAATGATGATGTGGGGGTGATGGGGACTGCAAATGATGTTGGGGACTGCAAATGATGATGTGGGGGTGATGGGGACTGCAAATGATGATGTGGGGGTGATGGCAACTGCAAATGATGTGGGGGGACTGCAAATGATGATGTGGGGGTGATGGGGACTGCAAATGATGTGGGGGTGATGGGGACTGCAAATGATGTGGGGGGTGATGGGAACTGCAAATGATGTGGGGGTGATGGAGACTGCAAATGATGATGTGGGGGTGATGGGGACTGCAAATGATGTTGGGGGACTGCAAACGATGTGGGGGTGATGGGGACTGCAGATGATGATGGGGGGTGATGGGGACTGCAAATGATGTGGGGGGACTGCAAATGATGATGTGGGGGTGATGGGGACTGCAAATGATGTGGGGGTGATGGGGACTGCAAATGATGATGTGGGAGATGGGGACTGCAAATGATGTGGGGGTGATGGGAATTGCAAATGATGTGGGGGGGATGGGGATAGGTAATGATGTGGGAGTGATAGGGACTGCAGATGATGAAGTGTGTTTGAGGGGGTTCTGCACATGATGAAATGATAGGGGGCTGCAAATGATGAAGTAAGGGGGACTGCAGATGAAGTGACGGGGGGGATAGGGGACTAAATGATGATAGGGGACTAAATGATGAAGTGGGGGTGATGGGGACTGCACATGAAGTGAGTGTGAGGGACGTGGACAGCAATTGAATTGAACTTGGGGGTGGGAAGAGCAAATGATGTATTGAAGGTGGGGAGAGCAAATAATGAATTTTGAGGGTGGGGAAGATCAATTGATAATGAATAGAGGGTGGGAGAGAGAGAAGACGTGGCAATGAATTGAGGCAGAAGGGGCATGTAACTATAATGAATTGGGGTAAGGGTTAGAGCGGGAGGTACATAGTGGGTTCGTTGAGGATAAAGTAACTGGTAATAAATTGGAAGAATACAGGTGCTAATTAATTTATATATTAAATGAGGAAAGTGGCTATATACAGATAGTGGGGGCACAGTGGCGGATTATAATTTATATTTGGAATGGTGGGTTGCATAATAACCAATTATATATTAATGGTGGGTGAACGTCTGTAGTCAGATGTGTAGTGTAGAAGAAAGGGAAAAAATGGGGAATGTGCTCTGGAAGCGGTGCTCTAGATAACTGTGTTATTTTATGCAGATGAGACGAGTCCTGGCAGAAAGAAGTGATAGCGGTCTGCGCTGGATTAAAAAGAAACGCAAAGATGAAGGACTTTAGCTAGAGACGTCACTGGTGAGTATGTTACCTGTACACTGACACCATACACTGTATACTGTATACAGTGCTCCTGTGTATAATGTCACTGGTGATCACTATACTATCTGTACACTATACACTATATACAGAGCTCCTTTGTATAATGTCACTAGTGATTGCTGTATTACATGTACACTGTACCCTATATACAGAGCTCCTGTGTATAATGTCACTAGTGATCACTATATTATCTGTACACTATACACTATATACAGAGCTCCTGTGTATAATGTCACTAGTGATCGCTGTATTACATGTACACTATACACTATATACAGAGCTCCTGTGTATAATGTCACTAGTGATCGCTGTATTACATGTACACTGACACTATATGAAGAGCTCCTGTGTATAATGGCATCGGCGACCACTGTATTACCTGTACACACACTGCATACTAAGTACAGATCTCCTGTGTATAATGGCACTTATGGTGATAGTATTTTTTTTTTTATTAATGATCAGTATTGTACTATTCAGTCACAATGTGGTGGTAATATGTTGTCCGGCCATGGTGTAGCGGTATTTGTTCCTTGTATGTGCTATTATTCGGTCACTGTGTGTTGGTAATATGTGGTCTGTTCATGTTGTGTTGGTATTTGTTCCTTGTATGTAGTTGGTCACCATGTGATGGTAATATGTGGTCTGGACATGCTGCGGTGGTATTTGTCCCTTGTATGTGATATTGTTCAGTCACTGTGGTGGTAATATGTGGTCTGCACATGGTGTGGCGGTATTTGTTCCTTGTAGATAGTATTATAGGTCACTATGTGGTGATAATATGGTGTCTGGTCATGGTGTTGTGGTATTTGTCCCTTGTATGTGGTATTATTGGTCAATTGAAAAATAAATAAAAATACACCTAAATTGTATTGCATATTTTAACAAATGTTTAATAGATTAGAGTAGAGTAGGGCTCGGCCAAAAGAGTCTACCTTGTTGTCGTCTCAAATTTAAAAAAACCTTTTGGCCAAAACAAAAGCTGCTGGCTATGTGTTTGATCTGGTAATGGGAACTGTTAATGTGTGATTTGTGAGAAGTGGAGTTTTGGCAAGAGACAGCGGTGGGGCTGTTGACAGTTCGAGGGGTGGAGGCGGGGCTGGGGTGGAGCCTGGGCGGAGTCTTAAGGGGCCCTGAAAATTTTGCCAGTATGGGGCCCTGAAATTCCTAGTGGCAGCCCTGGAAATTGGACCCCAGTAATTGTTGCGCAGTTTGTCCTGAGTATGCTGGTACCCCATATGTGGGGGTAAACCACTGTTTGGGCACACGTCAGGGCTCGGAAGTGAGGGAGCACCATTTGACTTTTTGAATACGAGATTGGCTGGAATCAATGGTGGCGCCATGTTGCGTTTGGAGACCCCTGATGTGCCTAAACAGTGGTAACCCCTCAATTCTAACTCCAACACTAACCCCAACACACCCCTAACCCTAATCCCAACTGTAGCCATAACCCTAATCACAACCCTAACCACAACCCTAATTCCAACCCTAACCCTAAGGCTATGTGCCCACGTTGCGGATTCGTGTGAGATATTTCCGCACCATTTTTGAAAAATCGGCGGGTAAAAGGCACTGCGTTTTACCTGCGGATTTTCCGCGGATTTCCAGTGTTTTTTGTGCGGATTTCACCTGCGGATTCCTAATGAGGAACAGGTGTAAAACGCTGCGGAATCCGCACAAAGAATTGACATGCTGCGGAAAATACAACGCAGCGTTTCCGCGCGGTATTTTCCGCACCATGGGCACAGCGGATTTGGTTTTTCATATGTTTACTTGGTACTGTAAACCTGATGGAACTCTGCTGCGAATCCGCAGCGGCCAATCCGCAGCCAAATCCGCACAGTGTGCACATAGCCTAATTCTAAAGGTATGTGCACACGCTGCGGAAAACGCTGCAGATCCGCAGCAGTTTCCCATGAGTTTACAGTTCAATGTAAACCTACGGGAAACAAAAATCGCTGTGCCCATGCTGCAGAAAAACTGCACGGAAACGCAGCGGTTTACATTCCGCAGCATGTCACTTCATTGTGCGGATTCCGCAGCGGTTTTACAACTGCTCAAATAGAAAATCACAGTTGTAAAACCGCAGTGAAATGCGCAGAAAAACCGCGGTAAATCCGCCATAAATCCGCAGCGGTTTAGCACTGCGGATTTATCAAATCCGCAGCGGAAAAATCCGCAGAGGACCAGAATACGTGTGCACATACCGAAACCCTAACCCTAACCCTACCCCTAGCCCTAACCCTACCCCTAACCCTACCCCTACCCCTAACCCTAACCCTACCCCTAACCCTAACCCTACCCCTACCCCTAACCCTACCCCTAACCCTACTCCTAACCCTAACCCTAACCCTACCCCTAACCCTAACGCTAACCCTATTCTAACATTAGTGGAAAAAAAAAAAATTTCTTTATTTTTTTATTGTCCCTACCTATGGGGGTGACAAAGGGGGGGGGGTCATTTATTATTTTTTTTATTTTGATCACTGAGATATAATCTATCTCAGTGATCAAAATGCACTTTGGAACGAATCTGCCGGCCGGCAGATTCGGCGGGCGCACTGCGCATGCGCCCGCCATTTTGGAAGATGGCGGCGCCCAGGGAGAAGACGGACGGGACCCCGGCTGGATCGGTAAGTATGATGGGGTGGGGGGGGAGCACGGGGGGGGGGGATCGGAGCACGGGGGGGGAATCGGAGCGCGGGAGGGGTGGAACGGAGCACGGGGGGGCTGGAATGGAGCACGGGGGGGTGGAACGGAGCACCAGGGGGGGTGGATCGGAGTGCAGGGGGAGTGATTGGAGCACGGGGGGAGCGGACAAAAGCACGGGGGGGAGCGGAGCACTGGACGGAGGGGACCCGGAGCAGTGTACCGGCCAGATCGGAGGGCTGGGGGGGCGATCGGTGGGGTGGGGTGGGGGCACATTAGTATTTCCAGCCATGGCCGATGATATTTCAGCATCGGCCATGGCTGGATTGTAATATTTCACCCGTTATAATAGGTGAAATATTACAAATCGCTCTGATTGGCAGTTTCACTTTCAACAGCCAATCAGAGCGATCGTAGCCACGAGGGGGTGAAGCCACCCCCCCTGGGCTAAACTACCACTCCCCCTGTCCCTGCAGATCGGGTGAAATGGGAGTTAACTAGTGTTGAGCATTCCGATACCGCAAGTATCGGGTATCGGCCGATACTTGCGGTATCGGAATTCCGATACCGAGATCCGATACTTTTGTGGTATCGGGTATCGGTATCGGATACATAGAGATGTGTAAAATAAAGAATTAAAATAAAAAATATTGATATATTTACCTCTCCGGCGGCCCCTGGTGAGTCCGCGGGTAACCGGCAGGCTTCGTTGTTCAAAATCAGCGCTTTTAGGACCTGAGAATCACGTCCCGGCTTCTGATTGGTCGTGGGCCGCCCATGTGACCTCCACGCGACCAATCACAAGCCGCGACGTCACCGCAAGCTATTAACGCGCTCATTTTTAAAAATGAGCGCGTTAATGGCTTTCAAAGACGTAGCGGCTTGTGATTGGTCGCGTGGCCGCGACCAATCACTAGCCGCGACGTCACCGCAAGCTATTAACGCGCTAATTTTTAATAGCGTTAATAGCTTGCGGTGACGTCGCGGCTTGTGATTGGTCGCGGCCACGCTACGTCTTTGAAAGCCATTAACGCGCTCATTTTTAAAAATGAGCGCGTTAATAGCTTGCGGTGACGTCGCGGCTTGTGATTGGTCGCGTGGCCGCGACCAATCACGAGCCGCTACGTCTTTGAAAGTCATTAACGCGCTCATTTTTCAAAAATGAGCGCGCTGATAGCTTGCGGTGACGTCGCGGCTTGTGATTGGTCGCGTGGCGGTCACATGGGCGGCCCGCGACCAATCAGAAGCCGGGACATGATTCTCAGGTCCTAAAAGCGCTGATTTTGAACAAAGAAGCCTGCCGGTTACCCGCGCTGAGTTCAGGGGCCGCCGAAGAGGTAAATATATCAATAATTTTTATTTTAATTCTTTATTTTACACATCCCTATGGATCCCAGGGCCTGAAGGAGATTTTCCTCTCCTTCAGACCCTGGGAACCATGAGAATACCTTCCGATACTTGATGTCCCATTGACTTGTATTGGTATCGGATATCGGTATCGGCGATATCCGATATTTTTCGGGTATCGGCCGATACTATCCGATACCGATACTTTCAAGTATCGGACGGTATCGCTCAACACTAGAGTTAACCCTTTCACCCGATCTGCAGGGACGCGATCTTTCCATGACGCCACATAGGCGTCATGGGTCGGATTGGCACCGACTTTCATGACGCCTACGTGGCGTCATGGGTCGGGAAGGGGTTAATAGTCTCCAAGCGAGGCTAGAAGATAGCACAACTGGATGGCCTCTGCTACATAGGAGAGATCGTCAGATCACCCCTATGTAGTAGATTTACTGCATTGCTATGAGCGCTAACCACAGGGTGGCGCTCATAGCAATTTGGCATCAACAACCATAGATGTCTCAAGGAGACCTCAGGTTGTCATGCCGATGCATCGCTGACTCCCGATCATGTGACGGGGTCGGCGATGTGCTCATTTCTTGCCAGATAGCCGGAAGAGGTAGTTAAATGATGCTGTCAGCGGCATTTAACTAGTTAATAGCGGTGGGTGAATCGCAATTTCACCCGCCGCTATTGCAGGCACATGCCAGCTGTTCAAAACAGCTGGCATGTCCTGGCTTTGATGCAGGCTCACTGCCGGAGCCCACATCAAAGCAGGGGATCTGACCTCCTCCATACTAGTAGGGCGGAGGTCGTGAAGGGGTTAATACTGACCTACAAAGCCATCCATAACCTGTCTCCTCCGTATTTCTCTGAACTAATCTCCCAATATCTTCCCTCACATTATCTCCGGTACTCTCAAGACCACCTTCTCTCCTCCACTCTTATTAGTTCCTCGCTTAATTGCCTCCAAAACTTCTCCTGAATTTCCCCCATCTTCTGGAATTCTGTGCCCCAACACATCTGACTATGAACCACATTCAGATCCTTCAGATGGAACCTGAAAACCCATCTCTTCTAGAAAGCCTACAGCCTGCAGTGACCTCCCTGCCTCCTCACCACTACAGAAGCTACCGCCTCAATAACACCAGAGCTCCTGCACCCCTCAACCTATTGTCTCCTTCCCCACCATCCTGTAGAATGTAAGCCCGCAAGGGCAGGATCCTCTCCCCACTGTATCAGTCTGTCATCGTTAGTTTGTGTACTGTAATTTGTATGGAACTACTCCTCATGTACAGCACCATGGAATGAATGGTGCTGTATATATAAATAATAATAAAATAATAATAATTTATTTCATGTTGATTTTTTAGGAAATTAATTAACTCGGCACATTTTACAATTTGCCTAAGTCACCTTGAACGTCAGCAACTATGTTACAAATTTCAGAAGAATGAAGCAGTAAGAGTAGGGTCACATGACCTTGGACATGGTGATATTGGCTTACCCAAAATGAACTGTAACTATTAGGGTTGAGCGACCTTGACCTTTTTGGAGTCGAGCCATGTTTCGCGAAACCCGACTATCTTAAAAGTCGATTCGAGTGGAATCGGCCGATTATCGCGAAAAGTCGGGTATCGACCGAAACCCGAAACCCAATGTAAGTCAATGGGGGAGCATAGTCGGCAGTGAGTGGAGGCCAGGAAATCACCTACACTGCCCATTTTAAAGGCAAAAACATCCATTCTTGTTACAGAAGCTTGTCAATCGTAATTTAGCCTATAATAATTGGAAGGCATTTGAAATTGGGGGTAATTTTCTAAAGTTGTGGGGGGTAGGGCTGGTTCAAGTAATTAGTGGGCCCAGTAAATCTGGACCATGTCACGGCAGTGGAGCAGGGAACGGTAAGTATTTCAACTTTGCAAGTGCTGTGATCCTGAGCAAGCAGGGGGGGCCCACTCATTGGCATTGGCACTGGCACAGGGCCCCTCAAAGTACAGCGGTGTGTTTGCACGGCGGGGGCGCCTCCCACCGGCAGCAACACTTTTGCACACTATGAGAGGCCCTGTGCCAGTGACGTCGCCAACTAGTATTCCTCCCCCCACCTGATGAAGGAACCTGCACTTTCATCTGCACCTTCCTCTTTGTCCCCGTGTAAGGTGGTATGGTATGCGGGAAGGGGGACCTGACTTTCAGCAGGGTCACAATCTTGCAGTGTAGCGTGCACGGGAAATATTGCGTTATGGGTCAATGTACCAGCAGACTCATCTATCACTGGCTGGGCAATGGGCAGGATGAGGAGGAAACACAGATATAGGCCCAAAGAATAAAGTGGGCTAAATGCAGTTCAAAATTGGTAACCCAGGACTAATCAAGGGGCATTGCAGTGGAGGACAACTGGAATGAGAGGCTGACACAGAGAGTAGGCCCAAATCAGTAAGTAGTCGAAATGCAGTTCAAAATTGGCAACAGTAGTAAACAGGCGGCACAGCTTTGTTCAGTGGAGGAGAACAGCAAGGAGTGGCAGACACCGATAGTAGGCCCCAACCCAACTAGTAGGCCAAATGCAGTCTAACATTAACAACTACTTAACGAGAGCCTGAAAATGGAATTTCAGAACAGGAAACCAGGAGAACAGCAAGGAGCGGCAGACACTGTTAGTAGGCCCCAAACCAACTAGTACGCCAAATAAAGTTGTTCCATTTAAGCACTATTTAACAAGAGCCTGAAGATAGAAGCTTAGGAAAGGCAACCTGGAGAACACCTTTGAGCGGAAGACACCGTCTCTACACCCCATACCCAATTTGTAGTCCTAATGCAGTGTAGTTTTCACCAACTACTAAACGAGAGTAGGAAGATCGAAGCAATGTGGACGAAACATGGGGAACACCTTGGAGTGTAACACACCGTCTCTCTACACCCCATACCAAATTTGTAGGCCTAATGCAGTGTAGTTTTCACCAACTACTAAACGAGAGTAGGAAGATTGAAGCAATGTGGATGAAACATGGGGAACACCTTGGAGTGTAACACACCGTCTCTCTACACCCCATACCAAATTTGTAGGCCTAATGCAGTGTAGTTTTCACCAACTACTAAACGAGAGTAGGAAGATCGAAGCAATGTGGATGAAACATGGGGCACACCTTGGGGCGGCAGACACCGTTAGTAGGCCCTACCAAAGTTGTAGCCCCAATGCAGTTTTACAATTCCTAGAGGCTGAAAACAAGACTATTGACGCTCTGCTTTTTTCAAAGGAAGACAGCTGTATTGAGTGGTGCAGACAGACACAGGTAGAAGGCCTTAAACCAAAAATGTGGCTCACTGCAGTTTAAAAAAGGTTACAGGGGTACACAGGCAGCATTGCTCTGGGCAGTGGAGGACAATTTCAATAGTGGACCGCAGACAGACTTTGTACGCCTACTATTAAAAAAAGGATGCTCTATGCAATAAAAAATAGGTTCCAGGGGTACACGGGCAGCAGTGGTCTGGTCAGTGGAGGAGTAGTAGAAAGAACGGGCCGCAGACAGGCTTCTAAGGCCTAACATAATAACATATGGCTGTAGGCACATTATAATTGGTTCCAGGGGTACACGGGCAGCAGTGGTATGGTCAGTGGAGGCCTAGTGGAAGGAGGGACCGCAGACAGGCTTCGAAGGCCTAACATAAAAAAAAATTGGGCTGTAGGCACTTTTAAATAGGTTCCAGGGGTACACGGGCAGCAGTGGTCTGGTCAGTGTAGGAGTAGTAGAAAGAACGGGCCGCAGACAGGCTTCTAAGGCCTAACATAATAACATATGGCTGTAGGCACTTTATAATTGGTTCCAGGGGTACACGGGCAGCAGTGGTCTGGTTAGTGGAGGCCTAGTGGAAGGAGGGACCGCAGACAGGCTTCGAAGGCCTAACATAAAAAAAAATTGGGCTGTAGGCACTTTTAAATAGGTTCCAGGGGTACACGGGCAGCAGTGGTCTGGTCAGTGTAGGAGTAGTAGAAAGAACGTGCCGCAGACAGGCTTCTAAGGCCTAACATAATAACATATGGTTGTAGGCACTTTATAATTGGTTCGAGGGGTACACGGGCAGCAGTGGTCTGGTTAGTGGAGGCCTAGTGGAAGGAGGGACCGCAGACAGGCTTCGAAGGCCTAACATAAAAAAAAATTGGGCTGTAGGCACTTTATAATTGGTTCCAGGGGTACACGGGCAGCAGTGGTCTGGTCAGTGTAGGAGTAGTAGAAAGAACGGGCCGCAGACAGGCTTCTAAGGCCTAACATAACAAAATTGGGCTTTAGGCACTTTTAAATAGTTTCCAGGGGTACACGGGCAGCAGTGGTTTGGTCAGTGTAGGAGTAGTAGAAAGAACGGGCCGCAGACAGGCTTCTAAGGCCTAACATAATAACATATGGCTGTAGGCACTTTATAATTGGTTCCAGGGGTACACGGGCAGCAGTGGTCTGGTCAGTGGAGGCCTAGTGGAAGGAGGGACCGCAGACAGGCTTCGAAGGCCTAACATAAAAAAAAATTGGGCTGTAGGCACTTTTAAATAGGTTCCAGGGGTACACGGGCAGCAGTGGTCTGGTCAGTGTAGGAGTAGTAGAAAGAACGGGCCGCAGACAGGCTTCGAAGGCCTAACATAATAAAATTGGGCTTTAGGCACTTTTAAATAGGTTCCAGGGGTACACGGGCAGCAGTGGTCTGGTCAGTGGAGGAGTAGTAGAAAGAACGGGCCGCAGACAGGCTTCTAAGGACTAACATAATAACATATGGCTGTAGGCACTTTATAATTAGTTCCAGGGGTACACGGGCAGCAGTGGTCTGGTCAGTGGAGGCCTAGTGGAAGGAGGGACCGCAGACAGGCTTCGAAGGCCTAACATAAAAAAAAATTGGGCTGTAGGCACATTTAAATAGGTTCCAGGGGTACACGGGCAGCAGTGGTCTGGTCAGTGGAGGAGTAGCAGAAAGAACGGGCCGCAGACAGGCTTCTAAGGCCTAACATAATAACATATGGCTGTAGGCACTTTATAATTGGTTCCAGGTGTACACTGGCAGCAGTGGTATGGTCAGTGGAGGCCTAGTGGAAGGAGGGACCGTAGACAGGCTTCGAAGGCCTAACATAAAAAAAAATTGGGCTGTAGGCACTTTTAAATAGGTTCCAGGGGTACACGGGCAGCAGTGGTCTGGTCAGTGTAGGAGTAGTAGAAAGAACGGGCCGCAGACAGGCTTCTAAGGCCTAACATAATAAATTTGGGCTTTAGGCACTTTTAAATAGGTTCCAGGGGTACACGGGCAGCAGTGGTCTGGTCAGTGTAGGAGTAGTAGGAAGAACGGGCCACAGACAGGCTTCTAAGGCCTAACATAATAACATATGGCTGTAGGCACTTTATAATTGGTTCCAGGGGTACACGGGCAGCAGTAGACAGGTCAGTGGAGGTCTAGTGGAAGGAGGGACCGCAGACAGGCTTCGAAGGCCTAACATAATAAAATTGGACTGGCTGTAGGCACTTTATAATTGGTTCCAGGGGTACACGGGCAGCAGTAGACAGGTCAGTGGAGGCCTAGTGGAAGGAGGGACCGCAGACAGGCTTCAAAGGCCTAACATAATAAAATTGGACTGGCTGTAGGCACTTTATAATTGGTTCCAGGGGTACACGGGCAGCAGTAGACAGGTCAGTGGAGGCCTAGTGGAAGGAGGGACCGCAGACAGGCTTCGAAGGCCTAACATAATAAAATTGGGCTGGCTGTAGGCAATTTAAAATTGGTTCCAAGGGGTACACGGGCAGCAGTGGTCTGGTCAGCGGAGGCCGATTGTAATGAGTGTCTGCCAGTTAGTAGTCCAAAACAATAAATAAATGTGAATGTCTTGCATTAAAACAAAACGAAAACACTAAAGGGTGCAATCATTAGGTACAGGGGTGGGATCCTCTGCGTAGTTTCAGACCTACTAATTTGGTGCTAAGTGTTTACTTGGGTAAATATAGGACACTGCCCTGACTATGTTAAGTACCATCATACATGTCAACACAATGGCATTGTCAGTGGCAGGAATGGAAGGATGTCAGCGCATAGACTAAACATTGGTGGAAGTGTGAGAGATAACTGTGGAAGTGGTAGAGCAATGTTTGACCTGGGGGTGGGTGAACTCTCTTGTGGCTGGCAGTACAGGCCCAGGGCCCCTCATGTTACAACAGTGTGTCTGACGTTGGGTGCGCACCACCACCGCCGGAGACACTTTATTGTACTATGAGGGACCCAGTGGCAGTGCTGTCGACCAAAAGCGGGCACACCCACCTCTTCAGACAAACGGCACTCTCACGGGTGCTTGCGCCAAGTCGCGATACCACAGCCCCGTGTGGGGAGTTTGGCCATTTAGGGAGGTGTAAACATGTCGTATGCTGGACAATCAGCTGCAGCAAATTAAGACATTGGAAAAGTAATTCACAGTAGTCCACAGGCAAGAGCTTTTCATAGGAAAGCTAGGTGTCGGCCGGGCAAGGTGGGGCAAAAGAATTCAAAATCCATTTGTGGTTCATTTTAATGAATGTTAGATCATCAACATTTTGGGTAGCCAGACGAGTCCTTTTTTCGGTTAATATTGAACCTGCAGCACTGAATACTCTTTCTGATAGGACACTAGCTGCCGGGCAAGCAAGCTCCTGCAATGCATATTCTGCCAATTCTGGCCAGGTGTCTAATTTGGATGCCCAGTAATCAAATGGGAATGACGGTTGAGGGAGAACATCGATAAGGGATGAAAAATAGTTTGTAACCATACTGGACAAATGTTGTCTCCTGTCACTTTCAATTGATGCAGCAGTACCTGTCCTGTCTGCGGTCATAGCAAAATCACTCCACAACCTGGTCAGAAAACCTCTCTGTCCAACGCCACTTCTGATGTGTGCACCCCTAACACTCCTGGTCTGCTGCCCCCCTGGAGCTCGTGTGAGAACGATCACGGGCGCTGTGTGCTGGGAATGCCTGAAGCAAACGGTCAACAAGAGTTGATTGTTTGGTTGCTAATATTAGTTCCAAGTTCTCATGTGGCATAATATTTTGCAATTTGCCTTTATAGCGAGGATCAAGGAGGCAGGCCAACCAGTAATCGTCATCGTTCATCATTTTAGTAATGCGTGTGTCCCTTTTGAGGATACGTAAGGCATAATCCGCCATGTGGGCCAAAGTTCCAGTTGTCAAATCTGCGGTTGTGCTTGGTTGAGGGACAGTTTCAGGCAAATCTACGTCACTTGTGTCCCTCAAAAAACCAGAACCCGGCCTTGCCACGCAACCAATTTCCAGTGCCCCCGGGAAAGCTTCCTCATTAAAAATATACTCATCCCCATCATCCTCCTTGTCCTCAACCTCCTCTTCGCCCGCTACCTCATCCTGTACACTGCCCTGACCAGACAATGGCTGACTGTCATCAAGGCTTTCCTCTTCCTCTGGTGCAGACGCCTGATCCTTTATGTGTGTCAAACTTTGCATCAGCAGACACATTAGGGGGATGCTCATGCTTATTATGGCGTTGTCTGCACTAACCAGCCGTGTGCATTCCTCAAAACACTGAAGGACTTGACACATGTCTTGTATCTTCGACCATTGCACACCTGACAACTCCATGTCTGCCATCCTACTGCCTGCCCGTGTATGTGTATCCTCCCACAAAAACATAACAGCCAGCCTCTGTTCGCACAGTCTCTGAAGCATGTGCAGTGTTGAGTTCCACCTTGCTGCAACGTCTATGATTAGGCGATGCTGGGGAAGGTTCAAAGACCGCTGAAAGGTCTGCATACGGCTGGAGTGTACAGGCGAATGGCGGATATGTGAGCAAAGTCCACTTACTTTGAGGAGCAGGTCGGAGAACCCAGGATAAGTTTTCAATAAGCACTGCACCACCAGGTTTAAGGTGTGAGCCAGGCAAGGAATGTGTTTCAGTTGGGAAAAGGAGATGGCAGCCATGAAATTCCTTCCGTTATCACTCACTACCTTGCCTGCCTCAAGATCTACTGTGCCCAGCCACGACTGCGTTTCTTGCTGCAAGAACTCGGACAGAACTTCCGCGGTGTGTCTGTTGTCGCCCAAACACTTCATAGCCAATACAGCCTGCTGACGCTTGCCAGTAGCTGGCCCATAATGGGACAACTGGTGTGCAACAGTGACAGCTGCCGATGGAGTGGTTGGGCGACTGCGGTCTGTGGAAGAGCTCTTGCTTCTGCAGGAGGACGAGGAGGAGGAGGAGGGGGTGCGAACGCCTACAGCCAACTGTTTCCTAGACCGTGGGCTAGGCACAACTGTCCCGAAATTGATGTCCCCTGTGGACCCTGCATCCACCACATTCACCCAGTGTGCCGTGATGGACACGTAACGTCCCTGGCCATGCCTACTGGTCCATGCATCTGTAGTCAGGTGCACCTTTGTACTCACAGATTGCCTGAGTGCATGGACGATGCGCTGTTTAACATGCTGGTGCAGGGCTGGGATGGCTTTTCTGGAAAAAAGTGTCGACTGGGTAGCTCGTAGCGTGGTTCAGTGTACTCCATCAGGGCTTTGAAAGCTTCGCTTTCAACTAACCGGTAGGGCATCACCTCTAACGAGATTAGTCTAGCTATGTGGGCGTTAAAACCCTGTGTACGTGGATGCGAGGATAAGTACTTCCTTTTTCTAACCAGAGTCTCATGTAGGGTGAGCTGGACTGGAGAGCTGGAGATCGTGGAACTAGCGGGTGTGCCGGTGGACATGGCAGACTGAGAGACGGTTGGAGACGGTATTGTTTCCGCCGGTGCCCTAGATGCAGTATTTCCTCCTACAAAACTAGTGATTCCCTGACCCTGACTGCTTTGGGCTGGCAAAGAAACCTGCACAGATACTGCCGGTGGTGCGGAAAATGGTGGCCTTACAGTGACGGAAGGGATGTTGCGTTGCTGACTAGCTTCATTGGCCGAGGGTGCTACAACCTTAAGGGACGTTTGGTAGTTAGTCCAGGCTTGCAAATGCATGGTGGTTAAATGTCTATGCATGCAACTTGTATTGAGACTTTTCAGATTCTGACCTCTGCTTAAGCAAGTTGAACATTTTTGACAGATGACTTTGCGCTGATCAATTGGATATTGTTTAAAAAATGCCAGACTGCACTCTTCCTAGCATCGGATCCCTTTTCAGGAATTGCAGACTGAGCTTTAACCGGATGGCCACGCTGTCCTCCAACAGGTTTTGGCTTTGACACGCGTTTTGGGCCAGATACGGGCCCGGCAGATGGAACCTGTTGCGATGTTGATGCCTGCTGCGGCCCCTCCTCCACCTCCGCTTCAGAACTACTGCCGCCTGCACCCTGTTCCCCCAATGGCTGCCAATCGGGGTCATCAACTGGGTCATCTATAACCTCCTCTTCTAGCTCGTGTGCAACTTCGTCTGTGTCACCGTGTCGGTCGGTGGTATAGCGTTCGTGACGGGGCAACATAGTCTCATCAGGGTCTGATTGTGGATCAGTACCCTGAGAGGGCAATGTTGTGGTCTGAGTCAAAGGACCAGCATAGTAGTCTGGCTGTGGCTGTGCATCAGTGCACTCCATGTCAGAATCTACTTGTAATGGGCATGGCCTGTTAACTGTTTCACTTTCTAAGCCAGGGACGGTATGTGTAAAGAGCTCCATGGAGTAACCCGTTGTGTCGCCTGCTGCATCCTTCTCTCTTGTTGTTGTTTTTGCTGAAGAGGACAAGGAAGCGACTTGTCCCTGACCGTGAACATCCACAAATGACGCGCTGCTTTTACATTTACCAGTTTCAGAAGAGGAGGCAAAAGAGCTAGAGGCTGAGTCAGCAAGGTAAGCCAAAACTTGCTGTTGCTGCTCCGGCTTTAAACGCGGTTTTCCTACTCCCAGAAAAGAGAGCGTTCGAGGGCTTGTGTAGCCAGACGACGAACCTGGCTCCACAGCTCCAGACTTAGGTGGAATATTTTTTTTCCCACTACCACCTGATGCTCCACTACCACTACCATCATTACCAGCTGACAATGAACGCCCACGGCCACAACCTCTTGCACCAGACTTCCTCATTGTTTTAAAAACTTAACCAAAGTAACTTTATTTGTTGCTGTCAAACAACTTACACGGTGAGCTATAACTTCAGTATGATTTCGATATCCCTTCACAGGTTGGTGAGACCGCAAGGAAAATCAGGCACAATGTTACACACTCTGTTTTCTGTGGCACCAAATCACACAGATGCCACACACGCAGGACTGTCACTCAAGCACAAATGTCAATATTAATCTCCCATATTTTATTTTTTTTCAGGGAGAATTTAGAAACCAAATAAAAAAAAAAAAAGGCTTTCTATGGCCTACTGAGTGAGAGATGGCACACACAGGAGTCAGGAGTGGCACACAAGCCCAGAGGCCAATATTTATCTCCCACTGATTGATTTATTGATTTATTCAGGTAGAATTTAGAAACCAAATCAACCAAAAAAATAAATAGGCTTTCTATGGCCCACTATTTGAGAGAGAGAGATGGCACACCCAGGAGTCAAGACTGGCACACAAGCAGAAAGGGCAATATTAATCTCCCACTGATTTTTTTTTTTCAGGGAGACTTTAGAAACAAAATAAAATAAAATGATTTTTTCAGGAAGAATTTAGAAACCAAATAAAATAAAATGATTTTTTCAGAGAGAATTTAGAAACCAAATAAAAAAAATAGGCTTTCTATGGCCCACTGAGTGAGAGATGGCACATACAGGAGTCAGGAGTGGCACACAAGCCCAGAGGCCAATATTTATCTCCCACTGATTGATTTATTGATTTTTTCAGGTAGAATTTAGAAACCAAATCAACCAAAAAAATAAATAGGCTTTATATGGCCCACTGAGTGAGAGATGGCACACACAGGAGTCAGGAGTGGCACACAAGCCCAGAGGCCAATATTTATCTCCCACTGATTGATTTATTGATTTTTTCAGGTAGAATTTAGAACCCAAATCAACCAAAAAAATAAATAGGCTTTCTATGGCCCACTGAGTGAGAGATGGCACACACAGGAGTCAGGAGTGGCACACAAGCCCAGAGGCCAATATTTATCTCCCACTGATTGATTTATTGATTTTTTCAGGTAGAATTTAGAACCCAAATCAAACAAAAAAAAATAGGCTTTCTATGGCCCGCTGAGTGAGAGATGGCACACACAGGAATCAGGAGTGGCACACAAGCCCAGAGGTCAATATTTATCTCCCACTGATTGATTTATTGATTTTTTCAGGTAGAATTTAGAAACCAAATCAACCAAAAAAATAAATAGGCTTTCTATGGCCCACTATTTGAGAGAGAGAGATGGCACACCCAGGAGTCAAGACTGGCACACAAGCAGAAAGGGCAATATTAATCTCCCACTGATTTTTTTTTTTTTTTCAGGGAGACTTTAGAAACAAAATAAAATAAAATGATTTTTTCAGGAAGAATTTAGAAACCAAATAAAATAAAATGATTTTTTCAGGGAGAATTTAGAAACCAAATAAAAAAAAAAATAGGCTTTCTATGGCCCACTGAGTGAGAGATGGCACACACAGGAGTCAGGAGTGGCACACAAGCCCAGAGGCCAATATTTATCTCCCACTGATTGATTTATTGATTTTTTCAGGTAGAATATAGAACCCAAATCAAACAAAAAAATAAATAGGCTTTCTATGGCCCACTGAGTGAGAGATGGCACACACAGGAGTCAGGAGTGGCACACAAGCCCAGAGGCCAATATTTATCTCCCACTGATTGATTTATTGATTTTTTCAGGTAGAATTTAGAAACCAAATCAATCAAAAAAATAAATAGGCTTTCTATGGCCCACTATTTGAGAGAGGTAGATGGTACACCCAGGAGTCAAGACTGGCACACAAGCAGAAAGGGCAATATTAATCTCTCACTGATTTTTTTTTTTCAGGGAGACATTAGAAGCAAAATAAAATAAAATGATTTTTTCAGGAAGAATTTAAAAACCAAATAAAATAAAATGATTTTTTCTGGGAGAATTGAGAAACCAAATTAAAAAAAAATAGGCTTTCTATGGCCCACTGAGTGAGAGATGGCACACACAGGAGTCAGGAGTGGCACACAAGCCCAGAGGCCAATATTTATCTCCCACTGATTGATTTATTGATTTTTTCAGGTAGAATTTAGAACCCAAATCAACCAAAAAAATAAATAGGCTTTCTATGGCCCACTATTTGAGAGAGAGAGATGGCACACCCAGGAGTCAAGACTGGCACACAAGCAGAAAGGGCAATATTAATCTCCCACTGATTTTTTTTTTTCAGGGAGACTTTAGAAACAAAATAAAATAAAATGATTTTTTCAGGAAGAATTTAGAAACCAAATAAAATAAAATGATTTTTTCAGGGAGAATTTAGAAACCAAATAAAAAAAATAGGCTTTCTATGGCCCACTGAGTGAGAGATGGCACACACAGGAGTCAGGAGTGGCACACAAGCCCAGAGGCCAATATTTATCTCTCACTGATTGATTTATTGATTTTTTCAGGTAGAATTTAGAACCCAAATCAACCAAAAAAATAAATAGGCTTTCTATGGCCCACTATTTGAGAGAGAGATGGCACACCCAGGAGTCAAGACTGGCACACAAGCAGAAAGGGCAATATTTATTTCCCACTGATTGATTTATTGATTTTTTCAGGTAGAATTTAGAACCCAAATCAACCAAAAAAATAAATAGGCTTTCTATGGCCCACTGAGTGAGAGATGGCACACACAGGAGTCAGGAGTGGCACACAAGCCCAGAGGCCAATATTTATCTCCCACTGATTGATTTATTGATTTTTTTCAGGTAGAATTTAGAACCCAAATCAACCAAAAAAATAAATAGGCTTTCTATGGCCCACTGAGTGAGAGATGGCACACACAGGAGTCAGGAGTGGCACACAAGCCCAGAGGCCAATATTAATCTCCCACTGATTGATTTATTGATTTTTTCAGGTAGAATTTAGAATCCAAATCAACCAAAAAAATAAATAGGCTTTCTATGGCCCACTGAGTGAGAGATGGCACACACAGGGATGGCACTCTAGCAGAAATGCCAATCTTAATCTCCCACAAAAAAAAAAAAAAAACAGGGAGTGTCCTACAATTACTATCTCCCAGCAGTAATCTCAGCCAGGTATGGCAGGCAGCAATAAGGAGTGGACTGATGCACAAATGAAATAAAAAGTGTGGACAAACAAAAAAAATAGCTGTGCAGAAAGGAATGAACAAGAGGATTTGTGCTTTGAAAAAAGCAGTTGGTTTGCACAGCGGCGTACAAACAGCAATGCAGCTATCAGGGAGCCTTCTAGGGCAGCCCAATGAGCTACAGCACTGAGAAAAAAAAAAAAAAAAGGTAGCCTCCACTGTCCCTGCAAACCGAAGGTGGTGTTGGACAGTGGAAATCGTTACAGCACAAGCGGTTTGGTGGTTAATGGACCCTGCCTAACGCTATCCCTGCTTCTGACGAAGCGGCAGCAACCTCTCCCTAAGCTCAGATCAGCAGCAATAAGATGGCGGTCGGCGGGAACGCCTCTTTATAGCCCCTGTGACGCCGCAGACAGCAAGCCAATCACTGCAATGCCCTTCTCTAAGATGGTGGGGACCAGGACCTATGTCATCACGCTGCCCACACTCTGCGTTCACCTTCATTGGCTGAGAAATGGCACTTTTAGCATCATTGAAACGCGACTTTGGCGCGAAAGTCGCGTACCGCATGGCCGACCCCACACAGGGGTCGGATCGGGTTTCATGAAACCCGACTTTGCCAAAAGTCAGCGACTTTTGAAAATGAACGACCCGTTTTGCTCAACCCTAGTAACTATCACTAGGGTTGAGCGAAACGGGTCGTTCGTTTTCAAAAGTCGCCGACTTTTGGCAAAGTCGGGTTTCATGAAACCCGATCCGACCCCTGTGCGGGGTCGGCCATGCGGTACGCGACTTTCGCGCCAAAGTCGCGTTTCAATGACGCGAAAAGCGCCATTTCTCAGCCAATGAAGGTAAACGCAGAGTGTGGGCAGCGTGATGACATAGGTCCTGGTCCCCACCATCTTAGAGAAGGGCATTGCAGTGATTGGCTTGCTGTCTGCGGCGTTACAGGGGCTATAAAGGGGCGATCCCGCCGACCGCCATGTTACTGCTGCTGATCTGAGCTTAGGGAGAGGTTGCTGCCGCTTCGTCAGAAGCAGGGATAGCGTTAGGCAGGGTCCATTAACCACCAAACCGCTTGTGCTGTAGCGATTTCCACTGCCCAACACCACCTTCGGTGTGCAGGGACAGTGGAAGCTACATATTTTTTTTTTTCCCCTCAGCGCTGTAGCTCATTGGGCTGCCCTAGAAGGCTCCCTGATAGCTGCATTGCAGTGTGTACGCTGCTGTGCAAACCAACTGCTTTTTTCAAAGCACAAATCCTCTTGTTCCTTCCTTTCTGCACAGCATTCTTTTTTGTTTGTCCACACTTTTTATTTAATTTGTGCATCAGTCCACTCCTTATTGCTGCCTGCCATACCTGGCTGAGATTACTGCAGGGAGATAGTAATTGTTGGACACTCCCTGTTTTTTTTTTTTTTTTTTTTTTTGTGGGAGATTAAGATTGCCATTTCTGCTAGAGTGCCATCCCTGTGTGTGCCATCCCTCACTCAGTGGGCCATAGAAAGCCTATTTATTTTTTTGCTTGATTTGGGTTATAAAATCTACCTGAAAAAATCACTACATCAATCAGTGGGAGAAAAATATTGGCCTCAGGGCTTGTGTGCCACTCCTGACTCCTGTGTGCATCATCACTCACTCAGTGGGCCATAGAAAGCCCATTTCTTTTTTTTTTTGCTTTATTTGGGTTCTAAATTCAACCTGAAAAAATCAATAAATCAATCAGTGGGAGATTAATATTGGCCTTTGGGCTTGTGTGCCAGTCCTAAGCGTGCCATCTCTCTCTCTCAGATAGTGGGCCATAGAAAGCCTATTTATTATTTTTTTTATTGGGTTTATAAATTTTCGCTGGAACAAAAAAAAAAAAAGTGGGAGATTAATATTGGCCTCTGGGCTTGTGTGCCAGTCCTGAGCGTGCCATCTCTCTCACAAATAGTGGGCCATAGAAAGCCTATTTATTTTATTTTTTTTTTGGTTTTATAAATTCTCCCTGAAAAAAAAAAGGGAGATTAATATTGGCCTTTGGGCTTGTGTGCCAGTCCTAAGCGTGCCATCTCTCTCTCTCAGATAGTGGGCCATAGAAAGCCTATTTATTTATTTTTTTATTGGGTTTATAAATTTTCCCTGGAACAAAAAAAAAAAAAGTGGGAGATTAATATTGGCCTCTGGGCTTGTGTGCCAGTCCTGAGCGTGCCATCTCTCTCACAAATAGTGGGCCATAGAAAGCCTATTTATGTTTTTGGTTGATTTGGGTTCTAAATTCTACCTGAAAAAATCACTACATCAATCAGTGGGAGATAAATATTAGCCTCTGGGCTTGTGTGCCACTCCTGACTCCTGTGTGCGTCATCTCTCACTCAGTGGGCCATAGAAAGCCTTTTTTTGTTTTATTTGTTTTCTAAATTCTCCCTGAAAAAATCATTTTATTTTATTTGGTTTCTAAATTCTTCCGGAAAAAATCATTTTATTCTATTATTTTTTTTTCCTAAAGTCTCCCTGAAAAAAGAAAAAAAAACAAATCAGTGGGAGATTAATATTGCCCTTTCTGCTTGTGTGCCAGTCTTGACTCCTGGGTGTGCCATCTCTCTCTCTCTCTCTCCAATTGTGGGCCATAGAAAGCCTATTATTTTTTTAGCTTGATTTGAGTTCCAAAATCTACCTGAAAAAATCACTACATCAATCAGTGGGAGATAAATATTGGCCTCTGGGCTTGTGTGCCACTCCTGACTCCTGTGTGCATCATCTCTCACTCAGTGGGCCATAGAAAGCCTTTTTTTGTTTTATTTGTTTTCTAAATTCTCCCTGAAAAAATCATTTTATTTTATTTGGTTTCTAAATTCTTCCTGAAAAAATCATTTTATTCTATTTTTTTTTTTTCCTAAAGTCTCCCTGAAAAAAAAAAACAGATGCCCTTAATCTGGTAGACTGGGACAATATCCTCAGAAATAAGAATACAGATAATAAATGGGAAATGTTTAAGAACATCCTAAATAGGCAGTGTAAGCGGTTTATACCTTGTGGGAATAAAAGGACTAGAAATAGGAAAAACCCAATGTGGCTAAACAAAGAAGTAAGACAGGCAATTAACAGTAAAAAGAAAGCATTTGCACTACTAAAGCAGGATGGCACCATTGAAGCTCTAAAAAACTATAGGGAGATAAATACTTTATCTAAAAAACTAATTAAAGCTGCCAAAAAGGAAACAGAGAAGCACATTGCTAAGGAGAGTAAAACTAATCCCAAACTGTTCTTCAACTATATCAATAGTAAAAGAATAAAAACTGAAAATGTAGGCCCCTTAAAAAATAGTGAGGAAAGAATGGTTGTAGATGACGAGGAAAAAGCTAACATATTAAACACCTTCTTCTCCACGGTATTCACGGTGGAAAATGAAATGCTAGGTGAAATCCCAAGAAACAATGAAAACCCAATATTAAGGGTCACCAATCTAACCCAAGAAGAGGTGCGAAACCGGCTAAATAAGATTAAAATAGATAAATCTCCGGGTCCGGATGGCATACACCCACGAGTACTAAGAGAACTAAGTAATGTAATAGATAAACCATTATTTCTTATTTTTAGGGACTCTATAGCGACAGGGTCTGTTCCGCAGGATTGGCGCATAGCAAATGTGGTGCCAATATTCAAAAAGGGCTCTAAAAGTGAACCTGGAAATTATAGGCCAGTAAGTCTAACCTCTATTGTTGGTAAAATATTTGAAGGGTTTCTGAGGGATGTTATTCTGGATTATCTCAATGAGAATAACTGTTTAACTCCATATCAGCATGGGTTTATGAGAAATCGCTCCTGTCAAACCAATCTAATCAGTTTTTATGAAGAGGTAAGCTATAGGCTGGACCACGGTGAGTCATTGGACGTGGTATATCTCGATTTTTCCAAAGCGTTTGATACCGTGCCGCACAAGAGGTTGGTACACAAAATGAGAATGCTTGGTCTGGGGGAAAATGTGTGTAAATGGGTTAGTAACTGGCTTAGTGATAGAAAGCAGAGGGTGGTTATAAATGGTATAGTCTCTAACTGGGTCGCTGTGACCAGTGGGGTACCGCAGGGGTCGGTATTGGGACCTGTTCTCTTCAACATATTCATTAATGATCTGGTAGAAGGTTTACACAGTAAAATATCGATATTTGCAGATGATACAAAACTATGTAAAGCAGTTAATACAAGAGAAGATAGTATTCTGCTACAGATGGATCTGGATAAGTTGGAAACTTGGGCTGAAAGGTGGCAGATGAGGTTTAACAATGATAAATGTAAGGTTATACACATGCGAAGAAGGAATCAATGTCACCATTACACACTGAATGGGAAACCACTGGGTAAATCTGACAGGGAGAAGGACTTGGGGATCCTAGTTAATGATAAACTTACCTGGAGCAGCCAGTGCCAGGCAGCAGCTGCCAAGGCAAACAGGATCATGGGGTGCATTAAAAGAGGTCTGGATACACATGATGAGAGCATTATACTGCCTCTGTACAAATCCCTAGTTAGACCGCACATGGAGTACTGTGTCCAGTTTTGGGCACCGGTGCTCAGGAAGGATATAATGGAACTAGAGAGAGTACAAAGGAGGGCAACAAAATTAATAAAGGGGATGGGAGAACTACAATACCCAGATAGATTAGCGAAATTAGGATTATTTAGTCTAGAAAAAAGACGACTGAGGGGCGATCTAATAACCATGTATAAGTATATAAGGGGACAATACAAATATCTCGCTGAGGATCTGTTTATACCAAGGAAGGTGACGGGCACAAGGGGGCATTCTTTGCGTCTGGAGGAGAGAAGGTTTTTCCACCAACATAGAAGAGGATTCTTTACTGTTAGGGCAGTGAGAATCTGGAATTGCTTGCCTGAAGAGGTGGTGATGGCGAACTCAGTCGAGGGGTTCAAGAGAGGCCTGGATGTCTTCCTGGAGCAGAACAATATTGTATCATACAATTAGGTTCTGTAGAAGGACGTAGATCTGGGGATTTATTATGATGGAATATAGGCTGAACTGGATGGACAAATGTCTTTTTTCGGCCTTACTAACTATGTTACTATGTTACTATGTAAAAACAAATCAGTGGGAGATTAATATTGCCATTTCTGCTTGTGTGCCAGTCTTGACTCCTGGGTGTGCCATCTCTCTCTCTCTCTCCAATTGTGGGCCATAGAAAGCCTATTATTTTTTTAGCTTGATTTGGGTTCCAAAATCTACCTGAAAAAATCACTACATCAATCAGTGGGAGATAAATATTGGCCTCTGGGCTTGTGTGCCACTCCTGACTCCTGTGTGCATCATCTCTCACTCAGTGGGCCATAGAAAGCCTTTTTTTGTTTTATTTGTTTTCTAAATTCTCCCTGAAAAAATCATTTTATTTTATTTGGTCTCTAAATTCTTCCTGAAAAAATCATTTTATCCTATTATTTTTTTTCCTAAAGTCTCCCTGAAAAAACAAACAAAAACAAATCAGTGGGAGATTAATATTGCCCTTTCTGCTTGTGTGCCAGTCTTGACTCCTGGGTGTGCCATCTCTCTCTCTCTCTCCAATTGTGGGCCATAGAAAGCCTATTATTTTTTTAGCTTGATTTGGGTTCCAAAATCTACCTGAATAAATCACTACATCAATCAGTCGGAGATAGATATTGGCCTCTGGGCTTGTGTGCCACTCCTGACTCCTGTGTGCGTCATCTCTCACTCAGTGGGCCATAGAAAGCCTTTTTTTGTTTTATTTGTTTTCTAAATTCTCCCTGAAAAAATCATTTTATTTTATTTGGTTTCTAAATTCTTCCTGAAAAAATCATTTTATTCTATTATTTTTTTTTCCAAAAGTCTCCCTGAAAAAAAAAAAGAAAACAAATCAGTGGGAGATTAATATTGCCCTTTCTGCTTGTGTGCCACTCCTGACTCCTGTGTGCATCATCTCTCACTCAGTGGGCCATAGAAAGCCTTTTTTTGTTTTATTTGTTTTCTAAATTCTCCCTGAAAAAATCATTTTATTTTATTTGGTTTCTAAATTCTTCCTGAAAAAATCATTTTATTCTATTATTTTTTTTTCCTAAAGTCTCCCTGAAAAAAAAAACAAAAACAAATCAGTGGGAGATTAATATTGCCCTTTCTGCTTGTGTGCCAGTCTTGACTCCTGGGTGTGCCATCTCTCTCTCTCTCTCTCCAATTGTGGGCCATAGAAAGCCTATTATTTTTTTAGCTTGATTTGGGTTCCAAAATCTACCTGAAAAAATCACTACATCAATCAGTGGGAGATAAATATTGGCCTCTGGGCTTGTGTGCCACTCCTGACTCCTGTGTGCCTCATCTCTCAGTGGGCCATAGAAAGCCTTTTTTTGTTTTATTTGTTTTCTAAATTCTCCCTGAAAAAATCATTTTATTTTATTTGGTTTCTAAATTCTTCCGGAAAAAATCATTTTATTCTATTATTTTTTTTTCCTAAAGTCTCCCTGAAAAAAACCAAAAACAAATCAGTGGGAGATTAATATTTACATTTGTGCTTCAGTGACAGTCCTGCGTGTGTGGCATCTCTCTCATTTGTTGCCACCAACAACAGAGTGTGTAACATTGTGCCTGATTTTCGTTGTGGTCTCACTCACCTGTAAAGGGGTAGCTAAATCATACTGAAGTTATAGCTCACCGTGTAAGTTGTGTGACAGCAACAAATACCGTTAGTTTGTTTACGTTTTTAAAACAATGAGGAAGTCTGGTGGAAGAGGTAGTGGCCGGGGGCGTTCATTGTCAGCTGGTAATGAGGGTAGTGGTAGTGGTGGAGCATCAGCTGGTCGTGGGAAAAAAAATATTGCACCTAAGTCTGGAGCTGTGGAGCCAGGTTCGTCGTCTGGCTACACAAGGCCTCGAACGCTCCCTTTTCTGGGAGTAGGAAAACCGCTTTTAAAGCCGGAGCAGCAACAGCAAGTTTTGGCTTATCTTGCTGACTCAGCCTCTAGCTCTTTTGCCTCCTCTCGTGAAACTGGTAAATGTCAAAGCAGCGCGTCGTTAGTGGATGTTCACGGTCAGGGACAAGTCGCTTCCTTGTCCTCTTCAGCAAAAACAACAACAGAGAAGAATGCAGCAGGCGACACAACGGGTTACTCCATGGAGCTCTTTACACATACCGTCCCTGGCTTGGAAAGTGAAGCAGTTAACAGTCCATGCCCATTACAAGTTGAATCTGACATGGAGTGCACTGATGCACAGCCACAGCCAGACTACTATGCTGGTCCTTTGACTCAGACCACAACATTGCCCTCGCAGGGTAATGATCAAGAATCAGACCCTGATGAGACTATGTTGCCCCATCACGAACGCTATACCACCGACCGACACGGTGACACAGACGAAGTTGCACACGAGCTACAAGAAGAGGTAATAGATGACCCAGTTCTTGACCCCGATTGGCAGCCATTGGGGGAACAGGGTGCAGGCGGCAGCAGTTCTGAAGCGGAGGAGGAGGGGCCGCAGCAGGCTTCAACATCGCAACAGGTTCCATCTGCCGGGCCCGTATCTTGCCCAAAACGCGTGGCAAAGCCAAAACCTGTTGGAGGACAGCGTGGCCATCCGGTTAAAGCTCAGTCTGCAATGCCTGAAAAGGTATCCGATGCTAGAAAGAGTGCAGTCTGGCATTTTTTTAAACAACATCCAATTGATCAGCGCAAAGTCATCTGTCAAAAATGTTCAACTACCTTAAGCAGAGGACAGAATCTGAAAAGTCTCAATACAAGTTGCATGCAAAGACATTTAACAACCATGCATTTGCAAGCCTGGACTAACTACCAAACGTCCCTTAAGGTTGTAGCACCCTCGGCCAATGAAGCTAGTCAGCAACGCAACATCCCTTCCGGCAGTGTAGGGCCACCATTTTCCGCACCACCTGCAGTATCTGTGCAGGTTTCTTTGCCAGGCCAAAGCAGTCAGGGTCAGGGAATCACCAGTTTCGTAGTAGGAAACACTGCATCTATGGCACCGGCGGCAACAATACCATCTCCCACCGTCTCTCAGTCTGCCATGTCCACCGGCACCCCCGCTAGTTCCACGATCTCCAGCTCTCCAGTCCAGCTCACCCTACATGAGACTATGGTTAGAAAAAGGAAGTACTTAGCCTCGCATCCGCGTACACAGGGTTTGAACGCCCACATAGCTAGACTAATCTCGTTAGAGATGATGCCCTACCGGTTAGTTGAAAGCGAAGCTTTCAAAGCCCTGATGGAGTACACTGTACCACGCTACGAGCTACCCAGTCGACACTTCTTTTCCAGAAAAGCCATCCCAGCCCTCCACCAGCATGTTAAAAAGCGCATCGTCCATGCACTCAGGCAATCTGTGAGCACAAAGGTGCACCTGACAACAGATGCATGGACCAGTAGGCATGGCCAGGGACGTTACGTGTCCATCACGGCACACTGGGTGAATGTTGTGGATGCAGGGTCCACAGGGGACAGCAAGTTTGGTACAGTTCTGCCTAGCCCACGGTCTAGGAAACAGTTGGCTGTAGCCGTTCGCACCCCCTCCTCCTCCTCTTCGTCCTCCTGCAGAAGCGAGAGCTCGTCCACAGACCGCAGTCGCACAACCACTCCATCCGCAGCTGCCACTGTTGCACACCAGGTCTCCCATTATGGGGCAGCTACTGGCAAACGTCAGCAGGCTGTATTGGCTATGAAGTGTTTGGGCGACAACAGACACACCGCGGAAGTTCTGTCCGAGTTCTTGCAGAAAGAAACGCAGTCGTGGCTGGGCACTGTAGATCTTGAGGCAGGCAAGGTAGTGAGTGATAACGGAAGGAATTTCATGGCTGCCATCTCCCTTTCCCAACTGAAACACATTCCTTGCCTGGCTCACACCTTAAACCTGGTGGTGCAGTGCTTCCTGAAAAGTTATCCGGGGTTATCCGACCTGCTCCTCAAAGTGCGTGGACTTTGCTCACATATCCGCCGTTCGCCCGTACACTCCAGCCGTATGCAGACCTATCAGCGTTCTTTGAACCTTCCCCAGCATCGCCTAATCATAGACGTTGCAACAAGGTGGAACTCAACACTGCACATGCTTCAGAGACTGTGCGAACAGAGGCGGGCTGTTATGTTTTTGTGGGAGGATACACATACACGGGCAGGCAGTAGGATGGCAGACATGGAGTTGTCAGGTGTGCAGTGGTCGAAGATTCAAGACATGTGTCAAGTCCTTCAGTGTTTTGAGGAATGCACACGGCTGGTTAGTGCAGACAACGCCATAATAAGCATGAGCATCCCCCTAATGCGTCTGCTGATGCAAAGTTTGACGCACATAAAGGATCAGGCGTCTGCAGCTGAGGAAGAGGAAAGCCTTGATGACAGTCAGCCATTGTCTGGCCAGGGCAGTGTACAGGACGAGTTAGCGGGCGAAGAGGAGGAGGAGGATGAGGAGGATGATGGGGATGATTATATTTTTAATGAGGAAGCTTTTCCGGGGCCACTGGAAATTGGTGGCGCGGCAAGGCCGGGTTCTGGTTTTTGGAGGGACACAAGTGACGTGGATTTGCCTGAAACTGCCCCTCAACCAAGCACAACCGCAGATTTGAGAACTGGAACTTTGGCCCACATGGCGGATTATGCCTTACGTATCCTCAAAAGGGACACACGCATAACTAAAATGATGAACGATGACGATTACTGGTTGGCCTGCCTCCTTGATCCTCGCTATAAAGGCAAATTGCAAAATATAATGCCACATGAGAACTTGGAACTAATATTAGCAACCAAACAATCAACTCTTGTTGACCGTTTGCTTCTGGCATTCCCTGCACACAGCGCCCGTGATCGTTCTCACACGAGCTGCAGGGGCCAGCAGACCAGAGGAGTTAGAGGGGCAGAAATCAGAAGTGGCGTTGGCCAGAGGGGTTTTCTGACCAGGTTGTGGAGTGATTTTGCTATGACCGCAGACAGGACAGGTACTGCAGCATCAATTCAAAGTGACAGGAGACAACATTTGTCCAGTATGGTTACAAACTATTTTTCATCCCTTATCGATGTTCTCCCTCAACCGTCATTCCCATTTGATTACTGGGCATCAAAATTAGACACCTGGCCAGAATTGGCAGAATATGCATTGCAGGAGCTTGCTTGCCCGGCAGCTAGTGTCCTATCAGAAAGAGTATTCAGTGCTGCAGGTTCAATACTAACAGAAAAAAGGACTCGTCTGGCTACCCAAAATGTAGATGATCTAACCTTCATTAAAATGAACCACAACTGGATTTCGAAATCTTTTGCCCCACCTTGCCCAGCTGACACCTAGCTTTCCTATGAAAAGGTCTTGCCTGTGGACTATTCTGAATGCCTTTTCCAATCTCGTAATTTTCTGCACCTGATTGTCCAGCATACAACATGTTTACACCTCACTAAATGGCCAAACTCCCCACACGGGGCCGTGGTATCGACACTTGGCGCCAGCACCCGTGAGAGTGCTGTTTGTCTGAAGAGGTGGGTGTGCCCGCTTTTGGTCGACGGCACTGCCACTGGGACCCTCCTAGTACAATAAAGTGTCTCTGGCGGTGGTGGTGCGCACCCAACGTCAGACACACCGTTGTAATATGAGGGGCCCTGGGCCTGTACTGCCGGCCACAAGACAGTTCCCCCCCCCAGCTCAAACAGTGCTCTACCACTTGCAAAATTATCTCACAGCTCCACCAATGTTTAGTCTATGCGCTGACATCCTTCAATGCCTGCCACTGACAATACCATTGTATTGTCATTTTTGTTATGTTAGGCCTTCGAAGCCTGTCTGCGGTCACTCCTTCCACTATGCCTCCACTGACCACATCACTGCTGCCCGTGTACCCCTGGAACCAATTTAAAATTGCCTACAGCCATGTGTTATTATTTTAGGCCTTCGATGCCTGTCTGCGGTCACTCCTTCCACTAGGCCTCCACTGACCACACCACTGCTGCCCGTGTACCCCTGGAACCAATTTAAAATTGCCTACAGCCATGTGTTATTATTTTAGGCCTTCGATGCCTGTCTGCGGTCACTCCTTCCACTAGGCCTCCACTGACCACACCACTGCTGCCCGTGTACCCCTGGAACCAATTTAAAATTGCCTACAGCCATGTGTTATTATTTTAGGCCTTCGATGCCTGTCTGCGGTCACTCCTTACAATATGCCTCCACTGACCACACCACTGCTGCCCGTGTACCCCTGGAACCAATTTAAAATTGCCTACAGCCAGCCCAATTTTTTTATTTTAGGCCTTCGATGCCTGTCTGCGGTCACTCCTTTCACTAGGCCTCCACTGACCACACCACTGCTGCCCGTGTACCCCTGGAACCAATTTAAAATTGCCTACAGCCATGTGTTATTATTTTAGGCCTTCGATGCCTATCTGCGGTCACTCCTTCCACTAGGCCTCCACTGACCGCACCACTGCTGCCCGTGTACCCCTGGAACCAATTTAAAATTGCCTACAGCCATGTGTTATTATTTTAGGCCTTCGATGCCTGTCTGCGGTCACTCCTTACAATATGCCTCCACTGACCACACCACTGCTGCCCGTGTACCCCTGGAACCAATTTAAAATTGCCTACAGCCAGCCCAATTTTTTTATTTTAGGCCTTCGATGCCTGTCTGCGGTCACTCCTTTCACTAGGCCTACACTGACCACACCACTGTTGTCCGTGTACCCCTGGAACCAATTTAAAATTGCCTACAGCCATGTGTTATTATTTTAGGCCTTCGATGCCTGTCTGCGGTCACTCCTTCCACTAGGCCTCCACTGACCACACCACTGCTGCCCGTGTTCCCCTGGAACCAATTTAAAATTGCCAACAGCAATGTGTTATTATGTTAGGGCTTCGATGCCTGTTTGCGGTCACTCCTTCCAATAGTTCTCCACTGACCAGACCAATGCTGGCCGTGTACCCCTGGAACCCAGCTGAAAGTGCATGTAGCCTCCTTTTTTTCTTTGTTTTATATTTAGAAAGCCCAGATGAACTACGCTGTGCAACGGTTCAAGCTACCCAGTCGACATTTCTTTTGCGAGAAAAGCCATCCCAGCCCTCCACCGGCATGAAAAAGTCTGCATTGTCATAGCACTCAGGCAATCAAACAGTAGAAAGGTGCACCTGACAAGAGACGCATGGACCAGTAGGCATGTCCACAAAAAGTTACGTGTCCATTACGGCGCACTGGGTTAATGTGTTGGATGCATGGTCCACAGGGGACAGCCTACAAAGTCTGTCTGCAGTCCCTAATTCCAATTTTCCTCCGCTGACCACACCACTGCTGCCCGTGTACCCCTGGAACCAATTTTACAGTGTCTACAGCCTAACTTTTGTTATGTTAGGCCTACTACGCCTGTCTGCGGTCCCTCCTTCCAATACTCGTCCACTGACCACACCACTGCTGCCCGTGGACCCCTGGAACCTATTTTTAATTGCATAGAGCATCCTTTTTTTAATAGTAGGCGTACAAAGTCTGTCTGCGGTCCACTATTGAAATTGTCCTCCACTGCCCAGAGCAATGCTGCTTGTGTACCCCTGTTACTTTTTTAAGCTGCAGTGAGCCACATTTTTGGGTTAAGTCCTACTACCTGTGTCTGTCTGCGCCACTCAATTCAGCTGTGTTCCTTTGAAAAAAGCTGAGCGTCAATAGTCTTGTTTTCAGCCTCTAGGAATTGTAAAACTGCATTGGGGGTACAACTTTGGTAGGGCCTACTAACGGTGTCTGCCTCCCCAAGGTGTGCCCCAGGTTTCCTCGCCATTGCTTCGATCTTAATGCTCTCGTTTAGTAGTTGTTGGAAACTACACTGCATTAGGCCTACAAATTGGGTATGGGGTGTAGAGAGATGGTGTGTTCCACTCCAAGGTGTACTCCAGGTTGCCTTTCCTGAGCTTCGATCTTCCGGCTCTCGTTTAGTAGTTGTTTGAAACTACGCTGCATTAGGCCTACAAATTGGGTATGGGGTGTAGAGAGATGGTGTGTTCCACTCCAAGGTGTTCCCCAGGTTTCCTCGCCAATGCTTCGATCTTCATGCTCTCGTTTAGTAGTTCTTGGAAACTACACTGCATTAGGCCTACAAATTCGGTATGGGGTGTAGAGAGATGGTGTATTCCACTCCAAGGTGTTCTCCAGGTTGCCTTTCCTGAGCTTCGGTCTTCCGGCTCTCGTTTAGTAGTTCTTGGAAACTACACTGCATTAGGCCTACAAATTGGGTATGGGGTGTAGAGAGATGGTGTGTTCCACTCCAAGGTGTTGTCCAGGTTGCCTTTCCTGAGCTTCGATCTTCCAGCTCTCGTTTAGTAGTTGTTGGAAACTACACTGCATTAGGCCTACAAATTGGGTATGGGGTGTAGAGAGATGGTGTGTTCCACTCCAAGGTGTTCTCCAGGTTGCCTTTCCTGAGCTTCGATCTTCCGGCTCTCGTTTAGTAGTTCTTGGAAACTACACTGCATTAGGCCTACAAATTGGGTATGGGGTGTAGAGAGATGGTGTGTTCCACTCCAAGGTGTTCCCCAGGTTTCCTCGCCAATGCTTCGATCTTCATGCTCTCGTTTAGTAGTTCTTGGAAACTACACTGCATTAGGCCTACAAATTGGGTATGGGGTGTAGAGAGATGGTGTGTTCCACTCCAAGGTGTTCTCCAGGTTGCCTTTCCTGAGCTTCGATCTTCCGGCTCTCGTTTAGTAGTTGTTGGAAACTACGCTGCATTAGGCCTACAAATTGGGTATGGGGTGTAGAGAGAGGTTGCCTTTCCTGAACTTCTATCTTCAGGCTCTCATTAAATTGTGGTTAAACGGAACAACTGCATTTGGCGTACTAGTTGGTTTGGGGCCTACTATCGGTGTCTGCCACTCCTTGCTGTTCTCCTGGTTTCCTGTCCTGAAATTCCATTTTCAGGCTCTCGTTAAGTAGTTGTTAATGTTAGACTGCATTTGGCCTACTAGTTGGGTTGGGGCCTACTATCGGTGTCTGCCACTCCTTGCTGTTCTCCTCAACTGAACAAAGCTGGGCCGCCTGTTTACTACGGTTGCCAATTTTGAACTGCATGTCGACTACTTACTGATTTGGGCCTACTCTCTGTGTCAGCCTCTCATTCCAGTTGTCCTCCACTGCAATGCCCCCTGGTTAGTCCTGTGTTACCAATTTTGAACTGCATTTAGCCCACTTTATTCTTTGGGCCTATATCTGTGTTTCCTCCTCATCCTGCCCATTGCCCAGCCAGTGATAGATGAGTCTGCTGGTACATTGACCCATAACGCAAAATTCCCCATGCACGCTACACAGCAAGATTGTGACCCTGCTGAAAGTCAGGATCCTCTTCCCGCATACCATACCACCTTACATGGGGACAAAGAGGAAGGTGCAGATGAAAGTGCAGGTTCCTTCATCAGGTGGGGGGAGGAATACTAGTTGGCGACATCACTGGCACAGGGCCTCTCATAGTACGCAAAAGTGTTGCTGCCGGTGGGAGGCGCCCCCGCCGTGCAAACACACCACTGTACTTTGAGGGGCCCTGTGCCAGTGCCAATGCCAACGAGTGGGCCCCCCCTGCTTGCTCAGGATCACAGCACTTGCAAAGTTGAAATACTTACCTCTCCCTGCTCCACTGCCGTGACGTGGTCCAGATTTACTGGGCCCACTAATTACTTGAACCAGCCCTACCCCCCACAACTTTAGCCAAATGACCCCCGATTTCAAATGCCTTCCAATTATTATAAGGTAAATTACGATTGACAAGCTTCTTTAACAAGAATGGATGTTTTTGCCATTAAAATGGGCAGTGTAGGTGTTTTCCTGGCCTCCACTCACTGCCGACTATGCTCCCCCATTGACTTGCATTGGGTTTCGTGTTTCGGGCGATACCCGACTTTTCGCGATAATCGGCCGATTCCACTCGACTCGACTTCTAAGATAGTCGGGTTTCGCGAAACACGGCTCGACTCTAAAAAGGTCAAGGTCGCTCAACCCTAACTATCACATCACACGGTATTGCACAGAAAATCAGGAAGAACAATTATAGCCTGTATAGAAAAATATTTAGAATTGAGAGTCCTCAGTGGTTGATACCTTTTAATGGCTAACTGAAAAGATGGTAATAAATTGCAAGCTTTCGAGACTACATACGTCTCTTCATCATTTCTAGCCAGTATAGAAGCAGAGGCAGTAAATGCAGGAGCTTTCTAGTGGTGAATCTGAATAGGGACTGTTGTGAATTCTGCTGTCAAGCTCCCTCCTGTGGTCATGAATGGTACTTCGGCTGGTTATGTCCATGGGCTTCCTCTGGTGGTTGTGAGTGGAGCTGCGGCTTCTGAGTTTTCTTCTACAGGTGACGAGGTTAATTCGTTAGCTGGCTGCTCTATTTAACTCCACTTAGATCATTGCTCCACGCCACCTGTCAATGTTCCAGTATTGGTCTTGCTCTCTCCTGGATCGTTCTTGTTACCTGTCTTCCCAGCTTAAGCTAAGTTACTGCTGGTTTTTCTCTGGTTTGCTATTTTTCTGTCCAGCTTGCTATTTTGATTTTTATCTTGCTTGCTGGAAGCTCTGGGACGCAGAGGGAGCACCTCCGCACCGTGAGTCGGTGCGGAGGGTCTTTTTGCGCTCTCTGCGTGGTCTTTTTGTAGGTTTTTGTGCTGACCGCAAAGTTACCTTTCCTATCCTCTGTCTGTTCAGTAAGTCGGGCCTCACTGTGCTAAATCTATTTCATCTCTGTGTTTGTAATTTTCATCTTTACTCACAGTCATTATATGTGGGGGGCTGCCTTTTCCTTTGGGGAATTTCTCTGAGGCAAGGTAGGCTTTATTTTTCTTCTCTAGGGCTAGCTAGTTTCTTAGGCTGTGTCGAGTTGCATAGGGAGCGTTAGGAGCAATCCACGGCTATTTCTAGTGTGTGTGATAGGATTAGGAATTGCGGTCAGCAGAGTTCCCACGTCTCAGAGCTCGTCCTATATTATTAGTAACTATTAGGTCATTCCGTGTGCTCTTACCCACTAGGTCCATTATTGTCCTAACCACCAGGTCATAACAGTACAGGTGGCCCAAAGTATTAATGCATCTCAATAGAGGGATAAGAGAACTTCTGAGACCATTTTTTTTTCTTTGCACTTTGTTTTGTTTCTCATTTTCCCTAGAAATGTGGGTGGTTCAGGACACAGGTGTAGGTATGGATATTCAAGGTATGTCCTCTTGTGTAGATCATCTCACTGCAAAGGTACAAAACATTCAAGATTTTGTGGTTCAGAATCCGATGTTAGAGCCTAGAATTCCTATGCCTGACTTATTTTCTGGGGATAGATCTAGGTTCTAGAATTTCTAAAATAATTGTAAACTGTTTCTAGCTTTGAAACCCCGCTCCTCTGGTGACCCCGCTCAACAAGTAAAAATCATTATTTCTTTGTTGTGTGGTGACCCTCAAGACTGGGCATTTTCCCTTGCGCCAGGAGATCCTGCATTGCGTGATGTTGATGCGTTTTTTCTGGCGCTTGGATTGCTTTATGATGAACCAAATTCAGTGGATCAGGCAGAGAAAATCTTGCTGGCTTTGTGTCAGGGTCAGGATGAAGCGGAGGTGTACTGTCAGAAGTTTAGAAAGTGGTCTGTGCTTACTCAGTGGAATGAATGTGCCCTGGCAGCAATTTTCAGAAAGGGTCTTTCTGAAGCCCTTAAGGATGTCATGGTGGGATTTCCCACGCCTGCTGGTCTGAATGAGTCTATGTCTTTGGCCATTCAGATCGATCGGCGCATGCGTGAGCGCAAAGCTGTGCACCATCTGGCGGTGTTCTCTGAGCATAGGCCTGAGCCTATGCAGTGTGATAGGACTTTGACCAGAGCTGAACGGCAGGAACACAGACGTTGGAATGGGCTGTGTTTTTACTGTGGTGAATCCACTCATGCTATCTCCGATTGTCCTAAGCGCACTAAGCGGTTCGCTAGGTCTGCTACCATTGGTACGGTACAGTCGAAATTTCTTTTGTCCGTTACTCTGATTTGCTCTTTGTCATCCTATTCTGTTATGGCATTTGTGGATTCAGGCGCTGCCCTGAATTTGATGGACTTGAAGTTTGCTAGGCGCTGTGGTTTTTTCTTGGAGCCCTTGCAGTATCCTATTCCATTGAGAGGAATTGATGCTATGCCTTTGGCCAAGAATAAGCCTCAGTACTGGACCCAATTGACCATGTGCATGGCTCCTGCACATCAGGAGGATATTCGCTTTTTGGTGTTGCATAATCTGCATGATGTGGTCGTTTTGGGGTTGCCATGGCTACAAGTCCATAATCCAGTATTGGATTGGAAATTTTTGTCTGTGTCCAGCTGGAGTTGTCAGGGGGTACATGGTGATGTTCCATTTTTGTCTATTTCGTCATCCACCCCTTCTGAAGTCCCGGAGTTTTTGTCGGATTACCGGGATGTATTTGATGAGCCCAAATCCAGTGCCCTACCTCCTCATAGGGATTGCGATTGTGCTATCAATTTGATTCCTGGTAGTAAGTTTCCTAAGGGCCGACTGTTCAATTTATCTGTGCCAGAGCATGCCGATATGCGGAGTTATGTAAAGGAATCCTTGGAGAAGGGTCATATTCGCCCGTCGTCGTCATCATTGGGAGCAGGGTAATTTTTTGTGGCCAAGAAGGATGGTTCTTTGAGACCTTGTATTGATTACCGCCTTCTTAATAAGATCACAGTCAAATTTCAGTACCCTTTGCCGCTGCTGTCGGATTTATTTGCTCGGATTAAGGGGGCTAGTTCGTTCACCAAGATGGATCTTCGTGGTGCGTATAATCTTGTGCGTATTAAACAGGGCGATGAATGGAAAACAGCATTTAATACGCCCGAGGGCCATTTTGAGTACCTGGTTATGCCATTCGGGCTTTCCAATGCTCCATCAGTATTTCAGTCCTTTATGCATGACATCTTTCGAGAATACCTGGATAAATTCCTGATTGTATATTTGGATGATATTTTGGTCTTCTCGGATGATTGGGAGTCTCATGTGAAGCAGGTCAGAATGGTGTTCCACGTCCTTCGTGCGAATTCTTTGTTTGTGAAGGGGTCAAAGAGTCTCTTTGGTGTTCAGAAGGTTTCATTTTTGGGTTTCATTTTTTCCCCTTCTACTATCGAGATGGACCCTGTTAAAGTCCAGGCCATTTATGATTGGACTCAGCCAACATCTGTGAAGAGTCTGCAAAAGTTCCTGGGCTTTGCTAATTTTTATCGTCGCTTTATCAGTAATTTTTCTAGTGTTGCTAAACCGTTGACTGATTTGACCAAGAAGGGTGCTGATGTGGTCAATTGGTCTTCTGCGGCTGTGGAAGCTTTTCAGGAGTTGAAGCTTCGTTTTTCTTCTGCCCCTGTGTTGTGCCAGCCAGATGTTTCGCTTCCGTTTCAGGTCGAGGTTGATGCTTCTGAGATTGGAGCAGGGGCTGTTTTGTCGCAAAAAAGTTCTGATGGCTCGGTGATGAAACCATGTGCCTTCTTTTCTAGAAAGTTTTCGCCTGCTGAGCGCAATTACGATGTTGGCAATCGAGAGTTGTTGGCCATGAAGTGGGCATTCGAGGAGTGGCGTCATTGGCTTCAAGGAGCCAAGCATCACGTGGTGGTCTTGACGGATCACAAGAATTTGACTTATCTCGAGTCTGCCAAACGGTTGAATCCTAGACAGGCTCGTTGGTCGCTATTTTTCTCCCGTTTTGATTTTGTGGTTTCGAACCTTCCTGGCTCTAAGAATGTTAAGGCTGATGCCCTGTCAAGGAGTTTTGTGCCCGACTCTCCGGGTGTTCCTGAGCCGGTGGGTATTCTCAAAGAGGGGGTAATTTTGTCTGCCATCTCCCCTGATTTGCGGCGAGTGCTGCAAAAATTTCAGGCTGATAGACCTGACCGTTGCCCAGCGGAGAAACTGTTTGTCCCTGATAAATGCACTAGTAGAGTTATCTCTGAGGTTCATTGTTCGGTGTTGGCTGGTCATCCTGGAATCTTTGCCTTTGGCTGAGTTCGCCCTTAATAATCAGGCCAGCTCGGCTACTTTGGTTTCGCCGTTTTTCTGCAATTCTGGTTTCCATCCTCGTTTCTCTTCAGGGTAGGTTGAGTCTTCGGACTGTCCTGGTGTAGATACTGTGGTGGATAGGTTGCAGCAGATTTGGACTCATGTGGTGGACAATTTGACATTGTCCCAGGAGAAGGCTCAACGTTTCGCTAACCGCCGGCGCTGTGTGGGTCCCCGACTTCGTGTTGGGGATTTGGTTTGGTTGTCGTCTCGTTATGTTCCTATGAAGGTTTCCTCTCCTAAGTTTAAGCCTTGTTTCATTGGTCCGTATAAGATTTCTGAGGTTCTCAATCCTGTGTCGTTTCGTTTGACCCTTCCAGCTTCTTTTGCCATCCATAATGTATTCCATAGGTCATTGTTGCGGAGATACGTGGCGCCTGTGGTTCCATCCGTTGATCCTCGTTGGTTGAGGGGGAGTTGGAGTATGTGGTGGAGAAGATTTTGGATTCTCGTATTTCGAGACGAAAACTCCAGTACCTGGTCAAGTGGAAGGGTTATGGTCAGGAAGATAATTCCTGGGTCCTTGCCTCCGATGTTCATGCTGCCGATCTTGTTCGTGCCTTTCATGCGGCTCATCCTGGTCGGCCTGGGGGCTCTGGTGAGGGTTCGGTGACCCCTCCTCAAGGGGGGGTACTGTTGTGAATTCTGGGGCTGAATTCACTCCTGTGGTCACAAGTGGTACTGCAGCTTCTGAGCTTCCTCCCTCAGGTGTTCTGGTGAGCTCGTTAACTGCTTCATTACTTAACTCCGCCTGATGCTGCTATCCTTGCTCCTTGTCAATGTTTCAGTGTTGGATCTGAGCTTCTCCTGATTGTTCCTGTGACCTGCTGCTCTGTATAGCTAAGTGCTTTTTGCTTTTTTGTTGCTTTTTTTCTGTCCAGCTTGTCTTTTGTTTTGCTGGAAGCTCTGAGACGCAAAGGGTGTACCGCCGTGCCGTTAGTTCGGCACGGTGGTTTTTTTTTGCCCCCTTTGCGTGGTTTTGCTTTAGGGTTTTTTGTAGATTGCAAAGTTCGCTTTACTGTCCTCGCTCTGTCCTAGAATATCGGGCCCCACTTTGCTGAATCTATTTCATCCCTACGTTTTGTCTTTTCATCTTACTCACAGTCATTATATGTGGGGGGCTGCCTTTTCCTTTGGGGAATTTCTCTGGGGCAAGTCAGGCCTATTTTTCTATCTTCAGGCTAGCTAGTTTCTTAGGCTGTGCCGAGTTGCCTAGGTAGTTGTTAGGCGCAATCCACAGCCGCTTTTAGTTGTGTTTAGGATAGGATCAGGTGTGCAGTCTACAGAGTTTCCACGTCTCAGAGCTCGTTCTTGTATTTTTGGGTATTTGTCAGATCACTGTGTGCGCTCTGATCGCTAAGCACACTGTGTTTCTGGATTGCCTTCATAACACCTGTCATTAGCAAACATAACACATGACACAAGAACTTCTGTCATGGGCTGCCGAAGTCACAAGTCCCTCTCCAAATAAATAGCGGATATGTTGTCTTTCTGGCGCCATTTTCTCAGCGTAACAGCTCATAGAGGCCATTCCTGCTGCTGTTTCAAGTTGTCATATAGGTAGGATCCTATCTTGTGTGAAATTGACCTTCCAGCATCTAATTAGTATGTGCTAATAGTTTTGTGCAGGCCGAAGTCTGTGTTTCGTACTCAAAATCGTTTGCGCTAATACTGTGTTGCAGTCAGGACTCAGGAGGCCCCCATGTGCTAATAAAAATTATTGTTAGAGGTAATATTCGGGTGCAGCCAGGAGGCCCCATTTGCTAATCAAAATCGTTAGGGATAATAGTGTTGTGCAGTCCGGACTACACATTTCCTACTCAAAATAGTTTGGGCTAATTCTGTGTTGCAGTCAGGACTCAGAAGACCCTATTTGCTAATCAAAATATTGAGATTCAGCCAGGAGGCCCCATTTGCTATTTGCGATTAGTCTATATTCAAAACAGAATTTACCAAATGACTGCAATGAAACAAAGAGTGAAAAAAGGCGTCTGAATACTTTCCATAACCCACTGAACTTATATTTTAGTGAAGTCATTTAACCCCTCATATTGCCAGACGCATCTAATTATGGTGGCTGTTTTGGGCTCAATTTTTTAAATATATGTCTTGGTTCTTATGAATATTTTTGATGTGTGTATTTTAGTTGAAGTTTAATAAACATTAATGGCTTTAATTTGAGCTGTTTATTATTCAGTAGCCTTGATAGACTTGTCAATCAGATTTATTTTAATATTATAATGCAACTTATCCATTAGGATTGTTAATGGAGAGGGTATTTAATTGTAATAATTCCAAATTTAGTAATTATTTTTATTATTATTATTATTATTATTTATTGTTATAGCGTCATTTATTCCATGGCGCTTTACATGTGAGGAGGGGTATACATAATAAAAACAAGTACAATAGTCTTAAACAATACAAGTCATAATTGGTACAGGAGGAGTGAGGACCCTGCCCGCGAAGGCTCACAATCTACAAGTGATGGGTGAGAATACAGTAGGTGAGGATAGAGCTGGTCATGCAGCGGTTTGGTTGATCGGTGTTTACTGCAGGTTGTAGGCTTGTCGGAAGAGGTGGGTCTTCAGGTTCTTTTTGAAGTAAATAAATGAATAAACAATTAGATGCATAAAAAAGATATAAAATACATAAAACCCAAATCTTTCAAAAAGTGAAATTCACATTTGATGCCTTTTACATATTTAGGTTTTTAAAATATCGTTTTTATTTTTTTATTTGTTGTATTTCGGATTGTTAGAAATTTACCTTTTCACTTTAAAAACATGGATTAATAGATGATTAGAACCTTTGAATAGGATTTCTATTTTTGTGCTTATTTGCTCGTGGTCTATTTTATTAGATCATATACGGAGAAAAGCCTGAGCGTTGTGCATCTAAGTGACCTACAAGAAATGTTTTCTTTTGATACAAGCAAGCAATGATTTGCTCCCGATCTGTGCTCCATTATCACTAAATGTACTAAACAAAGAAAAGTTACACATCTTGCAACAATTCCCTTGCTATTTTTTGTGCAATGCACGGTCAAAATAGTGATATTATGAATAGCTAATGTGGTTGTTATGGCTTTAATCTCGCTTACACTCCACATTTCAAGAACTGAGTTTAACTCTTATATCAGTTTAGAAAAGAAACTCGGCTCACCTTTCACTATCAGGATGAAAGAACAATCATCTCCGTTCAAGAATTCGAGTCACCTACATCTAACTTTAAATTATGGAATTTGCAGAATGTACATGTATGTGGAAATTCATGGAAGGGCTGAATTCAAGCACAAGTTGTACTTTTGAACGACATCATTGTTTTTACCATGTCCTGTACTAGAAACCAGGAAAAAAATTCCAAGTGCGAAGAAATTGCAAAAAAAAGTGCAATCCCACACTTGTTTTTTGTTTGGCTTTTTTGCTAGGTGCACTAAATGCAAAAACTGACCTGCCATTATGATTCTCCAGGTCATGACGAGTTCATAGACACCACAAATGTATAGGTCATATTTTATCTAAGTGGTAAAAATAAAATTCCAAACTTTTGTTAAAAAAAAAAATTGCGCAATTTTCCGATACCCGTAGCGTCTCCATTTTTCGTGATCTTGGGTCAGGTGAGGGCTTCTTTTTTGCGTGCCGAGCTGAAATTTTTCAAGATAGCATTTTGGTGCAGATGCATTCTTTTGATCGCCCGTTAATACATTTTAATGATATGTTATGGCGACAAAAAAAAAAGTAATTCTGGTGTTTCGGATTTTTTTTCTCACTACGCCTTTTAGCGATCAGGTTGATCCTTTAATTTTTGTTGATAGATTGGGCGATTCTGAATGAGGCGATACCAAACAAGTGTAGGTTTAATTTTTTTTATTGTTTTATTTTGAATGGGGCGAAAGGGGGGTGATTTAAACTTTTATTTATTTATTTATTTTTTTTTCATATCTTTAAAACTTTTTTTTTACTTTTGCCATGGTTTTATAGTCTCCATGGGAGGCTAGAAGCTAGCACAACTGGATCGGCTCTGCTACATAGGAGAGATCGTCAGATCGCCTCTATGTAGTAGATTTACGGCATTGCTATGAGCGCCGACCACAGGGTGGTGCTCATAGCAATTCGGCATCAACAATCATAGATGTCTCAAGGAGATCTCAGGTTGTCATGCCGATGCATCGCTGACCCCGATCATGTGACGGGGGTCAGCGATGCGCTCATTTCATTTCTTGCCCGATGGCAGGAAGAGGTAGCTAAATGACGCTGTCAGAGGCATTTAACTAGTTAATAGCGGTGGGTGAATCGCACTTTCACCCACTGCTATTGCAGGCACATGCCAGCTGTTCAAAACAGCTGACATGTCCTGGCTTTGATGCAGGCTCACTGACGGAGCCCACATCAAAGCAGGGGATCTGACCTCCTCCATACTAGTACGGCGGAGGTCATGAAGGGGTTAATACTGACCTACAAAGCCATCCATAACCTGTCTCCTCCCTATTTCTCTGAACTAATCTCCCAATCTCTTCCTTCACGTTATCTCTGGTCCTCCCAAGACCTCCTTCTCTCATTCACACTTATTAGTTCCTCGCTTAATTGCCTCCAAAACTTCTCCCGAATTTCCCCCATCTTCTGGAATTCTGTGCCCCAACACATCTGACTATGAACCACATTCGGATCCTTCAGATGGAACCTGAAAACCCATCTCTTCAAGAAAGCCTACAGCCTGCAGTGACCTCCCTGCCTCCTCACCACTACAGAAGCTACCGCCTCAACAACACCAGAGCTCCTGCACCCCTCAACCGACATTATTGGTTTTCGAATGTTTTGTACTAGAAACCGGGGAAAAAATTCCTAGTGCGATGAAATTGTAAAAAAAATGCAATCCCACACTTGATTTTTGTTTGGCTTTTTTGCTAGGTTGACTAAATGCTAAAACTGACCAGCCATTATGATTCTCCAGGTCATGTGGAGTTCATAGACACCACAAATGTATAGGTTATATTTTTATCTAAGTGGCAAAAAAAAATTCCAAACTTTTGCTAAAAAAAAAAAAAATGCTCAATTTTCCGATACCCGTAGCGTCTCCATTTTTCGTGATCTTTGTCAGGTGAGGGCTTATTTTTTGCTTTTTGAGCTGACATTTTTAATCATAGCAATTTGGTGCAGATACATTCTTTTGATCGCCCGTTATTACATTTTAATGATATGTTATGGCGACCAAAAAACCATAATTCTGGCGTTTCGGATTTTTTTCTCACTATGCCGTTTTGCGATCAGGTTAATGCTTTATTTTTTGTTGATAGATCGGGCAATTCTGAACGCGGCAATACCACATAAGTGTAGGTTTGATTTTTTTTTTGTTTTATTTTGAATGGGGAGAAAGGGGGGTGATTTAAACTTTTATTTTTTTTATTTTTTCATATTTTTTTAAACTATTTTTTTTAACTTTTGCCATGGTTTAATAGTCTCCATGGGAGGCTAGAAGCTGGCACAACTGGATCGGCTCTGATACATAGGAGAGATCATCAGATCGCACCTATGTAGTAGATTTACTGCATTGCTATGAGCGCCGACCACAGGGTGGCGCTCATAGCAATTCGGCATCAACAACCATAGATGTCTCAAGGAGATCTCAGAGGTTGTCATGCCGATGCATCGCTGACCCCCAATCATGTGACGGGGGTCGGTGATGCGCTCATTTCTTAACTGATGGCAGGAAGCAGTAGTTAAATGAAGCTGCCAGCGGCATTTAACTAGTTAATAGCGGTGGGTGAGTCGCAATTTCACCCGCCGCTATTGCAGGCACATGTCAGCTGTTCAAAACAGCTGACATGTCCTGGCTTTGATGCAGGCTCACTGCCAGAGCCCACATCAAAGCAGGGGATCTGACCTCCTCCGTACTAGTAGGGCTGTTAAATATTAATTATTCTTATTTTTATTCTGTACCGAGCACATGGTTTCTTGCTGACACTATCAAAAGCTATTTCTGTGTATGTAGCTCAGAGTATAAGTTATCACCATATACAGGGAACACGTGATCTGTGTTGAACATATATAAACGTCTCTTAGGAGGGTGTGGGGGTTTTTGTCACGTGGGACGGTCACCTCCCTGCCTTCATCATCATTCTCCATGGACATGAGACAAGACACGAGGAACAACAGCTGTTAGCTACTCCATGCCATGATGACTTCAGACTTCACACAGACAGATGACTTTTACCATTCAGGACCTTGGGAAAGATGAGTAACAAGACAAGCGCTGATATTTACACATGGACACTCGGTTTGTAACTATTTCATTTACTTTTATGTTTTTGCTGCGATGGTGGATAACTCAATAAACCACTATACTTTCGTCAGAATATCATGACATTATTATTTTAAGAATAATGCACCTGGTTAAGTCTTGATTAGATATTTTTGCGCAATAATGATTTTTAACATTGGCCTAGCCAGCCAGTTTTGTTTTTTTGTGCTATTTTTGCATGAATTTCCTTCAATCTTGCACACGGGGGAAGACAGAAGAGTTCCGCTAGATTGTGCAAGTATTCAGGAATTCCACTTCAAGTCACAAAGAACTCATACAAGAACCTACGAATTACGGAGACTTTAACAGGTGTCAGACAGATTGACAGCAAGCACTGGTAGTGCTGAAGATCGGACGTGCTGAAAATAGCCGTGCTGAAGTCCGGAGCCCAGCGTTGTAAAAGCAAAGGGACTACAAGCTGAGATTTCAAGGTAAGACAAATGGATTTGATTAATTCATATGCTAAATCAAGTCAGATAGAATTTGTAAGTTTGTAGGGATCTAGCTTAGAAATATTTTGGTCTAATTTATTTTCAGAATGCAGAATAGCGAATTTGAAATTAGATTTTAAGCTAATATCTAGGAAAAAAGAAAAAGAGCAACTGAAAAATATCTTACATATGGTTTATGTATTTAACGAGTTTGTTACAGAGAAGTCCAAAAAAGACTGTAGAAAGAATTTCTAAGGAAACTAATGATGTTCCCAAGATTGACTGTAATGGGAAGAGTGAGGAAGATGTTACACACGTGTCTGTGATGACGATGACCACCCAAAGTGACATTGACTTTGAGTCACATGATGAAAAACAAGATGGAGGAAGCGTAGGAGAAACTGACAAAGATGATCTACGAGGGACAGATGTACCATTGCCCTTAAAAATAGAAGACGACTCAGAGGCCCAACTCCAACCTAATTCTAGAAAAATCTTGCTAAAATTATGCAAAACCATTCCTGCATATGATGACAAAATCCATGTGTGCAGAAATTCAGAGATATTTGAGAGTTTTGCTGATAAGTTTGATTTGACTAATGTGCAAAGAAATCAATTGTTTAAAATTTGGATTCCGGGAAATTTTATGAGAAGATTTTCATTAGAAATGCAGAATGATGAGTTCCATGAAAAGATGACTGATGTAGAAAGATTAAGAATTTTGATTTTCAGTGGATTGAAAGAAAATTATCCAGATCTTGATATTCTTCTAAAATTGAAGATTGGCCGGGAAGAATGTACGTTTACTTTTATGGCCATTTTTGAAAGGATTTATAAATTGATCTGTACGAATTTGAATCAACAATCCATGATAAATTGTTTTGTAAACAAGTTTCAATTCTTAAATCCTGTATCTCGTGCAATTGCTTCACAAAAAGATTCTTTATACGAATGCGCAAAATCCCTTGATTTTTCTAGAAAACACGAGAATCTTGAAAGGAAAACACATTTTACTAAGTTTTTGAAACCAGGCAGAATTCAATCTTATCAAAAGCCAAAATCAAAATCTTCAAATCTGATCCAAAATCAAATCTATGAAGTACGAAGAAAATTACATATTTGTTACAAACCCTATGAAGCGATTCAGGAATCTATCAAAGAAATTCCTCTGAAAGGGTTAAATGCTGAAGGCTCAGATCTCTCTGAGATGGCGGAAATTGACAAATGGAAGCAGGTGGGTATCCCAGGGGGAGCTCAGCTGAACACTCCATTATCACAGCTCTTCAAAGAGTCCATAGGGTTAAAAATGACCTTACTAAATAAAGCATTTCAACAGATTATCGACTGAGAGCTACATTTTGGGATAGGAATTGGCTAAAAATGTAATTATATTATATGATGAGTTATACAATGTATTATTTATTAATGTAATTATTTTATTCAATATAATTCTGCAGTTACATATATTAATATAATATACAGTAAATACTGTAGCATATTTACATAGTAACATAGTAACATAGTTAGTAAGGCCGAAAAAAGACATTTGTCCATCCAGTTCAGCCTATATTCCATCATAATAAATCCCCAGATCTACGTCCTTCTACAGAACCTAATAATTGTATGATACAATATTGTTCTGCTCCAGGAAGACATCCAGGCCTCTCTTGAACCCTTCGACTGAGTTCGCCATCACCATCTCCTCAGGCAAGCAATTCCAGATTCTCACTGCCCTAACAGTAAAGAATCCTCTTCTATGTTGGTGGAAAAACCTTCTCTCCTCCAGACACAAAGAATGCCCCCTTGTGCCCGTCACCTTCCTTGGTATAAACAGATCCTCAGCGAGATATTTGTATTGTCCCCTTATATACTTATACATGGTTATTAGATCGCCCCTCAGTCGTCTTTTTTCTAGACTAAATAATCCTAATTTCGCTAATCTATCTGGGTATTGTAGTTCTCCCATCCCCTTTATTAATTTTGTTGCCCTCCTTTGTACTCTCTCTAGTTCCATTATATCCTTCCTGAGCACCGGTGCCCAAAACTGGACACAGTACTCCATGTGCGGTCTAACTAGGGATTTGTACAGAGGCAGTATAATGCTCTCATCATGTGTATCCAGACCTCTTTTAATGCACCCCATGATTCTGTTTGCCTTGGCAGCTGCTGCCTGGCACTGGCTGCTCCAGGTAAGTTTATCATTAACTAGGATCCCCAAGTCCTTCTCCCTGTCAGATTTACCCAGTGGTTTCCCGTTCAGTGTGTAATGGTGATATTGATTCCTTCTTCCCATGTGTATAACCTTACATTTATCATTGTTAAACTTCATCTGCCACCTTTCAGCCCAAGTTTCCAACTTATCCAGATCCATCTGTAGCAGAATACTATCTTCTCTTGTATTAACTGCTTTACATAGTTTTGTATCATCTGCAAATATCGATATTTTACTGTGTAAACCTTCTACCAGATCATTAATGAATATGTTGAAGAGAACAGGTCCCAATACTGACCCCTGCGGTACCCCACTGGTCACAGCGACCCAGTTAGAGACTATACCATTTATAACCACCCTCTGCTTTCTATCACTAAGCCAGTTACTAAACCATTTACACACATTTTCCCCCAGACCAAGCATTCTCATTTTGTGTACCAACCTCTTGTGCGGCACGGTATCAAACGCTTTGGAAAAATCGAGATATACCACGTCCAATGACTCACCGTGGTCCAGCCTATAGCTTACCTCTTCATAAAAACTGATTAGATTGGTTTGACAGGAGCGATTTCTCATAAACCCATGCTGATATGGAGTTAAACAGTTATTCTCATTGAGATAATCCAGAATAACATCCCTCAGAAACCCTTCAAATATTTTACCAACAATAGAGGTTAGACTTACTGGCCTATAATTTCCAGGTTCACTTTTAGAGCCCTTTTTGAATATTGGCACCACATTTGCTATGCGCCAGTCCTGCGGAACAGACCCTGTCGCTATAGAGTCCCTAAAAATAAGAAATAATGGTTTATCTATTACATTACTTAGTTCTCTTAGTACTCGTGGGTGTATGCCATCCGGACCCGGAGATTTATCTATTTTAATCTTATTTAGCCGGTTTCGCACCTCTTCTTGGGTTAGATTGGTGACCCTTAATATAGGGTTGTCATTGTTTCTTGGGATTTCACCTAGCATTTCATTTTCCACCGTGAATACCGTGGAGAAGAAGGTGTTTAATATGTTAGCTTTCACCTCGTCATTTACAACCATTCTTTCCTCACTATTTTTTTAAGGGGCCTACATTTTCAGTTTTTATTCTTTTACTATTGATATTTGTATAAGTAGAGATTATATTAACTGCATTTTTATATATATGGTGAAATAATTAAAATTTACTCCAGTAAAAAAATATTTAGAATTACAATTAAATACATTTATTAAATATATACATATGTATAAGATATCTAAATTATTTTGTTTTGAAATAAATATGAAATTAATCTTTATCTTTCATTTTCCCTTAGAATTTTTCTTTCAAAACAAGGATTGAACAAAAAAATACCTGTTTCATGAATTTATGACTTATTCACACAGGAAGCTATATTAACTGCATGATTTTTATATATTTAACACTTAAAAAATAAATAATATATCTAACAACCTAAAAATGTGTGTACTACATGTTTTTCTGTAACATTATGTTTTTTTTTCCTCCCACTGCATGGTGTGACATATGTGAGTTAAAGATATCATATAGCCTTGTTTTAGTTTTAGGAATTTTCCTCAGCTTTACATGCAAATGGATTCCTGTACCGAAATAGCGTTGGAACATTCAACTCGGGTTTCTTGTAAATGGAGGATTCCTTTCTATAGGTTAAAACATAGTGTTAGATAATATTTGGAGAATATTCAAAGGAATATTAGAATACTAAATTTAATAGATTACAATGCGCATTGATTGATAATTAGGATACAATATATTGGGTTAATATATGTGTATTTTTTGTATGTGAAATATACATTGTGAACGTCTATGTGTGTCACCGTCTGAGTGACAGATGACAGAAGTGTATGGGCAGCTGCTGGGAGTGAACCTAATGCTAAGTGTGTAATGTAAGAGTGACCAGAGCGTGGTATGTGGAATGTGGAATGTGTATGCACAGTTTGACAGAGGCCTTATGATTCATGGTATGTTGGGAGAAAGAAAAAAAAAAAACTTTGTGTTTAATTTAATAATAGCATTCAGTTAAATTATTAGAATATTAAGATATATTTAAATATTATTATTCAACATATATTTCTTGAATGATTATTATTTAATAAGTACAATAATACATCAATATGATTTTTCTCGAAAACCTACATTTAGAATAATTTTTCCAAATTATAATTTTATGATATTCAGTGTTTTTTTTATGGTTACATAGATGAGTACACATCTTCAAACAAATATATGGCACAAGTTGATATGACAGTTATAAAAAGAATTATTTTTCACTTGGGTTTTTACAAATTAATTTTTTCATAAAATAATATTTTTTGATATTAAGGGGGAAATGTGTTTTTGATCCTGATCACATCATCACATTTCATCAATACCTCTTTTTCTCACATTTTAATAAATAAGAAATATTAATAAGGTATTATTGGGTACAATAACAATAAATATTATAAATATCATTTTTTTCTCTAATGAAGGGTATTATATGCAAAGTTGCATAATTTCAATATTTTGGTAATCCAAGGTTATGACAACATTTAGATGATGAAAATATTAAGGGAATGTGTTACTGAGACATAACCTCAGCATTTACAGGTAAAGAAGCTGCGGAGACACCATCACGTGTTTCTCGACGCAAGCAGTGAATAGCCAGGCCTTTCCCCGGGAAGGAAGAACCACGGGAAGGGCAGCATCCTATGAAGGAAAGCCACCTATGCCAAGCATGGTATCCATCCACAGACAGCTGTTTCGGGGTGTTTGCCCCTCATCAGTGTGGAGTAGGAATCTGGATATTAGGAGCAGTGCCTAGTAAAAAGGCTATAAAGGCACAGATGATTGGCCTCGGGGAGACCAAAACATCCAACACTGCGGAGACACCATCACGTGTTTCTCAACGCAGTGATTCCAGAACACTGCCCCCATCCCTTATGGGAAATATGCAGATGCAGGTAAAGAAGCTGCGGAGACACCATCACGTGTTTCTCGACGCAAGCAGTGAATAGCCAGGCCTTTCCCCGGGAAGGAAGAACCACGGGAAGGGCAGCATCCTATGAAGGAAAGCCACCTATGCCAAGCATGGTATCCATCCACAGACAGCTGTTTCGGGGTGTTTGCCCCTCATCAGTGTGGAGTAGGAATCTGGCTATTAGGAGCAGTGCCTAGTAAAAAGGCTATAAAGGCACAGATGATTGGCCTCGGGGAGACCAAAACATCCAACACTGCGGAGACACCATCACGTGTTTCTCAACGCAGTGATTCCAGAACACTGCCCCCATCCCTTATGGGAAATATGCAGATGCAGGTAAAGAAGCTGCGGAAACACCATCACGTGTTTCTCGACGCAAGCAGTGAATAGCCAGGCCTTTCCCCGGGAAGGAAGAACCACGGGAAGGGCAGCATCCTATGAAGGAAAGCCACCTATGCCAAGCATGGTATCCATCCACAGACAGCTGTTTCGGGGTGTTTGCCCCTCATCAGTGTGGAGTAGGAATCTGGCTATTAGGAGCAGTGCCTAGTAAAAAGGCTATAAAGGCACAGATGATTGGCCTCGGGGAGACCAAAACATCCAACACTGCGGAGACACCATCACGTGTTTCTCAACGCAGTGATTCCAGAACACTGCCCCCATCCCTTATGGGAAATATGCAGATGCAGGTAAAGAAGCTGCGGAGACACCATCACGTGTTTCTCGACGCAAGCAGTGAATAGCCAGGCACTGCTCCTAATAGCCAGATTCCTACTCCACACTGATGAGGGGCAAACACCCCGAAACAGCTGTCTGTGGATGGATACCATGCTTGGCATAGGTGGCTTTCCTTCATAGGATGCTGCCCTTCCCGTGGTTCTTCCTTCCCGGGGAAAGGCCTGGCTATTCACTGCTTGCGTCGAGAAACACGTGATGGTGTCTCCGCAGCTTCTTTACCTGCATCTGCATATTTCCCATAAGGGATGGGGCAGTGTTCTGGAATCACTGCGTTGAGAAACACGTGATGGTGTCTCCGCAGTGTTGGATGTTTTGGTCTCCCCGAGGCCAATCATCTGTGCCTTTATAGCCTTTTTACTAGGCACTGCTCCTAATAGCCAGATTCCTACTCCACACTGATGAGGGGCAAACACCCCGAAACAGCTGTCTGTGGATGGATACCATGCTTGGCATAGGTGGCTTTCCTTCATAGGATGCTGCCCTTCCCGTGGTTCTTCCTTCCCGGGGAAAGGCCTGGCTATTCACTGCTTGCGTCGAGAAACACGTGATGGTGTCTCCGCAGCTTCTTTACCTGCATCTGCATATTTCCCATAAGGGATGGGGGCAGTGTTCTGGAATCACTGCGTTGAGAAACACGTGATGGTGTCTCCGCAGTGTTGGATGTTTTGGTCTCCCCGAGGCCAATCATCTGTGCCTTTATAGCCTTTTTACTAGGCACTGCTCCTAATAGCCAGATTCCTACTCCACACTGATGAGGGGCAAACACCCCGAAACAGCTGTCTGTGGATGGATACCATGCTTGGCATAGGTGGCTTTCCTTCATAGGATGCTGCCCTTCCCGTGGTTCTTCCTTCCCGGGGAAAGGCCTGGCTATTCACTGCTTGCGTCGAGAAACACGTGATGGTGTCTCCGCAGCTTCTTTACCTGCATCTGCATATTTCCCATAAGGGATGGGGGCAGTGTTCTGGAATCACTGCGTTGAGAAACACGTGATGGTGTCTCCGCAGTGTTGGATGTTTTGGTCTCCCCGAGGCCAATCATCTGTGCCTTTATAGCCTTTTTACTAGGCACTGCTCCTAATAGCCAGATTCCTACTCCACAATGATGAGGGGCAAACACCCCGAAACAGCTGTCTGTGGATGGATACCATGCTTGGCATAGGTGGCTTTCCTTCATAGGATGCTGCCCTTCCCGTGGTTCTTCCTTCCCGGGGAAAGGCCTGGCTATTCACTGCTTGCGTCGAGAAACACGTGATGGTGTCTCCGCAGCTTCTTTACCTGCATCTGCATATTTCCCATAAGGGATGGGGGCAGTGTTCTGGAATCACTGCGTTGAGAAACACGTGATGGTGTCTCCGCAGTGTTGGATGTTTTGGTCTCCCCGAGGCCAATCATCTGTGCCTTTATAGCCTTTTTACTAGGCACTGCTCCTAATAGCCAGATTCCTACTCCACACTGATGAGGGGCAAACACCCCGAAACAGCTGTCTGGAGTGAGGTTTTCTGGAGCAATCCAGACCCTTTTGCAGAGAATTCTGTTTTTTTCTGTGGTCGTTTGTACCGACAGCTTTGAAGATGAGTTATGTGAGGAACACAATCCGAGTGACGTTGGAGCCATCTATCCGGGCAAGGAACAGCGTGGTCTTTATTGTTCGTGACCTTATTGAGGAAAAGGCTGGAGGAAAGAGAGAAAACATCTTTAGTATCAATGAGTTCCCTAATCAAGGTAACTACGACATTACTTTTATGTCAGAGCATTATTGCCTGAACATCTATGAGTGGTTCCGGAATCATGCCAGAGATCCCTGTTTGAAGGGAGTCAAATGTGAACCACTGTTTGGTCTTCAGGAAAGGCAGGTGACTATCACTGTCTATAACCCCTTTACTGAACCTGCATTGTTGGAGAGCTTCCTCTCACAGTATTGTGACTTTGTTTCAATGGGAGAGAAGCAAGTGAACTGCTTAGGAATCTTTAATTGTCGATACAAGTATCGTGTAAGGTTCAGAAGAGATCCTGGCAGTGTGGGTGGGTTCAGACACCCTCCGGCGAACTTCTCTGTGGCAGGGCATAGGGGTTTCCTGACGTACCCTGGGCAGCCTCTGTTTTGCAGGAGATGTTTCTCTTTTGGACATGTCCAGGCAGACTGCCAGAAGGGGCAGTGTTGCCGAAACTGCAAGAAGGAGGGGCATATGGCTGGTAATTGCCCGATGGCTAAGACCTGTGATGTGTGTGGTAGTAGTGACCACATATATAAGGATTGTCCGCAGAGAGCGCCTAGACGCTCAGAGAGTGAATGGAGAGAGGAGGAGGAGAGAAGGAGGAGGTTGGCGATTATCAGAAAGGAATCTGAAAGAATGGAGAGAGAGGAAAGGAGGGAGAGGGAGAGGGAAAGACGCTCTGTGACTCCAGATGACATTGTGCTAGCACCCCGTGGTACTATGAGTGATGCACAGAAGGAAGATAAGGAGTTTTGGTTGGCGGCAAAAAAAGTAGAGAAGGGGTTTAAGAAGAAGGAAGAAGATCAGGAAGAAGATGAGGAAGAAGATGATGACTCTACTGTGCCTGAAATGTTTTCTCTTGAGGAAGCAATGGATGCAACGGAGGAAGACGTGCGTATTTCTGAAGCTGAGAGCCCTGTGCACCCCTCAGATCCTCAGAATATTAGAGGGCTTTCTTCAGATGAGGACAGGGGTGGGAATAAGTGTCAGAGGGAGGAGGATGGGGAAAGTGATGAGGCATGCACTAGAAAGCCTAAGAGAAAAATTGGGCCGGCTATAAAAAAATGGAGTGAGCACGAAGGGGCTAGTGGTTCAGAGACTTGCTGTTCAGTCCGAATGGCAGAGGAGGACAATGGTGATACTGGGTAAAATGAAAGCTCAGTGGATCTGTTGTTTTTTTTTTTTTCTCTCCTTTCTGTGAGTCTTGACCTTTGTCAAGGGCTTTTTGTGTAATGTGTGTAGTTTTGTGGTAATTTTTGCATTGTTTTTTGTTTTTATAGTATGGGTTTTTCTATAGTTTCTCAAAATGTGAGAGTTTTTAAGAAAGCAAGGAGGAGAGCAGCAATTTTGGATTTTTTAGCTATGCAGAGTGCATCTATTTTTTGTTTGCAAGAATGTGGGATTGTGGATGGTGTGAAAGGGGATGAGTGGTCTTATGGTGCGTCTGTATGGTCTGGTAGTGCAAATAATAGAAATGATGGTGTGGGTATTTTAGTTAAGGGGCAGGAGATGGTTTTGAATAATTATTTGGTGGTGGAGGTGGGGAGGTGTATCTTAGCAAATTTTGAATATAAAAATGCTAAGTTTTGTGTTATCAATATTTATGCGCCAGTAGAAAAAAATGAGCGTAAGTTATTATTTGAAAAAGTGAAGCTTTTTGTTCCAGGAAGAGTGCCTGTGGTGATTGTGGGTGATATGAATTGTGATGTGGGGGGAGTGAATGTGGATGTGTCTGGAAAAGTTTTGCTGGAGTTAGTTACTGACTTTGATTTGAGTGATATGCAGCGTGTGTGTAAGGTTAACCCTTTGTTAGATACCTTTTTTTCTGATAGTGGAAGAGCACAGTCCAGGTTGGATTATTGTTTTATTTCTAAAAATATTATTCCTGTTGGATATAAGCAGGATAGGGTCGTTTTTTCGGACCACGTTTGTGTGTTGTGCGAGTTAGATATTAATGTTAGTGGTGTGTTTGGAAAGGGTTTGTGGAAATTAAATGTGAAATTGTTGGAAAATTAAGCTGTGAGGAAGGAGTATGTGAGAAAGTATGAACAGTGGTGTAAAAGTAAGGAAAGTTTTGGGAATGTTTGTGAGTGGTGGGATTGGGTTAAGAGGCAGACAAAAAAGTTTTTTAAAAGTGTGGGGTATGAATTTGCGGCAATTAAGAGGGAAAAGTTTGTTAAGTTGAATGCCCGTTTATGTTTATTGTATAAATTGAGGGAAGGAGGAATGGAGGTGGAGGAGGGGATAAAAAAGGTTAAAAAAGAAATTAATGAGTTTTTGGAGGAGAAAGGGAAGAGTATTATTTTTAGGGCAAAAATTGATAGAATGGAGCAAGATGAAAGGTGTTCAAGGTTTTTCTTCAAAAAGGTTTTTGGGAAAAAGCAGAGTATGGGTGTTTTGAATGCAGAGGATGGAAGAGAGGTAAGTGGGGAGGATATGTGTGAACATGTGGCTAAGTTTTATGAGGAGCTGTATGCAGTGAAGTGGAGGGATGAGGCTTTGGAGGAGGATGTACTAAGTGTATTAGAAAATAAATTGAGTGAGATGGAAAGAGAGAGAGTGATGGGTGAGGTGACAGATGATGAGGTATGGAAGGTAATGAATAGCATGGCGTTAAATAAGACTCCAGGAGAGGATGGACTTCCTATAGAGTTTTATAGGGTGATGTGGCATGTGATTGGTAAGGATTTTGTGGATATGTGTAAGTATATGTGGTCTAGTATGGAGGTGGCTGAGAGTATGCGTGCAGGGATGGTTGTGTTAATACCTAAAAAAGGAGATTTGAAGAGTTTAAAAAATTGGAGACCGATAACGTTGTTGAATTGCGATTATAAGATCTATGCGAAAGTAATGGCGAATAGGATGCGTGACGTGATAGAGAGTGTGATTGGGGATGAACAGTGTTGTGCAGTGCCTGGGAGACGTATACATGAGTGTGTGTGTATGTTGAGAGATTGTTTGTGGGACTGTATGAGTCGGAAGAAGAGTGTATTTGTTTTGAGTTTGGACTTTGAAAAGGCGTATGATCGGTTATCACATAGTTTTTTGTTCCGGGTATTATTGAGAATGGGGTTTCCGCCTGATTTTGTTTGGAGGGTGAGGAGCTTATATAAAGACATTTATAGTTGTGTTTTGATGAATGGTTCTGTGGGTAGAAGAGTGAATGTTTTTTCAGGTGTGAGACAAGGTTGTCCTTTGTCTCCTGTGGTTTTTATTTGTGCGATTGAACCGTTGCTTTGTATGTTGAGGAAAGATAAAGTGATTAGAGGAGTACAAGTGCCAGGAGGTGGAGGGAGGGAATGGAAGGTTAGTGCTTATATGGATGACGTGTGTGTGTTGTGTGATTCAGAGTATTCTGTGAGGCGGGTGAAGTTATTAGCGTCTATTTTTGTGGTGCGTCAGCATTTAAGGTGAATTGGGAGAAGAGTGAGTGTAAGGTTTTTGGGGGAGGGGTTTTAAGTAAGGATGTAGGAGTGAATGAGGTGACTGGGTCTATTAAGGTTTTGGGGTTGAAATTTTCAGAGAGTTTGGATGGGAAAGAAAGTTGGGATGACGCGAAAGGAAAGGTTGAGCGGAAGCTATGTTTTTGGAAGATGAGAAGTCTTTCGTTTTTTGGAAAAATCTTAGTTATTAAAAGTGTGATTTTGCCTATTTTCTTATATATTGCAGTGGTCTTTCCGCCGGGGTATATGTGTATGAGGGGGTTAAATAGGATTCTGTTTGTGTTTTTGTGGAATTCTAGAATGGAGAGGGCTAGGAGGGAGGTTTTGGTGAAACGTTTAGAAAAAGGTGGGTTGGGTTTTCCAAACCTTGAGGTGTTTTTTGGTGTAAATATTGTGGTTTTTGTGTTGAGGATGATTAGGATGGATGGCAAGTTTTCTTGTCTGTGTAGGTTTTTGTTTGGGGCGTATTTATTTCGTTTGAAGTGGCGAGAGAGGGATCTGAGGTATCCGGTTGCTTTTGACGTGCCTAGATGGTATGTGTGGGTTTATAAATTTTTGGTGAAGTATGAGTTGTGTGATGTGGATGTTAGGTTGTTGAGTAATAAGAAGGCTGTGTATAGGATGATTGAATGTAGAGAGACAGAGTGTGGAATAAACATGGTTAGAGGGAATGATATAGAAAAAGTATGGAAGAAAGTGCGGTTGGACGGTATGACGAATAGGCAGAGTGAGATTGTGTGGCAGTCTTTGCATGGAGTGTTACCAGTTAGAGAATTTCAGAAGAATCGTGGGTTGGGGAGAAGTGATATGTGTCCGAGAGGTGGGTGTGGTGGAAGGGAAAGTGTAATACATGTATTTTGGAATTGTCATTATGCTAGGGAGGTGATTGGAAGAATGGGACCGTTGTGTAAAGAATTGTGTGGTGTGAGCTTGTTATCATTCGAGTTGTTCATGTTTGGCTTGGGAATGTGTGATGGAGTGAAGGAGAGAGTGTTGTGGTTAATAGTTGCATGTATAAAAGAAGTATTATGGGATGTGAGGAATGTGTATGTTTTTAAGAGAAAGGAAATTGTAGTAAAGAATAGTCTAAAAGTGATTTTGGGGAAGATGTATGTGTGTTTTCTATGGGATAAAAGAAGAAGGGGGGAGGTGGATGCCGAAGGGATTTGGAAGGTGAAGAAGTGGAGATACCTTGTAAATATGTCTTGATTTGTTTTTTCTGATGTTGTGTTAAACTGAAATTTTCCGATGATGATGGGAACAGCTTTTGTGTTTTGGATTTGACGCAGCTGTTTGGGATTTTTCTTTGGTCTTGGATTTCTGGACCGTGGATTTTCCCATCTGAGGGAAAAAAAAAAAAAAAAGAAACAGCTGTCTGTGGATGGATACCATGCTTGGCATAGGTGGCTTTCCTTCATAGGATGCTGCCCTTCCCGTGGTTCTTCCTTCCCGGGGAAAGGCCTGGCTATTCACTGCTTGCGTCGAGAAACACGTGATGGTGTCTCCGCAGCTTCTTTACCTGCATCTGCATATTTCCCATAAGGGATGGGGGCAGTGTTCTGGAATCACTGCGTTGAGAAACACGTGATGGTGTCTCCGCAGTGTTGGATGTTTTGGTCTCCCCGAGGCCAATCATCTGTGCCTTTATAGCCTTTTTACTAGGCACTGCTCCTAATAGCCAGATTCCTACTCCACACTGATGAGGGGCAAACACCCCGAAACAGCTGTCTGTGGATGGATACCATGCTTGGCATAGGTGGCTTTCCTTCATAGGATGCTGCCCTTCCCGTGGTTCTTCCTTCCCGGGGAAAGGCCTGGCTATTCACTGCTTGCGTCGAGAAACACGTGATGGTGTCTCCGCAGCTTCTTTACCTGCATCTGCATATTTCCCATAAGGGATGGGGGCAGTGTTCTGGAATCACTGCGTTGAGAAACACGTGATGGTGTCTCCGCAGTGTTGGATGTTTTGGTCTCCCCGAGGCCAATCATCTGTGCCTTTATAGCCTTTTTACTAGGCACTGCTCCTAATAGCCAGATTCCTACTCCACACTGATGAGGGGCAAACACCCCGAAACAGCTGTCTGTGGATGGATACCATGCTTGGCATAGGTGGCTTTCCTTCATAGGATGCTGCCCTTCCCGTGGTTCTTCCTTCCCGGGGAAAGGCCTGGCTATTCACTGCTTGCGTCGAGAAACACGTGATGGTGTCTCCGCAGCTTCTTTACCTGCATCTGCATATTTCCCATAAGGGATGGGGGCAGTGTTCTGGAATCACTGCGTTGAGAAACACGTGATGGTGTCTCCGCAGTGTTGGATGTTTTGGTCTCCCCGAGGCCAATCATCTGTGCCTTTATAACCTCAGCATTTGTCATCAACATATAAAGGCCTTATTCTTATTTTTATTTTTTATTCTCATTTTTATTTTTCATTTTTCATCAACAAGTGAAGGCCTTATTTATATTTTTCATTTTTAATTTTTTCTTCATTTTTATTTTTCATTTTTATTTTTCATCTCAAGAAAAAAATCATTATTTAATAAAGTAATGTCTACAAGCATATTGCTTTATCAAATAAAGTGATCATATGGTTTCATTATATAAGAAATGTTTCAATTCTAAGTTAAATACAACAATTCTTTCACTTATTTATTCATATATATATTCTTATTTTGGTTCATGGCTATACATACTTACATATTATTGGTTTACTGAACATAAATTAATAAAGTTTTAATACTAAATATCAGCACTTGTTACATAAAAGACACACTGACATCTATGGGTTCATAGTAACATAGTAACATAGTAACATAGTTAGTAAGGCCGAAAAAAGACATTTGTCCATCCAGTTCAGCTTATATTCCATCATAATAAATACCCAGATCTACGTCCTTCTACAGAACCTAATAATTGTATGATACAATATTGTTCTGCTCCAGGAAGACATCCAGGCCTCTCTTGAACCCCTCGACTGAGTTTGCCATCACCACCTCCTCAGGCAAGCAATTCCAGATTCTCACTGCCCTAACAGTAAAGAATCCTCTTCTATGTTGGTGGAAAAACCTTCTCTCCTCCAGACGCAAAGAATGCCCCCTTGTGCCCGTCACCTTCCTTGGTATAAACAGATCCTCAGCGAGATATTTGTATTGTCCCCTTATATACTTATACATGGTTATTAGATCGCCCCTCATTCGTCTTTTTTCTAGACTAAATAATCCTAATTTCGCTAATCTATCTGGGTATTGTAGTTCTCCCATCCCCTTTATTAATTTTGTTGCCCTCCTTTGTACTCTCTCTAGTTCCATTATATCCTTCCTGAGCACCGGTGCCCAAAACTGGACACAGTACTCCATGTGCGGTCTAACTAGGGATTTGTACAGAGGCAGTATAATGCTCTCATCATGTGTATCCAGACCTCTTTTAATGCACCCCATGATCCTGTTTGCCTTGGCAGCTGCTGCCTGGCACTGGCTGCTCCAGGTAAGTTTATCATTAACTAGGATCCCCAAGTCCTTCTCCCTGTCAGATTTACCCAGTGGTTTCCCGTTCAGTGTGTAATGGTGATATTGATTCCCTCTTCCCATGTGTATAACCTTACATTTATCATTGTTAAACCTCATCTGCCACCTTTCAGCCCAAGTTTCCAACTTATCCAGATCCATCTGTAGCAGAATACTATCTTCTCTTGTATTAACTGCTTTACATAGTTTTGTATCATCTGCAAATATCGATATTTTACTGTGTAAACCTTCTACCAGATCATTAATGAATATGTTGAAGAGAACAGGTCCCAATACTGACCCCTGCGGTACCCCACTGGTCACAGCGACCCAGTTAGAGGCTATACCATTTATAACCACCCTCTGCTTTCTATCACTTAGCCAGTTACTAACCCATTTACACACATTTTCCCCCAGACCAAGCATTCTCATTTTGTGTACCAACCTCTTGTGCGGCACGGTATCAAACGCTTTGGAAAAATCGAGATATACCACGTCCAATGACTCACCGTGGTCCAGCCTATAGCTTACCTCTTCATAAAAACTGATTAGATTGGTTTGACAGGAGCGATTTCTCATAAACCCATGCTGATATGGAGTTAAACAGTTATTCTCATTGAGATAATCCAGAATAACATCCCTCAGAAACCCTTCAAATATTTTACCAACAATAGAGGTTAGACTTACTGGCCTATAATTTCCAGGTTCACTTTTAGAGCCCTTTTTGAATATTGGCACCACATTTGCTATGCGCCAGTCCTGCGGAACAGACCCTGTCGCTATAGAGTCACTAAAAATAAGAAATAATGGTTTATCTATTACATTACTTAGTTCTCTTAGTACTCGTGGGTGTATGCCATCCGGACCCGGAGATTTTTCTATTTTAATCTTATTTAAAAAAAGAAATTACACCTATGACATAAAAATGTCCAATCACATGAAGAATATGGTTAATAATATACTATCATTTATTATTATTATTATTATTATTATTTTATTTTTCCAAATATAAACTCCATTTTAATATCATTTAATAATTATATGGATATTATTGATTGCTATGGTACGCTATGATATTATAAGTTAGGGAAATTACCAGATTTGGTGTAGAATAGGGAATGAAGACTTCAATCAAGATACTAAAGACGTTAATAAAGATTTTACATTTTTCTAAATTCAATTGATTCTTAAAAGTTACAAGAAGAAAAGCCGTTATCCAGAAGTTCCACAAGGTAACAATGTTCTGATTTCTAAGTAATAATAGACTGTGTCAAATACAATTCATGTCACCACTCACGACTGCAGCATCCATCACTGACAACTGAGTACAGTATCAAAGATGAATTGTGTTATTACGTTTTTATCATGTTCCAGTGGTTTCCTATCACCTATAAGACTTCCATGAAAGCTGGTGAACACTCAGGTAATTGTCAGGACGCTACAACAACCCTGACATGTGTCCTGTGCACTAAGGACTGGTTATGGTGCTATGTTTGGCAAGGAAGAATCAATGTAACCCTTGCTGTGCTGACCAAAGACGTCACACCTGTCCCAAGACCAGCGCGGATGATATGAAGATTCCAGATGATTTCCAAGGCGAGCCAATGTAAGTCCAGGTCTCTAAAGGTGACACTGCACAGATATTAAAGCTACATTTCATCTATGAACTTTGTTTTCTTATCAACATTTGAATTTATGGACTTTGATTGACACATGACACACAGTCTCTACATATCTACATGCTATCAACTATTTCAAAAGACTTATAATAAAGATTGTTTTAAAAGAACCAAGAAGAAGAACCAAGATGACATCAGACCTGAGATGCTTCAAGTAGATATAGGGAAGTATAATAATATATATTTTATATGAATATTAGTCACGGCTTACCATAACATGAAGTTACATATCATTATATTATTGAGAACATATAACAATATTATTGATATTACTATTTATTACATCATTTTGCCAAAGAAGAAAGTAGATTTTATTAATATTTTAATTTGAGGGTTCCAATCAATGTCTGTCACCCTCAAAAGGGGGAATTGTTAAATATTAATTATTCTTATTCTGTACCGAGCACATGGTTTATTGCTGACACTATCAAAAGCTATTTCTGTGTATGTAGCTCAGAGTATAAGTTATCACCATATACAGGGAACACGTGATCTGTGTTGAACATATATAAACGTCTCTTAGGAGGGTGTGGGGGTTTTTGTCACGTGGGACGGTCACCTCCCTGCCTTCACCATCATTCTCCATGGACATGAGACAAGACACGAGGAACAACAGCTGTTAGCTACTCCATGCCATGATGACTTCAGACTTCACACAGACAGATGACTTTTACCATTCAGGACCTTGGGAAAGATGAGTAACAAGACAAGCGCTGATATTTACACATGGACACTCGGTTTGTAACTATTTCATTTACTTTTATGTTTTTGCTGCGATGGTGGATAACTCAATAAACCACTATACTTTCGTCAGAATATCATGACATTATTATTTTAAGAATAACGCACCTGGTTAAGTCTTGATTAGATATTTTTGCGCAATAATGATTTTTAACATTGGCCTAGCCAGCCAGTTTTGATTTTTTTGTGCTATTTTTGCATGAATTTCCTTCAATCTTGCACACGGGGGAAGACAGAAGAGTTCCGCTAGATTGTGCAAGTATTCAGGAATTCCACTTCAAGTCACAAAGAACTCATACAAGAACCTACGAATTACGGAGACTTTAACAGGTGTCAGACAGATTGACAGCAAGCACTGGTAGTGCTGAAGATCGGACGTGCTAAAAATAGCCGTGCTGAAGTCCGGAGCCCAGCGTTGTAAAAGCAAAGGGACTACAAGCTGAGATTTCAAGGTAAGACAAATGGATTTGATTAATTCATATGCTAAATCAAGTCAGATAGAATTTGTAAGTTTGTACGGATCTAGCTTAGAAATATTTTGGTCTAATTTATTTTCAGAATGCAGAATAGCGAATTTGAAATTAGATTTTAAGCTAATATCTAGGAAAAAAGAAAAAGAGCAACTGAAAAATATCTTACATATGGTTTATGTATTTAACGAGTTTGTTACAGAGAAGTCCAAAAAAGACTGTAGAAAGAATTTCTAAGGAAACTAATGATGTTCCCAAGATTGACTGTAATGGGAAGAGTGAGGAAGATGTTACACACGTGTCTGTGATGACGATGACCACCCAAAGTGACATTGACTTTGAGTCACATGATGAAAAACAAGATGGAGGAAGCGTAGGAGAAACTGACAAAGATGATCTACGAGGGACAGATGTACCATTGCCCTTAAAAATAGAAGACGACTCAGAGGCCCAACTCCAACCTAATTCTAGAAAAATCTTGCTAAAATTATGCAAAACCATTCCTGCATATGATGACAAAATCCATGTGTGCAGAAATTCAGAGATATTTGAGAGTTTTGCTGATAAGTTTGATTTGACTAATGTGCAAAGAAATCAATTGTTTAAAATTTGGATTCCAGGAAATTTTATGAGAAGATTTTCATTAGAAATGCAGAATGATGAGTTCCATGAAAAGATGACTGATGTAGAAAGATTAAGAATTTTGATTTTCAGTGGATTGAAAGAAAATTATCCAGATCTTGATATTCTTCTAAAATTGAAGATTGGCCGGGAAGAATGTACGTTTACTTTTATGGCCATTTTTGAAAGGATTTATAAATTGATCTGTACGAATTTGAATCAACAATCCATGATAAATCGTTTTGTAAACAAGTTTCAATTCTTAAATCCTGTATCTCGTGCAATTGCTTCACAAAAAGATTCTTTATACGAATGCGCAAAATCCCTTGATTTTTCTAGATAACACGAGAATCTTGAAAGGAAAACACATTTTACTAAGTTTTTGAAACCAGGCAGAAGTCAATCTTATCAAAAGCCAAAATCAAAATCTTCAAATCTGATCCAAAATCAAATCTATGAAGTACGAAGAAAATTACATATTTGTTACAAACCCTATGAAGCGATTCAGGAATCTATCAAAGAAATTCCTCTGAAAGGGTTAAATACTGAAGGCTCAGATCTCTCTGAGATGGCGGAAATTGACAAATGGAAGCAGGTGGGTATCCCAGGGGGAGCTCAGCTGAACACTCCATTATCACAGCTCTTCAAAGAGTCCATAGGGTTAAAAATGACCTTACTAAATAAAGCATTTCAACAGATTATCGACAGAGAGCTACATTTTGGGATAGGAATTGGCTAAAAATGTAATTATATTATATGATGAGTTATACAATGTATTATTTATTAATGTAATTATTTTATTCTATATAATTCTGCAGTTACATATATTAATATAATATACAGTAAATACTGTAGCATATTTGTATAAGTAGAGATTATATTAACTGCATTTTTATATATACAGTGGGGCAAAAAAGTATTTAGTCAGTCAGCAATACTGCAAGTTCCACCACTTAAAAAGATGAGAGGCGCCTGTAATTTACATCATAGGTAGACCTCAACTATGGGAGACAAACTGAGAAAAAAAAATCCAGAAAATCACATTGTCTGTTTTTTTAACATTTTATTTGCATATTATGGTGGAAAATAAGTATTTGGTCAGAAACAAACAATCAAGATTTCTGGCTCTCACAGACCTGTAACTTCTTCTTTAAGAGGCTCCTCTGTCCTCCATTTATTACCTGTAGTAATGGCACCTGTTTAAACTTGTTATCAGTATAAAAAGACACCTGTGCACACCCTCAAACAGTCTGACTCCAAACTCCACTATGGTGAAGATCAAAGAGCTGTCAAAGGACACCAGAAACAAAATTGTAGCCCTGCACCAGTTTGGGAAAACTGAATCTGCAATAGCCAACCAGCTTGGAGTGAAGAAATCAACAGTGGGAGCAATAATTAGAAAATGGAAGACATACAAGACCACTGATAATCTCCCTCGATCTGGGGCTCCACGCAAAATCCCACCCCGTGGGGTCAGAATGATAACAAGAACGGTGAGCAAAAATCCCAGAACCACGCGGGGGGACCTAGTGAATGAACTGCAGAGAGCTGGGACCAATGTAACAAGGCCTACCATAAGTAACACACTATGCCACCATGGACTCAGATCCTGCAGTGCCAGACGTGTCCCACTGCTTAAGCCAGTACATGTCCGGGCCCGTCTGAAGTTTGCTAGAGAGCATTTGGATGATCCAGAGGAGTTTTGGGAGAATGTCCTATGGTCTGATGAAACCAAACTGGAACTGTTTGGTAGAAATACAACTTGTCGTGTTTGGAGGAAAAAGAATACTGAGTTGCATCCATCAAACACCATACCTACTGTAAAGCATGGTGGTGGAAACATCATGCTTTGGGGCTGTTTCTCTGCAAAGGGGCCAGGACGACTGATCCGGGTACATGAAAGAATGAATGGGGCCATGTATCGTGAGATTTTGAGTGCAAACCTCCTTCCATCAGCAAGGGCATTGAAGATGAAACGTGGCTGGGTCTTTCAACATGACAATGATCCAAAGCACACCACCAGGGCAACGAAGGAGTGGCTTCGTAAGAAGCATTTCAAGGTCCTGGAGTGGCCTAGCCAGTCTCCAGATCTCAACCCTATAGAAAACCTTTGGAGGGAGTTGAAAGTCCGTGTTGCCAAGCGAAAAGCCCAAAACATCACTGCTCTAGAGGAGATCTGCATGGAGGAATGGGCCAACATACCAACAACAGTGTGTGGCAACCTTGTGAAGACTTACAGAAAACATTTGACCTCTGTCATTGCCAACAAAGGATTTATTACAAAGTATTGAGATGAAATTTAGTTTCTGACCAAATACTTATTTTCCACCATAGTATGCAAATAAAATGTTAAAAAAACAGACAATGTGATTTTCTGGATTTTTTTTTCTCAGTTTGTCTCCCATAGTTGAGGTCTACCTATGATGTAAATTGCAGACGCCTCTCATCTTTTTAAGTGGTGGAACTTGCAGTATTGCTGACTGACTAAATACTTTTTTGCCCCACTGTATAGTGAAATAATTAAAATTTACTCCAGTAAAAAAATATTTAGAATTACAATTAAATACATTTATTAAATATATACATATGTATAAGATATCTAAATTATTTTGTTTTGAAATAAATATGAAATTAATCTTTATCTTTCATTTTCCCTTAGAATTTTTCTTTCAAAACAAGGATTGAACAAAAAAATACCTGTTTCATGAATTTATGACTTATTCACACAGGAAGCTATACTAACTGCATGATTTTTATATATATTTAACACTTAAAAAATAAATAATATATCTAACAACCTAAAAATGTGTGTACTACATGTTTTTTTTTTTACATATGTGAGTTAAAGATATCATATAGCCTTGTTTTAGTTTTAGGAATTTTCCTCAGCTTTACATGCAAATGGATTCCTGTACCGAAATAGCGTTGGAACATTCAACTCGGGTTTCATGTAAATGGGTACAGTCGTTTCTATAGGTTAAAACATAGTGTTAGATAATATTTGGGGAATATTCAAAGGAATATTAGAATACTAAATTTTATAGATTACAATGCGCATTGATTGATAATTAGGATACAATATTTTGGGTTAATATATGTGTATTTTTTGTATGTGAAATATACATTGTGAACGTCTATGTGTGTCACCGTCTGAGTGACAGATGACAGAAGTGTATGGGCAGCTGCTGAGTGAACTTATGATAAGTGTGTAATGTAAGAGTGACCAGAGCGTGGTATGTGGAATGTGGAATGTGTATGCACAGTTTGACAGAGGCCTTATGATTCATGGTATGTTGGGAGAAAGAAAAAAAAAAAACTTTGTGTTTAATTTAATAATAGCATTCAGTTAAATTATTAGAATATTAAGATATATTTAAATATTATTATTCAACATATATTTCTTGAATGATTATTAATAAGTACAATAATACATCAATATGATTTTTCTAGAAAACCTACATTTAGAATAATTTTTCCAAATTATAATTTTATGATATTCAGTGTTTTTTTTATGGTTACATAGATGAGTACACATCTTCAAACAAATATATGGCACAAGTTGATATGACAGTTATAAAAAGAATTATTTTTCACATGGGTTTTTACAAATTAATTTTTTCATAAAATAATATTTTTTGATATTAAGGGGGAAATGTGTTTTTGATCCTGATCACATCATCACATTTCATCAATACCTCTTTTTCTCACATTTTAATAAATAAGAAATATTAATAAGGTATTATTGGGTACAATAACAATAAATATTATAAATATCATTTTTTTTCTCTAATGAAGGGTATTATATGCAAAGTTGCATAATTTCAATATTTTGGTGATCCAAGGTTATGACAACATTTAGATGATGAAAATATTAAGGGAATGTGTTACTGAGACATAACCTCAGCATTTGTCATCAACATATAAAGGCCTTATTCTTATTTTTATTTTTTATTCTCATTTTTATTTTTCATTTTTCATCAACAAATGAAGGCCTTATTTTTATTTTTCATTTTTTTCACTTTTTCTTCAATTTTTATTCTTAATTTTTATTTTTCATCTCAAGAAAACATCTTTATTTAATAAAGTAATGTCTACAAGCATATTGCTTTATCAAATATAGTGATCATATGGTTTCATTATATAAGAAATGTTTCAATTCTAAGTTAAATACAACAATTCTTTCACTCATTCATTCATTTATTCATATACATATTCTTATTTTGGTTCATGGCTATATATACTTACATATTATTGGTCTACTGAACATAAATTAATAAAGTTTTAATAATAAATATCAGCACTTGTTACATAAAAGACACACTGACATCTATGGGTTCAAAAAGAAATTACACCTATGACATAAAAATGTCCAATCACATGAAGAATATGGTTAATAATGTATTATCATTTATTATTATTATTACTATTATTATTTTTTTATTTTTCCAAATATAAACTCCATTTTAATATCATTTAATAATTATATGAATATTATTGATTGCTATGGTACGCTGTGATATTATAAGTTAGGGAAATTACCAGATTTGGTATAGAATAGGGAATGAAGACTTCAATCAAGATATTGACGTTACGTTAATAAAGACATTTCATTTTTCTAAATTCAATTGATTCTAAAAAGTCGCAAGAAGAAAAGCCGTTATACAGAAGTTCCACAAGGTAACAATGCTATGATTTCTGAGAAATAATAGACTGTGTCAAATACAATTCATGTCACCATTCACAACTACAGCATCCATCACTGACAACTGAGTACAGTATCAAAGATGAATTGTGTTATTACGTTTTTATCACGTTCCAGTGATTTCCTATCACCTATAAGACTTCCATGAAAGCTGGTGAACACTCAGGTAATTGTCAGGACGCTACAACAACCCTGACATGTGTCCTGTGCACTAAGGACTGGTTATGGTGCTATGTTTGGCAAGGAAGAGTCAATGTAACCCTTGCTGTGCTGACCAAAGACGTCACACCTGTCCCAAGACCAGCGCGGATGATATGAAGATTCCAGATGATTTCCAAAGCGAGCCAATGTAAGTCCAGGTCTCTAAAGGTGACACTGCACAGATATTAAAGCTGCATTTCATCTATGAACTTTGTTTTCTTATCAACATTTACATAGTAACATAGTAACATAGTAACATAGTTAGTAAGGCCGAAAAAAAGACATTTGTCCATCCAGTTCAGCCTATATTCCATCATAATAAATACCCAGATCTACGTCCTTCTACAGAACCTAATAATTGTATGATACAATATTGTTCTGCTCCAGGAAGACATCCAGGCCTCTCTTGAACCCCTCGACTGAGTTCGCCATCACCACCTCCTCAGGCAAGCAATTCCAGATTCTCACTGCCCTAACAGTAAAGAATCCTCTTCTATGTTGGTGGAAAAACCTCTCCTCCACACGCAAAGAATGCCCCCTTGTGCCCGTCACCTTCCTTGGTATAAACAGATCCTCAGCGAGATATTTGTATTGTCCCCTTATATACTTATACATGGTTATTAGATCGCCCCTCAGTCGTCTTTTTTCTAGACTAAATAATCCTAATTTCGCTAATCTATCTGGGTATTGTAATTCTCCCATCCCCTTTATTAATTTTGTTGCCCTCCTTTGTACTCTCTCTAGTTCCATTATATCCTTCCTGAGCACCGGTGCCCAAAACTGGACACAGTACTCCATGTGCGGTCTAACTAGGGATTTGTACAGAGGCAGTATAATGCTCTCATCATGTGTATCCAGACCTCTTTTAATGCACCCCATGATCCTGTTTGCCTTGGCAGCTGCTGCCTGGCACTGGCTGCTCCAGGTAAGTTTATCATTAACTAGGATCCCCAAGTCCTTCTCCCTGTCAGATTTACCCAGTGGTTTCCCGTTCAGTGTGTAATGGTGATATTGATTCCCTCTTCCCATGTGTATAACCTTACATTTATCATTGTTAAACCTCATCTGCCACCTTTCAGCCCAAGTTTCCAACTTATCCAGATCCATCTGTAGCAGAATACTATCTTCTCTTGTATTAACTGCTTTACATAGTTTTGTATCATCTGCAAATATCGATATTTTACTGTGTAAACCTTCTACCAGATCATTAATGAATATGTTGAAGAGAACAGGTCCCAATACCGACCCCTGCGGTACCCCACTGGTCACAGCGACCCAGTTAGAGACTATACCATTTATAACCACCCTCTGCTTTCTATCACTAAGCCAGTTACTAACCCATTTACACACATTTTCCCCCAGACCAAGCATTCTCATTTTGTGTACCAACCTCTTGTGCGGCACGGTATCAAACGCTTTGGAAAAATCGAGATATACCACGTCCAATGACTCACCGTGGTCCAGCCTATAGCTTACCTCTTCATAAAAACTGATTAGATTGGTTTGACAGGAGCGATTTCTCATAAACCCATGCTGATATGGAGTTAAACAGTTATTCTCATTGAGATAATCCAGAATAACATCCCTCAGAAACCCTTCAAATATTTTACCAACAATAGAGGTTAGACTTACTGGCCTATAATTTCCAGGTTCACTTTTAGAGCCCTTTTTGAATATTGGCACCACATTTGCTATGCGCCAGTCCTGCGGAACAGACCCTGTCGCTATAGAGTCACTAAAAATAAGAAATAATGTTTTATCTATTACATTACTTAGTTCTCTTAGTACTCGTGGGTGTATGCCATCCGGACCCGGAGATTTATCTATTTTAATCTTATTTAGCCGGTTTCGCACCTCTTCTTGGGTTAGATTGGTGACCCTATAGTCTAGCACTATAAAAACAGTGGGCAGCCAGGAGATGAGTGGAGGACCTGGTTGTTCAGTGGCAGCAGCAGAAGATGCAGAGTAGAATGAATGGATGGCTCAGGCGAGGAGAAGTCTGCCAGTTGTAGGACCAACAATGGCCACCCTGTCAGCTGCGGGATAGTATAGCATTATAGAACGCAGTGACCAACCAGGAAATATGTGACTGACATTGCTGGGCAGTGTCAGAAGCTGCATTAAAGACAACGATGATGGGGTAGTCATGGAAGAATCTAGTAGTGTGCAGCCATCATATCCAACAGCAGCATACTACAATACATAGTATAAATGACATGATGAACAGGGAGTCAATGCCTGGCTGAGCATGGCCCAATGCACTGACAACAGAAGAATGGTATAGACAATTGACATTAAGGCAGGCAGATGATTTGGCCGATTTAGGCTAGGTTCACACTTGCTTACAGGGTCTTTGTGGATGGCTGAGAATGTGGCATCCCTAGGGGTATTTGCCACAAAAACAGTTACTGACACTAAATACAAATACTAAAATAGCAAGACTGCACTACCACCTCCGGCCAGAAGGGGGAGTTCCAGAGACTCCCCTTGATCCATTCTGGTCTGAGAGAAGAACTGGCAGTTGGGCTAAGGAGCTGAAAGTGAGAGGTCATACAACTGAATTTCTAACAGCCCTATGACGGTTTCCAGGCCCAAATCACCGGCCTGAGGAGAAAAGGGACAGAGAAAAAGGACATTGTGAGAACCGGGTAGCATTAATCACTACCCAGAACAGGCGCAAAGACGGATACCGGATCCGTGGCTGTATTCATTATATATAATACAGCAACCGGAAAAACGTGAGGTGATATCAGCTTCACTAGGGCCGGACGCAGCAACAGACACAGAGTTCAGCGGTACTCCCAGAGGGGGTAAACCGATAAAAGGACTCGGGTTGCTCGTCGAACCAGGACCCGGAGGGGACAGATTGGGCCGGCTGCCAGTTCACATACAGCAGCAGGGCCACACAGAAACTGCATACAATAAGAGGCGAAGACCCCGGCAGGGACAAAGTAACTCAGAGTTCCCATACAGACTCCGGTGACATGACTGGTTGTAAATCCCTTTATGTTGAAGTAAACTGGTTAAACGTTTCAGTGCCTCAGTCTTTCATTTGGACAATAGCTATCTATCCAGGATCAGGATCATCACCGCTGAGAGAACCTGCTGCTGATCAAGTAAGTGCCTGTTCCCTCATGATACCCCTTACACTGTGCATTGCCTGAGGCCACAGCACCGGGTCAAGCCACCCGTGACATCTCCCTCAAGAGACAGACCCCATTGGTCCGGTGCTGGGTACCCCGGTCTCCTGGGCGTCACAATTAGCGTCACGAACAGGATTCAGCCAGCCCGTATACCGGGTATTGTGTGCCGTGATTGGAGCCCAAAATTGTGAAAACTTGGATGAAAAATCTTGAAAATTGACTTTATTAAAGAAAATTCCATTTCCCATTAAAAACTATTGAAAGTGACTTTTCCCCATTGGTTATAATGGAGTAAAGATGGCCGCCATCACCTCATAATCGTTAGGCACGAGACTGTTAATTGAGCTACGCCATTACCTGAGCCCCAGTCTGACTGAAAAACTTCAGAATCCGCCATTACAGAGCGCGTGGCGGGCGGGAGCAGCAGGGGGCGTGTCATTGTGGGCGGCACCAAGCTGAGCGCTCTGACGTCAGAGCAAGGGGAAAACCAATCCTGCTGCACAGCGGAACGAATCTACACTATCCCGACGGAAGCGGAGGACCGGAAGGGTCCGGATTAACTAAGGGGGCACAGTATGTCGCAGCACGGAGACGCCGCAGCACCCGGCGACGCTAATGCAGCTGAAAGACAGAGTGTCGATAGAGAGTCCGGTAGCGCAGCGGTGCAAGGAGTGGCGCCCATCATGCCGGTGCTGATGCCATATACCCCGGGTGGCCCATGGCTTCCAATGTATGAAGGTGAGCCTAATACCCTTGACGATTTCAGAGAAAAGATGCTGGCCCATTTTGACATGTTCCCCGTGGGTGAAGTTCAGCGTGTTAGTCTCCTGATGATGCAGTTAAGTGGCCATGCTAAGCGAGAAGTCACAGCATGGGCAGCTGATCTAAAAGGCACTGTTAAACGCATATTTGCTGGATTAAAAGCTACATTTGAAACCACTGCCGGCAGCAAAGCTAAAGTACGATTCTTTAATTGCAAACAAAAAGTTAATGAGGGCGTGAGAGACTTTGCCTTAAACCTGCAGGAAGCCCTTAAATCACTTACACTGGCTGAACCCATTTTTAACACTGGAGCGGATAAACTGCTAAGAGATCAATTTATTGAGGGACTCTACACCCCTTCTCACCGGGGGCATGTGAGCATGCTTGTTTTTAAGAACCCTGAATTGACATTTGCCCAATTAAAGGAGAGCGCTATACGTCTCCAGCTGGCAGAGGCACCTCGGGATCAGGATCCTGCGCAACCCATGGCAGAGGCTCCTCAACAACAGGGAGTGCCAGTGACATCAGCTATTTCCGGGCCATTGCTAAGCCCCTGGGGCCCAGTACTAATGAGGGTCTTCAACAAAAGCTTGACTCTTTAACTGATGTTGTTGCTTCAATGGCTAAAACCATGCAGGAGATGAGAGGACCCAAGATGGAGTTGGCAAATCGTAGAGAGGATGTTCCATGGATGAGACCCCGGAAATACCCGACATGGAGAGGACGACCCCGCGACCGCTACCAACCGGATGGACAGCCCATTTGCCGTCGTTGCCAGGCCACTTTGCACGAGATTGTGATTTAAAAGGGAATCTCCTGGGAATGCGGGCCGCTTCACAGGAATGAACTTTCAAGGCCCAACACCCTGGCACGACAGGTACATCGGAGGACGACCCATTATCCCTATCGTGCTGGACGGAATTCCCCTCAACGCTTTGCTGGACACAGGTTCCCAGATTTCATCTATACCGTATATCCTTTATAAGAGGTACTGGGCTGATGCAGATATTGATAAAGGGCCCTCTGATGTTGAACTAGATATATGGGCCAGTAATGGTAAGTTGGTACCAAAACTAGGATTCAGGGAGATGACCATAAAGATTGGTAAAGTAGAATTGAAGAAACAGGGTATAATTGTTGTTGATGTTGACCGGCGGAACTGTGAACCAACTGTATTGATAGGAATGAATGTGTTAGAGAACTGCTTTGCCGAAGTTATTTCTGTCTTACAGCAAATTGCTGAAACTGCCCAATCCTACCAGCAGAGAGTTCTCCGGAGGGAAATAAAAGTATTGATGTTAAGGCAACAGGTAGAAGTTGCAGGTGGAGAAATCGGCAGTGTGAGGGTAAGTGATCCAACGTCTATTGTAATCCCACCAAAAACAGAAATGCTGGTATGGTGTAGAGCAGCCATTGGTACTAAGGGACAAGATTATCAAGCCTTAATAGAACCAGTGTACACCGACAGCAGGCCCACTATACTCACAGCACGAGGGGTAGTCGAGGTACACCGGGGACGAGTGCCGGTACGACTTTTGAACTGTGGAGAGGAAGAGGTCACTTTGCCAAGGTATGCTACAGTGGCAAAGCTATATACTGTTGACAACAATGCCATCACAACCATTGAGCCCTTAGAACCAACCTGTCAGGTGGAAGTCAACGGCTCAGATGGAGAATTGGAGGATTGGTGCCAACAGCTACACGTGGGCATAAATTCAACACCTACCCATCAAAAACAAGGGGTGTATAGGCTAGTGACGGAATATGAAAAAGTCTTCAGTAAACACCCATTGGACTTCGGACGGATAGAAGGGGTAGAACACACAATCCCCACCGGTGACCATCCCCCAATAAAAGAAAGATATAGACCCATACCGCCCGCTCACTATCAATGTGCAAAAGATATGCTGAGGGAGATGAAACAGGCCGGGGTAATAAGAGACAGCTGTAGCCCCTGGGTGGCCCCTCTAGTGATTGTCAAAAAAAGGACGGAACCATGAGAATGTGCATAGACTACCGGCGGATTAATAACATCACCCATAAAGATGCCTACCCCTTGCCTAGGATAGAAGAGTCCTTGACTGCTTTGAAATCTGCTAACTATTTTTCCACCTTAGACTTAACAAGCGGGTATTGGCAAGTCCCTGTGGCTGAGAGAGATAAGGAAAAGACGGCATTCACCACACCAATGGGTCTATGTGAATTTAATCGCATGCCATTCGGACTCTGCAACGCATCCGGTACCTTCCAGCGGCTGATGGAATGCTGCCTCGGACACAAGAACTTCGAGACCGTCCTCCTGTACCTAGATGATGTGATCGTCTACTCAAAGACTTACGAACAACACTTAAAAGACCTGGAAAAAGTGTTCGAAGCCTTTTCCCGGTATGGCATGAAAATCAAGCCATCCAAATGTCACCTTCTCAAGCCAAAGGTACAGTACCTGGGACACATCGTGAGTTCGGAGGGAGTAGCACTGGATCCCGAGAAAATAAGCGCCATAAGGGATTGGCCAAGACCTACCAACGCAAAAGAAGTGAGGCAATTCCTGGGATTGGTGGGTTACTATCGCAGATTTATAAAAGGATTTACCAAGTTGGCAGCACCCTTGCAAGACGCCTTGCAAGACGCCTTGGTAGGGCAGACGAAGAAACCTTCAAACTGAACCCCTCCTTTTCAGTGGAACGACGAAAGGGAAGACTCCTTTGAACAACTAAAGAAGGCACTAACCGGAGAAGAGGTTCTGGCATACCCAGATTACCATTAACCTTTCATCCTCTACACCAGTGTTCCCCAACTCCGGTCCTCAAGAGCCACCAACAGGTCATGTTTTGAGGATTTCCTTAGTATTGCACAGGTGATTGAATTCTTGCCTGTCCAGGTGATGCAATTATCACCTGTCCGATACTAAGGAAATCCTGAAAACATGACCTGTTGGTGGCTCTTGAGGACCGGAGTTGGGGAACACTGCTCTACACCGATGCCAGTAATGTGGGACTAGGAGCGGCGTTGTCACAAAAGCAAGAAGGCCGGGAGAAATTCATCGCCTTTGCAAGTAGAAAGCTCCGGCCAACTGAAAGAAATTCAGAAAATTACAGCTCCTTCAAATTGGAACTACTGGCAGTAGTTTGGGCTGTGACTGAACGTTTCAAACACTATCTGGCCGCTGCAGAATTTATTGTCTATACTGACAACAATCCGTTGACCCATCTGGACACAGCCAAATTAGGTGCGTTAGAACAGCGATGGATAGTCCGGTTATCTAATTACAACTTCATAATCAAGTATCGAGCAGGTCGCAAGAATGGAAATGCCGATGCCCTATCCCGGATGTCACACTTGAGAGATGTAGAAGAAGAAACTGGGGAGCTTGAAGAAATTGAACTACCAGCCTTCCATCATCCCAAGGCAAAACATCATCAGTCAAGTACCTATCAGAAACAACAAGAGGTGAATTTTAATCCGTTAGCACACCATAGATGGGCTGACACCCAAGACAGCAATCCTGATGTGAAGTTGGTGAAGGAACTGCTGACTGAGCAAAGTGCATATCCTGATGAGGATGCCCCAGAAGAGACGCATCAACTCTGGAAAGAGAGAGGCAAAATGTTCCTGTATCAAGGGAAGCTCTGTAGAAGGTACACCAATCCGAAAACACATGAATTGGTTTGGCAGATTATCGTGCCTAAACAAGATGTGAAGATGGTCCTCGAAGCTTACCATAATGGTGCTGGTCACTTCGGTTGGAAAAAGTTAGAAGTACTTCTAAGATAAAGATTTTATTGGGTCGGGATGAGAAAATCAATCGAACAGTGGTGCAGAAATTGTGGCCCGTGCAACCTCAGAAGAAACGATCAAAAGAACCAAAGAGCACCACTGCAGCCCATAATCACCAAACAACCACTTGAACTTGTAGCCATGGACCACGTGAAGTTGACACCAAGCCGGTCCGGCTATGTCTATTCCTTGACCATCGTGGACCATTATTCACGCTTCTTGGTAGTAGTACCCGTAAAAGATCTGACAGCAAAAACAGCAGCCAAAGCGTTCCAAACGTACTTTTGTAGACCCCATGGATATCCGGAACAGGTTCTCACCGACCAAGGTACAGCCTTTGAATCAGAGATCTTCAGAGAATTCTGTAATATGTATGGTTGCAAAAAGATCCGGACGACGGCCTATCATCCACAAACAAACGGCTTATGCGAGAAGATGAACCATATTGTAATAGACCTACTAAAGACTTTACCTGAGACAGAAAGGAATCAATGGCCAGAGAAATTGCCTGACTTGGTGGATCTGTATAATCATGTCCCGGTGAGCTCCACCAACTGCACCCCAGCTTACCTTATGCGTGCAATTACCAATCGATCTAGAAATGGGAATTCTGAAACCAGACGCAGAAGTTCAAGACTCCAATTGGGATATCATACGGAAAAAGCAGTATCGCCAAGTGCAAGAGAGTGTGGAAAGAAGCCTTCAGCAAACTAGAGAAAGACAAGAGCGAACTTTCAACCAGAATGCTCTAGCGACCCCATTAAGACCGGGTGATCAAGTGCTCAAGAGAAATCGTCGAACCAATAAACTAGACAATCAGTGGGAAGCCGTACCCTACACAGTTTTACCAACAAGAATGGATAATCCTAAAATGTGTCTCATTAGCAAAAACGGAGGCTTAACATCTGTATTAGTGTCAAGAGACAATCTTAAATTGTGTCCGGAAGCATTGAAAGAGCCCGAAGTTGTCCAGCCAGAACCAGAAGTTATTCAACCCATTTAGGTTCAACCAGTAAAGGAAAAAGAAGAGGAAATGTATCACACCTGTATAGGAGACTTTCCCAAAACCCTACTAACATACCATGGTGCAGTAGTGGTTCCCATGGTGGCCTTTTACCCAACACCGAACCCAATACCAGAAGTCCCAAGACAGGAAGAGGCTGACCCCGTACTACAGGAGGTTCCAGGCCAGGAAGAACAGATTCCTGATCAGAGTAATCCCATTCACGGTGGACTTGCCAACTCCATAGTCATGGAATTATCTTTAGCAGAGTGGGCAGATACTACATCCGCAGTAGACAGTAGTACACCACATGAAGAGATACCGCTATTACGTAGATCACAGCGTAGTACCCAGGGTCAATTACCGGCCAGGTATGCAGATTACCAACTATAAAACTATAGTCATTGTTATCATTCTGCAACGTTTAAGCCCAGTGCCTACAGAGACTTGTCTGTATGAACTTCTTGCATATTCTTGAACTTGTTATCAACCCGGAGGCACTAAATCAAAGCTCCAGAAAGACTGCTTTTTGAACTTTGCTTTTTGCTCTTTTTGAACTTTCTTTAGACTTTATATTGACAACTCTGTTGGAAAAAATGGAACTAAATTCCTGGACACAAAGTGCAGTGCCTTTCCTAGTACCTTCAAGGATAGAACTGTATTAATGGACGCTATTTGAAGTGACTTTTTACAGAACTCTATTTTTGTTTCCTTGAGTGGTTTTTGTAACTTTTCATTTTTAAGACTCTGTACATATTAATTGTTATTTCAAAATGTTATCGTCCCACAGTCCCGGAGTACTGTTCTTTTACTAAGGGGGAATGTGGCACCCCTAGGGGTATTTGCCACAAAAACAGTTACTGACACTAAATACAAATACTAAAATAGCAAGACTGCACTACCACCTCCGGCCAGAAGGGGGAGTTCCAGAGACTCCCCTTGATCCATTCTGGTCTGAGAGAAGAACTGGCAGTTGGGCTAAGGAGCTGAAAGTGAGAGGTCATACAGCTGAATTTCTAACAGCCCTATGACGGTTTCCAGGCCCAAATCACCGGCCTGAGGAGAAAAGGGATGGAGAAAAAGGACATTGTGAGAACCGGGTAGCATTAATCACTACCCAGAACAGGCGCAAAGACGGATACCGGATCCGTGGCTGTATTCATTATATATAATACAGCAACCGGAAAAACGTGAGGTGATATCAGCTTCACTAGGGCCGGACGCAGCAACAGACACAGAGTTCAGCGGTACTCCCGGAGGGGGTAAGCCGATAAAAGGACTCGGGTTGCCCGTCGAACCAAGACCCGGAGGGGACAGATTGGGCTGGCAGCCAGTTCACATACAGCAGCAGGGCCACACAGAAACTGCGTACAATAAGAGGCGAAGACCCCGGCAGGGTCAAAGTAACTCAGAGTTCCCATACAGACTTCGGTGACAGGACTGGTTGTAAATCCCTTTATGTTGAAGTAAACTGGTTAAACGTTTCAGTGCCTCAGACTTTCATTTGGACAATAGCTATCTATCCAGGATCAGGATCATCACCGCTGAGAGAACCTGCTGCTGATCAAGTAAGTGCCTGTTCCCTCATGATACCCCTTACACTGTGCATTGCCTGAGGCCACAGCATCGGGTCAAGCCACCCGTGACATCTCCCTCAAGAGACAGACCCCATTGGTCCGGTGCTGGGTACCCCGGTCTCCTGGGCGTCACAAGTACTTCCTCCCTGAAGCTCCGCCCACTTCTGCACTTCTTCCGTTTAGGTCCGCCTACTTCTGTATGCGTCCTGCGCTGGTATCTTCAACATTGGGTATGCAGGACATGCGGATGCAGGCGGATGTATGCGGATGTGCCTGCTGACCCCAAGGCATCGCAACTTGTTGCGCAGGGCCGCGCTTAGTAACCCGATGTTTACCCTGGTTACAAGCGTAAAACTAAAAAGAAACAAACAGCACATACTTACATTCTGGTGTCCGTCAGGTCCCTTGCCGTCTGCTTCCCGCACTGTGACTGCCGGCCGTAAAGTGAAAGCAGAGCACAGCGGCTGGTCCTGCGCTTAGTTACCCGATGTTTACCCTGGTTACCCAGGGACCTCGGCATCGTTGGTCGCTGGGGAGCTGTCTGTGTGACAGCTCCCCAGCGACCACACTACGATTTACCTATGATCACGGCCAGGTCATATCGCTGGTCGTGATCGTAGGTAAATCGTATAGTGTGACGGTACCCTTAGTGATGAAGGAGATAAGAATTCCCTTTTGATCCTGCTGGGATTCCATGTGGTTCTAATCTCAGGTGTTGCATCTTTTAGCCGCTCCTTTCCATTATTTAAACTCTTGCAAAGAAACAAGAGAAGGTAGCACACATGAGCAGGACCAGTGAGACCACGAACAGTATAATGGCTGTGACAGACGAGAGGCCACTAACCTTGTAGGGTCATGCACCCCTGCATAACCTGGGTATAGAGTGAGGAAGGAGTGCTGTAACACCATAGAAATCATGGTTCAGTCTGTTGTGGACAATAAAGGTTGGTGCCTTTTTTAATGATATTTCCTTGCGTCATCTCTGCCTTAGCGCTCCGTTCAGACCGCACTGTTTCCTTTTCTCATTATTTAAACTCATTCCTAGCTCTCTACTTTGCCAGGTATAGGGTTTTTTTTATGCTGACCTCCCTGGAGAAGTTGTTCCAGTCCCTGGAAACCTGATTCCACTTAAAGCTGTGGAGTTCCATTTGTTGTTTGATTTCTCCCTGTTTGTCTCCATCCCTCTATCTTCTTATTATAGTAGTGAGACTAGGGTCTTGTTGCTCTACTCATTTGTCAGGGTTAGCTCAGAGCTAACCAGTGCTTAGCCACGTAATCGCACATGGGGGAAAGATCCATCAAGGGATGATAAGGAGAGCAGTGTTCAGTCTCAGGTGAGTGTAAAGGGGTCTCCCTTCTTCCCTCTCCTTAATATCAGGGCTCTTTTTACCTGTCTCCTAGGGTTTTTCCCTATTTCGTGCCACACACTGGGCATTACCTTTCTCCAGTGGTACAGTAACAAAGCCACTGCCTACAATTAATCCCCTCTGTGACATTATTCTGGAGTCTGGACATGATAGGACACCTGTAGTAAACTGGGCCAGTTCTTGCCATTCTTTCAATCTGACTTAAACGACTATGACATTGGGATTCGGGATATGACTAAACTTGGCTTCTCATCCAGTGTGTCTGAACTAAAGTGCATCAGATTATTCCAAAATTCCCACATTTTGCTTTTATAACAATAGTCTACAGCTTGCCATGTTCTCAAGAATGACCCTACTGGTCACTTTTTATCAATCTGCTGTGTTGGGTAGCGGTAATTGCTAGCACCATCATCATTTTATCTGTGATTGTAAGCCTCATTCCTTGCCTGTACCAACTCTTTGCCTCCCTTCACATCCACCTGTTGCTGTGCCTCTTCTTCTTCCTCCAAATCCTGCAGCATTATACATGGACCTTGACAGTCCCCAACATACAAAAATGGTGATGACCACATGCTGTTCTTTCTACTATCCATTGTATCCAGTCATCAGAAGCCAATGGCAGATATCAAAGAAAAGCACTCTCCAGTTTGAATGGTGCATGGTATATTCCATCACAACTTTACACTGCTCGTACAGATGCTCTAAAATGAGCAGCATTGTATTCCAACGAGTTGCGACATCACGAATCAGGGACTGCTCTGGCAGGCTATTCTATTTCTGAAAAAATATTTTAAAATTAAATTCAGGCTTTGTGCCATGCATAGAACATGCATTACTGTATTATCCCAACCATGCGGCAACCAGAATAATCCTTGCATTGTTATAATAGTTTCCAGTTGCCTTTCATTAGGAGCTATCCAGTGTGAGCATTTTCTGAATGTTTTTAGTAACATGCTTTCAAGAGTGACAGAACTTCACCAGCATGAACAAAAATAGTGAGTTCAGTGTGTGGGATCCATGTAGTGCTCTGTGTCTGTTGGAAATGGGGTCATGTCTGTTGAGTAGGATCAGGTGTTAAGGTACCGTCACACATAACGATATCGTTAACGATATCATTGCTTTTTGTGACGTAGCAACGATATCGCTGAAGGCGAGGGACATGACCAGACACCGGGAATGTAAGTATGTAGTGTTTGTTTTTTTACTTTTACGCTGGTAACCAGGGTAAACATCGGGTTACTAAGCGCGGCCCTGCGCTTAGTAACCCGATATTTACCCTGGTTACCCGGGGACTTCGGGATCATTGGTCGCTGGAGAGCTGTTTGTGTGACAGCTCTCCAGCGACCAAACAGCGACGCTGCAGCGATCAACATCGCTGTCGGTATCGCTGCAGCATCGCTTAGTGTGATGGTACCTTAAGAGATAGGCCACTGCCGCTTGGTGATGGAAATAGATGTAAATCCCAGTCGCAGAGATTCCAGTACCTGTCCCAGTTGTGGTGCATCTCTGCCATTCATACAGTGAGCTGTGAAATGCATGTATTGTTCCTGGACACAGTTGCTGCTCCATATATACAGAGTACAGTGTACTTTGGAACTCAAAGATGTGTCCAGAGCATGGCCTTTGCCTTCCTGCTCATGAAGACATAGCGTGGGCACCCCTTTCTATGAGAAATAATGGTGGATGGGTATCTTCCAGAGATGATGACATACAGTCACTGCCATACCATGGGGTGGTATGGTAGTGACTTGACAAGTAGCGTGTGTTGAGCTCGCATCAGTCAACTTCACATGGTGGTATGGCAGCAACTGCTCCATCAGCAATTCGACTAGGTAAGAATTTGTTTGGCAAATCAGTGGTTGACTGCTTGCTCAACACATAATCAGAGATGGAAATTTTTCTGGGGTATGGAGAAATACTACAAGCAGTAGTGGTAGATGAAGATGATGGTGATTTAATCACCAACCAGGTGCAGTAATTTTTTAGGGCTTTACTTTGCTGGCAAAAAAAACAAATTTGAGAAGAAGAGAGAAAGACAACTGTTCCCTTGCTCTCAATGATGGTAGGCTTGCTTTCCCAACTGAATGGAAATTGTTGCTTCATGTGCTGATAGAGAGACATAGTTCCTAGTCTATATGAGCTGGGAAGTCAACTGCTTCTTTTCCTCTTGCAGAGCCTGCAGACTACCAATACATTTTCTGGCAGCAACTTGTAAAATTACTCCCAACATGATATGTACACATGTATGACGCGCCATCACCATGACCAGACCTCTTAGGCACTGCTGACCCTCCTCCACCAGCATGGGTGGCATCATCTGCTCCTGAACTGACAACAGAACAAGCAGATTTTACTCTTCAAGATCTTTTATCTACATATTACTGGGCCCAATAACCTCTTAGTCTGATGACATCATCTTCTTGGCAACCCTGCCTGGTTCCCAGGTCTTGTCCACCAAAGAATCATCATCGCCATCCCTAACTTGGTAGATAGTTGTCTCTGTGTGAATAATGGCCTGATCTCCTTGCCCCTCCCTCTCCTTTTCATTACTACCTTTATATTTACAGTGATTAAACTAGCTATTACCACTGCTAGTACTCCTACCATAGCATATTAGTATAACTATGTTCTCCATCTCTCCAGCCCTATGTCGTACCTATACAAAGGATGACTGTTCCTCTCTTCCAAAATGTTTACTGTAAAAAGTAGTTCTTGTGTAGTACAGTATATTTTTTAGCTGTTACGGTTGATGTGGGTTAGGAAATTAAAGGGTTGAATAAAAACAGATGTTATTGATGTAATCGAAATTTACCATGTAAAACATTGTGTTCTGGTCGCAGAGGAGGTGAACTTACCAGTATACTGACTCCAGCTGATGGTGTTACTGACAGAGGTTACATTATCCTGCTGTAACTGAGATGGATGATGTGGTGTTTATTCCTTTTACACCCACTCCTCTGTCACATTTAACACACTTGGCAGATGCAAAGGAGGTGATATATATTTGGCACAACTAGTGTTGGGATGGTTGCTGCCAGGAGTACTAGTGGTGGTGTTGCTGCTAGTGTTTTTACTGAGTTTTTTCTATATGAGCTGTTTTTTGATATTAGTGGCAAGACTCGCAATATTATGAGGACCCTTGACGTTGGGTTGCAGGATTACTTTATTTTGGCCAAAATATTAAACCAATACCTCATGTAGTGTATGTGTGTATCATATGCATACATTTTTTTGCACTATATCATATCCTTTTTTGCAGGATGTGGCCAGGCCTCTTTATGTTGGTTAGGTTTTTCTGGGGCGTCTGTCACTGTGGGCTGCATATTATAGTGCTGGGCAGCCCTCCTGTTAATACAAGGGGTGTCATTAATAGGCTGCATACCAGACACTGTGCACCACACTTATCAGTGTGACTGGCGTCCTATGTGAGCTATATCAATGTGCATTTTTTCAACTAGGCACCAACCCCTGTAATGTTTGGTTGGTGTGGGGGTGGCCGTTTTTATCAAGTAGTTTGCACCTGTGCTGCTCCTAGCCTTTATCAGTGGAGGCCTGCTGCATCCTGCTAAGTGTGCATTTGTCATCAGACAGGGTTTTAGGAAGGCCGTATCTCATGGTATGTATTTTTTCTGAGTTATTTCTATGTGAGCTGTTTTTTGATATTAGTGGTAGGACCCAAAATATTATGAGGACCCTTGACGTTGGGTTGCGGGCCAAATATACAGTGGGGCAAAAAAGTATTTAGTCAGTCAGCAATACTGCAAGTTCCACCACTTAAAAAGATGAGAGGCGTCTGCAATTTACATCATAGGTAGACCTCAACTATGGGAGACAAACTGAGAAAAAAAAATCCAGAAAATCACATTGTCTGTTTTTTTAACATTTTATTTGCATACTATGGTGGAAAATAAGTATTTGGTCAGAAACTAAATTTCATCTCAATACTTTGTAATAAATCCTTTGTTGGCAATGACAGAGGTCAAATGTTTTCTGTAAGTCTTCACAAGGTTGCCACACACTGTTGTTGGTATGTTGGCCCATTCCTCCATGCAGATCTCCTCTAGAGCAGTGATGTTTTTGGCTTTTCGCTTGGCAACACGGACTTTCAACTCCCTCCAAAGGTTTTCTATAGGGTTGAGATCTGGAGACTGGCTAGGCCACTCCAGGACCTTGAAATGCTTCTTACGAAGCCACTCCTTCGTTGCCCTGGTGGTGTGCTTTGGATCATTGTCATGTTGAAAGACCCAGCCACGTTTCATCTTCAATGCCCTTGCTGATGGAAGGAGGTTTGCACTCAAAATCTCACGATACATGGCCCCATTCATTCTTTCATGTACCCGGATCAGTCGTCCTGGCCCCTTTGCAGAGAAACAGCCCCAAAGCATGATGTTTCCACCACCATGCTTTACAGTAGGTATGGTGTTTGATGGATGCAACTCAGTATTCTTTTTCCTCCAAACACGACAAGTTGTATTTCTACCAAACAGTTCCAGTTTGGTTTCATCAGACCATAGGACATTCTCCCAAAACTCCTCTGGATCATCCAAATGCTCTCTAGCAAACTTCAGACGGGCCCGGACATGTACTGGCTTAAGCAGTGGGACACGTCTGGCACTGCAGGATCTGAGTCCATGGTGGCGTAGTGTGTTACTTATGGTAGGCCTTGTTACATTGGTCCCAGCTCTCTGCAGTTCATTCACTAGGTCCCCCCGCGTGGTTCTGGGATTTTTGCTCACCGTTCTTGTTATCATTCTGACCCCACGGGGTGGGATTTTGCGTGGAGCCCCAGATCGAGGGAGATTATCAGTGGTCTTGTATGTCTTCCATTTTCTAATTATTGCTCCCACTGTTGATTTCTTCACTCCAAGCTGGTTGGCTATTGCAGATTCAGTTTTCCCAAACTGGTGCAGGGCTACAATTTTGTTTCTGGTGTCCTTTGACAGCTCTTTGATCTTCACCATAGTGGAGTTTGGAGTCAGACTGTTTGAGGGTGTGCACAGGTGTCTTTTTATACTGATAACAAGTTTAAACAGGTGCCATTACTACAGGTAATAAATGGAGGACAGAGGAGCCTCTTAAAGAAGAAGTTACAGGTCTGTGAGAGCCAGAAATCTTGATTGTTTGTTTCTGACCAAATACTTATTTTCCACCATAATATGCAAATAAAATGTTAAAAAAACAGACAATGTGATTTTCTGGATTTTTTTTTCTCAGTTTGTCTCCCATAGTTGAGGTCTACCTATGATGTAAATTACAGGCGCCTCTCATCTTTTTAAGTGGTGGAACTTGCAGTATTGCTGACTGACTAAATACTTTTTTGCCCCACTGTATCAGCCCTCCACCAGCATGTCAAAGACCGCATTGTCCATGCACTGAGGCAAACAGTCAGAGGAAAGGTGCACCTCACAACTGATACATGGTCCAGTAGGCATGGCCAGGGACATTACGTGTCCATCACGGTGCCCTGGGTTAATGTGGTGGATGCAGGGTCCACAGGGGACAGCCAAAGTGGGACAGTTCTGCCTTGCCCACGGTCTAGGAAACAGTTGGTTGTTGGCGTTTGCCACCCCTCCTCCTCCTCCTCATCCTCCAGAAGTGAAAGCTTGTCCACAGAGCGCAGTCGCATGACCACTCCATCCGCAGCTGCCAGTGTTGCACGCGAGGTGTTCCATTATTGAACAGCTAATGGTAAGCATCAGCAGGCTGTGTTACAAATGAAGTGTTTGGGCGACAACAGACACACCGCGGAAGTACTGGTCGAGTACTTGCAGCAACAAACTCAGTCATGGTGTACTACATCTTGAGGCAGGCAAGGTAGTCAGTGATAACGGAAGGAATTTTATGGCTGCCATAGGCCTTTCAGAACTGAAACACATACCTTGCCTGGCTCACACCTTGAACCTGGTGGTGCAGCGCTTCCTCAAAAATTATCCGGAGTTACCAGCCCTGCTCCTGAAGGTGCGAAGACTTTGCTCGCACATCTGCCGGTCGCCCGTACACTCCAGCCGTATGCTGAACCATCAGCTGAATCGTCCCCAGCACCACCTAATAATCGACATTGCAACAAGGTGGAACTCCACACTGCACATGTTTCAGAGGCTGTGCGAACAGAGGCGTGCTGTAACTAATTTGTGGGAGGATACACATACACGAGCAGGCACTTGGATGGCAGACACGGAGTTGTCTGGTGTGCAGTGGTCGAAGCTACAGGACCTCTGTCAAGTCCTTCAGTGTTTTTAGGAATGCACACGGCTGGTAAGTGCAGACGATGCCATCATAAGCATGAGCATCCCACTAATGCATCTGCTGATGCAAAGTTTGACCCACATTAAGGTGCAGGCATCTGCAGCCGAGGAGGAGGGAAGCATTGATGACAGTCAGCCATTGTCAGCTCAGCGAACTCTTCTGGACGAGGTGGCGGACGAAGAGGAGGAGTAGGATGATGGGGATGAATAGTTATGGGAGGAGGATGCTTCTCAGGGGGCAATAGAAACTGGTAGCGTTGCAAGGTCAGGTACAGGGTTTTTGCGGGACACAAGTGATGTTGATTTTGCAAGAAAGTGCCCCTCAACCCAGCACACACAGTAAATTGACACCTGGAACATTGGCCCACATGGCTGAGTATGCCTTGTGTATCCTAAAAAGGGACCCCCGCATTACCAAAATGATGACCGATGACGATTACTGGTTGGCCTGCCTCCTGGATCCACGATATGAAGAAAAATTACAAAATATCATGCCACATGAGAACCTTGAGCAAATATTGGCTACTAAACAAACAACTCTTGTAGACCATTTGGTTCAGTCATTCCCAGCACACAGCGGCAGTGATGGTTCTCACACGAGCCGTAAGGGGCAACATGACAGAGGTGTTAGAGGTGCACAAATCAGAAGTGGTGGTGGACAGAGGGGTTTTATGACCAGGTAGTGGAGTGATTTCGCAATGACCACTGACACGACAGGTACTGCTGCATCGATTCAAAGTGACAGGAGACAGCGTTTATCCAGTATGGTTACCAACTACTTTTCCTCCCTTATCGATGTTCTCCCTCACAGGTCATTCCCCTTTGATTACTGGGCATCTAAAATAGACACCTGGCCTGAACTGGCAGAATATGCATTACAGGAGCTTGCTTGCCCTGCTGCTAGTGTGCTATCAGAAAGAGTCTTCAGGAGGGTGTGGCTTAGGCACCATCAAGAGAGGAAGCTTCTTCCAAGAGCTCCTGATCTTCAGCCTGGAAATCAACATCCATCGGCCACACTGCTGCTGTAAATCATCTTGTCTTACCATCTAAGCCTCCATGAGAGTGTGCTGCATCTGGTGGACTAAAACAAAATAGCTTTTACAGAGTGTGAAGGGATCTCTGGAGCCTGAGCCCCGAGGCCTGGTGAGTGTAACAGGCCAGTGCTTCTCCTGTGGGAGAGGGCCTGTGATTTGCTCTTTGCACCTCTCGCTTCCCAAACATCTAACAGCAGAAACACCAGCACTTTTATCATCTTCCAGAGGTTTCCTTAATCCTTCTCTGCCCACAGTCAGATCTGTTAGGAGATTCCCCCTGAGCAGAGCAGTGATTACAGCCTGCACATGCTTGCAATAGCCCTGTTCTCATAGTGAGGGGGCCGGGACAGATCCTCCTCTGCTGGGCAAACACACTCCAGTGTGAGAGATAAGGGAGGCTGACAATATCCCTTCTAGTCAACAGAAGCTGATCATCTACCACTGTCACTCTCCTCCATAAGAGAAGATAAACTATTTCTTTGGAATCCCATCCCTTTTCCTGCAGCAGCACCCAGGAGAACAATAAGACATATATCAGAGAGTGTGCTTCCTGTATGTGTTTTCTGCTTCTACAACATCATCACTGAGTTGTACCCTCAAGTACACTGTCCTGGGCTTGTCCCACACCTAACCTTATCATGCTGGACCTAAAATGAGGTGACGAGCTTTGGCATCACCAGACATAACGCGGCTCATACCGGCTTTCACTGACTCTCCTGACCGCTGAGGCGCTTACCGCTAGCACTGCAGCACGACTGGGCACATGATGACCCGAGGCAGATCTCAGAAGAAGGCCTCTCCTCCTCGCCTGCCAGACTTCTTTCCGCGGTCTCAAACCGCACATGCCGCATGGAAAATGGTGGCGGCTTCTCCCTCCAGATCGTCACACTCCTCCCGTGGCTCCCAGGATTCAGAAAGAGGTGAGACCTCAGCAGGAGCACAATATAGCAGCTCTGCACCTATGACCAGGGGGGATATGAAAGAATTCCTCACATCTATACGCGCCTCATTAAAAGAGGATATGCAGGACATGTTGAAGGAGATAAGAGGAGACATTAACTCCTTAGGGGCCCGCACGGATCATTTGGAAAACAAAATGTCCGAATATGTCTCTGTAATTAACGCTCTGGTGGATGAAAACCAAGTTATAAAAGGCAAGTTAGCAGGGGCATTTAATAAATTGCACGACTTAGAGGACAGATCCAGGAGGAACAATATTCATGTGAGAGGAATCCCTGAGAATGTTGCAGATAAAGATTTAGCTGCTTTCCTCCAGAATTTTATGCAGGCTGCCCTGCCCTCACTTTCCTCGAGAGATCTACTGGCGGACAGGGTACATAGAACACCCAAGCCCAAGCATCTAGACCCATCTCTTCCTAGAGACATCCTTGCACGGATTCATTTGTACACTACTAAAGAGACATTCCTGCGGCAGATAAGGAGCCCCCCTGACCTTCCCCCTGAATTCCGGGATCTCCAGGTCTTCCCGGATTTGTCAGCTGCTACCCTGGCCAAAAGGAGAGAATACGCCCATGTCTGTAAAGCATTGAGGGACATCAACATACGTTACCGATGGGGGTTTAATCCTGTGCGTTTGATTATCACTTATGAAGGACGCACGGTCACCTGCCCCTCGCCTAAACAGGCAGAGGAGAGGCTTACGGCCTGGAAAATACCCTTTGCTCCCAGACCTGCGGATACAGGAAAGAAAATAGCCTCAGACTGTTCTACGGTTTGACAGTGCCACACGGACGGTGTCTGGATTGCTGAGCTCTCCTACTGCACCCCTCAGTGGGCCTTTGGATTGTGAACCTCTCACTTCCACCCCTCCACGCAGATTCTGTTCTGCGGACTGTCTGGACTGTTCTGGACGTTCCTACGAGGATTCCTCGTATATTGACCTATGTTTTGTTTTGTTTTCCTTTGTTTTTACTTTTTATTTTTTGGTTCTTTTTACTACATACTTGCCCTTCCCCTTTCTTCCCTCCAGGTTTTTTCTCTCCAAATCCCCGGGCATTCTCTGTCTATATTGATTTTTGATTGTTATTATGGAACTGGCAGTTATTTGAATATAAGTTTTGGTACACCGCCAGTGGGGTCACTGGGTAATACCAGCAGTATAGACTTTAGTATAATGGTATCATGACTTTACAAATTCTTTCTTTGAATGTCAGGGGTTTAAACTCCCCTGACAAGAGATCTATGATGTGGAGGGAGGTGAAGCGGTCAGGGGAAGATATTATCTGCTTGCAGGAGACCCATTTGTTGGTCGAGGATAATTTTAGGCTTCGTCATCCCCTCTTCCCACACATTCTATTTGCTAATGGCCCATCCAAAAAGGCTGGTGTGTGCATCATGGTGAAAAATACAATCGCTTTTAAATTGATAGCGCAAAATAATGACCCCACTGGTAGGTGCTTAACTATCACGTGCTTATTGAATGGTGAGTTACACACGTTGACAAATCTTTATGCTCCCAATGAGGGACAACATAAATTCCTGAGAACAACCCTTCATGAGGTCTCTGAGAATGTGAAGGGCAGCAATATAATATGTGGTGACTTTAATCTCCCCATGCATGTGGACCTTGATTGCTCTTCTGGTAGCAGACGACCTAGAGGGGACTTGACTCTCCTCACAGGCGAGTTTCACCTGCATGATTATTGGAGATATTCACATGCATCTGAGAGGGATTATACCTTTTACTCTTCCAGGCATTCCACATACTCCCGTATTGATTATTTTCTAACAGACAGTGCAACCTTGTCCAGATGTAGATCCGCAACTATAGGCTTAATAACGTGGTCTGATCACGCTCCCATCACTCTAACTCTTACTTTAGCACACCAAGCTAACCCAGCCTTTAGGTGGCGATTAAACGACGCATTGCTGTTGAATGGGGAGGTGTTAGATAGAATCTCTTCGGAGTTGGAACACTACTTTCAGATAAATGATAATGGAGAGGTTTCTGATGAGTCCTTATGGTTGGCGCATAAAGCAGTGATTAGAGGTGTGCTTCTCCAACAAGCTTCGTACCTGAAAAGGAAGAGGGAGAGTGGCAGAGAGGCTTTACTTTCCCACCTGCAATATTTAGACAATATCAACAAGTCTGCTCCCACGCCTTCTATCTCTGAGGAGATCTATCAGATTAGGTTTAAATTGAGAGAAAATCTCTTGGCCAGATATGCACATAACATGAAGAAATTCAAGACTAATCTATATGCCGCAGGTGATAGGGCAGGTGCACTCCTGGCGCGCAGAGTATGTAAGAGGGAAGCTAAATCAAGAGTGGACCATATCTTAGATAAAAATGGGAAAGTCCTCAGGAACCCTCAGGACATAGTCCAAGCTTTTGCAGAATATTATACCGGCTTGTATAATTTAAAAGATGACCCTTCTACTCCCCAGCCGGATCACCAATCTATTTATAAATATCTAGACTCTATAAAATTACCCCGTATTACATCTGAGCAGCTAAACTACCTTAATTCTCCCTTCACAGATGTAGAAATTAACTCGAAGATTAATCAAACTAAATCTCATAAGGCCCCAGGCCCAGACGGGTTGACGAATGACTATTATAAATCCTTTTATCTGTTGTTGACTCCATATTTGCAGAGATTATTCTCGGTGTGGACAGACTCGGGTACTGTGATGGCTCCTGGTTTGGAAGCTACCATATCTACCATACCCAAGCCTGGGAAACCCCTCACACACCCTGGTGACTTTAGACCCATTGCTCTGCTCAATTCAGATGTCAAAATATTCACTAAAATTATAGCGTCCAGACTAAAGCTTATTATCCCAACTATAATTTCACCGGACCAAGTGGGTTTTGTGGCCGGACGGGAGACGAAAGATGGGGTGCGGCGCATGCTGAATCTGATTAAAATAGCTGAGCTGTCTGGCCTACCCAGTGCATTCCTGTCGCTTGATGCTGAGAAGGCTTTTGACAGGGTGCACTGGGGGTATCTTCGGGCAGTATTGGAAAGGTTTGGACTGTCGGGCCCAATATTCTCAGCAATCTGTGCTATGTATTCGACTCCTTGTGCCATGGTCTTGACATCCGGTTTTTTATCTGGTCCGTTTCAGATCACAAATGGCACTCGTCAGGGTTGCCCACTCTCTCCTATTATTTTCACTCTGTGTATGGAGCCGCTTGCTGAACGCATTAGAACCTCTATTAATATCACCGGAATCAAGGTTGGACAGATGGATCACAGAATTGGCTTGTATGCTGATGATGTTATTCTATCCTGTATCAACTTGGAGACATCCTTGACAGCTATTACCTTGGAACTCAGGGAATTCAGTAATGTGTCATACTACAGGTTGAATCCCACGAAGTCCTTGTTGTTTCCGGTGGCGGTTCCGTGCGCGGCCAAGTCGAAAATGGAGGCTGAGTTTCCATTTAAATGGATGACAGAGGGTATCCCGTACTTGGGAGTTATATTGACGGGCTCTGAACAGATTGTCGAGAAGAATTTCTCTAAATTGATCACACAGGTTAGGGCACAACTTGACCATTTTCACAAAGTTATGACATCCTGGATTGCCAGGATTAATGTTTTCAAAATGATGATCCTGCCTAAAATACTGTATCTCCTTAGGTGTATCCCATTAAAAATCCCCAAACGTTTGATTTTGAAATTACAAACTATGACATACGATTATATTTGGTCACACAAAAAATCCAGAATCTCTAGGACCTTGATGTACTATCCGTACAAACGGGGAGGGCTGGGAATGCCGAACCTCATGCTGTACCGTAGAGCGGCCATACTAACTGGACTTAGAGACTGGTGGCAGGTAGACAAAGACCACAGATGGCTCCAAATAGAAAACTATTATGCCAAAACTAGATCTACCCGCACAATTCTTGAGGCTGAATCTATTGCAATCACTGATTATTCCCCTCCCTTACCAACCATGAAAATCGCGCTCCACTATTGGAGGACACTGGTCCCTTCCTTGATTAAATTATCTCATGACTCCCTATCCTTAAAAGCCCTTGAGACACACATCCCATTTATTAATCTCCAGCCCTGGGTTGATGCTGGAATCGTAACATAACGGCAGATATTGGATGCCGCTGGCCTTGTCCCCTTTGACCGCTTGGCCTCCAACTTCCCGAATGTCCGGAGATATTTCTATCAATATTTGCAGATACGTCATCTACTTCATAATTCCCCAAACTCGCCTTTCTTCAACTCCCATTTAAATAACAGGGTTAATGGTTATTTCTTGTTGCCTGACTCTGGCCCGAAGGGAATTTCAATATTATATAAAGCCTTAAACGACCCAGCAGAAGATGTTAAACTGCCATATATGATCAAGTGGGAACAGGATCTGGACTTCCTATCGGACCCGATAGATTGGGAGGAGGGACTGGGTGAAGTATTACGGGTATCAGCCTGTGTCAATCATCTCGAACAATTGAAAAAAGTACACCTTAGATGGTATCAATATCCAGTTCAGGTGGCTCACTATGACCCTACCGGGTCGGACAAATGCTGGAGGGGGTGCGGTCACAGGGGAACTCTGGAACACACCTGGTGGTCGTGTCCAATTCTTCAGTCCTGGTGGAGAGATATGGACCTTTTAATTGCACAGGTCTTGGGGATCCAGCTGACTATGTCACCTAGGCAGGCCATTCTTCACATCGGCCTAGAGGACATTCCACACATACTTCGAGGTACACTATCACATATTCTAATAGCTGCCAGGTTATTAGTCGCCTCAAGATGGAAAGACACTAATCCTCCCAATATTAGTGAATTAATTAATAAACTTAATGTCCACTGCCAATATGAACTCGCTTTGGCTCACTCCATGACTGCCAAAACCAAAAGACAAAATATTTGGCACCCTTGGTTACATAGTGGTCATTCTTCTATTGACCCGCACCACCTTGTTTGATCGTTTACTTGAGTGGGAATAAGTAAGCATAATTGACATGTCTGTTTTTGTGTTTGTAATATTCTTATTCTGCCATAGTTTGCCAGGACCCCTTGTCTATAACTGAATTGCTAGATAATGTCTTGTGAATGCCTATACTCCTTTCCTCCCCCCCCCCATTCCCCCCTACTGTACCTATTCCTCCCCCCGCCTTTCTCCCCTACTTCTTCCTTTCTGATTGGTTTGGTTTTTCTCCTTACTTATTTCTGGTCATTTTTAGTTGACCCCTGTTACTGTTATTACTGTTTGATTGCACTGTATTGTTTTGGAAATCTTCAATAAACACTAATTGATAAAAAAAAAAAGAAAGAGTCTTCAGTGCTGCTGGTTCAATACTGATGTAAAAAAGGACACATCTGGCTACCCAGAATGTTGATGATCTAACCTTCATTAAAATGAACCAATCATGAATTTCAAATTATTTTGCCCCACCTTCCCCTGCTGACACGTAGCTTGCCTGAAAAATGTCTTGCTTTTGGCCTCCTATTACTGACTTCTCCAATTCCTCCATTTGCAGCTGCTGAATGTCCACCATAGGCCATTTTTATACCTCCCTAAATGGGCTGACTCCCCTCATAGGGCCGTGGTCACCACCTGTCGCAAGCACCCATGCGAGTGCCATTTGCCTGGACAGGTGGGTGGGCCCACTCTTGGGCGATGGCACTGGCACAGGGTCCCTCATAGTACAGTGAAGTGTCTCTGATGGTGGTGGTGCACAATCAATGTCAGACACATCGTCGTAATATGACGGGCCCTGTGCCAGTACCACCGCCCACGAGACAGTGTTCCCCCCAGCTCGAACAGTGCTCTACCACTTGCAATAATTTCCTCTCCCTGCTCCACCACTGTGTAGTCTGTGCTGTTAAATCTTTCAATGGCACTGCCAATACAAATTTGTTGAAATGATAGATGATAGTTAAAATATACAGGGGCCCTGGCCTCCATTTAGACCAGTTAATACTTTGCGCCTACTACCACTGTCTGCTACTCAGCAGGGGAGCCCACCCCTGTACCTAGCCATGCCACCTGTTTATTTTTTAGCAATTTTTTGGCAGACATTTTTGCCCACTTTATAATTTGGGCCAACTAACTGTGTCTGCCATTCATTACAGTTTTTCTCCACTGAACAAAGCTATGCCGCCTGTTTAGTCCTGTTACCACATTTGAACTGCATTTAGCCTACTTTATTATTTGGGCCTACTAACTGTGTCTGCCACTCATTACAAATGTCCTCCACTGAACAAAGCTATGCCACCTGTTTAGTCCTGTTTACAATTTTGAACTGCTTTTAGCCTACTTTTGTATTGTGAGCCTACAAACTGTGTCTGCGCCAGTCATTACAGTCATTCTCCACTGTACAAAGCTATGCCACCTTTTTAGTCCTGTTTCCAATTTTGAACTGCTTTTAGCCTACTTTTGTATTGTGGGCCTACAAACTGTGTCTGCGCCACTCATTTCAGTCGTCCTCCACTGAACAAAGCTATGCCACCTGTTTAATCCTGTTTCCAATTTTGAACTGCTTTTAGCCTTCTTTTGTATTGTGGGCCTACAAACTGTGTCTGCGCCACTTATTACAGTCGTACTTTACTGAACAACTGCTTTTAGCCTATTTTGTATTGTGGGCCTACAAACTGTGTCTGCGCCACTTATTACAGTCGTACTCCACTGAACAAAGCAATGCCGCCTGTTTAGTCCTGTTTCCAATTTTGAACTGCTTTTAGCCTACTTTTGTATTGTGGGCCTACAAACTGTGTCTGCGCCACTCATCACAGTTGTCCTCCACTGAATAAAGCTATGCCGCCTGTTTAGTCCTGTTTCCAATTTTGAACTTCTTTTAGCCTACTTTTGTATTGTGGGCCTACAAACTGTGTCTGCGCCACTCATTACAGTCGTTCTCCACTGAACAAAGCTATGCCGCCTGTTTAGTCCTTTTTCCAATTTTGAACTGCTTTTAGCCTACTTTTGTATTGTGGGCCTACAAACTGTGTCTGCGCCACTCATTACAGTCGTCCTCAACTGAACAAAGCTATGCCGCCTGTTTAGTCCTGTTTCCAAGTTTGGCATCTGGCGATAAGAATGTCATCCATGATCCTCTAGTGGATAGGAAGGACATTGTCTTTCCTCCCTTACACATAAAACTTGGATTGATGAAGCAGTTCGTCAAAGCTCTCAATCCCAGTGGAGAATGCTTTAACTATATATGTTCAACTTTTCCTGGTCTCCGTGAAGAGAAGAAAAAGGCTGGAATAGTTGATGAACCTCAAATAAGAACACTTATGAGAGACCCAAATTTTATCACATCAATGAATGAGAGAGAAGAAAGAGCTTGGAATGCATTTTGTAATGTGGTGCAGAATTTTCTAGGGAATAAGAAAGCAGACAACTAAGAAGAGATTGTGGAAGAGCTACTAATGAGTGTGCAAAATCTTGGATATAGAATGAGTATCAAGATTCACTATTTACACAGCCATTTGGACTTTTTCCAGAGAACCTTGGGGATGAGAGCGAGGAGCAAGGGGAGCGTTTTCATCAGGACATTAAAACAATGGAAGAACGGTATCAAGGCCGGTGGGACTCACATATGATGGCTGACTATTGCTCGAGCTTGAGGAGAGAGAACCCAGAAGCTGTACATCACAGATCAGCCAAGAAAAGAAAGTTCAAATAACTACCATTTGTCCTTCATCTGTGCGCCATATATATGTGTTTTTATATTTTGTAGTTTAATTCTGTAAGTATATTTGATTTGCTGTACATAGACTTTGTAATCTTTGTTATTCCTTGATTAAAAATATATAAAATGTAGTACCGAAAATCATGTGTTTTTAACATAAAACATTAGGAGTAATTTTCATCAAAAATTGAAAATATCTCGAAATCCTGATGTGATAGCCAAAAACGGAGTTCATATTCGTAATCAGCAGCCAAAATTGACTTAAAATATGTTTTATAACCTTTTGCCAGAAAATTTGCGTTGACCAGTATTATTCATTATTTATCAAGGTTATAAATGAAACTAGCTTGTTAATTAGTGAACCTTTGTAAATGCAAAGTACTAAACTGAGGCTCATTACCAGAGCAATAAGCAGAGCAAGATATCAGGTTATCTGTAAAAGCTAATCTGCAGCTGATAGTTTTCATGTTCCTTTGCATTCAAACCAGGAGCTGAGACAGAGTTACTTTTTCATTCTATTTTTATTGGGTTTCTTACAAAATGCACACGTAATACTGACAACAATGAAATATACAAGAATATAACGTACATTTACAAATAGCATTAAAGGGCAGGAATATTTATTTTCATAATTACAGTCACTCCTCAAGAAACTGAGAGTTGTCAATGACTTACTACGTTATGTTTCCCAAGTAACGTGACGTGACAGACATCGGAATGTGAGTATGTGTTTTTTTTTTTTTACTTTTACAATGGTAACCAGGGTAAATATCGGGTTACTAAGCGCGGCCCTGCACTTAGTAACCCGATGTTTACCCTGGTTACCCGGGGACTTCGGCATCGTTAAAGACAGTTTCAACGATGCCGAAGTTTTTCCCCTGATCGTTGGTCGCTGGAGAGAGCTGTCTGTGTGACAGCTCCCCAGCGACCACACAACGACTTACCTACGATCACGGCCAGGTCGTATCGCTGGTCGTGATCGTTGGGAAATCGTTTAGTGCAACGGTACCTTAACACTTGCAGTGGCTGATATGTTTTGTTTAATAATGTGGAATTGCACATATCTCATGTTCTTGGGGGCGTGTGGAGAAGCCAACGGTACCATTGAGATCCAGCTTTGCTCCGGGAGGAGCCTTGAATGTGAAGTTCTGAAGCAGCTTTGTAAAGAAGAGGAAAAGTTCCATTTTAGCCAAGTTCTCTCCTGCACAACTTCTCTTCCCTATAAAAATGAGCAGATAGAAAACATAAGACCATGGAGTGTTCTGGTATCAGAAAGTCCCTGAGATGGTTGAATTATTCACCATCTCTACTTTTGAGAATACTCACCAACAGAAAATGGTATAAAGGCCTCATTTTTGACAAAATTTCCATCAGAGTCCAAAAAATGTTCAGGATAAAAGTTGTCAGGTTTCCTGAAGTACTTGTCATCTCGAAGGACAGATGTCAGTGATGGTATTACATGAGTTCCCTGCAAAAAAATCATGAATTCATGAATGATTCTTCATGCTAAGATGTACTAAATGTAGGGCAGAACCCTCAGCACTAATAACTGGACCTCATAAGGGCACATTATTAGATCCCCATGTGGAAATGTATTCAGTACTTTTTGTGGACAACAGAGGAGGCTGGCGTATTTAGTCTCAAGCAGCCTCTCATTTATTATTATTATTATTATTATTATTATTATTATTACTCATTTTTAAATCAAGTGACATCTGAAAGTGATCTCTATGCAGCCTCTTTGGCCCAAAACATATATTTATTTAGGCAAGAGAAACTGAACAATAATCTTGGACATTGTGTTAAAGGGGTATTACAAAAAATCTTAACTTGCTGATTGCTGATGCTTTGACCACTGAGACTCCTAGTTATCCTGTTATCGGGGCTTTGGGACCTTTTACATACTTGTCATTAGTTTGGAGTATAAAATCCTGATAACATCTCCATATTGCATGACTAAATAAATGACCTCTTCTAATATTTCCTAATACCTCAGGATGTCCTATACACTATGGAAAAATACAAGGTCCCATTAATCAAGAATTAATAATAATAATAATAATCTTTATTTATATAGCGCCAACATATTCCGCAGCGCTTTACAGTTTAACAGTTTCAAACACAAAAGTCATAAGTAACAACGTTAACAATACAATAATTAAAGCAAAATAAGACGACCCTGCTCGTGAGAGCTTACAATCTAAGTTGATCGCTTCAATCTTTGAATTTGTCAGGTTTGATAACTTTACCTCCAAAATTGATTTGATTAGAATATATTTGCCACAAATCCCTAAAAAGTCTCTAACTGCCTGAAAAAAACGCGTCTAGGAGCTTATTGAACCCTTTCTCAGCTCTGCATTGAAAAGACAGCCTCTTTAATGTTTAAATTATGTCAATATATCTAAATAGGTGTAAATGGATGGTAAGTGGAGGTGGTGGCAAATTATCTTTTGGATATTCTTATTCTTATTCTTATTCTTATTTTTAGTGACTCTATAGCGACAGGGTCTGTTCCGCAGGACTGGCGCATAGCAAATGTGGTGCCAATATTCAAAAAGGGCTCTAAAAGTGAACCTGGAAATTATAGGCCAGTAAGTCTAACCTCTATTGTTGGTAAAATATTTGAAGGGTTTCTGAGGGATGTTATTCTGGATTATCTCAATGAGAATAACTGTTTAACTCCATATCAGCATGGGTTTATGAGAAATCGCTCCTGTCAAACCAATCTAATCAGTTTTTATGAAGAGGTAAGCTATAGGCTGGACCACGGTGAGTCATTGGACGTGGTATATCTCGATTTTTCCAAAGCGTTTGATACCGTGCCGCACAAGAGGTTGGTACACAAAATGAGAATGCTTGGTCTGGGGGAAAATGTGTGTAAATGGGTTAGTAACTGGCTTAGTGATAGAAAGCAGAGGGTGGTTATAAATGGTATAGTCTCTAACTGGGTCGCTGTGACCAGTGGGGTACCGCAGGGGTCAGTATTGGGACCTGTTCTCTTCAACATATTCATTAATGATCTGGTAGAAGGTTTACACAGTAAAATATCGATATTTGCAGATGATACAAAACTATGTAAAGCAGTTAATACAAGAGAAGATAGTATTCTGCTACAGATGGATCTGGATAAGTTGGAAACTTGGGCTGAAAGGTGGCAGATGAGGTTTAACAATGATAAATGTAAGGTTATACACATGGGAAGAGGGAATCAATATCACCATTACACACTGAACGGGAAACCACTGGGTAAATCTGACAGGGAGAAGGACTTGGGGATCCTAGTTAATGATAAACTTACCTGGAGCAGCCAGTGCCAGGCAGCAGCTGCCAAGGCAAACAGGATCATGGGGTGCATTAAAAGAGGTCTGGATACACATGATGAGAGCATTATACTGCCTCTGTACAAATCCCTAGTTAGACCGCACATGGAGTACTGTGTCCAGTTTTGGGCACCGGTGCTCAGGAAGGATATAATGGAACTAGAGAGAGTACAAAGGAGGGCAACAAAATTAATAAAGGGGATGGGAGAACTACAATACCCAGATAGATTAGCGAAATTAGGATTATTTAGTCTAGAAAAAAGACGACTGAGGGGCGATCTAATAACCATGTATAAGTATATAAGGGGACAATACAAATATCTCGCTGAGGATCTGTTTATACCAAGGAAGGTGACGGGCACAAGGGGGCATTCTTTGCGTCTGGAGGAGAGAAGGTTTTTCCACCAACATAGAAGAGGATTCTTTACTGTTAGGGCAGTGAGAATCTGGAATTGCTTGCCTGAGGAGGTGGTGATGGCGAACTCAGTCGAGGGGTTCAAGAGAGGCCTGGATGTCTTCCTGGAGCAGAACAATATTGTATCATACAATTATTAGGTTCTGTAGAAGGACGTAGATCTGGGTATTTATTATGATGGAATATAGGCTGAACTGGATGGACAAATGTCTTTTTTCGGCCTTACTAACTATGTTACTATGTTACTATGTATATGAAATATATTTATGACTTGCTGATCTCGCAATGCAGGAAGCATACTTTCTGTTGAACTCCAGCCTTGGATTCAGGATTTTGTTTCAGTAGCAATATTTTCACCGAGGGGCTTATTGCTGCCCTCCTTGATGGCAGTATGTGAAAAAATGCTGATATTAAGGTGTGTCTATCTCAGATCAATCAATTTGCAGTCACACTGACAATACAGGTACAGTGTTTCACTGCTTAGGCCTATATCTATCCCTAGGGGGAATGAGCTGTGTGCTCTGACCTTTTTTATTACACTGTAAAAGCATAAAATGGCACTCATTGACCAACTCCCATTTTTTAGGTTTCCTGTGATAACCCCATGATTGGCTGTGTTAGTCCATGTCATGTGATAGCTGTAGGGTATCATGGTGAAGCCATGCTGCAATGCATGACTTTATTGCCCCACTGTTAGTCTTTCGTTGTGCGTTAAACAATGCTGGGCACTTTTTTCTTTTGGTCGATCCTCACAAACTCAATGGCAACATTTTTGATTATGTGAGTATCTGCAAATTTCAGGAAATTCTACTAGAAGTTGTTCCTCTGCGGATTGATTCACTCAACTTTAAGCAAGATGCTACCAGGGAATATTCTTTTTTTAATACCTACTTTTGGCAGGAAGAAGCCCTTCACTGTGACATCTTGAGTGGTCTGACGTGGTACATTGGTTGGCAAAAGATTGGCAAATCTCTGAATCTCGTGGATGACAGCGTCCGTGTATGGCATTTCTTTGCGATGTATCATCTGAGGTTCAGCTAAACCGATGACTGTTTCGATTTCTTTATGAACATTTTCTGTTATTAAAGAAATAATTATCCTTAATATCTCAAATTCTTAACTAGAACCATGTATCCTGTTTTATAAAATCACAGATCCCCAGCTTTCCCTCATAAAATCATAGAGGTACTTGTAAATTAGCAGACCTTGAACCTCTAATTTGCATTAGGCATCTAAGGTACCTGTTTAAAGGTCATTGTGAAGGAAGGAGAAGGAGGTGGGCTGTGACATGCTGCATTGTGAATGGTGGATCTTGTGTTATCTACTGTATATAAAGGTCTTATCAGTCATTGCCCAGGAAGGTGAAGAGGTGAGCTGTCACATTAAATATTGAAAATGGTGGATTATTTGTTATATAATATGTATATAGGTGTTATCAGACATTTCAGAGGAGGAGGAGGTGAGCTGTGACATTACCCATTATGAATGATGAATCATCTGTTATCTACTGTATATAGAGGTGTTTTCAGTAGTGATGAGCGAGCAATAAAATGCTCGGATCAGTAGCGTAGCTACCGGGGGGGCAGAGGGTGCTGTCGCCCCGGGCCCGGAGCTCAGAGGGTGCCCACCCGGAGCTACGCCACTGTAACTGCATCGAATTGATCTCCCTGCTCTGTCAGTATGGGGCTCCTGAGCAGGCGGGGGGGGCCCGGTGCCAGCAGTGGGCCCCCCGCCTGTCGTCACAAGGTGAGCTGTATGGGCAGCTAGCCAATACAGCTCACCGCATTGATGGGAGAAGGAGCGGTGCGCTCCTTCTCCCATCATCCTTCTGTCAGCGTCTGGCCTCCTGGCATCGCCGACACTGACAGCGGGTGCCGGGATGACATCATCGTGGCCGCTGTCAGTGTCGGAGATGAGCGGGAGCTCGTCGCAGTGCAGGAAGCAGGTGGAAGAGAGGTGAGTATTGTGTTTCTTTTATGGGGGCTGCCTTAAACTACAGGGTCTGCCTTTGGGGGTACTGTATTATATAAAAGGGTCTGCCTATGGGGGTACTGCATTATATAAAAGGGTCTGTCTATGGGGGTACTGTATTATATAAAAGGGTCTGCCTATGGGGTACTGCATTATGTAAAAGGGTCTGCCAATGGAGAAAATGCATTATATAAAAGGGTCTGACTATGGAGGAAATGCATTATATAAAAGGGTCTGTCTATGGAGGTATTGCATTATGTAAAAGGGTCAGTCTATGGGGGTATTGCATTATGTAAAAGGGTCAGTCTATGGGGGTACTGTATTATATAAATAGATCTGCCTATGGGGGTACTGTATTATATAAAAGGGTCTGCCTATGGGGGTACTGTATTATATAAAAGGCTCTGCCTATGCAGGTACTGCATCATATAAAAGGGTCTGCCTATGGGGGTACTGCATTATATAAAAGGGTCTGACTATGGAGGAAATGCATTATATAAAAGGGTTTGCCTATGGGGGAACTGTATTATATAAAAAGGGTCTGCCTATGGAGGTACTGCATCATATAAAAGGGTCTGCCTATGGGGGTACTGTATTATATAAAAGGGTCTGCCTATGGGGGTACTGTATTATATAAACTGCCTATGGGGGTACTGTATTATATAAAAGGGTCTGCCTATGGGGGTACTGTATTATATAAAAGGATGTGCTTATGGGGGTACTGACTTATACAACAGGGTCTACCTGTGGGGGTAATGTCTTATATTATTATTATTATTATACATTTTTATAGAGCCATTTATTCCATGGCGCTTTACATGTGAATACAGGGCAAATATAGACAAATACATTAAACATGAGCAAATAACAAGGCACACGGGTACATAAGGAGGGAGGACCCTGCCCGTGAGGGCTCACAGTCTGCAGGGGATGGGTGATGAAACACTAGGAAAGGGTAGGGCAGGTTGCACGGCGGTTCAGTAACTTCAGGATCACTGCAGGCTGTAGGCTTGTCGGAAGAGATGAGTCTTCAGGTTCTTTTTGAAGGTTTCTATGGTAGGCGAGAGTCTGATGTGTTGGGGTAGAGAGTTCCAGAATATGGGGGAAGCACGGGAGAAGTCTTGGATGTGGTTGTGGGAAGAAGAGATGAGAGGGGAGTAGAGAAGGAGGTCTTGAGAGGATCGGAAGTTGCGTGTATGTAGGTACTGGGAGACCATGTCACAGATGTATGGAGGAGATAGGTTGTGGATGGCTTTGTATGTCATTGTGAGGGTTTTGAACTGGAGTCTCTGGGCGATAGGAAGCCAGTGAATGGCTTGACATAGGGGAGAGGCTGGGGAATAGCGGGGAGACAGGTAGATTAGTCGGGCAGCAGAGTGTAGGATGGATTGGAGTGGTGCCAGAGTGCTAGATGGGAGTCCAGAGAGTAGGAGGTTGCAGTAGTCGAGGAGGGAGATGATAAGGGCATGCACTAGCGTTTTTGCGGTGTTGCGGTCAAGGAAAGAACGGATCCGGGAAATATTTTTGAGTTTGAGACGGCAGGAGGAGGCAAGGGCTTGGATATGTGGCTTGAAAGAGAGGGCAGAGTCGAGAATCACCCGAGACAACGGGCGTGTGGGACTGGGGAAAGTGAGCAACCATTGACATTGATAGATAGGTCTGGAGGAGAGGTAGAGTGAGATGGGGAAAGATGATGAATTCTGTTTTGTCCATGTTCAGTTGTAGAAAGCGAGCAGAAAAGAAGGTTGAAATAGGAGACAGACAGTGCGGGATTTTAATAAGTAAGGAGGTAAGGTCAGATCTGGATAGGTAGATCTGCGTGTCATCAGGGCAGAGATGGTACTGCATACCGTGGGATTCTATGAGCTGTCCCAGGCCGAAAGTGTAGATGGAGAAGAGTAGGGGTCCTAGAACAGAGCCTTGAGGAACAAGGGGCGAAGTGAGGAGGTGGATTGGGGGAGGGAGACACTGAATGTTCGGTCTGTCAGATATGATGAGATCCAGAAAAGGGCCAAGTCTCTGATGCCAAGAGATGAGAGGATTTGTAGCAAAAGGAAGTGGTCCACAGTGTCGAAGGCAGAAGACAGGTCCAGGAGAAGGAGGACAGAGTAGTGTCGCTTGCTCCTGGCACTTAGTAGGTCATTGGTGACTTTAGTTAGGGCAGTTTCAGTTGAGTGATGGGGACGGAAGCCAGATTGTAACTGATCAAAGAGGGAGCAGGAGGAGAGGTGGGAGGACAGTTCAAGATGGACGTGTTGCTCCAAAAATTTGCAGGCATAAGGGAGAAGAGATATCAGGCGATAGCTAGACACAGAGGATGGGTCGAGGGAGGGCTTTTTGAGGATGGGTGTGATGTTGGCATGCTTTAAGGATGAGGGGATACTACAGGGTCTGCGTATGGGGTACTGTCTTATACTACAGGGCCTGCCTATGGGGTACTGTCTTATACTACAGGGTCTGCCTATGGGGTACTGTCTTATACTACAGGACCTGCCTATGGGGTACTGTCTTATACTACAGGGTCTGCCTATGGGGTACTGTCTTATACTACAGGGTCTGCCTATGGGGTTACTGTCTTATACTACAGTGTCTGCCTATGGGGTACTGTCTTATACTATAGGGTCTGCCTATGGGGGTGCTGCATTGAGCTATACTGAGGACTATCTGGCACATTATACTATATAGAGGTTATCTATGGGGCCATCATAAAGTGTGGGGATTACAATGAAGGGGCCATCATACAGTGTTTGAGCCATGAAACAGTTTGGGGGCTACTAAGGGGCCATTATATTGGGTGAGTGGTACTATACAGTGAGGGGGTATTATACTGTGCATAAGAGAGCATCATACTGTGTATAGATGAGCTGTACAGGGGGGGGGCGACTCGGGACATTATTAAATGTAAAGTGGGCACTTATTGTTATAGGGGAACACAGGTTACTGTGACTATCAAAAGGGCACACAGGGCATTATTACTTACTAGGGGGCACAATGTGGGCTCTGTTTTCTAGGGCACTTGTGCCTGGCATTCCTATATTATAGTGGGTTGCTTTAGAATTTAGAGGGCATAGAGAACCGCACAGCAGATGCAGTAATAGAGACACATATGGCAGCAGAGGCTCAGTATTGGGGTATCAGTTACAGTAATAGGGACACATACGGCAGCAGCAGCTCAGTATTGGGGTATCAGGTGCAGTAATAGGGGCACATATGGCAGCAGCGGTTCAGTATTGGGGTATCAGGTGTAGTAATAGGGACACATACGGCAGAGGCTTAGTATTGGGGTATCAGGTGCAGTAATAGGGACACATACAGCAGCAGCGGCTCAGTATTGGGGTATCAGGGGCAGTAATAGGGACACATACGGCAGCAGCGGCTCAGTATTGGGGTATCAGGTGCAGTTATAGGGTCACATACGGCAGCAGCAGCTCAGTATTGGGGTATCAGGTGCAGTAATAGGGTCACATATGGCAGCAGCAGCTCAGTATTGGGGTATCAGGTGCAGTAATAGGGACACATACAGCAGCAGCGGCTCAGTATTGGGGTATCAGGGGCAGTAATAGGGTCACATATGGCAGCAGCAGCTCAGTATTGAGGTATCAGGGGCAGTAATAGGGTCACATACGGCAGCAGCGGCTCAGTATTGGGGTATCAGGTGCAGTAATAGGGTCACATATGGCAGCAGCAGCTCAGTATTGAGGTATCAGGTGCAGTAATAGGGTCACATACGGCAGCAGCGGCTCAGTATTGGGGTATCAGGTGCAGTAATAGGGACACATACGGCAGCAGCGGCTCAGTATTGGGATATCAGGTGCAGTAATAGGGACACATACGGCAGCAGCGGCTCAGTATTGGGGTATCAGGTGCAGTAATAGGGACACATACGGCAGCAGCGGCTCAGTATTGGGGTATCAGGGGCAGTAATAGGGACACATACGGCAGCAGCGGCTCAGTATTGGGGTATCAGGTGCAGTAATAGGGACACATACGGCAGCAGCGGCTCAGTATTGGGGTATCAGGTGCAGTAACAGGGACACATACGGCAGCAGCGGCTCAGTATTGGGGTATCAGGTGCAGTAATAGGGACACATACGGCAGCAGCGGCTCAGTATTGGGGTATCAGGTGCAGTAATAGGGACACATACGGCAGCAGCGGCTCAGTATTGGGGTATCAGGTGGAGTAATAGGGACACATACGGCAGCAGCGGCTCAGTATTGGGGTATCGGGTGCAGTAATAGGGACACATACGGCAGCAGCGGCTCAGTATTGGGAGATCAGGTGCAGTAATAGGGTCACATACGGCAGCAGCGGCTCAGTATTGCGGTATCAGGTGCAGTAATATGGACACATAGGGCAGCAGCGGCTCAGTATTGGTGTATCAGGGGCAGTAATAGGACACATACTGCAGCAGCAGCAGCTCAGTATTGGGGTATCAGGTGCAGTAATAGGGACACATACGGCAGCAGCGGCTCAGTATTGGGGTATTAGCAGAATGAGGAGTTTGTGCAGGTTGGGAATAGATGTGACAGAGCTTGAATATGAGAAGTGAAATGTGTCTTTGTTGTATTCTCTGCAGACGAGTCCTGGGTGGAAGAAGCTGTCATGTCAGTTTGGGCCAGATAGAAAAAACGGGAAAAGTGAACGATTCCATAAGAAAGGACGGCAGCGGTAAGACATTAACTGTGCTGTGATCTCTTATATGTTCTCTAGGGCTGGTATCTACCACTGACTATATGGCGGTACTATCCATGTTGGTCTTTATATAGAGATTATCTTCAGTAATAGCGTGGTCATCTGCTGAGGTTCTCCTCCACTATTAGGGTGCGTCACCCTTTTCACACTGGTCTGGCTCCAAGAGTGGTGTTCCACACCCCCTTGCAAAGTGAGACATGAAGTTGGCTTGACGTGAGGTGGGTGAGGAGGGGGATGAGTCCAGTGCTGTAGCTCTCTCACTTCTATTTTTAGGCAATAAAGATGTATTTCCCAAAAGAACTGGTCTATACAGCTTGTCTGATTTCAGTCTGACAGGAGATTCTATAGCACATAGCTTACTCTTAGATGTCCAGAACACAATAATAAATCTCCAATTATCCCCCCGAGTTAAGCTAACCACTCCCTGTCAGCAATTACAGTTTTATCCACTATAGCGCTGGATTTTTCTAAATCAACAGTGTAGCTTCTATCAGTCACAGTTAGACATAACTGCTTGTATATTTCTATTGTATTTACAACAATCATTAGTCATGTCTCCTTACTTTGGATTTCAGGATATTTCATCATCAGTAGAAGGCCCCATCTCAGGGTGGTAGAAGTCGTCTCCATTCCAGCAGCGAACAAGTCAGTTACAACAGCTGTTAAGTTTTCATCATGAAAATATAATTCAGGATTTGGTTTCTCCTGAAAAGCACAAAATGCAGAATACATCTATTAGGGAACACTGTAGACAAATACTAGAAAAAGCAAAAAGGATATTGGAGCAAAGTAAATCTCCATTTTTTTTAATACTGTTTCATTTTTTATTTCAATTGTTTTTGAATAATTTTTAACTATAACTTAAGAGCACTTGAATTTTTGTTTTGGATATACAGAACTCCAAATCCCCTGTATAGATATTCTATTAAAAGTAAACTTGCCCGCTAGTGTTGACGAGCGGGACCAATAGAGGGAGCTTACTGTATACTGTGTTATTATTGAGTTCAAGGTACAATCAGTGTGCAGAAATCTCCTTCTAGTGGTGACTTCAGGATGCCAACACAATAATGAATAAGGGTGTTTAGATGGCTTTATCAAATTACCGTGTTAGATAGTAGCTTGTGAACCATACTTCAGCTCAAACTTAATTAATGCACTCAATAAAAACAATTGTTCTGCATCACAAAGGATTATGAGTAGAAAAAAATTATTTCTTAGAGAATAGAAATTCTACCCGCGGACCGAAATAGCCGTGGGGCTGGAAAACAGAGTTCCATGGACAGCACCGTGCCTACCTGCTTGCTGTCTCCATCTGTGCTGACTTCTCTGGTGGGGGAGGGGTTTCTGTCCACTTCCTCCACCAATCAGCGTGTGAATCCGCTGTCATGATGATGTAATTTTTTTGTGTCAACTGTGTGCTACTGAGAGTCAGCGCACAGGAGACACCAAGACGGAAGCAAAGCGCCGGGGAACAGGACCGAGGAGAGTATGTGGTGTTCATTTTTTTTCATGTGCATGGGATGTTTGGGTGAGCATGGAAAGGCTATGAGGGTGTGGTACTGCACAAGGGGAGGCTATGGTGGTGACATGGTGCACTTGGAGAGGCTATGTGGGTGTCGATATGCACATGGAGAGGAGATGGAGGTGTTATGATGTACATGCGGAGGCTAAGGGAGCATCGTGCTGCACATGGAGATGCTATGGGGTGTTGTGCTGAACATTAGGAGGCTATTGGGGTGTTGTGCTACGCATAGGGAGGCTATGGGGGCATTGTGCGGCACATGGAGAGGCTACGGGGTGTTGTTCTGCACATGGGGAGGCTATCGGGGTGTCATGCTGCACATTGGGAGGCTACTGGGCCTCCTGCTGCACAAGGGGAGACTATGGGGGCCTCGTGATGCACAATGGGAGACTATGGGGCCTCGTGCTGCACATGGGGAGGTTATGGGGACCTCGTGCTGCACAAGAGGAGGCTATGGGGGTGTCGCTCTGTGCATGGGGAGGCTATAGGCATGTTGTGCTGCACATGGAGAGGCTATAGGGGTGTTTTGGTGCACATTGGGAGGCTATGGGAGCATTGTGCTGCACATAGAGAGGCTACAGGGTGTTGTGCTGCACATGAGGAGGCTATTGGGGTTTCGTGGTGCACATAGGGAGGCTACAGAGCCCTGTGCTTCAAAGGGGAGGCTATGGGTGCCACGTGCTGCACAAGGGAAGGCTATGGGAGCCTCGTGCTGCAGTAGGGGAGACAATGGGGGCCTTGTCCTGCACAAGGGGAGGCTATGGAGGCCTCATTCTTCCCATTGGGAGCTGTGTGGGGCTTATGCAGTATGAGAGTAGGTTGTGTGGGGCTTGTGCTATGTATGGGGAGGCTGTGTGGGGCTCGCGCTGTGTATGGGGAGTCTGTGTGGGGCTCATTCAGTATATGGGGAGGCTGTGTGGGGCTCAAGCAGTATATGGGAGGCTGTGTTGGGCTCATGCCATATATAGGGAGGCTGTGTGGGGCTCATTCATTATATAAGGAGGCTGTGTGGGGCTCATGCTGTATATAGGGAGGCTATGTGGGGGCTCTTACAGCATATAAGGCTCTGTGGGGGTCTCATATGATATACAAATGGGCCTGTACTCGGGTTCAAATGATATATAAGGGGATGTCAACTTAATTCTGCTCAATATTAAGTGATACAATTAATATTAATATAACTATCAATAATATAATAATTATAATATATTGATGTTAATATTGAGCAGAATTAATTTCGGCTTATTGGTGCAGTCCTCGACAACAGTCGCGGTCTCTCATGTGGCCCCTCAGGAAAATTAATTGCCCACCACTGCATTAAAGCATTGATCTCTAACACATGGTCTGACCCCACATGGAGCCCTTGAGGCTGTCAACTGTGGCCCACAGGGCACTGAAGCTCTTGGGACAGCACAGAGCAGATCGTAGAAGAGGCTTGTTGTCGCCCCTTACTGACATTACACCAGAGCACAATCTGTCAGGATTTTGGAGTTGAGGGGATTCTTTCCTACCCTTCTGAATTGCTGGTGGCAGATGAATGTGTAGAGGAGGATTTTTTTTACCTCTTTCAGCGGAAAGTGATTTCCATAAATCGCCATACATGTACGACGAAAGGATATCATCAGTCAGTGTCAGTTGTAAATGGTAGCTAGCTATCGAATAACCCAAGCTATGAAATGGTACCATAACCCAGGAAGACTGAGCAGGGGTGAGACTATGAACAAAGAACAAAGTTGTGGTCTAGAGATCTTATGAATACAGAGAATGGTCCCCCCTCCCACTAACAGCCTTTCCTTGAAGGAATCCAGTAAGGTTTGAAAGGGTCCTTTAAATTGAATGTCTTAATGAGTAACAGACCTCTAGATTTAATTTGGAATTTCTCACCTCTCTTCTCTGCCATATTCCTTCCAGTAAATTAAACAACCAAAGTACTATAGTGCGCATGTGTCGGCTTCACTTCAGAGTCATCGATACTGTGTGGCCTTTCACGGCGCATGCGCACTACAGTACTCTACCCTCGTCAAGGCAGAGAGAAGTGCACCTAAGCAGGAGTGCAATTGTGGTATACTGTGTGGATGGCATAGGACGCATCATCCACATGAAGCGGGAAGAAGGACCGCAATTGTAAGAAGAGATGAGGTCCCAGATCGAGGCCAGAGATGCCCATTTAACCGGACCGCTCTGTCTGTGGGTATCATGAAAGCTATTTTCTGTGCTATGCAGAGAGGATTGGAGACATATATACAACATGCCAGAATGGTGAAAAAGAGGCCTGAAAAATGATGGCCACTCTTTAGAAACCTGGTGAAAGGTTCAATCTTAGAGTGCTGCACCTGAACTAAACTGATCAAACATTTGGGCTGATAGAATTTTTGATCTTTCAATTAGATCAGACTATCACCAGGATAAAATAAGACATTGTGATAGAAAATGTCATAGAAGATATTGTTCACAAAGCATTAAAAGACTGGCTTAAAATGAACTAAAGCATCAAAGGAGAAATAAGGCCCAGTAAAAGTGGTTATCTATAGATGGAGATTAGATAAAAAATAATTTGAGAAGGCAGCAGACTGGCAGCGGACCTCTCATAGAAAGGACAGGAGCGCTCTGCTGGATCAGCCCTAATGGGTTTGGGAGAAGCAGCAGAGATGGCTGCCAGCCAAACGATCGGCCGAACAATCATTCCGTTGACAGACATCTAATTTATGGCTTTCTTTCGACCAAGGCATGACCCAGAAGCATTGTCACATTGTCACAGTTGGGGGTGATCCAAAGACAAAGTCATTTTCATTTTTAATTCCTTTCTATATGTTGACGTGATCTATACTATTTTGTAATATTCTTGCATTAAAAATTCCCTATTGGTCCCGTGATGATATCATAGAATCAACCCAGGAAATAGCATTAAGTTACAAAGCAACAGATCACTGGATCACACGAGTTCAAGTGTTTGTCTCAGCAAAACAAAGTTTTGCTCAGGAAACTGGATTTGTACCAAATGGAAAACTCAACCGTACTCACTCATCAGCATCCACTAGCATCCAACACAGGCCACAATGTAGTCTTTGCAGCGACAGGAAATAGTGATGCCCCCGTTGCCCCTAGCTGCCTGACCACTGAAGCTTGTGATTGGCTGCAGCAGTCAGGCGATTTGAGCAGCGCGTCATCAGATGTTATATGGTGATACACTTCACAAAGTCATCTGACTGCTGCAGCCAATCACAGGCAGCATTGATCTGGTGGCTGGTGTAATATAGGCATCCATTCTTCCTAATTCTTTGCAGACCAAGTCCCTACTGTCAGTTTGGTTATTGTGATCCAAGCTCTGTCTATTTTTCATGGACATGTAAATTTTGCTTAAAGAGGTTGTCCACTATTTTTACATTGATGACCCAACCTTTGGATCTGTCATCAATGTCTGATAGGCTGGGGTACGACATCTGGCACCCTCCAGATCAGCTGTTATCGGTGTCGGCACCGGCCGGAAGTACTCACTTGCCGAGCAGCTCCATCTACTTGTAGTGTCCGGGGCTTGGTACTGCACTACAAGTAGATGGAGCAGCTCAGCAAGTGAGCACTTCTGGATGGTTGCCACCATCACTGAAACCAATAACAGCTGATCTGGAGGGTGCCAGGTGTCAGACCCCAGCAGATCAGACATTGATGACCGATCCTAAGGATTGATCATTATAGTAAAAATAGTGGACAAACTCTTTAACCTAAATTTACATGTCCATGAAATATAAAAATAGACAGTGATCGTATCACAATATCCAAACTGATAGTCAGGACTCAAAACTTGAAATAACTTTTCCATTGAAATATACAAGCAGTTAGCTCAGGTCAAGAGTGTCACCATAGCTCATAGCTATGATTAAGGAATTAATTTGGAAATGCATAAGAATATGTTTTGACACATGTTATTAAATGTTGTCTATGCCCATCATTTTGAATAAAGAACAAGACTTTGTCTTGGAGGACAGAGCCGAACTTTTCTTCGCATGCTGTCCATGTTTCAAAGACGTTTGACCTCCACCTTTTAAAGCTTTGACAAAACTGGTTTTATTGCATTATATCATGAAGATTGGATTCCCAGGGGTCCCAGCATTCTTACTCTGCCTTTTTGCCGTGCTCAGCAAATATTAACCTTCTCCTTTCGCCCCAGAAAACCAGTATTATTAAACAAACATCTATCTTATTACTTTACCTCTTTCTGCTTGACCAAAAAAGAATCTATAAGACTACTCTGGTCATTCACATCCAGTTCCTTCCTTTGTTTGGTGAAGACCTCTTTAACAAATGAATGTAATTCAGTAACGTTTTGCTGGATACATTTATGAGTTCCAGGAAACCAGCGCATCAGGAAAGGAAATGCGTTGTACAACTGTGGAGGGAAATGTATATAAAGTCATTGCATCTAGGAGTATTGATGGGTGTAACAACTCATCAGTATTACATACATTGTACCATTCCCACTACCTTCCAATTGATGATGCAAAACTTTAACTTTCTCCGTACTCAGAAAGATGGCTGATTATTTATTTCTTGTGTTTTGGGGGTTTGACAATACCTATCTTGACCATACGAGGTTACTCAGCTGGACTTCAACCCTAAGGACTCTCACTAGACTACAGGGCAGACATTTCTGGCTGGGTTCAAGTCTACCCCGCTCATACTTTGGAAAAAAAAAATATTTTAGTACCTCAAAGGGTTACCCCATACTTTGACCAATTGCGTCCAAACTGTTCAAATTTATCGAATTCTATTAAGGATATAGTTTTACACCCAGTAAACAACATTGGGTTTTGCCTTGGCCTACACTTACAGGGGAACAATAGACTTACATCCTTACAAGAAGTTCTTAGTCTAGCAAAAGAGACCTCTATCTTCTGTAGTTCTCACCTCGGAGTCTTCTCCAACAAGGCACAGTTCCGTGCCACTATGAGGTTACCATCTCATACAGCCTCCCACCACAAATGCTAAAGTCATGGGGTTTCACAACTTAGTGAGTCTCTCTCCACGACTCAGTGGTTTCTCATGGCAGCTATGCCAATATCACAACTACCCTAGGCTGGAAGCGTGCAACCTGCATGTTATGACTTATCTACTCGCTCCATCATATGGCAGATATTGCGCTATGGAGTAGAAGGATTAATTCAAGGTTAATTTTGTCCCATTTTAAATTGCTTATGCAAGATTAATAATATATTTTTTGCTTTCAGTCACTGGTTTGCCCATTGTATATAACCAAATCTTTACTCATCCACCTCCGGTCAAGAGCTTCCTCTCAGCCCGTGCCCCCTGTCCTTGTTGAAAGTCTCTAGCATTCATGTCATAGTTACACAGCATTTGACCGTTGCTACCAATTTATGAGCTCTACAGTGATGTTAAGAAGGAGAGAAATGTAAGCAAATCATAAAAATGGTTGATGGTGTGATGGTTAAGCAACTTTTGACAGCAGACGGTGCACCCTCCCACACCCTTTGCCGAACTCTGCAACCATTTACCACATCAGTAGCTTACCAAGGCCATGGGGCTACCAGCAATCATGGCCAACTCCATTACTAATTTCAAAAGTCTGTGAAGTTTTTGGTCATCATAGTCAAAGCGATGGCCGAATAACATAGATACAATGATATTACAGATGGCAGTGTTCATGATCATGGTGTTGTCAAAGGGTTCACCTAAAGGAACAGCAAAAAAAATGGAGGATAATGATTGGAAAGCTGAAGGCTGAATTCATTGATCAGTATGAAGACAGAAAATAAAAATAGATTCCTGACAACTGTAAGGAAATACAGAAATATATTAAGATAATAAAGAAGAGAGCTTTCAGGGAACCTGTCACTTATGAAACCTTTGTTTATCTGCAGGCAAAATTCATGTGTGGCAGTGTAACTGCACAAGCGGCTACAGGGAGAAAATACAGATATTATATATTGTCTGCAGCCGCTTGTTTCCAGTTATCGGAGTAGCTCAGGGGGCAGTAACAGTCACAACACAGTCAGCATGCTGTTATCGCTCCCTCTACACCTTGACTGGCAGCATATCTACTGCTTGTTTGTGACTGGAAGTGATCGGCTGCAGGGAGAATATAAGCTCATTTTCTCCCTGCAGCCAAGCTTGCATGAGACCAGCCTAACATGAGTTATATGCTATTTACTACAGATTAATGCTATACCTGCAGCTAAGCAGTGTTTTTAAGGAGACCGGTTCCCATTAGTAGTAATAGTTAAAGGGGTTTATCCATTAACAAAGTACATTTTAATTAATAGATCTTGGAATAAAAATAAGTTTCACAATTGAATGTGTTAAAAAATGTTTTTCCAGTGCTGAGATAATTTTTTAAATGTGCTCCTGCTTTGTACTGTGTAATGGCTGTCTGACTGTCCAAGAACATGGTCTGATCATACCATAGTTCCTGGGAGGGGGAGGAAGCAAAAGACTATACAGACATTACAGCAGAAGATCACAGCTGATTCTTTTGCGGGACAAAGCATTTTACTGCCAGTTTTCAAGCAATTTTTTACCATAAAGAAAGAATAATTTGAGATCCCATACTATTCTGTCTGTATACCCTTTTGCTTCCTCCCCTGCCCAGGAGCTGTGATATAAACTGACAATATCCCTGTACGGTGAGACATGGACATTACACAGTACACAGCAGGGGCACATGAATAAGATTATCTCCGCAAAGACACAATTTTTTAAACACATCCAATTGGAGAACTTATTACTATTCAAAGATCTATTGACTAATATTAACTTTCTATGTGGGAAAACCCCTTTCAGTACATTGAGGCTTTATCATGGTAAATAAATGATTCTACATAGGTGGATGAATTATATTAGCTATATACTTGTACATAGGGGCAGTATTATAGTAGTTATATTCTTGTATATAGGGGCAGTATTATAGTAGTTATATTCTTGTACATAGGGGGCAATATTATAGTAGCTATATTCTTGTACATAGGAGCAGTATTATAGTAGTTATATTCTTGTACATAGGGGCAGTATTATAGTAGTTATATTCTTGTACATAGGGGCAGTATTATAGTAGTTATATTTTTGTGCATAGGAGCAGTATTATAGTAGATATATTCTTGAACATAAGGGGCAGTATTATAGTAGTTATATTCTTGTACATAGGAGCAGTATTATAGTAGATATATTCTTGAACATAAGGGGCAGTATTATAGTAGTTATATTCTTGTACATAAGAGCAGTATTATAGTAGTTATATTCTTATACATAGGGGCAGTATTATAGTAGTTATATTTTTGTACATAGGAGCAGTGTTATAGTAGTTATATTCTTGTACATAAGGGCAGTATTATAGTAGTTATATTCTTGTACATATGAGGCAGTATTATAGTAGTTATATTCTTGTACATAGGGGCAGTATTATAGTAGTTATATTCTTGTACATAGGAGCAGTATTATAGTAGTTATATTCTTGTACATATGAGGCAGTATTACAGTAGTTATATTCTTGTACATAGGGGCAGTATTATAGTAGTTATATTCTTGTACATAGGAGCAGTATTATAGTAGTTATATTCTTGTAGATAGGAGCAGTATTATAGTAGTTATATTCTTGTAGATAGGAGCAGTATTATAGTAGTTATATTCTTGTAGATAGGAGCAGTATTATAGTAGTTATATTCTTATACATCGGAGCAGTATTATAGTAGTTATATTCTTATACATAGGAGCAGTATTATAGTAGTTATATTCTTGTACATAGGGGCAGTATTATAGTAGTTATATTCTTGTACATATGAGGCAGTATTATAGCAGCTATATTCTTGAACATAGGAGCAGTATTATAGTAGTTATATTCTTGTACATAGGAGCAGTATTATAGTAGTTATATTCTTGTACATATGAGGCAGTATTATAGCAGCTATATTCTTGAACATAGGAGCAGTATTATAGTAGTTATATTCTTGTACATAGGAGCAGTATTATTGTAGCTATATTCTTGTACATAAGAGGCAGTTTTATAGAAGTCATATTTTTATATGGAGAAGAATTAAAGTAATTGTTTTCTTTCTCATAGAGCTTAGTATTGTGCAGTTGGTGTAGTATTTTTTATTTTTTTTGCAGTGTAGGAGATATGGCCATGACAAGATGTACTAATAGTTTAGCACTAGTGATGAGCGAGTATACTCGTTGCTCGGGTTTCCCCCAGCATGCTCGGGTGATCTCCGAGTATTTTTTAGTGTTCAGAGATTTCGTTTTAATTGCCTCAGCTGAATAATTTACAGCTATTAGCCAGCTTGATTACATGTGAGGATTCCCTAGCAACCAGGCAACCCCCACATGTACTCAGGCTGGCTAGTAGATGTAAATCATTCACCTGAGGCAATAAAAACTAAATCTCCGAACACTAACAAACACTCAGAGACCACCCGAGCAAGGAGTGCACTCGCTCATCACTATTTAGCACTCAGTTACATACATACATACATTTCAGTATAATAATACTTTTTTTCTGACCTTTGTAGGATCTAAATATTTTTATTAGATAATTGGCTTCCTCATTAATGTTCTCTTCTATGGCTCTTGTCCCCATACCATAATCACGTAATGTGGAAAGAGTAAACCGTCGCATGGCTTTCCAGTTATGTCCATTAGAGAAGACAATACCTGTGAAATAGGCATAATAAATCATTTTTCATCTTCTCAAAATCCTTTCCTTGTATAAAATAATATTGCATTAAATGGGCCTCAGTCTAATAGATGGAGATGTTCATTAAAGGGAACCTGTCACCCCGAAAATCACGGGTGAGGTAAGCCCACCGGCATCAGGGGCTTATCTACAGCATTCTGTAATGCTGTAGATAAGCCCCCGATGTCACCTGAAAGAGGAGAAAAAGACGTTAGATTATACTCACCCAGGGGCGGTCCCGCTGTTGGTCCGGTCGGATGGGTGTCTCTGGTCTGCTCCGGCGCCTCCCATCTTCATTCCAAGATGTACTCTTCTGATCTTCAGCCACGGCTCCGGCGCAGGCGTACTTTGTCTGCCCTGTTGAGTGCAGAACAAACTACTGCAGTGTGCAGGCGCCGGGCCTCTCTGACCTTTCCGGTGCCTGCGCACTGCAGTACTTTGTTCTGCCCTCAACAGGACAGACAAAGTACGCCTGCGCCGGAGCCGTGGCTGAAGATCAGAAGAGGACGTCTTGGAATGAAGATAGGAGGCGCCGGAGCGGACCTGAGACACCCATCCGACCGGACCAACAGCGGGACCGCCCCTGGGTGAGTATAATCTAACGTCTTTTTCTCCTCTTTCAGGTAACATCGGGGGCTTATCTACAGCATTACAGAATGCTGTAGATAAGCCCCTGATGCCGGTGGGCTTACCTCACCTGCGATTTTAGGGGTGACAGGTTCCCTTTAAGAGGAAAATTGACTCTGCAACTGCACGATAAATTGGACAAAGAGGATGGAGACATTTAGCATCCAGGGCATTTTTACAGGGGTAAGACAACATTTCCTCACAATGTAAGTAATTTACAGTTTTGCTCTTTATTCCACTGACTAAATTTGGGCAATCCAATGGCTTTTATAAAACTAACATTGACCAATCAATGCCATTTCAAACCTCGCTTTTAAGGGGTAAACACCCTACTATCTCTCAGATGCATATTTAAAACAAAAACTTTTGGCATGTAAGTTATTGCATGTTATTGACTGGGCAGGACTCGTAGTGCTGAGCCTGTGTGGCTCTTGTGCTCGGTCACGTAAAAACATCTACGGTTCATACCTTGAGCCAATCTCTACAGATTCAATGCAATGTGGCAAGTCGTTTGGCTCAGCCAGTGAAACCCAGTGGTCACTGATCAAAACCCCCCAAATATCATAGCATTATTGCCTCCATTTCGATTTCCATTTTTTCCTTCATTTGTTTTTTTTTTGTGCTTATTTTAGCCTTGATTCACTTAAATAAACACTCTGGGGGAAAAAAAAAAAAGTATGACTATAGTATATATGCCCAGATCGGGGCCAGATGGGGCGCTGCATTATATAGCGATTTCCCTTTTTGAGAGCTCTCCTTAGTGTTGTGTCATTACAATATCCAAATGCTTATTAGGAAATATGGATTCCATCAGGGTGCAAACCTCACTCAGGATCTCTAATTCTGGTAGACTTTAGTCATCCATGTAGTACATATGAATGATTACTATGCATTACTATTTAAATTTATCAGAAGGAAATTCTTTGCTCATTGTAGCTTCTCGGACACAAAATAAGGAGCCAGAATTCAGTCCAAAATGCAGTCGTTTAATAAGCAAAAATTGCTGAAAAACATGGGTGGTCCATCTCTACTTATTAATTTTTCCAACCAGATGCATAAAAAAGGATAATAACAGAACATATAAATGTTACCGTAGCCTTTCGAATAATCAATGAAAACAGGTATGTTCGGTCTGTCGGTGAACATCTCTGCTCGGTTCACAAGAGCTTCTTTCACAACGTCATATCCGGACAATACAACCATCTCCTGAACTCCAATCTTTATACTGTAGACTGGACCATACGTCTTTGCAAGCTGCAAGTACATACAACCAATTGCAATGTTTTAACTGGACCACAGAAGGTTGGAGTTTACTCAAATTTAGTATTTCTAACATTTTTTTTTTACTTTTCTAATTTTTCAGGGCATAACGAAAGCAAGGTTACAGTTACTCAATGATTTGGAATTCAAAATGTTTGTAAGTATGCAAATACTCAAGTAGTTGTCACCTGAAATATGTTCCTAAGTTGTAAACTGCAACACTGAAGAATTAGTCTGCTGCTTCTAATACGCAAGAACCTCAATCCCATCACAATACGTTTAACTTGAAAAAGGGCTGGACTTAACAATTATTAGCAGTGTAAAATATTTTTAATAATCAGAGGCATAACTGAAAGTCTTGGCAAAACCATCAGCAGGGACCCTAAGTAACGTGTTCCAGTTATGACTGATAGTAGAGACACAGTAGAGGTACGGCATACCTAAAAGTACTTGGAGATGCTTCAGATATTTATTGAACCATATTTCACATTTTTTGGTTATACTGCTGTAAGTACAGTATTACCAATGTTTCGAGTGAAGACCTTTCATCGGATGTATAGGCTATGTTCACTGCATATAGGTCAAGGGGATCAAGGGAGAGGGCCTTAATTCAGCTGGATCCTGGTTGTCCCTGTTTGGGGAAATCCTACGCCGCACCCTGAATTCCATCGACCTATATGCAGTGAACATAGCCTATATGTCTCATGAAGGGTTTTCACCCAAAACGTTACGTAATACTGTACTTAACACGGTGTAACTAATGAATATTAAATACTGTTAATAAATCCTATTTGAAGCATCTCCAAGTACCTATAGATATGCAGTTCTTTCACTCTGTCTACTATTCGTCTGCAGGAGCTCAGTGGTGGGCTCCAGAGGAACCAACACTCTTCTCAAGCTAAGGCTCTGTTACTGGGTGTGTCACATACCTGTTTGATTATTTATGACTCTGTTGTCTGTGTATTTGGAAGAGAGGCTTAAGTGTGTGATCTGGCCTGTATCTGATCTCAAATGCTACTTTCTGTAATTACTTACCTTTGGTAGTTTCACAGTGATAGAGCAATGCTAGTAAGTAGATATTTTAACCCTACATGAATATGAGAAATAGATCTGTTTCTGTTTACAGGTCTACCTTATAATTCACCACTAAACTTTAAGATGTCTTAAGGCACTGGAGATATGTATAAGATGACTGATCAGCATTATGGTCTTTCAAGATGGCCAATCAAGTCTTAAGCCATATCAACCAATTGACAACCAATTGCATTATAATGTATGTATTATCATCTGTTTTAAGATATTCTCAGCCTTGGAAGGCATCTACAGATGATGAAAAGTCAATGATCTCCAGATCTTACCTCTTGAAATGATAAGTAAGGTTTCTGTACATCCAAGTTGAGAATATTTCCAATTATTGGCCATGGCTTTGGACCAGGAGGATAATTTGGGTGAACACGTTCCTTCTGTTTATACATAACAGTTGCCAAGAAAATGCATGTTACAATGGACAAGAGAACTGTGACTGGATCGAGGGGCAACATGTCCTCAGAAGAACCTGTGGTGGAGAAATAAGAGTCCTTCATTGCAGTGTAATGTGTACAGCTAATGACATGCATCTTCCTAACCACTGATGATCACAGGATTTGGTAGGATTTCAGATTCAGAAATCTTTCATTCCACCATATTCTACAGAGTTGGTCACTTAAAGGGAACCTGTCACCCCGAAAATTGCGGGTGAGGTAATCCCACCGGCATCAGGGGCTTATCTGCAGCATTCTGTAATGCTGTAGATAAGCCCCCGATGTTACCTGAAAAAGGAGAAAAAGACGTTAGATTATATTCACCCAGGGGCGGTCCCGCTGCTGGTCAGGTCGGATGGGCGTCTCCGGTCCGCTCCGGCGCCTCCTATCTTCTTTCCATGACGTCCTCTTCTGATCTTCAGCCATGGCTCCGGCGCAGGCGTACTTTGCTCTGCCCTGTTGAGGGCAGAGGATAGTGCTGCAGTGCGCAGGCGCCGGTAAGGTCAGAGGCCCAGCGCCTGCGCACTGCAGTACTTTGTCTGCCCTCAACAGGACAGAGCAAAGTACACCTGCGCCGGAGCCGTGGCTGAAGATCAGAACAGGACGTCATGGAAAGAAGATAGGAGGCGCCGGAGCGGACCGGAGACGCCCATCCGACCGGACCAGCAGCGGGACCGCCCCTGGGTGAGTATTATCTAACGTCTTTTTCTCCTTTTTCAGGTAACATCGGGGGCTTATCTACAGCATTACAGAATGCTGCAGATAAGCCCCTGATGCCGGTGGGATTACCTCACCCGTGATTTTCGGGGTGACAGGTTCCCTTTAACATGAGCACTTCAACCTAACTTTACATACTGTAATTACTTTCTAGCTATTTCATGCTTACAACATGTTTTTAGAAAGATTAGTAATAATTTCAAGTTTTTCAGTAAATGGAACCCATTTGAAAAGCAACTACTCATGTTTAAAATTTTGGCAGACCAAATTAAATATTTCATTCATCCATACTTTACCAATTGTTGTCTTAAAGGGGAACTCCGGGGAGATAAAACTTTATTTTTTACTGCCCCTGCCTTATAAACTATAATTATGAGATACCCAGAGCAGTTAAATTATCTTTATAACACTTGTAATTTAGTGTGACAGGAGCTGCTCCTCACTGACCTCCCCCACTGTAAGGGGCAATACCTCACTCTCCAGTGTGTAGCTCCCTGCTGTGAGGAATAGCCTGCCTGGAAAGATGGTGGCCTGGCCACACCGCCTGTTTTCTGCAGAGAAACAGCTATTATCAGAAGACTGACTGATAGCAACAGCAGGGAACTGCACCCTGCTGAAATGTCCCAAAAAAGGGTGAGCAATGAAGAGCAGCTCGTGTCACAATGAATTACAAGAGTTATAAAGATAATACACTGGATATCTCATCTTTTTAGTCTATGAGGGCAGTTACTGTACAATGTTTTTATTATCCCCAGAGTACCCCTTTAACATGAGCAGATCAACATAATGTTGCATACTATAATTACTTTCTAATTATTCCATGCTCACTTTTTTTTTAGAAAATTTTGTAATAATTTAATTTTTACTGTAAATTAAACCCATTCGATAAACAACTACTCATGATTGATATTTTGGCAGACCAAACGTTTTCCAATGCCAACTGTTATGTGTGTGATACTGTCTCCTAGAAGAACTGACTCTTGAATCCACAAGTAAGATGTAAACTCCGCCCATATGACAAAAAACCGATCCCGCCAAATTCAGGGGACAGGTTCCCTTCAAAGTGTGAAATGATAACATTGTGAATGAGGCCTTGTTTACATTGGACAATTAGGTGTTACTAAAAAACTTAAGGTACCGTCACATTAAGCAACGCTGCAGATCGTTGCAGCATCGCTGTTTAATCGTTGTGTGGTCGCTGGTGAGCTGTCACACAGACAGCTCTCCAGCGACCAACGATGCCGAAATCCCCGGGTAACCAGGGTAAACATCGGGTTACTAAGCGCAGGGCCGCACTTAGTAACCTGATGTTTACCCTGGTTACCATTGTAAATGTAAAAGAAAAAACACTACATACTTACCTTCCGGTGTCTGTCGCGTCCCCCGGCGTGGAGCAGCTTAATATACATTTTTTTGCAAAAAAAAACGTATTAACTAAATACCCTGTATTTTTATCATTTTTTGACTAGCACTTGCTCATTTACTGTGACTTCTTTACAGCAGAGTATTTTTGACCTTTGCTGGGCTCTTTTTGTGTCTTCAAGTTTCTTGGTGGTGTGAACAGGCTTCTACAGACTTGTTCACTGTGCAAGTAGCCCATGTGTTTTTGGTTCTATAATTGGTCTCTTGTTTCTACAAGACTGGGGAGTTCACCACTCCTCTGTGGGCCAGTTGCACTAAAGCTGTTCCATCCTGCATGTCCACATGAATATTTTCTCTCTGAACCCTGCTTATTCAGGTACTATACAGATGATCAGGTTTTTAAATACATCAGATAGGGATTATATACATTAGATAGGACTGCTCTATTATGGGTATACCTTGGCGATTGGTGGAGCAGCTTAATATATATTTTTTTGCAAAAAAACGTATTAACTAAATACCCTGTATTTTTTTCATTTTTTGACTAGCACTTGCTCATTTACTGTGACTTCTTTACAACAGAGTATTTTTGACATCGCTGTGCTCTTTTTGTGTCTTCAAGTTTCTTGGTGGTGTGAACAGGCTTCTACAGACTTGTTCACTGTGCAAGTAGCCCATGTGTTTTGGTTCTATTTTTGTTCTCTTGTTTCTACAAGACTGGGGAGTCCACCACTCCTTTGTGGGCCATTTGCACTAAAGCTGTTCCATCCTGCATGTCCACATGGAAATTTTCTCTCTGAACCCTGCTTATACAGGTACTATACAGATGATCAGGTTTTTAAATACATCAGATAGGGATTATATACATTAGATAGGACTGCTCTATTATGGGTATACATTGGCGATTGGTGGTGCAGCTTAAGATACATTTTTTTCAAAAAAACGTATTAAATAAATACCCTGTATTTTTTCATTTTTTGACTAGCACTTGCTCATTTATTGTGACTTGTTTTCAACAGAGTATTTTTGACATCGCTGTGCTCTTTTTTTGTCTTCAACTGCCCCAACCAGTAGCATCCCAATTTTGGCTGGCACCCACAGAGAGGAGGTAGCGACAAGCTTTGGAAGCTGACTGAGCACAGTGAGAGTTATGGTAAGGTGACCTGATTGCCCTAACCTGGGTTCTCCAAACTTCTTTGTGGGTTCAGTGATGGGCAGTGGTCACTTGGGGTGATGTCCTGCAGAGTCTCTCTGAAAACAAAGGCAGATTCCTTTTCTATTCCACAACTCCCTTCCAGGTCATTTTCCCACCGGATTGGGAAAGGTGGGGAGATGTAAACCCTTACTGTTCAATTGTTCAATCAACCTTCATTTTTGTCCTCAAAGATGTGTGGACTAGTAAAGTGCAGGTAGCTTCTGCAATATGTAATCAGCAGGCATTCCACAAATTAACAAGCAACAAGAGTCAATGTACAAGCTCATATGAAAGAATGGTGCATGTCCCTGGACCTAACAAACAGACGAATAATACCTTTGGTATAATTAAGAATAATCCGCCCTTATCCCAGTAGCCAGATGGCTGCTGTGTGGTCTCAGCCAGTATACTAGCTAAGGAGCACAAACTTACAAACCCTTGCTATAGAGCTTGCACATGTAGTTCTTTAGCTTACTGGATCGCTGTACTCGGCCATTTTTGTTTCCCCTGCTCTCCTCTGATGTTGCAGAAGCAAAGCTAACTTGTGAAAGTGCACAGTTTGGACCAATGGTGCCACCATGCTTCTGGTCTAAACTGTCAATCATCAGAAGCGGACCTTCCCTGCAGCAAGCAGGAGGCAGAGGAGCAGTGCGCTCCTAGATATGGGATAATCAGACAACATCTGTAACTTCCCATTCAGAATCAAATGCGACGTTTTCAGGGATGCTTTAATGAAGAACATGATCAGTCATCTCTGCTTATATTCTTCCATAAATAGGAAAATGCATTTACAATGTAGCTAAATGCAAGAATAACATAAACAGAGAATATTACATACTTTAGATTACATTAGATACTCTGTCATAGTTACTTTGTAAATTTTTTAAAGAAATTATACTTTTATATTATATTAATTTATAATTATTTTTTAAAACAATTTAAAGTCATATTTAAATGTTATTGAAACCAGTTGAAAGACTACATTGCTTACCAGGCAATTTAGAGAATACAGCTGGATGCCTGTTGTCTCTTCAGTCCGTCTGTAATATATTATCACGGAGCCTAATATATAGCAGCAAATACTGAGAAAATATTTAAACCCTGAACTGACGTCACCTGGTGCATTCTATCTCGAGAAGATCTACAGATATTGCAAAACTTTTCCTTATAATATTTCCTCCAGCAATAACATTGAATATCTCCCCTTTGTTAATTAATTTCTTGTAGACGAGCCGTAATACAATGGTGAAATCAGTGATATTCAGACATATTGCTCTGAAAGTTATAGTTCTAGAGAGTTTTTTTTCTATACGTGGAGTTTACATATATTATTATTATTATTATTATTTATTTATATAGCACCATTAATTCCATGGTGCTGTACATGAGAAAGGGGTTACATACAGGGTTATAGAATATAGATATATAGATATCTAGAATATAGAATATCTACATATAGATTTTGTCCACAAATAAGTTGCATTTAAACAGACATTGCATTAGTTATATTGCACTGATCGTAAATTACCGCTAATCAGTGACCCTGCTGTTCGGAATCTCCTTTTCTTACTTGGTGCAACTTCAGGATATCTTCCTCTACCACCAGTTAAGATGAATTGAACTTTTGTTTTTAACCTCAGAGAATGCTTGTTTTATACTACAGAGCTGCAATCACAATTCTGTTGATTGTGACTAAAAAGCAAGTTTAGAAAACAATAGTCAGCAAGTTTGCAAAAAAAAACAACTTTATATAAAATAACAAGGAGGGCTAGAGCCTGAATATGCTAAAAGATGTCCTCCTGATTTCATTCCAGAGGTTTTCAATGGGGTTCAGGTCTGGAGATTGGGCTGCCCATGACAGGGATTTGATGTGGTGGTCTCTTAATTGTTGCCAGAGCAGTTATGTCCTGCCTGGCCACTGAGTTTAGCATAACAATGGTCGTCATTATAGGGTGTCAACCTTTCTGGCCAAGCAGAACATACATCTACAGGGCTAATGCGAGCCGGAAGGATTTTTTGGTTGTGATTTATCTTTGTAATCCTGATCTTTATTATACAGTGGGTACGGAAAGTATTTGTTAAATTCAAAAAAGTTCATTTTTTTCTCATTAATGTGCACTCTGAACCCCATCTTGACTGAAACAAAAATAGAAATGTAGTAGTTTTTGCAAATGTATTAAAAAAGAAAAACAGAAATATCACATGGTCATAAGTATTCAGACCGTTTGCTCACTATTGAGGAGAAGCACCTTTTGACCTAGTACAGCCATGAGTCTTCTTGAGAATGATGCAACAAGTTTTTCACACCTTGATTTGGGGATCCTTGGCCATTCTTCCTTGCAGATCCTCTCCAGTTCCATCAGGTTGGATGGTGAACGTTGGTGGACGCCATTTTCAGGTCTCTCCAGAGATGCTCAATTGGGTTTAGGTCAGAGCTCCGGCTGGGCCAGTCAAGAATAGTCACAGAGTTGTTCTGAAGCCACTCGTTTGTTATTTTAGCTGTGTGACTGGGGACATTGTCTTGTTGGAAGGTGAACCTTTGGCAAAGTCTGAGGTACAGAGCACTCTGGAAGAGATTTTCACCAGGATATCTCTGTACTTGGCCATATTCAGGTTTCGTTCATGTTTCCTTCAGTGGCAACCAGTCGTCCTGTCCCTGCAGCTGAAAAACGTCCCCATGGCATGATGCTGCCACCACCATGTTTCAATGTTGGGATTGTATTGGGCAGGTGATGACCAATGCCTGTTTTTTTCCACACATACTGTTAGAATTGTCACCAAAAAAGTCTATCTTCATCTTATCAGGCCAGAGAATCTAATTTCTCATAGTCTGGGAGTCTTTCATGTGTTTTAAAGCAAACTCTATGTGGGCTTTCATATGTCTTGCACTGAGCAGAGGCTTCCGTCGAGCCACTCTGCCATAAAGGCCCGACTGGTGGAGGGCTGCAATGATAGTTGACTTTGTGGAACTTTCTCCCATCTCCCTACTGCATCTCTGGAGCTCATCCACAGTGATATTGGGGTTCTTCTTTACCTCTCTCACCAAGGATCTTCTCCCTTGATTGCTCAGTTTGGTTGGACAGCCAGGTCTAGGAAGACTTCTGGTAGTCCAAACTTCTTTCATTAATGGATTATGGCGGCCACTGTGCTCTTAGGAACCGTGAGTACTGCATACATTCTGTTGTAACTTTGGACAGATCTGTGCCTTGCCAAAATTCTGTCCCTGAGCTCCTTGGCCTGTTCCTTTGACCTTATGATTCTCATTTGGTCTGACATGCACTGTGAGCTGTGAGGTCTTATATAGACAGGTGTGCGCCTTTCCAAATCAAGTCCTATCAGTTTAATTAAACACAGCTGGACTCCAATGAAGGAGTAGAACTATCTCAAGGAAGATCACAAGGAAATAGACAGCATGTGACTTAAATATGAGTGTCTGAGCAAAAGGACTGAATACTTATGACCATGTGATATTTCAGTTTTGCTTTTTTAATACATTTTCAACAATTTCTACATTTCTGTTTTTTTCAGTCAAAATCGGGTGCAGAGTGTACATTAATGAGAAAAAATGAACTTTTTTGAATTTACCAAATGGCTGCAAAGAAACAAAAAGTGAAAAATTTAAACAGGTCTGAATACGTTCCGTACCCACTGAACTTACATTTTTGTGCAGTCATTTAACCCCTCATATTGCCAGATGAATCTAATTATGGTGGCTCTCTTGGGCTCAATTTTCTAAATATATGTCTTGGTTCTTATGAATATATTTGTTGTGTGCATTTTAATTGAAGTTTAATAAACATTAATGGCTTTAATTTGTGCTGTTTAGTTTCCAGTAGCCTTAAGACATGTCAATCAGATTTTTTTTATAACTTGTGTCTTTAAACTTACATGCTTAAAAAGCCAAATATTAGGAAAATTCTTTTAAAAGTGTAACTTATCCATTAGGATTGTTAATGGAGAGGGTATTTAATTGTAATAATTCCAAATTTAGTAAATACATGAATAAACAATTAGATGCATGAAAAAGATATGAAATACATAAAACCCAAATCTTTCAAAAAGCGAAATTCACATTTGATGCCTTTTACATATTTAGGTTTTTAGAATATCTTTTTAATTTTTTTATTTGTTGTATTTTGGATTGTTAGAAATTTACCTTTTCACTTTAAAAACACGGATTAATAGATGATTAGAACCTTTCAATAGGATTGCTATTTTTGTGCTTATTAACTCGTGGTCTATTTTATTAGATCACATATGGAGAAAAGCCTGAGCGTTGTGCATCTAAGTGACCTACAAGAAATGTTTTCTTTTGATACAAGCAAACAATGATTTGCTCCTGATCTGTGCTCCATTATCACTAAATGTACTAAACAAAGAGAAGTTACACATCTTGCAACAATTCCCTAGCTATTTTTTGTGCAATGCACGGTCAAAATAGTGATATTATGAATAGCTAATGTGGTTGTTCAAGAATTCGAGTCACCTACATCTAGCTTTGTATTCTGGAATTTGCAGAATGTACATGTATGTGGAAATTCATGGAAGAGCTGAATTCAAGCACAGGTTGTACTTTTGAACGACGTCATTGTTTTTACGATGTCATGTACTAGGAACCAGGAAAAAAATTCCAAGTACGATGAAATTGCAAAAAAAGTGCAATCCCACACTTGTTTTTTGTTTGCCTTTTTTGCTAGGTGCACTAAATGCAAAACCTGACCTGCCATTATGATTCTCCAGGTCATAACGAGTTCATAGACACCACAAATGTATAGGTCATATTTAATCTAAGTGGTAAAAATAAATTCCAAACTTTTGTAAAAAAAAAAAAAAAAAAAAAAAATGCGCAATTTTCCGATACCCGTAACGTCTCCATTTTTCGTGATCTTGGGTCCGGTGAGGGCTTTTTTTTTGCGTGCCGACCTGACATTTTTCAAGATAGCATTTTGGTCCAGATACATTCTTTTGATCGCCCGTTAATACATTTTAATTATATGTTATGGCGACCAAAAAAACGTAATTCTGGCGTTTTGGATTTTTTTTCTCACTACGCCGTTTAGAGATCAGGTTGATACTTTAATTTTTGTTGATAGATCGGGCGATTCTGAATGAGGCGATACCAAACAAGTGTAGGTTTAATTTTTTTTTATTGTTTTAATTTGAATGGGGCGAAAGGGGGGTGATTTAAACTTTTATTTTTTTTATTTTTTTCATATCTTTGAAAACTTTTTTTTAACTTTTGCCATGGTTTAACCCCTTCATGACCCAGCCTATTTTGACCTTAAAGACCTTGCCGTTTTTTGCAATTCTGACCAGTGTCCCTTTATGAGGTAATAACTCAGGAACGCTTCAACGGATCCTAGCGGTTCTGAGATTGTTTTTTCGTGACATATTGGGCTTCATGTTAGTGGTAAATTTAGGTCAATAAATTCTGCGTTTATTTGTGATAAAAACGGAAATTTGGCGAAAATTTTGAAAATTTCGCAATTTTCACATTTTGAATTTTTATTCTGTTAAACCAGAGAGATATGTGACACAAAATAGTTAATAAATAACATTTCCCACATGTTTACTTTACATCAGCACAATTTTGGAAACAAAATTTTTTTTTGTTAGGAAGTTATAAGGGTTAAAATTTGACCAGCGATTTGTCATTTTTACAACGAAATTTACAAAACCATTTTTTTTAGGGACCACCTCACATTTGAAGTCAGTTTGAGGGGTCTATATGGCTGAAAATACCCAAAAGTGACACCATTCTAAAAACTGCACCCCTCAAGGTACTCAAAACCACATTCAAGAAGTTTATTAACCCTTCAGGTGCTTCACAGCAGCAGAAGCAACATGGAAGGAAAAAATGAACATTTAACTTTTTAGTCACAAAAATTATCTTTTAGCAACAATTTTTTTATTTTCCCAATGGTAAAAGGAGAAACTGAACCACGAAAGTTGTTGTGCAATTTGTCCTGAGTATGCTGATACCTCATATGTGGGGGTAAACCACTGTTTGGGCGCACGGCAGGGCTTGGAAGGGAAGGAGCACCATTTGACTTTTTGAATCAAAAATTGGCTCCACTCTTTAGCGGACACCATGTCACGTTTGGAGAGCCCCCGTGTGCCTAAAAATTGGAGCTCCCCCACAAGTGACCCCATTTTGGAAACTAGACGCCCAAAGGAACTTATCTAGATGCATAGTGAGCACTTTGAACCCCCAGGTGCTTCACAAATTGATCCGTAAAAATGAAAAAGTACTTTTTTTCACAAAAAAATTTTTTAGCCTCAATTTTTTCATTTTCACATAGGCAACAGGATAAAATGGATCCTAAAATGTGTTGGGCAATTTCTCCTGAGTACGCCGATACCTCATATGTGGGGGTAAACCACTGTTTGGGCACATGGTAAGGCTCGGAAGGGAAGGAGCGCCATTTGACTTTTTGAATGAAAAATTATTTCCATCGTTAGCGGACACCATGTCTCGTTTGGATAGCTCCTGTGTGCCTAAACATTGGCGCTCCCCACAAGTGACCCCATTTTGGAAACTAGACCCCCCCAAGGAACTTATTTAGATGCCTAGTGAGCACTTTAAACCCTCAGGAGCTTCACAAATTGATCTGTAAAAATGAAAAAGTACTTTTTTTTCACAAAAAAATTATTTTCGCCTCAATTTTTTCATTTTCACATGGGCAGTAGGATAAAATGGATCATAAAATTTGTTGGGCAATTTCTCCCGAGTACGTCGATACCTCATATGTGGGGGTAAACCACTGTTTGGGCACTCGGCAAGGCTCGGAAGGGAAGGCGCGCCATTTGACTTTTTGAATGGAAAATTAGCTCCAATTGTTAGCGGACACCATGTCGCGTTTGGAGAGCCCCTGTGTGCCTAAACATTGGAGCTCCCCCACAAGTGACCCCATTTTGGAAACTAGACCCCCCAAGGAACTTATCTAGATGCATATTGAACACTTTAAACCCCCAGGTGCTTCACAGAAGTTTATAACGCAGAGCCATGAAAATAAAAAATAATTTTTCTTTCCTCAAAAATGATTTTTTAGCCTGGAATTTCCTATTTTGCCAAGGATAATAGGAGAAATTGGACCCCAAATATTGTTGTCCAGTTTATACTGAGTACGCTGATACCCCATATGTGGGGGTAAACCACTGTTTGGGTGCACGGCAGGGCTCGGAAGGGATGGCACGCCATTTGGCTTTTTAAATGGAAAATTAGCTCCAATCATTAGCGGACACCATGTCACGTTTGGAGAGCCCCTGTGTGCCTAAACATTGGAGATCCCCCAGAACTGACACCATTTTGGAAACTAGACCCCCAAAGGAACTAATCTAGATGTGTGGTGAGGACTTTGAACCCCCAAGTGCTTCACAAAAGTTTATAACGCAGAGCCATGAAAATAAAAAAAAAAAATTATTTTCTCAAAAATGATCTTTTAGCCTGCAATTTTTTATTTTCCCAAGGGTAACAGGAGAAATTTGACCCCAAAAGTTGTTGTCCAGTTTCTCCTGAGTACGCTGATACCCCATATGTGGGGGTAAATCACTGTTTGGGCACATGCCGGGGCTCGAAAGTGAAGTAGTGACGTTTTGAAATGCAGACTTTGATGGAATGCTCTGTGGGCGTCACGTTGCGTTTGCAGAGCCCCTGATGTGGCTTAACAGTAGAAACCCCCCACAAGTGACCCCATTTTGGAAACTAGACCCCCAAAGGAACTTATCTAGATGTGTGGGGAGCACTTTGAACCCCCAAGTGCTTCATAGAAGTTTATAATGCAGAGCCGTGAAAATAATAAATACATTTTCTTTCCTCAAAAATAATAATTTAGCCCAGAATTTTTTATTTTCCCAAGGGTTACAGAAGAAATTGGACTCCAAAAGTTGTTGTCCAGTTTCTCCTGAGTATGCTGATACCCCATATGTGGGGGTAAACCACTGTTTGGGCACATGCCGAGGCTCGGAAGTGAAGTAGTGACGTTTTGAAATGCAGACTTTGATGGAATGCTCTGCGGGCGTCACGTTGCGTTTGCAGAGCCCCTGATGTGCCTAAACAGTAGAAACCCCCCACAAGTGACCCCATTTTGGAAACTAGACCCCGAAAGGAACTTACCTAGATGTGTGGTGAGCACTTTGAACCCCCAAGTGCTTCATAGAAGTTTATAATGCAGAGCCGTGAAAATAATAAATACGTTTTCTTTCCTCAAAAATAATTATTTAGCCCAGAATTTTTTATTTTCCCAAGGGTTACAGGAGAAATTGGACCCCAAAAGTTGTTGTCCAGTTTCTCCTGAGTACGCTGATACCCCATGAGTGGGGGTAAACCACTGTTTGGGCACACGTCGGGGCTCAGAAGGGAAGTAGTGACTTTTGAAATGCAGACTTTGATGGAATGGTCTGCGGGTGTCACGTTGCGTTTGCAGAGCCCCTGGTGTGCCTAAACAGTAGAAACCCCCACAAGTGACCCCATTTTAGAAACTAGACCCCCCAAGGAACTTATCTAGATATGTGGTGAGCACTTTGAACCCCCAAGTGCTTCACAGACGTTTACAACGCAGAGCCGTGAAAATAAAAAATCATTTTTCTTTCCTCAAAAATTATGTTTTAGCAAGCATTTTTTTTGATTCACAAGGGTAACAGTAGAAATTGGACCCCAGTAATTGTTGCGCAGTTTGTCCTGAGTATGCTGGTACCCCATATGTGGGGGTAAACCACTGTTCGGGCACACGTCAGGGCTCGGAAGTGAGGGAGCACCATTTGACTTTTTGAATACGAGATTGGCTGGAATCAATGGTGGCGCCATGTTGCGTTTGGAGACCCCTGATGTGCCTAAACAGTGGTAACCCCTCAATTCTAACACCAACACTAACCCCAACACACCCCTAACCCTAATCCCAACTGTAGCCATAACCCTAATCACAACCCTAACCACAACCCTAATTCCAACCCTAACCCTAAGGCTATGTGCCCACGTTGCGGATTCGTGTGAGATATTTCCGCACCATTTTTGAAAAATCGGCGGGTAAAAGGCACTGCGTTTTACCTGCGGATTTTCCGCGGATTTCCAGTGTTTTTTGTGCGGATTTCACCTGCGGATTCCTAATGAGGAACAGGTGTAAAACGCTGCGGAATCCGCACAAAGAATTGACATGCTGCGGAAAATACAACGCAGCGTTTCCGCGCGGTATTTTCCGCACCATGGGCACAGCGGATTTGGTTTTTCATATGTTTACTTGGTACTGTAAACCTGATGGAACTCTGCTGCGAATCCGCAGCGGCCAATCCGCAGCCAAATCCGCACAGTGTGCACATAGCCTAATTCTAAAGGTATGTGCACACGCTGCGGAAAACGCTGCGGATCCGCAGCAGTTTCCCATGAGTTTACAGTTTAATGTAAACCTACGGGAAACAAAAATCGCTGTGCCCATGCTGCGGAAAAACTGCACGGAAACGCAGCGGTTTACATTCCGCAGCATGTCACTTCTTTGTGCGGATTCCGCAGCGGTTTTACAACTGCTCAAATAGAAAATCACAGTTGTAAAACCGCAGTGAAATGCGCAGAAAAACCGCGGTAAATCCGCCATAAATCCGCAGCGGTTTAGCACTGCGGATTTATCAAATCCGCAGCGGAAAAATCCGTAGAGGACCAGAATACGTGTGCACATACCGAAGCCCTAACCCTAACCCTACCCCTAGCCCTAACCCTACCCCTAACCCTACCCCTACCCCTAACCCTAACCCTACCCCTAACCCTAACCCTAACCCTACCCCTAACCCTAACCCTACCCCTACCCCTAACCCTACCCCTAACCCTACCCCTAACCCTAACCCTAACCCTACCCCTAACCCTAACCCTATTCTAACATTAGTGGAAAAAAAAATTTCTTTATTTTTTTATTGTCCCTACCTATGGGGGTGACAAAGGGGGGGGGGGGGTCATTTATTATTTTTTTTATTTTGATCACTGAGATATAATCTATCTCAGTGATCAAAATGCACTTTGGAACGAATCTGCCGGCCGGCAGATTCGGCGGGCGCACTGCGCATGCGCCCGCCATTTTGGAAGATGGCGGCGCCCAGGGAGAAGACGGACGGGACCCCGGCTGGATCGGTAAGTATGATGGGGTGGGGGGGGACGACGGGGGGGGATCGGAGCACGGGGGGGGGAATCGGAGCGCGGGAGGGGTGGAACGGAGCACGGGGGGCGTGGAACGGAGCACAGGGGGGCTGGAATGGAGCACGGGGGGGTGGAATGGAGCACCAGGGGGGGTGGATCGGAGTGCAGGGGGAGTGATTGGAGCACGGGGGGAGCGGACAAAAGCACGGGGGGGAGCGGAGCACTGGACGGAGGGGAGCCGGAGCAGTGTACCGGCCAGATCGGAGGGCTGGGGGGGCGATCGGTGGGGTGGGGGCACATTAGTATTTCCAGCCATGGCCGATGATATTTCAGCATCGGCCATGGCTGGATTGTAATATTTCACCCGTTATAATAGGTGAAATATTACAAATCGCTCTGATTGGCAGTTTCACTTTCAACAGCCAATCAGAGCGATCGTAGCCACGAGGGGGTGAAGCCACCCCCCCTGGGCTAAACTACCACTCCCCATGTCCCTGCAGATCGGGTGAAATGGGAGTTAACCCTTTCACCCGATCTGCAGGGACGCAATCTTTCCATGACGCCACATAGGCGTCATGGGTCGGATTGGCACCGACTTTCATGACGCCTACGTGGCGTCATGGGTCGGGAAGGGGTTAATAGTCTCCATGCGAGGCTAGAAGATAGCACAACTGGATGGCCTCTGCTACATAGGAGAGATCGTCAGATCACCCCTATGTAGTAGATTTACTGCATTGCTATGAGCGCTAACCACAGGGTGGCGCTCATAGCAATTTGGCATCAACAACCATAGATGTCTCAAGGAGACCTCAGGTTGTCATGCCGATGCATCGCTGACGATCATGTGACGGGGTCGGCGATGTGCTCATTTCTTGCCCGATAGCCGGAAGAGGTAGTTAAATGATGCTGTCAGCGGCATTTAACTAGTTAATAGCGGTGGGTGAATCGCAATTTCACCCGCCGCTATTGCAGGCACATGCCAGCTGTTCAAAACAGCTGGCATGTCCTGGCTTTGATGCAGGCTCACTGCCGGAGCCCACATCAAAGCAGGGGATCTGACCTCCTCCATACTAGTAGGGCGGAGGTCGTGAAGGGGTTAATACTGACCTACAAAGCCATCCATAACCTGTCTCCTCCGTATTTCTCTGAACTAATCTCCCAATATCTTCCCTCACATTATCTCCGGTACTCTCAAGACCACCTTCTCTCCTCCACTCTTATTAGTTCCTCGCTTAATTGCCTCCAAAACTTCTCCTGAATTTCCCCCATCTTCTGGAATTCTGTGCCCCAAAACATCTGACTATGAACCACATTCAGATCCTTCAGATGGAACCTGAAAACCCATCTCTTCTAGAAAGCCTACAGCCTGCAGTGACCTCCCTGCCTCCTCACCACTACAGAAGCTACCGCCTCAATAACACCAGAGCTCCTGCACCCCTCAACCTATTGTCTCCTTCCCCACCATCCTGTAGAATGTAAGCCCGCAAGGGCAGGATCCTCTCCCCACTGTATCAGTCTGTCATCGTTAGTTTGTGTACTGTAATTTGTATGGAACTACTCCTCATGTGCAGCACCATGGAATGAATGGTGCTGTATATATAAATAATAATAAAATAATAATAATTTATTTCATGTTAATTTTTTAGGAAATTAATTAACTCGGCACATTTTACAATTTGCCTAAGTCACCTTGAACGTCAGCAACTATGTTACAAATTTCAGAAGAATGAAGCAGTAGGAGTAGGGTCACATGACCTTGGACATGGTGATATTGGCTTACCCAAAATGAACTGTAACTATTAGGGTTGAGCGACCTTGACCTTTTTGGAGTCGAGCCGTGTTTCGCGAAACCCGACTATCTTAAAAGTCGAGTCGAGTGGAATCGGCCGATTATCGCGAAAAGTCGGGTATCGACCGAAACCCGAAACCCAATGTAAGTCAATGGGGGAGCATAGTCGGCAGTGAGTGGAGGCCAGGAAAACACCTACACTGCCCATTTTAAAGGCAAAAACATCCAATCTTGTTACAGAAGCTTGTCAATCGTAATTTAGCCTATAATAATTGGAAGGCATTTGAAATTGGGGGTAATTTTCTAAAGTTGTGGGGGGTAGGGCTGGTTCATGTAATTAGTGGGCCCAGTAAATCTGGACCACGTCACGGCAGTGGAGCAGGGAACGGTAAGTATTTCAACTTTGCAAGTGCTGTGATCCTGAGCAAGCAGGGGGGGCCCACTCATTGGCATTGGCACTGGCACAGGGCCCCTCAAAGTACAGCGGTGTGTTTGCACGGCGGAGGCGCCTCCCACCGGCAGCAACACTTTTGCGTACTATGAGAGGCCCTGTGCCAGTGACGTCGCCAACTAGTATTCCTCCCCCCACCTGATGAAGGAACCTGCACTTTCATCTGCACCTTCCTCTTTGTCCCCGTGTAAGGTGGTATGGTATGCGGGAAGGGGGACCTGACTTTCAGCAGGGTCACAATCTTGCAGTGTAGCGTGCACGGGAAATGTTGCGTTATGGGTCAATGTACCAGCAGACTCATCTATCACTGGCTGGGCAATGGGCAGGATGAGGAGGAAACACAGATATAGGCCCAAAGAATAAAGTGGGCTAAATGCAGTTCAAAATTGGTAACACAGGACTAATCAAGGGGCATTTCAGTGGAGGACAACTGGAATGAGAGGCTGACACAGAGAGTAGGCCCAAATCAGTAATTAGTCGAAATGCAGTTCAAAATTGGCAACAGTAGTAAACAGGCGGCACAGCTTTGTTCAGTGGAGGAGAACAGCAAGGAGTGGCAGACACCGATAGTAGGCCCCAACCCAACTAGTAGGCCAAATGCAGTCTAACATTAACAACTACTTGACGAGAGCCTGAAAATGGAATTTCAGGACAGGAAACCAGGAGAACAGCAAGGAGCGGCAGACACTGTTAGTAGGCCCCAAACCAACTAGTACGCCAAATAAAGTTGTTCCATTTAAGAACTATTTAACAAGAGCCTGAAGATAGAAGCTTAGGAAAGGCAACCTGGAGAACACCTTTGAGCGGAAGACACCGTCTCTACACCCCATACCCAATTTGTAGGCCTAATGCAGTGTAGTTTTCACCAACTACTAAACGAGAGTAGGAAGATCGAAGCAATGTGGACGAAACATGGGGAACACCTTGGAGTGTAACACACCGTCTCTCTACACCCCATACCAAATTTGTAGGCCTAATGCAGTGTAGTTTTCACCAACTACTAAACGAGAGTAGGAAGATCGAAGCAATGTGGATGAAACATGGGGAACACCTTGGAGTGTAACACACCGTCTCTCTACACCCCATACCAAATTTGTAGGCCTAATGCAGTGTAGTTTGCAACAACTACTAAACGAGAGTAGGAAGATCGAAGCAATGTGGACGAAACATGGGGCACACCTTGGGGCGGCAGACACCGTTAGTAGGCCCTACCAAAGTTGTAGCCCCAATGCAGTTTTACAATTCCTAGAGGCTGAAAACAAGACTATTGACGCTCTGCTTTTTTCAAAGGAAGACAGCTGTATTGAGTGGTGCAGACAGACACAGGTAGAAGGCCTTAAACCAAAAATGTGGCTCACTGCAGTTTAAAAAAGGTTACAGGGGTACACAGGCAGCATTGCTCTGGGCAGTGGAGGACAATTTCAATAGTGGACCGCAGACAGACTTTGTACGCCTACTATTAAAAAAAGGATGCTCTATGCAATAAAAAATAGGTTCCAGGGGTACACAGGCAGCAGTGGTCTGGTCAGTGGAGGAGTAGTAGAAAGAACGGGCCGCAGACAGGCTTCTAAGGCCTAACATAATAACATATGGCTGTAGGCACATTATAATTGGTTCCAGGGGTACACGGGCAGCAGTGGTATGGTCAGTGGAGGCCTAGTGGAAGGAGGGACCGCAGACAGGCTTCGAAGGCCTAACATAAAAAAAAATTGGGCTGTAGGCACTTTTAAATAGGTTCCAGGGGTACACGGGCAGCAGTGGTCTGGTCAGTGTAGGAGTTGTAGAAAGAACGGGCCGCAGACAGGCTTCTAAGGCCTAACATAATAACATAATAATAATAATAATAATTTTATTTATATAGCGCCAACATATTCCGCAGCGCTTTACAAATTATAGAGGGGACTTGTACAGACAATAGACATTACAGCATAACAGAAATACAGTTCAAAACAGATACCAGGAGGAGTGAGGGCCCTGCTCGCAAGCTTACAAACTATGGGGAAAAGGGGAGACACGAGAGGTGGATGGTAACAATTGCTTTAGTTATTCGGACCAGCTATAGTGTAAGGCTCAGGTGTTCATGTAAAGCTGCATGAACCAGTTACCTGCCTAAGTATGTAGCAGTACAGACACAGAGGGCTAATACTGATAAAGTGTATGAGAACATGATGCGAGGAACCTTTTTTTTTTTTTTTTTTTTTTTTATTATAAATGGGCCACACAGGGATCGTTAGGTTAATGCATTGAGGCGGTAGGCCAGTCTGAACAAATGAGTTTTTAGGGCACGCTTAAAACTGTGGGGATTGGGGATTAATCGGATTAACCTAGGAAGTGCATTCCAAAGAATCGGCGCAGCACGTGTAAAGTCTTGGAGACGGGAGTGGGAGGTTCTGATTATTGAGGATGCTAACCTGAGGTCATTAGCGGAGCGGAGGGCACGGGTAGGGTGGTAGACTGAGACCAGGGAGGAGATGTAGGGTGGTGCTGAGCCATGGAGTGCTTTGTGGATGAGGGTAGTAGTTTTGTACTGGATTCTGGAGTGGATGGGTAGCCAGTGTAATGACTGGCACAGGGTAGAGGCATCGGTGTAACGGTTGGTGAGGAATATGATCCTGGCTGCAGCATTCAGGACAGATTGGAGCGGGGAGAGTTTTGCAAGAGGGAGACCGATTAGTAGAGAGTTACAATAGTCCATATTGGCTAACATATGGCGTAACATATGGCTGTAGGCACTTTATAATTGGTTCCAGGGGTACACGGGCAGCAGTGGTCTGGCTAGTGGAGGCCTAGTGGAAGGAGGGACCGCAGACAGGCTTCGAAGGCCTAACATAAAAAAAATTGGGCTGTAGGCACTTTTAAATAGGTTCCAGGGGTACACGGGCAGCAGTGGTCTGGTCAGTGTAGGAGTAGTAGAAAGAACGTGCCGCAGACAGGCTTCTAAGGCCTAACATAATAACATATGGCTGTAGGCACTTTATAATTGGTTCCAGGGGTACACGGGCAGCAGTGGTCTGGTTAGTGGAGGCCTAGTGGAAGAAGGGACCGCAGACAGGCTTCGAAGGCCTAACATAAAAAAAAATTGGGCTGTAGGCACTTTATAATTGGTTCCAGGGGTACACGGGCAGCAGTGGTCTGGTCAGTGTAGGAGTAGTAGAAAGAACGGGCCGCAGACAGGCTTCTAAGGCCTAACATAATAAAATTGGGCTTTAGGCACTTTTAAATAGTTTCCAGGGGTACACGGGCAGCAGTGGTTTGGTCAGTGTAGGAGTAGTAGAAAGAACGGGCCGCAGACAGGCTTCTAAGGCCTAACATAATAACATATGGCTGTAGGCACTTTATAATTGGTTCCAGGGGTACACGGGCAGCAGTGGTCTGGTCAGTGGAGGCCTAGTGGAAGGAGGGACCGCAGACAGGCTTCGAAGGCCTAACATAAAAAAAAATTGGGCTGTAGGCACTTTTAAATAGGTTCCAGGGGTACACGGGCAGCAGTGGTCTGGTCAGTGTAGGAGTAGTAGAAAGAACGGGCCGCAGACAGGCTTCTAAGGCCTAACATAATAAAATTGGGCTTTAGGCACTTTTAAATAGGTTCCAGGGGTACACGGGCAGCAGTGGTCTGGTCAGTGTAGGAGTAGTAGAAAGAACGGGCCGCAGACAGGCTTCTAAGGCCTAACATAATAACATATGGCTGTAGGCACTTTATAATTGGTTCCAGGGGTACACGGGCAGCAGTGGTCTGGTCAGTGGAGGCCTAGTGGAAGGAGGGACCGCAGACAGGCTTCGAAGGCCTAACATAAAAAAAAATTGGGCTGTAGGCACTTTTAAATAGGTTCCAGGGGTACACAGGCAGCAGTGGTCTGGTCAGTGGAGGAGTAGTAGAAAGAACGGGCCGCAGACAGGCTTCTAAGGCCTAACACAATAACATATGGCTGTAGGCACTTTATAATTGGTTCCAGGTGTACACTGGCAGCAGTGGTATGGTCAGTGGAGGCCTAGTGGAAGGAGGGACCGCAGACAGGCTTCGAAGGCCTAACATAAAAAAAAATTGGGCTGTAGGCACTTTTAAATAGGTTCCAGGGGTACACGGGCAGCAGTGGTCTGGTCAGTGTAGGAGTAGTAGAAAGAACGGGCCGCAGACAGGCTTCTAAGGCCTAACATAATAAATTTGGGCTTTAGGCACTTTTAAATAGGTTCCAGGGGTACACGGGCAGCAGTGGTCTGGTCAGTGTAGGAGTAGTAGAAAGAACGGGCCACAGACAGGCTTCTAAGGCCTAACATAATAACATATGGCTGTAGGCACTTTATAATTGGTTCCAGGGGTACACGGGCAGCAGTAGACAGGTCAGTGGAGGTCTAGTGGAAGGAGGGACCGCAGACAGGCTTCGAAGGCCTAACATAATAACATTGGACTGGCTGTAGGCACTTTATAATTGGTTCCAGGGGTACACGGGCAGCAGTAGACAGGTCAGTGGAGGCCTAGTGGAAGGAGGGACTGCAGACAGGCTTCGAAGGCCTAACATAATAAAATTGGACTGGCTGTAGGCACTTTATAATTGGTTCCAGGGGTACACGGGCAGCAGTAGACAGGTCAGTGGAGGCCTAGTGGAAGGAGGGACCGCAGACAGGCTTCGAAGGCCTAACATAATAAAATTGGGCTGGCTGTAGGCAATTTAAAATTGGTTCCAAGGGGTACACGGGCAGCAGTGGTCTGGTCAGCGGAGGCCGATTGTAATGAGTGTCTGCCAGTTAGTAGTCCAAAACAATAAATAAATGTGAATGTCTTGCATTAAAACAAAACGAAAACACTAAAGGGTGCAATCATTAGGTACAGGGGTGGGATCCTCTGCGTAGTTTCAGACCTACTAATTTGGCGCAAAGTGTTTACTTGGGTAAATATAGGACACTGCCCTGACTATGTTAAGTACCATCATACATGTCAACACAATGGCATTGTAAGTGGCAGGAATGGAAGGATGTCAGCGCATAGACTAAACATTGGTGGAAGTGTGAGAGATAACTGTGGAAGTGGTAGAGCAATGTTTGACCTGGGGGTGGGTGAACTCTCTTGTGGCTGGCAGTACAGGCCCAGGGCCCCTCATGTTACAACAGTGTGTCTGACGTTGGGTGCGCACCACCACCGCCGGAGACACTTTATTGTACTATAAGGGACCCAGTGGCAGTGCTGTCGACCAAAAGCGGGCACACCCACCTCTTCAGACAAACGGCACTCTCACGGGTGCTTGCGCCAAGTCGCGATACCACAGCCCCGTGTGGGGAGTTTGGCCATTTAGGGAGGTGTAAACATGTCGTATGCTGGACAATCAGCTGCAGCAAATTAAGACATTAGAAAAGTAATTCACAGTAGTCCACAGGCAAGAGCTTTTCATAGGAAAGCTAGGTGTCGGCCGGGCAAGGTGGGGCAAAAGAATTCAAACTCCATTTGTGGTTCATTTTAATGAATGTTAGATCATCAACATTTTGGGTAGCCAGACGAGTCCTTTTTTCGGTTAATATTGAACCTGCAGCACTGAATACTCTTTCTGATAGGACACTAGCTGCCGGGCAAGCAAGCTCCTGCAATGCATATTCTGCCAATTCTGGCCAGGTGTCTAATTTGGATGCCCAGTAATCAAATGGGAATGACGGTTGAGGGAGAACATCGATAAGGGATGAAAAATAGTTTGTAACCATACTGGACAAATGTTGTCTCCTGTCACTTTCAATTGATGCAGCAGTACCTGTCCTGTCTGCGGTCATAGCAAAATCACTCCACAACCTGGTCAGAAAACCCCTCTGTCCAACGCCACTTCTGATGTGTGCACCCCTAACACTCCTGGTCTGCTGCCCCCTGGAGCTCGTGTGAGAACGATCACGGGCGCTGTGTGCTGGGAATGCCTGAAGCAAACGGTCAACAAGAGTTGATTGTTTGGTTGCTAATATTAGTTCCAAGTTCTCATGTGGCATAATATTTTGCAATTTGCCTTTATAGCGAGGATCAAGGAGGCAGGCCAACCAGTAATCGTCATCGTTCATCATTTTAGTAATGCGTGTGTCCCTTTTGAGGATACGTAAGGCATAATCCGCCATGTGGGCCAAAGTTCCAGTTGTCAAATCTGCGGTTGTGCTTGGTTGAGGGACAGTTTCAGGCAAATCTACGTCACTTGTGTCCCTCAAAAAACCAGAACCCGGCCATGCCACGCAACCAATTTCCAGTGCCCCCGGGAAAGCTTCCTCATTAAAAATATACTCATCCCCATCATCCTCCTTGTCCTCAACCTCCTCTTCGCCCGCTACCTCATCCTGTACACTGCCCTGACCAGACAATGGCTGACTGTCATCAAGGCTTTCCTCTTCCTCTGGTGCAGACGCCTGATCCTTTATGTGCGTCAAACTTTGCATCAGCAGACACATTAGGGGGATGCTCATGCTTATTATGGCGTTGTCTGCACTAACCAGCCGTGTGCATTCCTCAAAACACTGAAGGACTTGACACATGTCTTGTATCTTCGACCATTGCACACCTGACAACTCCATGTCTGCCATCCTACTGCCTGCCCGTGTATGTGTATCCTCCCACAAAAACATAACAGCCAGCCTCTGTTCGCACAGTCTCTGAAGCATGTGCAGTGTTGAGTTCCACCTTGCTGCAACGTCTATGATTAGGCGATGCTGGGGAAGGTTCAAAGACCGCTGAAAGGTCTGCATACGGCTGGAGTGTACAGGCGAATGGCGGATATGTGAGCAAAGTCCACGCACTTTGAGGAGCAGGTCGGAGAACCCAGGATAAGTTTTCAATAAGCACTGCACCACCAGGTTTAAGGTGTGAGCCAGGCAAGGAATGTGTTTCAGTTGGGAAAAGGAGATGGCAGCCATGAAATTCCTTCCGTTATCACTCACTACCTTGCCTGCCTCAAGATCTACAGTGCCCAGCCAAGACTGCGTTTCTTGCTGCAAGAACTCGGACAGAACTTCCGCGGTGTGTCTGTTGTCGCCCAAACACTTCATAGCCAATACAGCCTGCTGACGCTTGCCAGTAGCTGGCCCATAATGGGACAACTGGTGTGCAACAGTGACAGCTGCCGATGGAGTGGTTGGGCGACTGCGGTCTGTGGAAGAGCTCTTGCTTCTGCCGGAGGAGGAGGAGGAGGAGGAGGGGGTGCGAACGCCTACAGCCAACTGTTTCCTAGACCGTGGGCTAGGCACAACTGTCCCGAAATTGATGTCCCCTGTGGACCCTGCATCCACCACATTCACCCAGTGTGCCGTGATGGACACGTAACGTCCCTGGCCATGCCTACTGGTCCATGCATCTGTAGTCAGGTGCACCTTTGTACTCACAGATTGCCTGAGTGCATGGACGATGCGCTGTTTAACATGCTGGTGCAGGGCTGGGATGGCTTTTCTGGAAAAAAGTGTCGACTGGGTAGCTCGTAGCGTGGTACAGCGTAGTCCATCAGGGCTTTGAAAGCTTCGCTTTCAACTAACCGGTAGGGCATCACCTCTAACGAGATTAGTCTAGCTATGTGGGCGTTAAAACCTTGTGTACGTGGATGCGAGGATAAGTACTTCCTTTTTCTATTTAGAGTCTCATGTAGGGTGAGCTGGACTGGAGAGCTGGAGATCGTGGAACTAGCGGGTGTGCCGGTGGACATGGCAGACTGAGAGACGGTTGGAGACGGTATTGTTTCCGCCGGTGCCCTAGATGCAGTATTTCCTCCTACAAAACTAGTGATTCCCTGACCCTGACTGCTTTGGGCTGGCAAAGAAACCTGCACAGATACTGCCGGTGGTGCGGAAAATGGTGGCCTTACAGTGACGGAAGGGATGTTGCGTTGCTGACTAGCTTCATTGGCCGAGGGTGCTACAACCTTAAGGGACGTTTGGTAGTTAGTCCAGGCTTGCAAATGCATGGTGGTTAAATGTCTATGCATGCAACTTGTATTGAGACTTTTCAGATTCTGACTAGGGTTGAGCGAAACGGGTCGTTCATTTTCAAAAGTCGCCGACTTTTGGCAAAGTCGGGTTTCATGAAACCCGATCCGACCCCTGTGCGGGGTCGGCCATGCGGTACGCGACTTTCGCGCCAAAGTCGCGTTTCAATGACGCGAAAAGCGCCATTTCTCAGCCAATGAAGGTAAACGCAGAGTGTGGGCAGCATGATGACATAGGTCCTGGTCCCCACCATCTTAGAGAAGGGCATTGCAGTGATTGGCTTGCTGTCTGCGGCGTCACAGGGGCTATAAAGGGGAGTTCCCGCCGACCGCCATGTTACTGCTGCTGATCTGAGCTTAGGGAGAGGTTGCTGCCGCTTCGTCAGAAGCAGGGATAGCGTTAGGCAGGGTCCATTAACCACCAAACCGCTTGTGCTGTAGCGATTTCCACTGCCCAACACCACCTTCGGTGTGCAGGGACAGTGGAAGATACATTTTTTTTTTCCCCTCAGCGCTGTAGCTCATTGGGCTGCCCTAGAAGGCTCCCTGATAGCTGCATTGCTGTGTGTACGCCGCTGTGCAAACCAACTGCTTTTTTCAAAGCACAAATCCTCTTGTTCCTTCCTTTCTGCACAGCTATCTTTTTGGTTTGTACACACTTTTTATTTAATTTGTGCATCAGTCCACTCCTTATTGCTGCCTGCCATACCTGGCTGAGATTACTGCAGGGAGATAGTAATTGAAGGACACTCCCTGTTTTTTTTTTTTTTTTGTGGGAGATTAAGATTGACATTTCTGCTAGAGTGCCATCCCTGTCTGTGTCATCTCTCACTCAGTGGGCCATAGAAAGCCTATTTATTTTTTTGCTTGATCTGGGTTATAAAATCTACCTGAAAAAATCACTACATCAATCAGTGGGAGAAAAATATTGGCCTCAGGGCTTGTGTGCCACTCTTGACTCCTGTGTGCATCATCACTCACTCAGTGGGCCATAGAAAGCCTATTTATTATTTTGCTTGATTTTGGTTCTAAAATCTACCTGAAAAAATCACTACATCAATCAGTGGGAGAAAAATATTGGCCTCAGGGCTTGTGTGCCACTCCTGACTCCTGTGTGCATCATCACTCACTCGGTGGGCAATAGAAAGCCCTTTTTTTTTTTTTTTTTTGCTTTATTTGGGTTCTAAATTCTACCTGAAAAAATCAATAAATCAATCAGTGGGAGATTAATATTGGCCTTTGGGCTTGTGTGCCAGTCCTAAGCGTGCCATCTCTCTCTCTCAGATAGTGGGCCATAGAAAGCCTATTTATTTATTTTTTTTTATTGGGTTTATAAATTTTCCCTGGAAAAAAAAAAAAAGTGGGGGATTAATATTGGCCTCTGGGCTTGTGTGCCAGTCCTGAGCGTGCCATCTCTCTCACAAATAGTGGGCCATAGAAAGCCTATTTATTTATTTTTTTTTGGTTTTATAAATTCTCCCTTACAAAAAAAAGGGAGATTAATATTGGCCTTTGGGCTTGTGTGCCAGTCCTAAGTGTGCCATCTCTCTCTGTCTCTCAGATAGTGGGCCATAGAAAGCCTATTTATTATTTTTTTTATTGGGTTTATAAATTTTCCCTGGAACAAAAAAAAAAAAGTGGGAGATAAATATTGGCCTCTGGGCTTGTGTGCCACTCCTGACTCCTGTGTGCGTCATCTCTCACTCAGTGGGCCATAGAAAGCCTTTTTTTGTTTTATTTGTTTTCTAAATTCTCCCTGAAAAAATCATTTTATTTTCTTTGGTTTCTAAATTCTTCCTGGAAAAATCATTTTATTCTATTTTTTTTTTTTCCTAAAGTCTCCCTGAAAAAAAAAAAAAAAAAAAACAAATCAGTGGGAGATTAATATTGCCCTTTCTGCTTTTGTGCCAGTCTTGACTCCTGGGTGTGCCATCTCTCTCTCTCTCTCTCCAATTGTGGGCCATAGAAAGCCTATTATTTTTTTAGCTTGATTTGGGTTCCAAAATCTACCTGAAAAAATCACTACACCAATCAGTGGGAGATAAATATTGGCCTCTGGGCTTGTGTGCCACTCCTGACTCCTGTGTGCATCATCTCTCACTCAGTGGGCCATAGAAAGCCTTTTTTTGTTTTCTTTGGTTTCTAAATTCTTCCTGAAAAAATCATTTTATTCTATTTTTTTTTCCTAAAGTCTCCCTGAAAAAAAAAAAAAAATCAAATCAGTGGGAGATTAATATTTACATTTGTGCTTCAGTGACAGTCCTGCGTGTGTGGCATCTCTCTCATTTGTTGCCACCAACAACAGAGTGTGTAACATTGTGCCTGATTTTCGTTGTGGTCTCACTCACCTGTAAAGGGGTAGCTAAATCATACTGAAGTTATAGCTCACCGTGTAATTTGTGTGACAGCAACAAATACCGTTAGTTTGTTTACGTTTTTAAAACAATGAGGAAGTATGGTGGAAGAGGTCGTGGCCGGGGGCGTTCATTGTCAGCTGGTAATGAGGGTAGTGGTAGTGGTGGAGCATCAGCTGGTCGTGGGAAAAAAAATATTGCACCTAAGTCTGGAGCTGTGGAGCCAGGTTCGTCGTCTGGCTACACAAGGCCTCGAACGCTCCCTTTTCTGGGAGTAGGAAAACCGCTTTTAAAGCCGGAGCAGCAAGAGCAAGTTTTGGCTTATCTTGCTGACTCAGCCTCTAGCTCTTTTGCCTCCTCTCGTGAAACTGGTAAATGTCAAAGCAGCGCGTCGTTAGTGGATGTTCACGGTCAGGGACAAGTCGCTTCCTTGTCCTCTTCAGCAAAAACAACAACAGAGAAGAATGCAGCAGGCGACACAACGGGTTACTCCATGGAGCTCTTTACACATACCGTCCCTGGCTTAGAAAGTGAAGCAGTTAACAGTCCATGCCCATTACAAGTTGAATCTGACATGGAGTGCACTGATGCACAGCCACAGCCAGACTACTATGCTGGTCCTTTGACTCAGACCACAACATTGCCCTCGCAGGGTGCTGATCAAGAATCAGACCCTGATGAGACTATGTTGCCCCATCACGAACGCTATACCACCGACCGACACGGTGACACAGACGAAGTTGCACACGAGCTACAAGAAGAGGTAATAGATGACCCAGTTCTTGACCCCGATTGGCAGCCATTGGGGGAACAGGGTGCAGGCGGCAGCAGTTCTGAAGCGGAGGAGGAGGGGCCGCAGCAGGCATCAACATCGCAACAGGTTCCATCTGCCGGGCCCGTATCTTGCCCAAAACGCGTGGCAAAGCTAAAACCTGTTGGAGGACAGCGTGGCCATCCGGTTAAAGCTCAGTCTGCAATGCCTGAAAAGGTATCCGATGCTAGAAAGAGTGCAGTCTGGCATTTTTTTAAACAACATCCAATTGATCAGCGCAAAGTCATCTGTCAAAAATGTTCAACTACCTTAAGCAGAGGACAGAATCTGAAAAGTCTCAATACAAGTTGCATGCATAGACATTTAACCACCATGCATTTGCAAGCCTGGACTAACTACCAAACGTCCCTTAAGGTTGTAGCACCCTCGGCCAATGAAGCTAGTCAGCAACGCAACATCCCTTCCGGCAGTGTAGGGCCACCATTTTCCGCACCACCTGCAATATCTGTGCAGGTTTCTTTGCCAGGCCAAAGCCGTCAGGGTCAGGGAATCACCAGTTTCGTAGTAGGAAACACTGTATCTAGGGCACCGGTGGCAACAATACCATCTCCCACCGTCTCTCAGTCTGCCATGTCCACCGGCACCCCCGCTAGTTCCACGATCTCCAGCTCTCCAGTCCAGCTCACCCTACATGAGACTATGGTTAGAAAAAGGAAGTACTTAGCCTCGCATCCGCGTACACAGGGTTTGAACGCACACATAGCTAGACTAATCTCGTTAGAGATGATGCCCTACCGGTTAGTTGAAAGCGAAGCTTTCAAAGCCCTGATGGACTACGCTGTACCACGCTACGAGCTACCCAGTTGACACTTTTTTTTCCAGAAAAGCCATCCCAGCCCTCCACCAGCATGTTAAAGAGCGCATCGTCCATGCACTCAGGCAATCTGTGAGCACAAAGGTGCACCTGACAACAGATGCATGGACCAGTAGGCATGGCCAGGGACGTTACGTGTCCATCACGGCACACTGGGTAAATGTGGTGGATGCAGGGTCCACAGGGGACAGCAAGTTTGGGACAGTTCTGCCTAGCCCACGGTCTAGGAAACAATTGGCTGTAGCCGTTCGCACCCCCTCCTCCTCCTCTTCGTCCTCCTGCAGAAGCGAGAGCTCGTCCACAGACCGCAGTCGCACAACCACTCCATCCGCAGCTGCCACTGTTGCACACCAGGTCTCCCATTATGGGGCAGCTACTGGCAAACGTCAGCAGGCTGTATTGGCTATGAAGTGTTTGGGCGACAACAGACACACCGCGGAAGTTCTGTCCGAGTTCTTGCAGAAAGAAACGCAGTCGTGGCTGGGCACTGTAGATCTTGAGGCAGGCAAGGTAGTGAGTGATAACGGAAGGAATTTCATGGCTGCCATCTCCCTTTCCCAACTGAAACACATTCCTTGCCTGGCTCACACCTTAAACCTGGTGGTGCAGTCATTCCTGAAAAGTTATCCAGGGTTACTCGACCTGCTCCTCAAAGTGCGTGGACTTTGCTCACATATCCGCCGTTCGCCCGTACACTCCAGCCGTATGCAGACCTATCAGCGTTCTTTGAACCTTCCCCAGCATCGCCTAATCATGGACGTTGCAACAAGGTGGAACTCAACACTGCACATACTTCAGAGACTGTGTGAACAGAGGCGGGCTGTTATGTTTTTGTGGGAGGATACACATACACGGGCAGGCAGTAGGATGGCAGACATGGAGTTGTCAGGTGTGCAGTGGTCGAAGATTCAAGACATGTGTCAAGTCCTTCATTGTTTTGAGGAATGCACACGGCTGGTTAGTGCAGACAACGCCATAATAAGCATGAGCATCCCCCTAATGCGTCTGCTGATGCAAAGTTTGATGCACATAAAGGATCAGGCGTCTGCAGCTGAGGAAGAGGAAAGCCTTGATAACAGTCAGCCATTGTCTGGCCAGGGCAGTGTACAGGACGAGGTAGCGGGCGAAGAGGAGGAGTAGGACGAGGAGGATGATGGGGATGATTATATTTTTAATGAGGAAGCTTTTCCGGGGCCACTGGAAATTGGTGGCGCGGCAAGGCCGGGTTCTGGTTTTTTGAGGGACACAAGTGACGTTGATTTGCTTGAAACTGCCCCTCAACCAAGCACAACCGCAGATTTGAGAACTGGGACTTTGGCCCACATGGCGGATTATGCCTTACGTATCCTCAAAAGGGACACACGCATAACTAAAATGATGAATGATGACGATTACTGGTTGGCCTGCCTCCTTGATCCTCGCTCTAAAGGCAAATTGCAAAATATAATGCCACATGAGAACTTGGAACTAATATTAGCAACCAAACAATCAACTCTTGTTGACCGTTTGCTTCTGGCATTCCCTGCACACAGCGCCCGTGATCGTTCTCACACGAGCTGCAGGGGCCAGCAGACCAGAGGAGTTAGAGGGGCAGAAATCAGAAGTGGCGTTGGCCAGAGGGGTTTTCTGACCAGGTTGTGGAGTGATTTTGCTATGACCGCAGACAGGACAGGTACTGCAGCATCAATTCAAAGTAACAGGAGACAACATTTGTCCAGTATGGTTACAAACTATTTTTCATCCCTTATCGATGTTCTCCCTCAACCGTCATTCCCATTTGATTACTGGGCATCAAAATTAGACACCTGGCCAGAATTGGCAGAATATGCATTGCAGGAGCTTGCTTGCCCGGCAGCTAGTGTCCTATCAGAAAGAGTATTCAGTGCTGCAGGTTCAATACTAACAGAAAAAAGGACTCGTCTGGCTACCCAAAATGTAGATGATCTAACCTTCATTAAAATGAACCACAACTGGATTTCGAAATCTTTTGCCCCACCTTGCCCGGCTGACACCTAATTTTCCTATGAAAAGGTCTTGCCTGTGGACTATTCTGAATGCCTTTTCCAATCTCGTAATTTTCTGCACCTGATTGTCCAGCATACGACATGTTTACACCTCACTAAATGGCCAAACTCCCCACACGGGGCCGTGGTATCGACACTTGGCGACAGCACCCGTGAGAGTGCAGTTTGTCTGAAGAGGTGGGTGAGCCCGCTTTTGGTCGACGGCACTGCCACTGGGTCCCTCCTAGTACAATAAAGTGTCTCTGGCGGTGGTGGTGCGCACCCAACGTCAGACACACCGTTGTAATATGAGGGGCCCTGGGCCTGTACCGCCGGCCACAAGACAGTTTCCCCCCACCCCAGCTCAAACAGTGCTCTACCACTTGCAAAATTATCTCACAGCTCCACCAATGTTTAGTCTATGCGCTGACATCCTTCAATGCCTGCCACTGACAATACCATTGTATTGACATTTTTGTTATGTTAGGCCTTCGATGCCTGTCTGTGGTTACTCCTTCCACTAGGCCTCCACTGACCACACCACTGCTGCCCATGTACCCCTGGAACCAATTTAAAATTGCCTACAGCCATGTGTTATTATTTTAGGCCTTCGATGCCTGTCTGCGGTCACTCCTTCCACTAGGCCTCCACTGACCACACCACTGCTGCCCGTGTACCCCTGTAACCAATTTAGAATTGCCTACAGCCATGTGTTATTATTTTAGGCCTTCGATGCCTGTCTGCGGTCACTCCTTCCACTAGGCCTCCACTGACCACACCACTGCTGCCCGTGTACCCCTGGAACCAATTTAAAATTGCCTACAGCCATGTGTTATTATTTTAGGCCTTCGATGCCTGTCTGCGGTCACTCCTTCCACTAGGCCTCCACTGACCACACCACTGCTGCCCGTGTACCCCTGGAACCAATTTAAAATTGCCTACAGCCATGTGTTATTATTTTAGGCCTTCGATGCCTGTCTGCGGTCACTCCTTCCACTAGGCCTCCACTGACCACACCACTGCTGCCCGTGTACCCCTGGAACCAATTTAAAATTGCCTACAGCCAGCCCAATTTTTTTATTTTAGGCCTTCGATGCCTGTCTGCGGTCCATTCTTTCAACTACTACTACACTGACCAGGGCACTGCTGCCCGTGTACCCCTGGAACCAATTTAAAATTGCCTACAGCCATGTGTTATTATTTTAGGCCTTCGATGCCTGTCTGCGGTCACTCCTTCCACTAGGCCTCCACTGACCACACCACTGCTGCCCGTGTACCCCTGGAACCAATTTAAAATTGCCTACAGCCAGCCCAATTTTTTTATTTTAGGCCTTCGATGCCTGTCTGCGGTCCATTCTTTCAACTACTACTACACTGACCAGGGCACTGCTGCCCGTGTACCCCTGGAACCAATTTAAAATTGCCTACAGCCATGTGTTATTATTTTAGGCCTTCGATGCCTGTCTGCGGTCACTCCTTCCACTAGGCCTCCACTGACCACACCACTGCTGCCCGTGTACCCCTGGAACCAATTTAAAATTGCCTACAGCCAGCCCAATTTTTTTATTTTAGGCCTTCGATGCCTGTCTGCGGTCCATTCTTTCAACTACTACTACACTGACCAAGGCACTGCTGCCCGTGTACCCCTGGAACCAATTTAAAATTGCCTACAGCCATGTGTTATTATTTTAGGCCTTCGATGCCTGTCTGCGGTGACTCCTTCCACTAGGTCTCCACTGACCACACCACTGCTGCCCGTGTACCCCTGGAACCAATTTAAAATTGCCTACAGCCAGCCCAATTTTTTTATTTTAGGCCTTCGATGCCTGTCTGCGGTCCATTCTTTCAACTACTACTACACTGACCAGGGCACTGCTGCCCGTGTACCCCTGTAACCAATTTAGAATTGCCTACAGCCATGTGTTATTATTTTAGGCCTTCGATGCCTGTTTGCGGTCACTCCTTCCACTAGGCCTCCACTGACCACACCACTGCTGCCCGTGTACCCCTGGAACCAATTTAAAATTGCCTACAGCCATGTGTTATTATTTTAGGCCTTCGATGCCTGTCTGCGGTCACTCCTTCCACTAGGAATCCACTGACCACACCACTGCTGCCCGTGTACCCCTGGAACCAACATCAGAAAATATAAAAATAAGTATTTTGCTTATAAAAAAGAAAATACTGGAGAGATATCAAATGCAGACATTTTAACATTAAAAACAAACACATACAACAAAAATCTGGTACAGTACTAAAAATGGCCACCAGCTACAATAACTTTCTCCTGCAAGTAGTTAACTGAAAGATTTTTTCAATTTTAAACACAGATATGGCATCCACCGAGTGTTGTCCTGTCGCGTCTTCTTTATATTATTGCCAAGAAGATGCAAAACAATGAAAATAATAAAATCATTATTTACCAAAAAAATAGAGTAAGTCAAAACCACATTGCAAATAAACATTCATTACAAATAAAGAAGCAGGGCGCGTCCGAGGGTGAGTATATACCTAATAAGAATATAATCACCCTCGGACGCGCCCTGCTTCTTTCCGACAGCCTTCCTTCCTAAGAATCAGCCCTTCCGTGGTGTAGAGAGAGGGTTTGTTACACTCCAAGGTGTTCCCCAGGTTGCCTTTCCTGAGCTTTGATCTTCCGGCTCTCGTTTAGTAGTTGTTGGAAACTACGCTGCATTGGGCCTACAAATTGGGTATGGGGTGTAGAGAGATGGTGTGTTCCACTCCAAGGTGTTCCCCAGGTTGCCTTTCCTGAGCTTCGATCTTCCGGCTCTCGTTTAGTAGTTGTTGGAAACTACGCTGCATTAGGCCTACAAATTGGGTATGGGGTGTAGAGAGATGGTGTGTTCCACTGTAGAGAGATGGTGTGTTCCACTCCAAGGTGTTCCCCAGGTTTCCTCGCCAATGCTTCGATCATCATGCTCTCGTTTAGTAGTTGTTGGAAACTACGCTGCATTAGGCCTACAAATTGGGTATGGGGTGTAGAGAGATGGTGTGTTCCACTCCAAGGTGTTTTCCAGGTTGCCTTTCCTGAGCTTCGATCTTCCGGCTCTCGTTTAGTAGTTCTTGGAAACTACACTGCATTAGGCCTACAAATTGGGTATGGGGTGTAGAGAGATGGTGTGTTCCACTCCAAGGTGTTCCCCAGGTTTCCTCGCCAATGCTTCGATCTTCATGCTCTCGTTTAGTAGTTGTTGGAAACTACACTGCATTAGGCCTACAAATTGGGTATGGGGTGTAGAGAGATGGTGTGTTCCACTCCAAGGTGTTCTCCAGGTTGCCTTTCCTGAGCTTCGATCTTCCGGCTCTCGTTTAGTAGTTCTTGGAAACTACACTGCATTAGGCCTACAAATTGGGTATGGGGTGTAGAGAGATGGTGTGTTCCACTCCAAGGTGTTCTCCAGGTTGCCTTTCCTGAACTTCTATCTTCAGGCTCTCATTGAATTGTGGTTAAACGGAACAACTGCATTTGGCGTACTAGTTGGTTTGGGGCCTACTATCGGTGTCTGCCACTCCTTGCTATTCTCCTGGTTTCCTGTCCTGAAATTCCGTTTTCAGGCGCTCGTTAAGTAGTTGTTAATGTTAGACTGCATTTTGCCTACTAGTTGGGTTGGGGCCTACTATCGGTGTCTGCCACTCCTTGCTGTTCTCCTCCACTGAACAAAGCTGTGCCGCCTGTTTACTACGGTTGCCAATTTTGAACTGCATTTCGACTACTTACTGATTTGGGCCTACTCTCTGTGTCAGCCTCTCATTCCAGTTGTCCTCCACTGCAATGCCCCCTGGTTATTCCTGTGTTACCAATTTTGAACTGCATTTAGCCAACTTTATTCTTTGGGCCTATATCTGTGTTTCCTCCTCATCCTGCCCATTGCCCAGCCAGTAATAGATGAGTCTGCTGGTACATTGACCCATAACGCAACATTCCCCGTGCACGCTACACAACAACATTGTGACCCTGCTGAAAGTCAGGTTGCTCTTCCCGCATACCATACCACCTTACACGGGGACAAAGAGGAAGGTGCAGATGAAAGTGCAGGTTCCTTCATCAGGTGGGGGAGAGGAATACTAGTTGGCGACGTCACTGGCACAGGGCCTCTCATAGTACGCAAAAGTGTTGCTGCCGGTGGGAGGCGCCCCCGCCGTGCAAACACACCGCTGTACTTTGAGGGGCCCTGTGCCAGTGCCAATGCCAACGAGTGGGCCCCCCCTGCTTGCTCAGGTTCACAGCACTTGCAAAGTTGAAATACTTACCTCTCCCTGCTCCACTGCCGTGACGTGGTCCAGATTTCCTGGGCCCACTAATTACTTGAACCAGCCCTACCCACCACAACTTTAGCCAAATGACCCCCAATTTCAAATGCCTTCCAATTATTATAAGGTAAATTACGCTTGACAAGCTTCATTAAGAAGAATGGATGGTTTTGACATTAAAATGGGCACTCTAGGTGTTTTCCTGGCCCCCACTCACTGCCGACTATGCTGCCCCATTGACTTGCATTGGGTTTCGTGTTTCGGTCGATCCCGACTTTACGTCATAATCGGCCGATTTCACTCGACCCGACTTTTGAGATAGTCGGGTTTCGCGAAACCCGGCTCGACTCTAAAAAGGTCAAGGTCGCTCAACTCTAATTCTGACCTCTGCTTAAGCAAGTTGAACATTTTTGACAGATGACTTTGCGCTGATCAATTGGATATTGTTTAAAAAAATGCCAGACTGCACTCTTCCTAGCATCGGATTCCTTTTCAGGAATTGCAGACTGAGCTTTAACCGGATGGCCACGCTGTTCTCCAACAGGTTTTGGCTTTGACACGCGTTTTGGGCCAGATACGGGCCCGGCAGATGGAACCTGTTGCGATGTTGATGCCTGCTGCGGCCCCTCCTCCACCTCCGCTTCAGAACTACTGCCGCCTGCACCCTGTTCCCCCAATGGCTGCCAATCGGGGTCATCAACTGGGTCATCTATAACCTCCTCTTCTAGCTCGTGTGCAACTTCGTCTGTGTCACCGTGTCGGTCGGTGGTATAGCGTTCGTGACGGGGCAACATAGTCTCATCAGGGTCTGATTGTGGATCAGTACCCTGAGAGGGCAATGTTGTGGTCTGAGTCAAAGGACCAGCATAGTAGTCTGGCTGTGGCTGTGCATCAGTGCACTCCATGTCAGAATCTACTTGTAATGGGCATGGCCTGTTAACTGTTTCACTTTCTAAGCCAGGGACGGTATGTGTAAAGAGCTCCATGGAGTAACCCGTTGTGTCGCCTGCTGCATCCTTCTCTCTTGTTGTTGTTTTTGCTGAAGAGGACAAGGAAGCGACTTGTCCCTGACCGTGAACATCCACAAACGACGCGCTGCTTTTACATTTACCATTTTCAGAAGAGGAGGCAAAAGAGCTAGAGGCTGAGTCAGCAAGGTAAGCCAAAACTTGCTGTTGCTGCTCCGGCTTTAAACGCGGTTTTCCTACACCCAGAAAAGAGAGCGTTCGAGGCCTTGTGTAGCCAGACGACGAACCTGGCTCCACAGCTCCAGACTTAGGTGGAATATTTTTTTTCCCACGACCACCTGATGCTCCACTACCACTACCATCATTACCAGCTGACAATGAACGCCCACGGCCACAACCTCTTGCACCAGACTTCCTCATTGTTTTAAAAACTTAACCAAAGTAACTTTATTTGTTGCTGTCAAACAACTTACACGGTGAGCTATAACTTCAGTATGATTTCGATATCCCTTCACAGGTTGGTGAGACCGCAAGGAAAATCAGGCACAATGTTACACACTCTGTTTTCTGTGGCACCAAATCACACAGATGCCACACACGCAGGACTGTCACTCAAGCACAAATGTCAATATTAATCTCCCATATTTTATTTTTTTTCAGGGAGAATTTAGAAACCAAATAAAAAAAAAAAATAGGCTTTCTATGGCCTACTGAGTGAGAGATGACACACACAGGAGTCAGGAGTGGCACACAAGCCCAGAGGCCAATATTTATCTCCCACTGATTGATTTATTGATTTTTTCAGGTAGAATTTAGAAACCAAATCAAACAAAAAAAAAATAGGCTTTCTATGGCCCACTATTTGAGAGAGAGAGATGGCACACCCAGGAGTCAAGACTGGCACACAAGCAGAAAGGGCAATATTAATCTCCCACTGATTTTATTTTTTCAGGGAGACTTTAGAAACAAAATAAAATAAAATTATTTTTTCAGGAAGAATTTAGAAACCAAATAAAATAAAATGATTTTTTCAGGGAGAATTTAGAAACCAAATTAAAAAAATAGGCTTTCTATGGCCCACTGAGTGAGAGATGGCACACACAGGAGTCAGGAGTGGCACACAAGCCCAGAGGCCAATATTTATCTCCCACTGATTGATTTATTGATTTTTTCAGGTAGAATTTAGAAACCAAATCAACCAAAAAAATAAATAGGCTTTATATGGCCCACTGAGTGAGAGATGGCACACACAGGAGTCAGGAGTGGCACACAAGCCCAGAGGCCAATATTTATCTCCCACTGATTGATTTATTGATTTTTTCAGGTAGAATTTAGAACCCAAATCAACCAAAAAAATAAATAGGCTTTCTATGGCCCACTGAGTGAGAGATGGCACACACAGGAGTCAGGAGTGGCACACAAGCCCAGAGGCCAATATTTATCTCCCACTGATTGATTTATTGATTTTTTCAGGTAGAATTTAGAACCCAAATCAAACCAAAAAAAAAATAGGCTTTCTATGGCCCGCTGAGTGAGAGATGGCACACACAGGAATCAGGAGTGGCACACAAGCCCAGAGTCCAATATTTATTTCCCACTGATTGATTTATTGATTTTTTCAGGTAGAATTTAGAACCCAAATCAACCAAAAAAATAAATAGGCTTTCTATTGCCCACTGAGTGAGAGATGGCACACACAGGAGTCAGGAGTGGCACACAAGCCCAGAGGCCAATATTTATCTCCCACTGATTGATTTATTGATTTTTTCAGGTAGAATTTAGAAACCAAATCAACCAAAAAAATAAATAGGCTTTCTATGGCCCACTATTTGAGAGAGAGAGATGGCACACCCAGGAGTCAAGACTGGCACACAAGCAGAAAGGGCAATATTAATCTCCCACTGATTTTTTTTTTTTTCAGGGAGACTTTAGAAACAAAATAAAATAAAATGATTTTTTTCAGGAAGAATTTAGAAACCAAATAAAATAAAATTATTTTTTCAGGGAGAATTTAGAAACCAAATAAAAAAAATAGGCTTTCTATGGCCCACTGAGTGAGAGATGGCACACACAGGAGTCAGGAGTGGCACACAAGCCCAGAGGCCAATATTTATTTCCCACTGATTGATTTATTGATTTTTTCAGGTAGAATTTAGAAACCAAATCAACCAAAAAAATAAATAGGCTTTCTATGGCCCACTATTTGAGAGAGAGAGATGTCACACCCAAGAGTCAAGACTGGCACACAAGCAGAAAGGGCAATATTAATCTCCCACTGATTTTTTTTTTTTTTCAGGGAGACTTTAGAAACAAAATAAAATAAAATGATTTTTTCAGGAAGAATTTAGAAACCAAATAAAATAAAATGATTTTTTCAGGGAGAATTTAGAAACCAAATAAAAAAAAAAATAGGCTTTCTATGGCCCACTGAGTGAGAGATGGCACAGACAGGAATCAGGAGTGGCACACAAGCCCAGAGGCCAATATTTATCTCCCACTGATTGATTTATTGATTTTTTCAGGTAGAATTTAGAACCCAAATCAAACAAAAAAATAAATAGGCTTTCTATGGCCCACTGAGTGAGAGATGGCACACACAGGAGTCAGGAGTGGCACACAAGCCCAGAGGCCAATATTTCTCTCCCACTGATTGATTTATTGATTTTTTCAGGTAGAATTTAGAAACCAAATCAACCAAAAAAATAAATAGGCTTTCTATGGCCCACTATTTGAGAGAGGTAGATGGTACACCCAGGATTCAAGACTGGCACACAAGCAGAAAGGGCAATATTAATCTCTCACTGATTTTTTTTTTTTCAGGGAGACTTTAGAAACAAAATAAAATAAAATGATTTTTTCAGGAAGAATTTAGAAACCAAATAAAATAAAATGATTTTTTCAGGGAGAATTTAGAAACCAAATAAAAAAATAGGCTTTCTATGGCCCACTGAGTGAGAGATGGCACACACAGGAGTCAGGAGTGGCACACAAGCCCAGAGGCCAATATTTATCTCTCACTGATTGATTTATTGATTTTTTCAGGTAGAATTTAGAACCCAAATCAACCAAAAAAATAAATAGGCTTTCTATGGCCCACTATTTGAGAGAGAGATGGCACACCCAGGAGTCAAGACTGGCACACAAGCAGAAAGGGCAATATTTATTTCCCACTGATTGATTTATTGATTTTTTCAGGTAGAATTTAGAACCCAAATCAACCAAAAAAATAAATAGGCTTTCTATGGCCCACTGAGTGAGAGATGGCACACACAGGAGTCAGGAGTGGCACACAAGCCCAGAGGCCAATATTTATCTCCCACTGATTGATTTATTGATTTTTTCAGGTAGAATTTAGAGCCCAAATCAACCAAAAAAATAAATAGGCTTTCTATGGCCCACTGAGTGAGAGATGGCACACACAGGAGTCAGGAGTGGCACACAAGCCCAGAGGCCAATATTTATCTCCCACTGATTGATTTATTGATTTTTTCAGGTAGAATTTAGAAACCAAATCAACCAAAAAAATAAATAGGCTTTATATGGCCCACTGAGTGAGAGATGGCACACACAGGAGTCAGGAGTGGCACACAAGCCCAGAGGCCAATATTTATCTCCCACTGATTGATTTATTGATTTTTTCAGGTAGAATTTAGAACCCAAATCAACCAAAAAAATAAATAGGCTTTCTATGGCCCACTGAGTGAGAGATGGCACACACAGGGATGGCACTCTAGCAGAAATGCCAATCTTAATCTCCCACAAAAAAAAAAAAAAAAACAGGGAGTGTCCTACAATTACTATCTCCCAGCAGTAATCTCAGCCAGGTATGGCAGGCAGCAATAAGGAGTGGACTGATGCACAAATGAAATAAAAAGTGTGGACAAACAAAAAAAATAGCTGTGCAGAAAGGAAGGAACAAGAGGATTTGTGCTTTGAAAAAAGCAGTTGGTTTGCACAGCGGCGTACAAACAGCAATGCAGCTATCAGGGAGCCTTCTAGGGCAGCCCAATGAGCTACAGCACTGAGAAAAAAAAAAAAAAAAGGTAGCCTCCACTGTCCCTGCAAACCGAAGGTGGTGTTGGACAGTGGAAATCGTTACAGCACAAGCGGTTTGGTGGTTAATGGACCCTGCCTAACGCTATCCCTGCTTCTGACGAAGCGGCAGCAACCTCTCCCTAAGCTCAGATCAGCAGCAATAAGATGGCGGTCGGCGGGAACGCCTCTTTATAGCCCCTGTGACACCGCAGACAGCAAGCCAATCACTGCAATGCCCTTCTCTAAGATGGTGGGGACCAGGACCTATGTCATCACGCTGCCCACACTCTGCGTTCACCTTCATTGGCTGAGAAATGGCACTTTTAGCGTCATTGAAACGCGACTTTGGCGCGAAAGTCGCGTACCGCATGGCCGACCCCACACAGGGGTCGGATCGGGTTTCATGAAACCCGACTTTGCCAAAAGTCAGCGACTTTTGAAAATGAACGACCCGTTTCGCTCAACCCTAGTAACTATCACTAGGGTTGAGCGAAACGGGTCGTTCATTTTCAAAAGTCGACGACTTTTGGCAAAGTCGGGTTTCATGAAACCCGATCCGACCCCTGTGCGGGGTCGGCCATGCGGTACGCGACTTTCGCGCCAAAGTCGCGTTTCAATGATGCGAAAAGCGCCATTTCTCAGCCAATGAAGGTAAATGCAGAGTGTGGGCAGCGTGATGACATAGGTCCTGGTCCCCACCATCTTAGAGAAGGGCATTGCAGTGATTGGCTTGCTGTCTGCGGCGTCACAGGGGCTATAAAGGGGCGTTCCCGCCGACCGCCATGTTACTGCTGCTGATCTGAGCTTAGGGAGAGGTTGCTGCCGCTTCGTCAGAAGCAGGGATCGCGTTAGGCAGGGTCCATTAACCACCAAACCGCTTGTGCTGTAGCGATTTCCACTGCCCAACACCACCTTCGGTGTGCAGGGACAGTGGAAGCTACATATTTTTTTTTTCCCCTCAGCGCTGTAGCTCATTGGGCTGCCCTAGAAGGCTCCCTGATAGCTGCATTGCTGTGTGTACGCCGCTGTGCAAACCAACTGCTTTTTTCAAAGCACAAATCCTCTTGTTCCTTCCTTTCTGCACAGCTATCTTTTTTGTTTGTCCACACTTTTTATTTAATTTGTGCATCAGTCCACTCCTTATTGCTGCCTGCCATACCTGGCTGAGATTACTGCAGGGAGATAGTAATTGTTGGACACTCCCTGTTTTTTTTTTGTTTTTTTTTGTGAGAGACTAAGATTGACATTTCTGCTAGAGTGCCATCCCTGTGTGTGCCATCCCTCACTCAGTGGGCCATAGAAAGCCTATTTATTTTTTTGCTTAATTTGGGTTATAAAATCTACCTGAAAAAATCACTACATCAATCAGTGGGAGAAAAATATTGGCCTCAGGGCTTGTGTGCCACTCCTGACTCCTGTGTGCATCATCACTCACTCAGTGGGCCATAGAAAGCCCATTTCTTTTTTTTTTTTCTTTATTTGGGTTCTAAATTCAACCTGAAAAAATCAATAAATCAATCAGTGGGAGATTAATATTGGCCTTTGGGCTTGTGTGCCAGTCCTAAGCGTGCCATCTCTCTCTCTCAGATAGTGGGCCATAGAAAGCCTATTTATTATTTTTTTTATTGGGTTTATAAATTTTCCCTGGAACAAAAAAAAAAAAAAGTGGGAGATTAATATTGGCCTCTGGGCTTGTGTGCCAGTCCTGAGCGTGCCATCTCTCTCACAAATAGTGGGCCATAGAAAGCCTATTTATTTATTTTTTTTTTTTGGTTTTATAAATTCTCCCTGAAAAAAAAAAGGGAGATTAATATTGGCCTTTGGGCTTGTGTGCCAGTCCTAAGCGTGCCATCTCTCTCTCTCAGATAGTGGGCCATAGAAAGCCTATTTATTTATTTTTTTATTGGGTTTATAAATTTTCCCTGGAACAAAAAAAAAAAAGTGGGAGATTAATATTGGCCTCTGGGCTTGTGTGCCAGTCCTGAGCGTGCCATCTCTCTCACAAATAGTGGGCCATAGAAAGCCTATTTATTTATTTTTTTTTGATTTTATAAATTCTCCCTGAAAAAAAAAAGGGAGATTAATATTGGCCTTTGGGCTTGTGTGCCAGTCCTAAGCGTGCCATCTCTCTCTCTCAGATAGTGGGCCATAGAAAGACTATTTTTTTTTTTTTATTGGGTTTATAAATTTTCCCTGAAAAAAAAAAAAAAGTGGGAGATTAATATTGGCCTCTGGGCTTGTGTGCCAGTCCTGAGCGTGCCATCTCTCTCACAAATAGTGGGCCATAGAAAGCCTATTTATGTTTTTGGTTGATTTGGGTTCTAAATTCTACCTGAAAAAATCACTACATCAATCAGTAGGAGATACAGTGGGGCAAAAAAGTATTTAGTCAGTCAGCAATAGTGCAAGTTCCACCACTTAAAAAGATGAGAGGCGTCTGTAATTTACATCATAGGTAGACCTCAACTATGGGAGACAAACTGAGAAAAAAAAATCCAGAAAATCACATTGTCTGTTTTTTTAACAATTTATTTGCATATTATGGTGGAAAATAAGTATTTGGTCAGAAACAAACAATCAAGATTTCTGGCTCTCACAGACCTGTAACTTCTTCTTTAAGAGTCTCCTCTTTCCTCCACTCATTACCTGTAGTAATGGCACCTGTTTAAACTTGTTATCAGTATAAAAAGACACCTGTGCACACCCTCAAACAGTCTGACTCCAAACTCAACTATGGTGAAGACCAAAGAGCTGTCAAAAGACACCAGAAAGAAAATTGTAGCCCTGCACCAGGCTGGGAAGACTGAATCTGCAATAGCCAACCAGCTTGGAGTGAAGAAATCAACAGTGGGAGCAATAATTAGAAAATGGAAGACATACAAGACCACTGATAATCTCCCTCGATCTGGGGCTCCACGCAAAATCCCACCCCGTGGGGTCAGAATGATCACAAGAACGGTGAGCAAAAATCCCAGAACCACGCGGGGGGACCTAGTGAATGAACTGCAGAGAGCTGGGACCAATGTAACAAGGCCTACCATAAGTAACACACTACGCCACCATGGACTCAGATCCTGCAGTGCCAGACGTGTCCCACTGCTTAAGCCAGTACATGTCCGGGCCCGTCTGAAGTTTGCTAGAGAGCATTTGGATGATCCAGAGGAGTTTTGGGAGAATGTCCTATGGTCTGATGAAACCAAACTGGAACTGTTTGGTAGAAACACAACTTGTCGTGTTTGGAGGAAAAAGAATACTGAGTTGCATCCATCAAACACCATAACTACTGTAAAGCATGGTGGTGGAAACATCATGCTTTGGGGCTGTTTCTCTGCAAAGGGGCCAGGACGACTGATCCGGGTACATGAAAGAATGAATGGGGCCATGTATCGTGAGATTTTGAGTGCAAACCTCCTTCCATCAGCAAGGGCATTGAAGATGAAACGTGGCTGGGTCTTTCAACATGACAATGATCCAAAGCACACCGCCAGGGCAACGAAGGAGTGGCTTCGTAAGAAGCATTTCAAGGTCCTGGAGTGGCCTAGCCAGTCTCCAGATCTCAACCCTATAGAAAAGCTTTGGAGGGAGTTGAAAGTCCGTGTTGCCAAGCGAAAAGCCAAAAACATCACTGCTCTAGAGGAGATCTGCATGGAGGAATGGGCCAACATACCAACAACAGTGTGTGGCAACCTTGTGAAGACTTACAGAAAACGTTTGACCTCTGTCATTGCCAACAAAGGATATATTACAAAGTATTGAGATGAAATTTTGTTTCTGACCAAATACTTATTTTCCACCATAATATGCAAATATATTGTTAAAAAAACAGACAATGTGATTATCTGGATTTTTTTTTCTCCGTTTGTCTCCCATAGTTGAGGTCTACCTATGATGTAAATTACAGACGCCTCTCATCTTTTTAAGTGGTGGAACTTGCACTATTGCTGACTGACTAAATACTTTTTTGCCCCACTGTAAATATTGGCCTCTGGGCTTGTGTGCTACTCCTGACTCCTGTGTGCGTCATCTCTCACTCAGTGGGCCATAGAAAGCCTTTTTTTGTTTTATTTGTTTTCTAAATTCTCCCTGAAAAAATCATTTTATTTTATTTGGTTTCTAAATTCTTCCGGAAAAAATCATTTTATTCTATTATTTTTTTTTCCTAAAGTCTCCCTGAAAAAAAAAAAAAAAAAACAAATCAGTGGGAGATTAATATTGCCCTTTCTGCTTGTGTGCCAGTCTTGACTCCTGGGTGTGCCATCTCTCTCTCTCTCTCTCCAATTGTGGGCCATAGAAAGCCTATTATTTTTTTAGCTTGATTTGGTTCCAAAATCTTCCTGAAAAAATCACTACATCAATCAGTGGGAGATAAATATTGGCCTCTGGGCTTGTGTGCCACTCCTGACTCCTGTGTGCATCATCTCTCACTCAGTGGGCCATAGAAAGCCTTTTTTTGTTTTATTTGTTTTCTAAATTCTCCCTGAAAAAATCATTTTATTTTATTTGGTTTCTAAATTCTTCCTGAAAAAATCATTTTATTCTATTATTTTTTTTTCCTAAAGTCTCCCTGAAAAAACAAACAAAAACAAATCAGTGGGAGATTAATATTGCCCTTTCTGCTTGTGTGCCAGTCTTGACTCCTGGGTGTGCCATCTCTCTCTCTCTCTCCAATTGTGGGCCATAGAAAGCCTATTATTTTTTTAGCTTGATTTGGGTTCCAAAATCTACCTGAAAAAATCACTACATCAATCAGTGGGAGATAAATATTGGCCTCTGGGCTTGTGTGCCACTCCTGACTCCTGTGTGCGTCATCTCTCACTCAGTGGGCCATAGAAAGCCTTTTTTTGTTTTATTTGTTTTCTAAATTCTCCCTGAAAAAATCATTTTATTTTATTTGGTTTCTAAATTCTTCCTGAAAAAATCATTTTATTCTATTATTTTTTTTTCCAAAAGTGTCCCTGAAAAAAAAAAAAAAAACAAATCAGTGGGAGATTAATATTGCCCTTTCTGCTTGTGTGCCAGTCTTGACTCCTGGGTGTGCCATCTCTCTCTCTCTCTCTCCAATTGTGGGCCATAGAAAGCCTATTATTTTTTTAGCTTGATTTGGGTTCCAAAATCTACCTGAAAAAATCACTACATCAATCAGTGGGAGATAAATATTGGCCTCTGGGCTTGTGTGCCACTCATGACTCCTGTGTGCGTCATCTCTCACTCAGTGGGCCATAGAAAGCCTTTTTTTGTTTTATTTGTTTTCTAAATTCTCCCTGAAAAAATCATTTTATTTTATTTGGTTTCTAAATTCTTCCTGAAAAAATCATTTTATTCTATTATTTTTTTTTCCTAAAGTCTCCCTGAAAAAACAAACAAAAACAAATCAGTGGGAGATTAATATTGCCCTTTCTGCTTGTGTGCCAGTCTTGACTCCTGGGTGTGCCATCTGTCTCTCTCTCTCTCTCCAATTGTGGGCCATAGAAAGCCTATTATTTTTTTAGCTTGATTTGGGTTCCAAAATATACCTGAAAAAATCACTACATCAATCAGTGGGAGATAAATATTGGCCTCTGGGCTTGTGTGCCACTCCTGACTCCTGTGTGCGTCATCTCTCACTCAGTGGGCCATAGAAAGCCTTTTTTTGTTTTATTTGTTTTCTAAATTCTCCCTGAAAAAATCATTTTATTTTATTTGGTTTCTAAATTCTTCCTGAAAAAATCATTTTATTCTATTATTTTTTTTTCCTAAAGTCTCCCTGAAAAAAAACAAAAACAAATCAGTGGGAGATTAATATTTACATTTGTGCTTCAGTGACAGTCCTGCGTGTGTGGCATCTCTCTCATTTGTTGCCACCAACAACAGAGTGTGTAACATTGTGCCTGATTTTCGTTGTGGTCTCACTCACCTGTAAAGGGGTAGCTAAATCATACTGAAGTTATAGCTCACCGTGTAAGTTGTGTGACAGCAACAAATACCGTTAGTTTGTTTACGTTTTTAAAACAATGAGGAAGTCTGGTGGAAGAGGTCGTGGCCGGGGGCGTTCATTGTCAGCTGGTAATGAGGGTAGTGGTAGTGGTGGAGCATCAGCTGGTCGTGGGAAAAAAAAATATTGCACCTAAGTCTGGAGCTGTGGAGCCAGGTTCGTCGTCTGGCTACACAAGGCCTCGAACGCTCCCTTTTCTGAGAGTAGGAAAACCGCTTTTAAAGCCGGAGCAGCAACAGCAAGTTTTGGCTTATCTTGCTGACTCAGCCTCTAGCTCTTTTGCCTCCTCTCGTGAAACTGGTAAATGTCAAAGCAGCGCGTCGTTAGTGGATGTTCACGGTCAGGGACAAGTCGCTTCCTTGTCCTCTTCAGCAAAAACAACAACAGAGAAGAATGCAGCAGGCGACACAATGGGTTACTCCATGGAGCTCTTTACACATACCGTCCCTGGCTTAGAAAGTGAAGCAGTTAACAGTCCATGCCCATTACAAGTTGAATCTGACATGGAGTGCACTGATGCACAGCCACAGCCAGACTACTATGCTGGTCCTTTGACTCAGACCACAACATTGCCCTCGCAGGGTAATGATCAAGAATCAGACCCTGATGAGACTATGTTGCCCCATCACGAACGCTATACCACCGACCGACACGGTGACACAGACGAAGTTGCACACGAGCTACAAGAAGAGGTAATAGATGACCCAGTTCTTGACCCCGATTGGCAGCCATTGGGGGAACAGGGTGCAGGCGGCAGCAGTTCTGAAGCGGAGGAGGAGGGGCCGCAGCAGGCTTCAACATCGCAACAGGTTCCATCTGCCGGGCCCGTATCTTGCCCAAAACGCGTGGCAAAGCCAAAACCTGTTGGAGGACAGCGTGGCCATCCGGTTAAAGCTCAGTCTGCAATGCCTGAAAAGGTATCCGATGCTAGAAAGAGTGCAGTCTGGCATTTTTTTAAACAACATCCAATTGATCAGCGCAAAGTCATCTGTCAAAAATGTTCAACTACCTTAAGCAGAGGACAGAATCTGAATAGTCTCAATACAAGTTGCATGCATAGACATTTAACCACCATGCATTTGCAAGCCTGGACTAACTACCAAACGTCCCTTAAGGTTGTAGCACCCTCGGCCAATGAAGCTAGTCAGCAACGCAACATCCCTTCCGGCAGTGTAGGGCCACCATTTTCCGCACCACCTGCAGTATCTGTGCAGGTTTCTTTGCCAGGCCAAAGCAGTCAGGGTCTGGGAATCACCAGTTTCGTAGTAGGAAACACTGCATCTAGGGCACCGGCGGCAACAATACCATCTCCCACCGTCTCTCAGTCTGCCATGTCCACCGGCACCCCCGCTAGTTCCACGATCTCCAGCTCTCCAGTCCAGCTCACCCTACATGAGACTATGATTAGAAAAAGGAAGTACTTAGCCTCGCATCCGTGTACACAGGGTTTGAACGCCCACATAGCTAGACTAATCTCGTTAGAGATGATGCCCTACCGGTTAGTTGAAAGCAAAGCTTTCAAAGCCCTGATGGACTACGCTGTACCACGCTACGAGCTACCCAGTCGACACTTCTTTTCCAGAAAAGCCATCCCAGCCCTCCACCAGCATGTTAAAGAGCGCATCGTCCATGCACTCAGGCAATCTGTGAGCACAAAGGTGCACCTGACAACAGATGCATGGACCAGTAGGCATGGCCAGGGACGTTACGTGTCCATCACGGCACACTGGGTGAATGTTGTGGATGCAGGGTCCACAGGGGACAGCAAGTTTGGTACAGTTCTGCCTAGCCCACGGTCTAGGAAACAGTTGGCTGTAGCCGTTCACACCCCCTCCTCCTCCTCTTCGTCCTCCTGCAGAAGCGAGAGCTCGTCCACAGACCGCAGTCGCACAACCACTCCATCCGCAGCTGCCACTGTTGCACACCAGGTCTCCCATTATGGGGCAGCTACTGGCAAACGTCAGCAGGCTGTATTGGCTATGAAGTGTTTGGGCGACAACAGACACACCGCGGAAGTTCTGTCCGAGTTCTTGCAGAAAGAAACGCAGTCGTGGCTGGGCACTGTAGATCTTGAGGCAGGCAAGGTAGTGAGTGATAACGGAAGGAATTTCATGGCTGCCATCTCCCTTTCCCAACTGAAACACATTCCTTGCCTGGCTCACACCTTAAACCTGGTGGTGCAGTGCTTCCTGAAAAGTTATCCGGGGTTATCCGACCTGCTCCTCAAAGTGCGTGGACTTTGCTCACATATCAGCCGTTCGCCCGTACACTCCAGCCGTATGCAGACCTATCAGCGTTCTTTGAACCTTCCCCAGCATCGCCTAATCATAGACGTTGCAACAAGGTGGAACTCAACACTGCACATGCTTCAGAGACTGTGTGAACAGAGGCGGGCTGTTATGTTTTTGTGGGAGGATACACATACACGGGCAGGCAGTAGGATGGCAGACATGGAGTTGTCAGGTGTGCAGTGGTCGAAGATTCAAGACATGTGTCAAGTCCTTCAGTGTTTTGAGGAATGCACACGGCTGGTTAGTGCAGACAACGCCATAATAAGCATGAGCATCCCCCTAATGCGTCTGCTGATGCAAAGTTTGACGCACATAAAGGATCAGGCGTCTGCAGCTGAGGAAGAGGAAAGCCTTGATGACAGTCAGCCATTGTCTGGCCAGGGCAGTGTACAGGACGAGTTAGCGGGCGAAGAGGAGGAGGAGGACGAGGAGGATGATGGGGATGATTATATTTTTAATGAGGAAGCTTTTCCGGGGCCACTGGAAATTGGTGGCGCGGCAAGGCCGGGTTCTGGTTTTTGGAGGGACACAAGTGACGTGGATTTGCCTGAAACTGCCCCTCAACCAAGCACAACCGCAGATTTGAGAACTGGAACTTTGGCCCACATGGCGGATTATGCCTTACGTATCCTCAAAAGGGACACACGCATAACTAAAATGATGAACGATGACGATTACTGGTTGGCCTGCCTCCTTGATCCTCGCTATAAAGGCAAATTGCAAAATATAATGCCACATGAGAACTTGGAACTAATATTAGCAACCAAACAATCAACTCTTGTTGACCGTTTGCTTCTGGCATTCCCTGCACACAGCGCCCGTGATCGTTCTCACACGAGCTGCAGGGGCCAGCAGACCAGAGGAGTTGGAGGGGCAGAAATCAGAAGTGGCGTTGGCCAGAGGGGTTTTCTGACCAGGTTGTGGAGTGATTTTGCTATGACCGCAGACAGGACAGGTACTGCAGCATCAATTCAAAGTGACAGGAGACAACATTTGTCCAGTATGGTTACAAACTATTTTTCATCCCTTATCGATGTTCTCCCTCAACCGTCATTCCCATTTGATTACTGGGCATCAAAATTAGACACCTGGCCAGAATTGGCAGAATATGCATTGCAGGAGCTTGCTTGCCCGGCAGCTAGTGTCCTATCAGAAAGAGTATTCAGTGCTGCAGGTTCAATACTAACAGAAAAAAGGACTCGTCTGGCTACCCAAAATGTAGATGATCTAACCTTCATTAAAATGAACCACAACTGGATTTCGAAATCTTTTGCCCCACCTTGCCCGGCTGACACCTAGCTTTCCTATGAAAAGGTCTTGCCTGTGGACTATTCTGAATGCATTTTCCAATCTCGTAATTTTCTGCACCTGATTGTCCAGCATACGACATGTTTACACCTCACTAAATGGCCAAACTCCCCACACGGGGCCGTGGTATCGACACTTGGCGACAGCACCCGTGAGAGTGCTGTTTGTCTGAAGAGGTGGGTGTGCCCGCTTTTGGTCGACGGCACTGCCACTGGGTCCCTCCTAGTACAATAAAGTGTCTCTGGCGGTGGTGGTGCGCACCCAACGTCAGACACACCGTTGTAATATGAGGGGCCCTGGGCCTGTACCGCCGGCCACAAGACAGTTCCCCCCCCCAGCTCAAACAGTGCTCTACCACTTGCAAAATTATCTCACAGCTCCACCAATGTTTAGTCTATGCGCTGACATCCTTCAATGCCTGCCACTGACAATACCATTGTATTGTCATTTTTGTTATGTTAGGCCTTCGAAGCCTGTCTGCGGTCACTCCTTCCACTATGCCTCCACTGACCACACCACTGCTGCCCGTGTACCCCTGGAACCAATTTAAAATTGCCTACAGCCATGTGTTATTATTTTAGGCCTTCGATGCCTGTCTGCGGTCACTCCTTCCACTAGGCCTCCACTGACCACACCACTGCTGCGCGTGTACCCCTGGAACCAATTTAAAATTGCCTACAGCCATGTGTTATTATTTTAGGCCTTCGATGCCTGTCTGCGGTCACTCCTTCCACTAGGCCTCCACTGACCACACCACTGCTGCCCGTGTACCCCTGGAACCAATTTAAAATTGCCTACAGCCATGTGTTATTATTTTAGGCCTTCGATGCCTGTCTGCGGTCACTCCTTACAATATGCCTCCACTGACCACACCACTGCTGCCCGTGTACCCCTGGAACCAATTTAAAATTGCCTACAGCCAGCCCAATTTTTTTATTTTAGGCCTTCGATGCCTGTCTGCGGTCACTCCTTTCACTAGGCCTCCACTGACCACACCACTGCTGCCCGTGTACCCCTGGAACAAATTTAAAATTGCCTACAGCCATGTGTTATTATTTTAGGCCTTCGATGCCTATCTGCGGTCACTCCTTCCACTAGGCTTCCACTGACCACACCACTGCTGCCCGTGTACCCCTGGAACCAATTTAAAATTGCCTACAGCCATGTGTTATTATTTTAGGCCTTCGATGCCTGTCTGCGGTCACTCCTTCCACTAGGCCTCCACTGACCACACCACTGCTGCCCGTGTACCCCTGGAACCAATTTAAAATTGCCTACAGCCATGTGTTATTATTTTAGGCCTTCGATGCCTGTCTGCGGTCACTCCTTACAATATGCCTCCACTGACCACACCACTGCTGCCCGTGTACCCCTGGAACCAATTTAAAATTGCCTACAGCCAGCCCAATTTTTTTATTTTAGGCCTTCGATGCCTGTCTGCGGTCACTCCTTTCACTAGGCCTCCACTGACCACACCACTGCTGCCCGTGTACCCCTGGAACAAATTTAAAATTGCCTACAGCCATGTGTTATTATTTTAGGCCTTCGATGCCTATCTGCGGTCACTCCTTCCACTAGGCCTCCATTGACCGCACCACTGCTGCCCGTGTACCCCTGGAACCAATTTAAAATTGCCTACAGCCATGTGTTATTATTTTAGGCCTTCGATGCCTGTCTGCGGTCACTCCTTACAATATGCCTCCACTGACCACACCACTGCTGCCCGTGTACCCCTGGAACCAATTTAAAATTGCCTACAGCCAGCCCAATTTTTTTATTTTAGGCCTTCGATGCCTGTCTGCGGTCACTCCTTTCACTGGGCCTCCACTGACCACACCACTGCTGCCCGTGTACCCCTGGAACCAATTTAAAATTGCCTACAGCCATGTGTTATTATTTTAGGCCTTCGATGCCTGTCTGCGGTCACTCCTTCCACTAGGCCTCCACTGACCACACCACTGCTGCCCGTGTTCCTCTGGAACCAATTTAAAATTGCCAACAGCAATGTGTTATTATGTTAGGGCTTCGATGCCTGTTTGCGGTCACTCCTTCCAATAGTTCTCCACTGACCAGACCAATGCTGGCCGTGTACCCCTGGAACCCAGCTGAAAGTGCATGTAGCCTCCTTTTTTTCTTTGTTTTATATTTAGAAAGCCCAGATGAACTACGCTGTGCAACGGTTCAAGCTACCCAGTCGACATTTCTTTTGCGAGAAAAGCCATCCCAGCCCTCCACCGGCATGAAAAAGTCTGCATTGTCATAGCACTCAGGCAATCAAACAGTAGAAAGGTGCACCTGACAAGAGACGCATGGACCAGTAGGCATGTCCACAAAAAGTTACGTGTCCATTACGGCGCACTGGGTTAATGTGTTGGATGCATGGTCCACAGGGGACAGCCTACAAAGTCTGTCTGCAGTCCCTAATTCCAATTTTCCTCCGCTGACCACACCACTGCTGCCCGTGTACCCCTGGAACCAATTTTACAGTGTCTACAGCCTAACTTTTGTTATGTTAGGCCTACTACGCCTGTCTGCGGTCCCTCCTTCCAATACTCGTCCACTGACCACACCACTGCTGCCCGTGGACCCCTGGAACCTATTTTTAATTGCATAGAGCATCCTTTTTTTAATAGTAGGCGTACAAAGTCTGTCTGCGGTCCACTATTGAAATTGTCCTCCACTGCCCAGAGCACTGGTGCTTGTGTACCCCTGTAACTTTTTTAAGCTGCAGTGAGCCACATTTTTGGGTTAAGTCCTACTACCTGTGTCTGTCTGCACCACTCAATTCAGCTGTGTTCCTTTGAAAAAAGCTGAGCGTCAATAGTCTTGTTTTCAGCCTCTAGGAATTGTAAAACTGCATTGGGGGTACAACTTTGGTAGGGCCTACTAACGGTGTCTGCCTCCCCAAGGTGTGCCCCAGGTTTCCTCGCCATTGCTTCGATCTTAATGCTCTCGTTTAGTAGTTGTTGGAAACTACACTGCATTAGGCCTACAAATTGGGTATGGGGTGTAGAGAGATGGTGTGTTCCACTCCAAGGTGTTCTCCAGGTTGCCTTTCCTGAGCTTCGATCTTCCGGCTCTCGTTTAGTAGTTGTTTGAAACTACGCTGCATTAGGCCTACAAATTGGGTATGGGGTGTAGAGAGATGGTGTGTTCCACTCCAAGGTGTTCTCCAGGTTGCCTTTCCTGAGCTTCGATTTTCAGGCTCTCGTTTAGTAGTTCTTGGAAACTACACTGCATTAGGCCTACAAATTGGGTATGGGGTGTAGAGAGATGGTGTGTTCCACTCCAAGGTGTTCTCCAGGTTGCCTTTCCTGAGCTTCGATCTTCCGGCTCTCATTTAGTAGTTCTTGGAAACTACACTGCATTAGGCCTACACATTTGGTATGGGGTGTAGAGACGGTGTGTTCCACTCCAAGGTGTTCTCCAGGTTGCCTTTCCTGAGCTTCGATCTTCCGGCTCTCGTTTAGTAGTTGTTGGAAACTACACTGCATTAGGCCTACAAATTGGGTATGTGGTGTAGAGAGATGGTGTGTTCCACTCCAAGGTGTTCTCCAGGTTGCCTTTCCTGAGCTTCGATCTTCCGGCTCTCGTTTAGTAGTTCTTGGAAACTACACTGCATTAGGCCTACAAATTGGGTATGGGGTGTAGAGAGATGGTGTGTTCCACTCCAAGGTGTTCTCCAGGTTGCCTTTCCTGAGCTTCGATCTTCCGGCTCTCGTTTAGTAGTTCTTGGAAACTACACTGCATTAGGCCTACAAATTGGGTATGGGGTGTAGAGAGATGGTGTGTTCCACTCCAAGGTGTTCTCCAGGTTGCCTTTCCTGAGCTTCGATCTTCCGGCTCTCATTTAGTAGTTCTTGGAAACTACACTGCATTAGGCCTACACATTTGGTATAGGGTGTAGAGACGGTGTGTTCCACTCCAAGGTGTTCTCCAGGTTGCCTTTCCTGAGCTTCGATCTTCCGGCTCTCGTTTAGTAGTTGTTGGAAACTACACTGCATTAGGCCTACAAATTGGGTATGGGGTGTAGAGAGATGGTGTGTTCCACTCCAAGGTGTTCCCCAGGTTTCCTCGCCAATGCTTCGATCTTCATGCTCTCGTTTAGTAGTTCTTGGAAACTACACTGCATTAGGCCTACAAATTCGGTATGGGGTGTAGAGAGATGGTGTATTCCACTCCAAGGTGTTCTCCAGGTTGCCTTTCCTGAGCTTCGATCTTCCGGCTCTCGTTTAGTAGTTCTTGGAAACTACACTGCATTAGGCCTACAAATTGGGTATGGGGTGTAGAGAGATGGTGTGTTCCACTCCAAGGTGTTCTCCAGGTTGCCTTTCCTGAGCTTCGATCTTCCGGCTCTCGTTTAGTAGTTGTTGGAAACTACACTGCATTAGGCCTACAAATTGGGTATGGGGTGTAGAGAGATAGTGTGTTCCACTCCAAGGTGTTCTCCAGGTTGCCTTTCCTGAGCTTCGATCTTCCGGCTCTCGTTTAGTAGTTCTTGGAAACTACACTGCATTAGGCCTACAAATTGGGTATGGGGTGTAGAGAGATGGTGTGTTCCACTCCAAGGTGTTCCCCAGGTTTCCTCGCCAATGCTTCGATCTTCATGCTCTCGTTTAGTAGTTCTTGGAAACTACACTGCATTAGGCCTACAAATTGGGTATGGGGTGTAGAGAGATGGTGTGTTACACTCCAAGGTGTTCTCCAGGTTGCCTTTCCTGAACTTCTATCTTCAGGCTCTCATTAAATTGTGGTTAAACGGAACAACTGCATTTGGCGTACTAGTTGGTTTGGGGCCTACTATCAGTGTCTGCCACTCCTTGCTGTTCTCCTGGTTTCCTGTCCTGAAATTCCATTTTCAGGCTCTCGTTAAGTAGTTGTTAATGTTAGAGTGCATTTGGCCTACTAGTTGGGTTGGGGCCTACTATCGGTGTCTGCCACTCCTTGCTGTTCTCCTCAACTGAACAAAGCTGGGCCGCCTGTTTACTACGGTTGCCAATTTTGAACTGCATGTCGACTACTTACTGATTTGGGCCTACTCTCTGTGTCAGCCTCTCATTCCAGTTGTCCTCCACTGCAATGCCCCCTGGTTAGTCCTGTGTTACCAATTTTGAACTGCATTTAGCCCACTTTATTCTTTGGGCCTATATCTGTGTTTCCTCCTCATCCTGCCCATTGCCCAGCCAGTGATAGATGAGTCTGCTGGTACATTGACCCATAACGCAAAATTCCCCGTGCACGCTACACAGCAAGATTGTGACCCTGCTGAATGTCAGGTTCCTCTTCCCGCATACCATACCACCTTACATGGGGACAAAGAGGAAGGTGCAGATGAAAGTGCAGGTTCCTTCATCAGGTGGGGGGAGGAATACTAGTTGGCGACGTCACTGGCACAGGGCCTCTCATAGTACGCAAAAGTGTTGCTGCCGGTGGGAGGCGCCCCTGCCGTGCAAACACACCGCTGTACTTTGAGGGGCCCTGTGCCAGTGCCAATGCCAACGAGTGGGCCCCCCCTGCTTGCTCAGGATCACAGCACTTGCAAAGTTGAAATACTTACCTCTCCCTGCTCCACTGCCGTGACGTGGTCCAGATTTACTGGGCCCACTAATTACTTGAACCAGCCCTACCCCCCACAACTTTAGCCAAATGACCCCCAATTTCAAATGCCTTCCAATTATTATAAGGTAAATTACGATTGACAAGCTTCTTTAACAAGAATGGATGTTTTTGCCAATAAAATGGGCAGTGTAGGTGTTTTCCTGGCCTCCACTCACTGCCGACTATGCTCCCCCATTGACTTGCATTGGGTTTCGTGTTTCGGGCGATACCCGACTTTTCGCGATAATCGGCCGATTCCACTCGACTCGACTTCTAAGATAGTCGGGTTTCGCGAAACACGGCTCGACTCTAAAAAGGTCAAGGTCGCTCAACCCTAACTATCACATCACACGGTATTGCACAGAAAATCAGGAAGAACAATTATAGCCTGTATAGAAAAATATTTAGAATTGAGAGTCCTCAGTGGTTGATACCTTTTAATGGCTAACTGAAAAGATGGTAATAAATTGCAAGCTTTCGAGACTACATACGTCTCTTCATCATTTCTAGCCAGTATAGAAGCAGAGGCAGTAAATGCAGGAGCTTTCTAGTGGTGAATCTGAATAGGGACTGTTGTGAATTCTGCTGTCAAGCTCCCTCCTGTGGTCATGAATGGTACTTCGGCTAGTTATGTCCATGGGCTTCCTCTGGTGGTTGTGAGTGGAGCTGCGGCTTCTGAGTTTTCTTCTACAGGTGACGAGGTTAATTCGTTAGCTGGCTGCTCTATTTAACTCCACTTAGATCATTGCTCCACGCCACCTGTCAATGTTCCAGTATTGGTCTTGCTCTCTCCTGGATCGTTCTTGTTACCTGTCTTCCCAGCTTAAGCTAAGTTACTGCTGGTTTTTCTCTGGTTTGCTATTTTTCTGTCCAGCTTGCTATTTTGATTTTTATCTTGCTTGCTGGAAGCTCTGGGACGCAGAGGGAGCGCCTCCGCACCGTGAGTCGGTGCGGAGGGTCTTTTTGCGCCCTCTGCGTGGTCTTTTTGTAGGTTTTTGTGCTGACCGCAAAGTTACCTTTCCTATCCTCTGTCTGTTCAGTAAGTCGGGCCTCACTGTGCTAAATCTATTTCATCTCTGTGTTTGTAATTTTCATCTTTACTCACAGTCATTATATGTGGGGGGCTGCCTTTTCCTTTGGGGAATTTCTCTGAGGCAAGGTAGGCTTTATTTTTCTTCTCTAGGGCTAGCTAGTTTCTTAGGCTGTGTCGAGTTGCATAGGGAGCGTTAGGAGCAATCCACGGCTATTTCTAGTGTGTGTGATAGGATTAGGAATTGCGGTCAGCAGAGTTCCCACGTCTCAGAGCTCGTCCTATATTATTAGTAACTATTAGGTCATTCCGTGTGCTCTTACCCACTAGGTCCATTATTGTCCTAACCACCAGGTCATAACAGTACAGGTGGCCCAAAGTATTAATGCATCTCAATAGAGGGATAAGAGAACTTCTGAGACCATTTTTTTTTCTTTGCACTTTGTTTTGTTTCTCATTTCCCCTAGACCTTTGGGTGGTTCAGGACACAGGTGTAGGTATGGATATTCAAGGTCTGTCCTCTTGTGTAGATCATCTCACTGCAAATGTACAAAACATTCAAGATTTTGTGGTTCAGAATCCGATGTTAGAGCCTAGAATTCCTATGCCTGACTTATTTTCTGGGGATAGATCTAGGTTCTTGAATTTCAAAAATAATTGTAAACTGTTTCTAGCTTTGAAACCCCGCTCCTCTGGTGACCCCGCTCAACAAGTAAAAATCATTATTTCTTTGTTGCGTGGTGACCCTCAAGACTGGGCATTTTCCCTTGCGCCAGGAGATCCTGCATTGCGTGATGTTGATGCGTTTTTTCTGGCGCTTGGATTGCTTTATGATGAACCAAATTCAGTGGATCAGGCAGAGAAAATCTTGCTGGCTTTGTGTCAGGGTCAGGATGAAGCGGAGGTGTACTGTCAGAAGTTTAGAAAGTGGTCTGTGCTTACTCAGTGGAATGAATGTGCCCTGGCAGCAATTTTCAGAAAGGGTCTTTCTGAAGCCCTTAAGGATGTCATGGTGGGATTTCCCACGCCTGCTGGTCTGAATGAGTCTATGTCTTTGGCCATTCAGATCGATCGGCGCATGCGTGAGCGCAAAGCTGTGCACCATCTGGCGGTGTTCTCTGAGCATAGGCCTGAGCCTATGCAGTGTGATAGGACTTTGACCAGAGCTGAACGGCAGGAACACAGACGTCGGAATGGGCTGTGTTTTTACTGTGGTGAATCCACTCATGCTATCTCCGATTGTCCTAAGCGCACTAAGCGGTTCGCTAGGTCTGCTACCATTGGTACGGTACAGTCGAAATTTCTTTTGTCCGTTACTCTGATTTGCTCTTTGTCATCCTATTCTGTTATGGCATTTGTGGATTCAGGCGCTGCCCTGAATTTGATGGACTTGAAGTTTGCTAGGCGCTGTGGTATTTTCTTGGAGCCCTTGCAGTATCCTATTCCATTGAGAGGAATTGATGCTACGCCTTTGGCCAAGAATAAGCCTCAGTACTGGACCCAATTGACCATGTGCATGGCTCCTGCACATCAGGAGGATATTCGCTTTTTGGTGTTGCATAATCTGCATGATGTGGTCGTTTTGGGGTTGCCATGGCTACAAGTCCATAATCCAGTATTGGATTGGAAATCTTTGTCTGTGTCCAGCTGGGGTTGTCAGGGGGTACATGGTGATGTTCCATTTTTGTCTATTTCGTCATCCACCCCTTCTGAAGTCCCGGAGTTTTTGTCGGATTACCGGGATGTATTTGATGAGCCCAAATCCAGTGCCCTACCTCCTCATAGGGATTGCGATTGTGCTATCAATTTGATTCCTGGTAGTAAGTTTCCTAAGGGCCGACTGTTCAATTTATCTGTGCCAGAGCATGCCGATATGCGGAGTTATGTAAAGGAATCCTTGGAGAAGGGTCATATTCGCCCGTCATCGTCACCATTGGGAGCAGGGTAATTTTTTGTGGCCAAGAAGGATGGTTCTTTGAGACCTTGTATTGATTACCGCCTTCTTAATAAGATCACAGTCAAATTTCAGTACCCTTTGCCGCTGCTGTCGGATTTATTTGCTCGGATTAAGGGGGCTAGTTCGTTCACCAAGATGGATCTTCGTGGTGCGTATAATCTTGTGCGTATTAAACAGGGCGATGAATGGAAAACAGCATTTAATACGCCCGAGGGCCATTTTGAGTACCTGGTTATGCCATTCGGGCTTTCCAATGCTCCATCAGTATTTCAGTCCTTTATGCATGACATCTTTCGAGAATACCTGGATAAATTCCTGATTGTATATTTGGATGATATTTTGGTCTTCTCGGATGATTGGGAGTCTCATGTGAAGCAGGTCAGAATGGTGTTCCACGTCCTTCGTGCGAATTCTTTGTTTGTGAAGGGGTCAAAGAGTCTCTTTGGTGTTCAGAAGGTTTCATTTTTGGGTTTCATTTTTTCCCCTTCTACTATCGAGATGGACCCTGTTAAAGTCCAGGCCATTTATGATTGGACTCAGCCGACATCTGTGAAGAGTCTGCAAAAGTTCCTGGGCTTTGCTAATTTTTATCGTCGCTTTATCAGTAATTTTTCTAGTGTTGCTAAACCGTTGACTGATTTGACCAAGAAGGGTGCTGATGTGGTCAATTGGTCTTCTGCGGCTGTGGAAGCTTTTCAGGAGTTGAAGCTTCGTTTTTCTTCTGCCCCTGTGTTGTGCCAGCCAGATGTTTCGCTTCCGTTTCAGGTCGAGGTTGATGCTTCTGAGATTGGAGCAGGGGCTGTTTTGTCGCAAAAAAGTTCTGATGGCTCGGTGATGAAACCATGTGCCTTCTTTTCTAGAAAGTTTTCGCCTGCTGAGCGCAATTACGATGTTGGCAATCGAGAGTTGTTGGCCATGAAGTGGGCATTCGAGGAGTGGCGTCATTGGCTTCAAGGAGCCAAGCATCACGTGGTGGTCTTGACGGATCACAAGAATTTGACTTATCTCGAGTCTGCCAAACGGTTGAATCCTAGACAGGCTCGTTGGTCGCTATTTTTCTCCCGTTTTGATTTTGTGGTTTCGAACCTTCCTGGCTCTAAGAATGTTAAGGCTGATGCCCTGTCAAGGAGTTTTGTGCCCGACTCTCCGGGTGTTCCTGAGCCGGTGGGTATTCTCAAAGAGGGGGTAATTTTGTCTGCCATCTCCCCTGATTTGCGGCGAGTGCTGCAAAAATTTCAGGCTGATAGACCTGACCGTTGCCCAGCGGAGAAACTGTTTGTCCCTGATAAATGCACTAGTAGAGTTATCTCTGAGGTTCATTGTTCGGTGTTGGCTGGTCATCCTGGAATCTTTGGTACCAGAGATTTGGTGGCTAGATCCTTTTGGTGGCCGTCTTTGTCGCGGGATGTGCGTTCTTTTGTGCAGTCCTGTGGGACTTGTGCTCGGGCTAAGCCCTGCTGTTCTCGTGCCAGTGGGTTGCTTTTGCCCTTGCCGGTCCCGAAGAGGCCCTGGACGCATATCTCTATGGATTTTATTTCGGATCTCCCTGTCTCTCAAAAGATGTCGGTCATTTGGGTGGTTTGTGATCGCTTCTCTAAGATGGTCCATTTGGTACCCTTGTCTAAATTGCCTTCCTCCTGTGATTTGGTGCCATTGTTTTTCCAGCATGTGGTTCGTTTACATGGCATTCCGGAGAACATCGTTTCGGACAGAGGTTCCCAGTTTGTTTTGAGGTTTTGGCGAGCCTTTTGTGCTAGGATGGGCATTGATTTGTCTTTTTCCTCGGCTTTCCATACTCAGACAAATGGCCAAACCAAACGAACTAATCAGACTTTGGAAACATATCTGAGATGCTTTGTTTCTGCTGATCAGGATGATTGGGTGTCCTTTTTGCCTTTGGCTGAGTTCGCCCTTAATAATCAGGCCAGCTCGGCTACTTTGGTTTCGCCGTTTTTCTGCAATTCTGGTTTCCATCCTCGTTTCTCTTCAGGGTAGGTTGAGTCTTCGGACTGTCCTGGTGTAGATACTGTGGTGGATAGGTTGCAGCAGATTTGGACTCATGTGGTGGACAATTTGACATTGTCCCAGGAGAAGGCTCAACGTTTCGCTAACCGCCGGCGCTGTGTGGGTCCCCGACTTCGTGTTGGGGATTTGGTTTGGTTGTCGTCTCGTTATGTTCCTATGAAGGTTTCCTCTCCTAAGTTTAAGCCTTGTTTCATTGGTCCGTATAAGATTTCTGAGGTTCTCAATCCTGTGTATCGTTTCGTTTGACCATTCCAGCTTCTTTTGCCATCCATAATGTATTCCATAGGTCATTGTTGCGGAGATACGTGGCGCCTGTGGTTCCATCCGTTGATCCTCCTGCCCCGGTGTTGGTTGAGGGGGAGTTGGAGTATGTGGTGGAGAAGATTTTGGATTCTCGTATTTCGAGACTAAAACTCCAGTACCTGGTCAAGTGGAAGGGTTATGGTCAGGAAGATAATTCCTGGGTCCTTGCCTCCGATGTTCATGCTGCCGATCTGGTTCGTGCCTTTCATTTGGCTCGTCCTGGTCGGCCTGGGGGCTCTGGTGAGGGTTCGGTGACCCCTCCTCAAGGGGGGGGTACTGTTGTGAATTCTGTTGTCAAGCTCCCTCCTGTGGTCATGAATGGTACTTCGGCTGGTTCTGTCCATGGGCTTCCTCTGGTGGTTGTGAGTGGAGCTGCGGCTTCTGAGTTTCCTTCTACAGGTGACGAGGTTAATTCGTTAGCTGACTGCTCTATTTAACTCCACTTAGATCATTGCTCCACGCCACCTGTCAATGTTCCAGTATTGGTCTTGCTCTCTCCTGGATCGTTCTTGTGACCTGTCTTCCCAGCTTAAGCTAAGTTACTGCTGGTTTTTCTCTGGTTTGCTATTTTTCTGTCCAGCTTGCTATTTTGATTTTTGTCTTGCTTGCTGGAAGTTCTGGGACGCAGAGGGAGCGCCTCCACACCGTGAGCCGGTGCGGAGGGTCTTTTTGCGCCCTCTGCGTGGTCTTTTTGTAGGTTTTTGTGCTGACCGCAAAGTTACCTTTCCTATCCTCTGTCTGTTCAGTAAGTCGGGCCTCACTGTGCTAAATCCATTTCATCTCTGTGTTTGTAATTTTCATCTTTACTCACAGTCATTATATGTGGGGGCTGCCTTTTCCTTTGGGGAATTTCTCTGAGGCAAGGTAGGCTTTATTTTTCTTCTCTAGGGCTAGCTAGTTTCTTAGGCTGTGTCGAGTTGCATAGGGAGCGTTAGGAGCAATCCACGGCTATTTCTAGTGTGTGTGATAGGATTAGGGATTGCGGTCAGCAGAATTCCCACGTCTGAGAGCTTGTCCTATATTATTAGTAACTATTAGGTCATTCCGTGTGGTCTTACCCACTTGGTCCATTATTGTCCTAACCACCAGGTCAAAATAAGGGACATTACAAAACTGCTCAGAGTTGGGCCATAGAAATAGGGTAATAAATAGAGATGAGCAAACTTGCTCAGAAAACATTCGCCAATCTCAAATTTGGGAAGGACGCAGCCCATTTGGATCTATGTTTGGATTCTAGAGAATTTTTCTTCAGTCGTCTAAATTTGGTCACAGTTTGGTAAATGATTGCATTTCCACTAATGCTTTTATAAGGACTTTGGCTAAATTAGTTGTTCTGTATGATGAGCGTGGGGAACGTGTTTTATGAGGGGAGGGTGTGTATATAGGTCAGATGAGCGGTGGAGTGTAATTTATTTTTTTTAAATAACTTATTGTGTGTACATTCCGGCAGCCAATCAGGGTGCAGAAACCATCCACAATGTCATGACACAAGAACTTCTGTCATGGGCTGCCGAAGTCACAAGTCCCTCTCCAAAATAAATAGCAGATATGTTGTCTTTCTGGTGCCATTTTCTCAGCGTAACAGCTCATAGAGGCCATTCCTGCTAGTGTTTCAAGTTGTCATATAGGTAGGATCCTATCTTGTGTGAAATTGACCTTCCAGCATCTAATTAGTTTGTGCTAATAGTTTTGTGCAGGCCGAAGTCTGTGTTTCGTACTCAAAATCGTTTGCGCTAATACTGTGTTGCAGTCAGGACTAAGGAGGCCCCCATTTGCTAATAAAAATTATTGTTAGAGGTAATATTCGAGTGCAGCCAAGAGGCCCCATTTGCTAATCAAAATCGTTAGGGATAATAGTGTTGTGCAGTCCGGACAACACATTTCCTACTCAAAATAGTTTGGGCTAATTCTGTGTTGCAGTCAGGACTCAGAAGACCCTATTTGCTAATCAAAATATTGAGATTCAGCCAGGAGGCCCCATTTGCTATTTGCGATTAGTCTATATTCAAAACAGAAGTTACCAAATGACTGCAATGAAACAAGGAGTGAAAAAAGGGTCTGAATACTTTCTATAACCCACTGAACTTAAATTTTTGTGAAGTCATTTAACCCCTCATATTGCCAGACGCATCTAATTATGGTGGCTCTTTTGGGCTCAATTTTTTAAATATATGTCTTGGTTCTCATGAATATTTTTGCTGTGTGTATTTTAGTTGAAGTTTAATAAACATTAATGGCTTTAATTTGAGCTGTTTAGAATCCAGTAGCCTTGATAGACTTGTCAATCAGATTTATTTTTATATTAAAATGCAACTTATCATTAGGATTGTTAATGGAGAGGGTATTTAATTGTAATAATTCCAAATTTAGTAATTATTTTTATTATTATTATTATTTATTGTTATAGCATCATTTATTCCATGGCGCTTTACATGTGAGGAGGGGTATACATAATAAAAACAAGTACAATAGTCTTAAACAATACAAGTCATAATTGGTACAGGAGGAGTGAGGACCCTGCCCGCGAAGGCTCACAATCTACAAGTGATGGGTGAGAATACAGTAGGTGAGGATAGAGCTGGTCATGCAGCGGTTTGGTTGATCGGTGTTTACTGCAGGTTGTAGGCTTGTCGGAAGAGGTGGGTCTTCAGGTTCTTTTTGAAGTAAATAAATTAATAAACAATTAGATGCATAAAAAAGATATAAAATACATAAAACCCAAATCTTTCAAAAAGGAAAATTCACATTTGATGCCTTTTACATATTTAGGTTTTTAGAATATCTTTTTTATTTTTTTATTTGTTGTATTTCGGATTGTTAGAAATTTACCTTTTCACTTTAAAAACATGGATGAATAGATGATTAGAATCTTTCAATAGGATTTCTATTTTTGTGCTTATTTGCTCGTGGTCTATTTTATTAGATCATATACGGAGAAAAGCCTGAGCGTTGTGCATCTAAGTGACCTACAAGAAATGTTTTCTTTTGATACAAGCAAGCAATGATTTGCTCCCGATCTGTGCTCCATTATCAGTAGTGTTGAGCATTCCGATACCGCAAGTATCGGGTATCGGCCGATATTTGCGGTATCGGAATTCCGATACCGAGATCCGATATTTTTGTGATATCGGGTATCGGTATCGAATCAATAGGGATTTGGAAAATAAAGAATTAAAATAAAAAATATTGATATGCTCACCTCTCCGGCGGCCCCTGGACTTCACGCTGCTATCCGGGAGGCTTCTTTGTTTAAAAAGCGCGCCTTTCGGACCGGTGAATGACGTTCCGGCTTCTGATTGGTCGCGTGCCGCCCATGTGACCGGCACGCGACCAATCAGAGGCCGCGACGTCATTCGCAGGTCCTCAATTCCTAGAATTTGCAGTTTTGTGAATGAGAATGACGTCACGGCTTCTGATTGGCCGCGTGCCGCCCATGTGACCGGCACGCGGCCAATCAGAAGCCGCGACGTCATTCTCATTCACAAAACTGCTAATTCTAGGAATTGAGGACCTGCGAATGACGTCGCGGCCTCTGATTGGTCGCGTGCCGGTCACATGGGCGGCACGCGACCAATCAGAAGCCGGGACGTCATTCACAGGTCCGAAAGGCACGCTTTTTAAACAAAGAAGCCTCCCGGTTAGCAGTGTGAAGTCCAGGGGCCGCCGGAGAGGTGAGCATATCAATATTTTTTATTTTAATTCTTTATTTTACACATCCCTATGGATCCCAGGACCTGAAGGAGAGTTTCCTCTCCTTCAGACCCTGGGAACCATGAGAATACCTTCCGATACTTGATGTCCCATTGACTTGTATTGGTATCGGATATCGGTATCGGCGATATCCGATATTTTTCGGGTATCGGCCGATACTATCCGATACCGATACTTTCAAGTATCGGAAGGTATCGCTCAACACTAATTATCAGTAAATGTACTAAACAAAGAGAAGTTACACATCTTGCAACAATTCCCTTGCTATTTTTTGTGCAATGCACGGTCAAAATAGTGATATTAAGAATACCTAATGTGGTTGTTACGGCTTTAATCTCGCTTACACTCCACATTTCAAGAGCTGAGTTAAACTCTTATATCAGTTTAGAAAAGAATCTCGGCTCACCTTTCCCTATCAGGTTGACAGAACATTCATCTCTGTTCAAGAATTCGAGTCACCTACATCTAGCTTTGTATTCTGGAATTTGCAGAATGTACATGTATGTGGAAATTCATGGAAGAGCTGAATTCAAGCACAAGTTGTACTTTTGAACGACATCATTGTTTTTACCATGTCATGTACTAGAAACCAGGAAAAAAATTCCAAGTACGATGAAATTGCAAAAAAAAGTGCAATCCCACACTTGTTTTTTGTTTGGCTTTTTTGCTAGGTGCACTAAATGCAAAAACTGACCTGCCATTATGATTCTCCAGGTCATGACGAGTTCATAGACACCACAAATGTATAGGTCATATTTTATCTAAGTGGTAAAAATAAATTCCAAACTTTTGTTAAAAAAAAAAAAAATTGCGCAATTTTCCAATACCTGTAGCGTCTCCATTTTTCGTGATTTTGGGTCAGGTGAGGGCTTATTGTTTGCGTGCTGAGCTGACATTTTTCAAGATAGCATTTTGGTGCAGATACATTCTTTTGATCGCCCGTTAATACATTTTAATTATATGTTATGGCGACCAAAAAAACGTAATTCTGGCGTTTTGGAATTTTTTTCTCACTACGCCGTTTAGAGATCAGGTTGATCCTTTAATTTTTGTTGATAGATCGGGCGATTCTGAATGAGGCGATACCAAACAAGTGTAGGTTTATTTTTTTTAATTGTTTTATTTTGAATGGGGAGAAAGGGGGGTGATTTAAACTTTTATTTTTTTTTATTTTTTTCATATCTTTGTAAACTTTTTTTTTACTTTTGCCATGGTTTAATAGTCTCCATGGGAGGCTAGAAGCTTTCACAACTGGATGGTCTCTGCTACATAGGAGAGATCGTCAGATCGCCCCTATGTAGTAGATTTACTGCATTGCTATGAGTGCCGACCACAGGGTGGCGCTCATAGCAATTCGGCATCAACAACCATAGATGTCTCAAGGAGACCTCAGGTTGTCATGCCGATGCAACGCTGACTCCCGCTCATGTGACGGGGGTCGGCGATGCGCTCATTTCTTGCCCGATGACCGGAAGAGGTAGTTAAATGATGCTGTCAGCGGCATTTAACTAGTTAATAGCGGTGGGTGAATCGCAATTTCACCCACTGCTATTGCAGGCATATGCCAGCTGTTCAAAACAGCTGACATGTCCTGGCTTTGATGCAGGCTCACTGCCGGAGCCCACATCAAAGCAGGGGATCTGACCTCCTCCATACTAGTAGGGTGGAGGTCATGAAGGGGTTAATACTGACCTACAAAGCCATCCATAACCTGTCTCCTCTGTATTTCTCTGAACTAATCTCCCAATCTCTTCCTTCACGTAATCTCTGGTCCTCCCAAGACCTCCTTCTCTCATACACACTTATTAGTTCCTCGCTTAATTGCCTCCAAAACTTCTCCCGAATTTCCCCCATCTTCTGGAATTCTGTGCCCCAACACATCTGACTATGAACCACATTCAGATCCTTCAGATGGAACCTGAAAACTCATCTCTTCTAGAAAGCCTACACCCTGCAATGACCTCCCTGCCTCTTCACCACTACAGAAGCTAGCGGCTCAACAACACCAGAGCTCCTGCACCCCTCAGCCAACATTATTGGTTTTCGCATGTTTTGTATTAGAAACCGGGAAAAAAATTCCTAGTGCGATGAAATTGTAAAAAAAAATGCAATCCCACACTTGTTTTTTGTTTGGCTTTTTTGCTAGGTTGAATAAATGCTAAAACTGACCTGCCATTATGATTCTCCAGGTCATGACGAGTTCATAGACACCACAAATGTATAGGTTATATTTTTATCTAAGTGGCAAAAAAAAATTCCAAACTTTTGCTAAAAAAAAAAAAAAAATTGCTCAATTTTCCGATACCCGTAGCGTCTCCATTTTTCGTGATCTTGGTCAGGTGAGGGCTAATTTTTTGCGTTTTGAGCTGACATTTTTAATCATAGCAATTTGGTGCAGATACATTCTTTTGATCGCCCGTTATTACATTTTAATGATATGTTATGGCGACCAAAAAACCATAATTCTGGCGTTTCAGATTGTTTTCTCACTACGCCGTTTAGCGATCAGGTAAATGTTTTATTTTTTGTTGATAGATCGGGCAATTCTGAACGCGGCGATACCACATAAGTGTAGGTTTGATTTTTTTATTGTTTTATTTTGAATGGGGTGAAAGGGGGGTGATTTAAACTTTTATTTTTTTTATTTTTTCATATTTTTTTAAACTATTTTTTTTTAACTTTTGCCATGGTTTAATAGTCTCCATGGGAGGCTAGAAGCTGGCACAACTGGATCGGCTCTGCTACATAGGAGAGATCGTCAGATCGCCCCTATGTAGTAGATTTACTGCATTGCTATGAGCGCCGACCACAGGGTGGGGCTCATAGCAATTTGGCATCAACAACCATAGATGTTTCAAGGAGATCTCAGAGGTTGCCATGCCGATGCATCGCTGACCCCCGATCATGTGATGGGGGTCGGCGATGCGCTCATTTCTTGCCTGATGGCAGGAAGCAGTAGTTAAATGAAGCTGCCAGTGGCATTAAACTAGTTAATAGTGGTGGGTGAATCGCAATTTCACCCTCCGCTATTGCAGGCACATGTCAGCTGTTCAAAACAGCTGACATGTCCTGGCTTTGATGCAGTCTCACTGCCGGAGCCCACATCAAAGCAGGGGATCTGACCTCCTCCATACTAGTAGGGCAGAGGTCGTGAAGGGGTTAATACTGACCTACAAAGCCATCCAGAACCTGTCTCCTCCGTATTTCTCTGAACTAATCTCCCAATATCTTCCCTCACATTATCTCCGGTACTCTCAAGTCCACCTTCTCTCCTCCACACTTATTAGTTCCTCGCTTAATTGCCTCCAAAACTTCTCCCGAATTTCCCCCATCTTCTGGAATTCTGTGCCCCAACACATCTGACTATGAACCACATTCAGATCCTTCAGATGGAACCTGAAAACCCATCTCTTCTAGAAAGCCTACACCCTGCAATGACCTCCCTGCCTCTTCACCACTACAGAAGCTAGCGGCTCAACAACACCAGAGCTCCTGCACCCCTCAACCTATTGTCTCCTTCCCCACCATCCTGCAGAATGTAAGCCCGCAAGGGCAGGATCCTCTCCTCACTGTATCAGTCTGTCATTGTTAGTTTGTGTACTGTAATTTGTATGGAACTACTCCTCATGTACAGCACCATGGAATGAATGGTGCTGTATATATAAATAATAATAAAATAATAATTTATTTCATGTTGATTTTTTAGGAAATTAATTAACTCAGCGCATTTTTACAATTTGCCTAAGTCACCTTGAACGTCAGCAACTATGTTACAAATTTCAGAAGAATGAAGCAGTAAGAGTAGGGTCACATGACCTTGGACATGGTCATATTGGCTTACCCAAAATGAACTGTAACTATCACATCACACGGTATTGCACAGAAAATCAGGAAGAACAATTATAGCCTGTATAGAAAAATATTTAGAATTGAGAGTCCTCAGTGGTTGATACCATTTAATGGCTAACTGAAAAGATGGTAATAAATTGCAAGCTTTCGAGACTACATACGTCTCTTCATCATTTCTAGCCAGTATAGAAGCAGAGGCAGTAATTGCAGGAGCTTTCTAGTGGTGAATCTGAATAGGGACTGTTGTGAATTCTGCTGTCAAGCTCCCTCCTGTGGTCATGAATGGTACTTCGGCTGGTTATGTCCATGGGCTTCCTCTGATGGTTGTGAGTGGAGCTGCGGCTTCTGAGTTTCCTTCTACAGGTGACGAGGTTAATTCGTTAGCTGGCTGCTCTATTTAACTCCACTTAGATCATTGCTCCATGCCACCTGTCAATGTTCCAGTATTGGTCTTGCTCTCTCCTGGATCGTTCTTGTGACCTGTCTTCCCAGCTTAAGCTAAGTTACTGCTGGTTTTTCTCTGGTTTGCTATTTTTCTGTCCAGCTTGCTATTTTGATTTTTGTCTTGCTTGCTGGAAGCTCTGGGACGCAGAGGGAGCGCCTCCGCACCATGAGTCGGTGCGGAGGGTCTTTTTGCGCCCTCTGCGTGGTCTTTTTGTAGGTTTTTGTGCTGACCGCAAAGTTACCTTTCCTATCTTCCTATCTTACCTTTCTGTTCAGTAAGTTGGGCCTCACTGTGCTAAATCTATTTCATCTCTGTGTTTGTAATTTTCATCTTTACTCACAGTCATTATATGTGGGGGGCTGCCTTTTCCTTTACGGAATTTCTCTGAGGCAAGGTAGGCTTTATTTTTCTTCTCTAGGGCTAGCTAGTTTCTTAGGCTGTGTCGAGTTGCATAGGGAGCGTTAGGAGCAATCCACGGCTATTTCTAGTGTGTGTGATAGGATTAGGGATTGCGGTCAGCAGAGTTCCCACGTCTCAGAGCTCGTCCTATATTATTAGTAACTATTAGGTCATTCCGTGTGCTCTTACCCACTAGGTCCATTATTGTCCTAACTAGAGTTGAGCGACCTTGACCTTTTTAGAGTCGAGCTGGGTTTCGCGAAACCCGACTATCTCAAAAGTCGGGTCGAGTGAAATCGGCCGATTATGACGTAAAGTCGGGATCGACCGAAACACGAAACCCAATGCAAGTCAATGAGGCAGCATAGTCGGCAGTGAATGGGGGCCAGGAAAACACCTAGAGTGCCCATTTTAATGTCAAAACCATCCATTCTTCTTAATGAAGCTTGTCAAGCGTAATTTACCTTATAATAATTGGAAGGCATTTGAAATTGGGGGTCATTTGGCTAAAGTTGTGGTGGGTAGGGCTGGTTCAAGTAATTAGTGGGCCCAGGAAATCTGGACCACGTCACGGCAGTGGAGCAGGGAGAGGTAAGTATTTCAACTTTGCAAGTGCTGTGAACCTGAGCAAGCAGGGGGGGCCCACTCGTTGGCATTGGCACTGGCACAGGGCCCCTCAAAGTACAGCGGTGTGTTTGCACGGCGGGGGCGCCTCCCACCGGCAGCAACACTTTTGCGTACTATGAGAGGCCCTGTGCCAGTGACGTCGCCAACTAGTATTCCTCCCCCCACCTGATGAAGGAACCTGCACTTTCATCTGCACCTTCCTCTTTGTCCCCGTGTAAGGTGGTATGGTATGCGGGAAGAGCAACCTGACTTTCAGCAGGGTCACAATGTTGTTGTGTAGCGTGCACGGGGAATGTTGCGTTATGGGTCAATGTACCAGCAGACTCATCTATCACTGGCTGGGCAATGGGCAGGATGAGGAGAAAACACAGATATAGGCCCAAAGAATAAAGTTGGCTAAATGCAGTTCAAAATTGGTAACACAGGAATAACCAGGGGGCATTGCAGTGGAGGACAACTGGAATGAGAGGCTGACACAGAGAGTAGGCCCAAATCAGTAAGTAGTCGAAATGCAGTTCAAAATTGGCAACCGTAGTAAACAGGCGGCACAGCTTTGTTCACTGGAGGAGAACAGCAAGGAGTGGCAGACACCGATAGTAGGCCCCAACCCAACTAGTAGGCAAAATGCAGTCTAACATTAACAACTACTTAACGAGCGCCTGAAAACGGAATTTCAGGACAGGAAACCAGGAGAACAGCAAGGAGTGGCAGACACCGATAGTAGGCCCCAAACCAACTAGTACGCCAAATGCAGTTGTTCCGTTTAACCACAATTTAATGAGAGCCTGAAGATAGAAGTTCAGGAAAGGCAACCTGGAGAACACCTTGGAGTGGAACACACCATCTCTCTACACCCCATACCCAATTTGTAGGCCTAATGCAGTGTAGTTTCCAACAACTACTAAACGAGAGCATGAAGATCGAAGCATTGGCGAGGAAACCTGGGGAACACCTTGGAGTGGAACACACCATCTCTCTACACCCCATACCCAATTTGTAGGCCTAATGCAGTGTAGTTTCCAAGAACTACTAAACGAGAGCCGGAAGATCGAAGCTCAGGAAAGGCAACCTGGAAAACACCTTGGAGTGGAACACACCATCTCTCTACACCCCATACCCAATTTGTAGGCCTAATGCAGCGTAGTTTCCAACAACTACTAAACGAGAGCATGATGATCGAAGCATTGGCGAGGAAACCTGGGGAACACCTTGGAGTGGAACACACCATCTCTCTACAGTGGAACACACCATCTCTCTACACCCCATACCCAATTTGTAGGCCTAATGCAGCGTAGTTTCCAAGAACTACTAAACGAGAGCCGGAAGATCGAAGCTCAGGAAAGGCAACCTGGGGAACACCTTGGAGTGGAACACACCATCTCTCTACACCCCATACCCAATTTGTAGGCCCAATGCAGCGTAGTTTCCAACAACTACTAAACGAGAGCCGGAAGATCGAAGCTCAGGAAAGGCAACCTGGGGAACACCTTGGAGTGTAACAAACCCTCTCTCTACACCACGGAAGGGCTGATTCTTAGGAAGGAAGGCTGTCGGAAAGAAGCAGGGCGCGTCCGAGGGTGATTATATTCTTATTAGGTATATACTCACCCTCGGACGCGCCCTGCTTCTTTATTTGTAATGAATGTTTATTTGCAATGTGGTTTTGACTTACTCTATTTTTTTGGTAAATAATGATTTTATTATTTTCATTGTTTTGCATCTTCTTGGCAATAATATAAAGAAGACGCGACAGGACAACACTCGGTGGATGCCATATCTGTGTTTAAAATTGAAAAAACCTTTCAGTTAACTACTTGCAGGAGAAAGTTATTGTAGCTGGTGGCCATTTTTAGTACTGTACCAGATTTTTGTTGTATGTGTTTGTTTTTAATGTTAAAATGTCTGCATTTGATATCTCTCCAGTATTTTCTTTTTTATAAGCAAAATACTTATTTTTATATTTTCTGATGTTGGTTCCAGGGGTACACGGGCAGCAGTGGTGTGGTCAGTGGAGGCCTAGTGGAAGGAGTGACCGCAGACAGGCATCGAAGGCCTAAAATAATAACACATGGCTGTAGGCAATTTTAAATTGGTTCCAGGGGTACACGGGCAGCAGTGGTGTGGTCAGTGGAGGCCTAGTGGAAGGAGTGACCGCAGACAGGCATCGAAGGCCTAAAATAATAACACATGGCTGTAGGCAATTTTAAATTGGTTCCAGGGGTACACGGGCAGCAGTGCCCTGGTCAGTGTAGTAGTAGTTGAAAGAATGGACCGCAGACTGGCATCGAAGGCCTAAAATAAAAAAATTGGGCTGGCTGTAGGCAATTTTAAATTGGTTCCAGGGGTACACGGGCAGCAGTGGTGTGGTCAGTGGAGGCCTAGTGGAAGGAGTGACCGCAGACAGGCATCGAAGGCCTAAAATAATCACACATGGCTGTAGGCAATTTTAAATTGGTTCCAGGGGTACACGGGCAGCAGTGGTGTGGTCAGTGGAGGCCTAGTGGAAGGAGTGACCGCAGACAGGCATCGAAGGCCTAAAATAATAACACATGGCTGTAGGCAATTTTAAATTGGTTCCAGGGGTACACGGGCAGCAGTGGTGTGGTCAGTGGAGGCCTAGTGGAAGGAGTGACCGCAGACAGGCATCGAAGGCCTAAAATAATAACACATGTCTGTAGGCAATTTTAAATTGGTTCCAGGGGTACACGTGCAGCAGTGGTGTGGTCAGTGGAGGCCTAGTGGAAGGAGTGACCACAGACAGGCATCGAAGGCCTAACATAACAAAAATGTCAATACAATGGTATTGTCAGTGGCAGGCATTGAAGGATGTCAGCGCATAGACTAAACATTGGTGGAGCTGTGAGATAATTTTGCAAGTGGTAGAGCACTGTTTGAGCTGGGGTGGGGGGAAACAGTCTTGTGGCCGGCGGTACAGGCCCAGGGCCCCTCATATTACAACGGTGTGTCTGACGTTGGGTGCGCACCACCACCGCCAGAGACACTTTATTGTACTAGGAGGGACCCAGTGGCAGTGCCGTCGACCAAAAGCGGGCTCATCCACCTCTTCAGACAAACTGCACTCTCACGGGTGCTGTCGCCAAGTGTCGATACCACGGCCCCGTGTGGGGAGTTTGGCCATTTAGTGAGGTGTAAACATGTCGTATGCTGGACAATCAGGTGCAGAAAATTACGAGATTGGAAAAGGCATTCAGAATAGTCCACAGGCAAGACCTTTTCATAGGAAAGCTAGGTGTCAGCCGGGCAAGGTGGGGCAAAAGATTTCGAAATCCAGTTGTGGTTCATTTTAATGAAGGTTAGATCATCTACATTTTGGGTAGCCAGACGAGTCCTTTTTTCTGTTAGTATTGAACCTGCAGCACTGAATACTCTTTCTGATAGGACACTAGCTGCCGGGCAAGCAAGCTCCTGCAATGCATATTCTGCCAATTCTGGCCAGGTGTCTAATTTTGATGCCCAGTAATCAAATGGGAATGACGGTTGAGGGAGAACATCGATAAGGGATGAAAAATAGTTTGTAACCATACTGGACAAATGTTGTCTCCTGTCACTTTGAATTGATGCTGCAGTACCTGTCCTGTCTGCGGTCATAGCAAAATCACTCCACAACCTGGTCAGAAAACCCCTCTGGCCAACGCCACTTCTGATTTCTGCCCCTCTAACTCCTCTGGTCTGCTGGCCCCTGCAGCTCGTGTGAGAACGATCACGGGCGCTGTGTGCAGGGAATGCCAGAAGCAAACGGTCAACAAGAGTTGATTGTTTGGTTGCTAATATTAGTTCCAAGTTCTCATGTGGCATTATATTTTGCAATTTGCCTTTATAGCGAGGATCAAGGAGGCAGGCCAACCAGTAATCGTCATCATTCATCATTTTAGTTATGCGTGCGTCCCTTTTGAGGATACGTAAGGCATAATCCGCCATGTGGGCCAAAGTTCCAGTTCTCAAATCTGCGGTTGTGCTTGGTTGAGGGGCAGTTTCAGGCAAATCCACGTCACTTGTGTCCCTCAAAAAACCAGAACCCGGCCTTGCCGCGCCACCAATTTCCAGTGGCCCCGGAAAAGCTTCCTCATTAAAAATATAATCATCCCCATCATCCTCCTCGTCCTCCTCCTCCTCTTCGCCCGCTACCTCGTCCTGTACACTGCCCTGGCCAGACAATGGCTGACTGTCATCAAGGCTTTCCTCTTCCTCAGCTGCAGACGCCTGATCCTTTATGTGCGTCAAACTTTGCATCAGCAGACGCATTAGGGGGATGCTCATGCTTATTATGGCGTTGTCTGCACTAACCAGCCGTGTGCATTCCTCAAAACACTGAAGGACTTGGCACATGTCTTGAATCTTCGACCACTGCACACCTGACAACTCCATGTCTGCCATCCTACTGCCTGCCCGTGTATGTGTATCCTCCCACAAAAACATAACAGCCCGCCTCTGTTCACACAGTCTCTGAAGCATGTGCAGTGTTGAGTTCCACCTTGTTGCAACGTCTATGATTAGGCGATGCTGGGGAAGGTTCAAAGAACGCTGATAGGTCTGCATACGGCTGGAGTGTACGGGCGAACGGCGGATATGTGAGCAAAGTCCACGCACTTTGAGGAGCAGGTCGGATAACCCCGGATAACTTTTCAGGAAGCACTGCACCACCAGGTTTAAGGTGTGAGCCAGGCAAGGAATGTGTTTCAGTTGGGAAAGGGAGATGGCAGCCATGAAATTCCTTCCGTTATCACTCACTACCTTGCCTGCCTCAAGATCTACAGTGCCCAGCCACGACTGCGTTTCTTTCTGCAAGAACTCGGACAGAACTTCCGCGGTGTGTCTGTTGTCGCCCAAACACTTCATAGCCAATACAGCCTGCTGACGTTTGCCAGTAGCTGCCCCATAATGGGAGACCTGGTGTGCAACAGTGGCAGCTGCGGATGGAGTGGTTGTGCGACTGCGGTCTGTGGACGAGCTCTCGCTTCTGCAGGAGGACGAAGAGGAGGAGGAGGGGGTGCGAACGGCTACAGCCAATTGTTTCCTAGACCGTGGGCTAGGCAGAACTGTCCCAAACTTGCTGTCCCCTGTGGACCCTGCATTCACCACATTTACCCAGTGTGCCGTGATGGACACGTAACGTCCCTGGCCATGCCTACTGGTCCATGCATCTGTTGTCAGGTGCACCTTTGTGCTCACAGATTGCCTGAGTGCATGGACGATGCGCTCTTTAACATGCTGGTGGAGGGCTGAGATGGCTTTTCTGGAAAAAAAGTGTCGACTGGGTAGCTCGTAGCGTGGTACAGCGTAGTCCATCAGGGCTTTGAAAGCTTCGCTTTCAACTAACCGGTAGGGCATCATCTCTAACGAGATTAGTCTAGCTATGTGTGCGTTCAAACCCTGTGTACGCGGATGCGAGGCTAAGTACTTCCTTTTTCTAACCATAGTCTCATGTAGGGTGAGCTGGACTGGAGAGCTGGAGATCGTGGAACTAGCGGGGGTGCCGGTGGACATGGCAGACTGAGAAACGGTGGGAGATGGTATTGTTGCCACCGGTGCCCTAGATGCAGTGTTTCCTACTACGAAACTGGTGATTCCCTGACCCTGACGGCTTTGGCCTGGCAAAGAAACCTGCACAGATATTGCAGGTGGTGCGGAAAATGGTGGCCCTACACTGCCGGAAGGGATGTTGCGTTGCTGACTAGCTTCATTGGCCGAGGGTGCTACAACCTTAAGGAACGTTTGGTAGTTAGTCCAGGCTTGCAAATGCATGGTGGTTAAATGTCTATGCATGCAACTTGTATTGAGACTTTTCAGATTCTGTCCTCTGCTTAAGGTAGTTGAACATTTTTGACAGATGACTTTGCGCTGATCAATTGGATGCTGTTTAAAAAAATGCCAGACTGCACTCTTTCTAGCATCGGATACCTTTTCAGGCATTGCAGACTGAGCTTTAACCGGATGGCCACGCTGTCCTCCAACAGGTTTTAGCTTTGCCACGCGTTTTGGGCAAGATACGGGCCCGGCAGATGGAACCTGTTGCGATGTTGATGCCTGCTGCGGCCCCTCCTCCTCCGCTTCAGAACTGCTGCCGCCTGCACCCTGTTCCCCCAATGGCTGCCAATCGGGGTCAAGAACTGGGTCATCTATTACCTCTTCTTGTAGCTCGTGTGCAACTTCGTCTGTGTCACCGTGTCGGTCGGTGGTATAGCGTTCGTGATGGGGCAACATAGTCTCATCAGGGTCTGATTCTTGATCAGCACCCTGCGAGGGCAATGTTGTGGTCTGAGTCAAAGGACCAGCATAGTAGTCTGGCTGTGGCTGTGCATCAGTGCACTCCATGTCAGATTCAACTTGTAATGGGCATGGACTGTTAACTGCTTCACTTTCTAAGCCAGGGACGGTATGTGTAAAGAGCTCCATGGAGTAACCCGTTGTGTCGCCTGCTGCATTCTTCTCTGTTGTTGTTTTTGCTGAAGAGGACAAGGAAGCGACTTGTCCCTGACCGTGAACATCCACTAACGACGCGCTGCTTTGACATTTACCAGTTTCACGAGAGGAGGCAAAAGAGCTAGAGGCTGAGTCAGCAAGATAAGCCAAAACTTGCTCTTGCTGCTCCGGCTTTAAAAGCGGTTTTCCTACTCCCAGAAAAGGGAGCGTTCGAGGCCTTGTGTAGCCAGGCGACGAACCTGGCTCCACAGCTCCAGACTTAGGTGCAATATTTTTTTTCCCACGACCACCTGATGCTCCACCACTACCACTACCCTCATTACCAGCTGACAATGAACGCCCCCGGCCACAACCTCTTCCACCATACTTCCTCATTGTTTTAAAAACGTAAGCAAACTAACGGTATTTGTTGCTGTCACACAAATTACACGGTGAGCTATAACTTCAGTATGATTTAGCTAACCCTTTACAGGTGAGTGAGACCACAACGAAAATCAGGCACAATGTTACACACTCTGTTGTTGGTGGCAACAAATGAGAGAGATGCCACACACGCAGGACTGTCACTGAAGCACAAATGTAAATATTAATCTCCCACTGATTTGATTTTTTTTTTTTTTTTCAGGGAGACTTTAGGAAAAAAAAAAATAGAATAAAATGATTTTTTCAGGAAGAATTTAGAAACCAAATAAAATAAAATGATTTTTTCAGGGAGAATTTAGAAAACAAATAAAACAAAAAAAGGCTTTCTATGGCCCACTGAGTGAGAGATGACGCACACAGGAGTCAGGAGTGGCACACAAGCCCAGAGGCCAATATTTATCTCCCACTGATTGATGTAGTGATTTTTTCAGGTAGATTTTGGAACCCAAATCAAGCTAAAAAAAATAATAGGCTTTCTATGGCCCACAATTGGAGAGAGAGAGAGAGAGAGATGGCACACCCAGGAGTCAAGACTGGCACACAAGCAGAAAGGGAAATATTAATCTCCCACTGATTTGTTTGTTTTTTTTGTTTTTTTTCAGGGAGACTTTAGGAAAAAAAAAATAGAATAAAATGATTTTTTTCAGGAAGAATTTAGAAACCAAATAAAATAAAATGATTTTTTCAGGGAGAATTTAGAAAACAAATAAAACAAAAAAAGGCTTTCTATGGCCCACTGAGTGAGAGATGATGCACACAGGAGTCAGGAGTGGCACACAAGCCCAGAGGCCAATATTTATCTCCCACTGATTGATGTAGTGATTTTTTCAGGTAGATTTTGGAACCCAAATCAAGCTAAAAAAATAATAGGCTTTCTATGGCCCACAATTGGAGAGAGAGAGAGAGAGAGATGGCACACCCAGGAGTCAAGACTGGCACACAAGCAGAAAGGGCAATATTAATCTCCCACTGATTTGTTTTTTTTGTTTTTTTTTTCAGGGAGACTTTAGGAAAAAAAAAATAGAATAAAATGATTTTTTCAGGAAGAATTTAGAAACCAAATAAAATAAAATGATTTTTTCAGGGAGAATTTAGAAAACAAATAAAACAAAAAAAGGCTTTCTATGGCCCACTGAGTGAGAGATGACGCACACAGGAGTCAGGAGTGGCACACAAGCACAGAGGCCAATATTTATCTCCCACTGATTGATGTAGTGATTTTTTCAGGTAGATTTTGGAACCCAAATCAAGCTAAAAAAATAATAGGCTTTCTATGGCCCAGAATTGGAGAGAGAGAGAGAGATGTCACACCCAGGATTCAAGACTGGCACACAAGCAGAAAGGGCAATATTAATCTCCCACTGATTTGTTTTTTTTTTTTTTTTTTCAGGGAGACTTTAGGAAAAAAAAATAGAATAAAATGATTTTTTCAGGAAGAATTTAGAAACCAAAGAAAATAAAATGATTTTTTCAGGGAGAATTTAGAAAACAAATAAAACAAAAAAAGGCTTTCTATGGCCCACTGAGTGAGAGATGACGCACACAGGAGTCAGGAGTGGCACACAAGCCCAGAGGCCAATATTTATCTCCCACTTGTTTTTTTTGTTCCAGGGAAAATTTATAAACCCAATAAAAAAAATAATAAATAGGCTTTCTATGGCCCACTATCTGAGAGACAGAGAGAGATGGCACGCTTAGGACTGGCACACAAGCCCAAAGGCCAATATTAATCTCCCTTTTTTTTGTAAGGGAGAATTTATAAAACCAAAAAAAAATAAATAAATAGGCTTTCTATGGCCCACTATTTGTGAGAGAGATGGCACGCTCAGGACTGGCACACAAGCCCAGAGGCCAATATTAATCTCCCACTTTTTTTTTTTTTTTTCCAGGGAAAATTTATAAACCCAATAAAAAAAAAAATAAATAAATAGGCTTTCTATGGCCCACTATCTGAGAGAGAGAGACGGCACGCTTAGGACTGGCACACAAGCCCAAAGGCCAATATTAATCTCCCACTGATTGATTTATTGATTTTTTCAGGTAGAATTTAGAACCCAAATAAAGCAAAAAAAAAAAAAAAATGGGCTTTCTATGGCCCACTGAGTGAGTGATGATGCACACAGGAGTCAGGAGTGGCACACAAGCCCTGAGGCCAATATTTTTCTCCCACTGATTGATGTAGTGATTTTTTCAGGTAGATTTTAGAACCAAAATCAAGCAAAAAAATAAATAGGCTTTCTATGGCCCACTGAGTGAGTGATGATGCACACAGGAGTCAAGAGTGGCACACAAGCCCTGAGGCCAATATTTTTCTCCCACTGATTGATGTAGTGATTTTTTCAGGTAGATTTTATAACCCAAATCAAGCAAAAAAATAAATAGGCTTTCTATGGCCCAGTGAGTGAGAGATGACACAGACAGGGATGGCACTCTGGCAGAAATGTCAATCTTAATCTCCCACAAAAGAAAAAAAAACAACAGGGAGTGTCCTTCAATTACTATCTCCCTGCAGTAATCTCAGCCAGGTATGGCAGGCAGCAATAAGAAGTGGACTGATGCACAAATTAAATAAAAAGTGTGTACAAACCAAAAAGATAGCTGTGCAGAAAGGAAGGAACAAGAGGATTTGTGCTTTGAAAAAAACAGTTGGTTTGCACAGCGGCGTACACACAGCAATGCAGCTATCAGGGAGCCTTCTAGGGCAGACCAATGAGCTACAGCGCTGAGGGGGAAAAAAAAAAAATGTAGCTTCCACTGTCCCTGCACACCGAAGGTGGTGTTGGGCAGTGGAAATCGCTACAGCACAAGCGGTTTGGTGGTTAATGGACCCTGCCTAACGCTATCCCTACTTCTGACGAAGCGGCAGCAACCTCTCCCTAAGCTCAGATCAGCAGCAGTAACATGGCGGTCGGCGGGAACTCCCCTTAATAGCCCCTGTGACGCCGCAGACAGCAAGCCAATCACTGCAATGCCCTTCTCTAAGATGGTGGGGACCAGGACCTATGTCATCACGCTGCCCACACTCTGCGTTTACCTTCATTGGATGAGAAATGGCGCTTTTCGCGTCATTGAAACGCGACTTTGGCGCGAAAGTCGCGTACCGCATGGCCGACCCCGCACAGGGGTCGGATCGGGTTTCATGAAACCCGACTTTGCCAAAAGTCGGCGACTTTTGAAAATGAACGACCCGTTTCGCTCAACCCTAGTCCTAACCACCAGGTCATAACAAGGGACATTACAAAACTGCTCAGAGTTGGGCCATAGAAATAGGGTAATAAATAGAGATGAGCAAACTTGCTCAGAAAACATTCGCCAATCTCAAATTTGGGAAAGACGCAGCCCATTCGGATTAATGTTTGGATTCCTGAGAATTTTTCTTCAGTCGTCTAAATTTGGTCACAGTTTGGCAAATGATTGCATTTCCACTAATGCTGTAATTAGGACTTTGGCTAGATTAGTTGTTCTGTATGATGAGCGTGGGGAACGTGTTTTATGAGGGGAGGGTGTGTATATAGGTCAGATGAGCGGTGGAGTGTAATTTTTTTTAAATAACTTATTGTGTGTACATTCCGGCAGCAAATCAGAGTGCAGAAATCGTCCACAATGTCATGACACAAGAACTTCTGTCATGGGCTGCCGAAGTCACAAGTCCTTCTCCAAATAAATAGCGCATATGTTGTTTTTCTGGCACCATTTTCTCAGCGTAACAGCTCATAGAGGCCATTCCTGCTGCTGTTTCAAGTTGTCATATAGGTAGGATCCTATCTTGTGTGAAATTGACCTTCCAGCATCTAATTAGTTTGTGCTAATAGTGTTGTGCAGGCCGAAGTCTGTGTTTCGTACTCAAAATCGTTTGCGCTAATACTGTGTTGCAGTCAGGACTCAGGAGGCCCCCATTTGCTAATCAAAATTATTGTTAGAGGTAATATTCGGGTGCAGCCAGGAGGCCTCATTTGCTAATCAAAATCGTTAGGGCTAATAGTGTTGTGCAGGCCGGACTACACATTTCCTACTCAAAATCGTTTGTGCTAATTCTGTGTTGCAGTCAGGACTCAGAAGACCCTATTTGCTAATCAAAATATTGAGATTCAGCCAGGAGGCCCAATTTGCTATATGCGATTAGTCTATATTCAAAACAGAATTTACCAAATGACTGCAATGAAACAAAGAGTGAAAAAAGGGGTCTGAATACTTTCCATAACCCACTGAACTTAAATTTTTGTGAAGTCATTTAACCCCTCATATTGCCAGACGCATCTAATTATGGTGGCTCTTTTGGGCCCAATTTTCTAAATATATGTCTTGGTTCTTATGAATATTTTTGTTGTATGTATTTTAGTTGAAGTTTAATAAACATTAATGGCTTTAACCCCTTCACCCCAAAGCCTGTTTTCACCTAAGTGACAGGGCCAATTTTTACAATTCTGACCACTGTCACTTTATGAGGTCATAACTCTGAAACGCTTTAACAGATCCTGGTGATTCTGACACGGTTTTCTCGTGACATATTGTACTTCATGATAGTGGTAAAATGTCTTCGATATGACTTGCATTTATTTGTGAAAAAAACAAAACTTTGTTGGAAATTATGAAAATTTAGCAATTTTCAAAATTTAGTTTTTATGCCCTTAAATTAGAGAGTTATATCACATAATATAGTTAATAAACAACATTTCCCACATGTCTGCTTTACATCAGCACAATTTTGGAAACATAATTTTTTTTTGTTAGGGAGTTATAAGGGTTAAAAGTTGACCAGCGATTTCTCATTTTTGCAACAAAATTTGCAAAACCATTTTTTTTACGGACCACCTCACACATGAAGTGACATTGAGGGGTCTATATGACAGAAAATGCCCAAAAGTGACACCATTCTAAAAACGGCACCCCTCATGGTACTCAAAACCACATTCAAAAAGTTTATTAACCCTTCAGGTGCTTCACAGGAATTTTTTGAATGTTTAATAAAAATTGAACATTTAACTTTTTTTTCACAAAATTTTTACTTCAGGTCCAATTTGTTTCATTTTACCAAGGGTAACAGGAGAAATTGGACCACAAAAGTTGTTGTACAATTTGTCCTGAGTACGCCGATACCCCATATGTGGGGGTAAACCACTGTTTGGGCACATGGCAGAGCTCAGAAGGGAAGGAGCGCCATTTGACTTTTCAATGCAAGATTTGCTGGAATCGAGATCGGAGCCCATGTCACGATTGGTGAGCCCCTGATGTGCCTAAACAGTGGAAACCCCCACAAGTGACACCATTTTGGAAACTAGACCCTATAAGGAACTTATCTAGATGTGTGGTGAGCACTTTTAACCCCCAATTGTTTCACTGAAGTTTAGAATGTAGCGCTGTGAAAATTAAAAAATCATTTTTTCTTTCCACAAAATGATGTTTTAGCCCGCAATTTTTTTTTCCCAAGGGTAACAGGAGAAATTGGACCACAAAAGTTATTGTCCAATTTGTCCTGAGTATGCTGATACCCCATATGTGGGGGGGAACCACCGTTTGAGTGCATGGCAGAGCTCGGAAGGGAAGGAGCACCGCTTGAAATGCAGACTTAGATGGATTGGTCTGCAGGCGTCATGTTGCATTTGCAGAGCCCCTGATGTACCTAAACAGTAGAAACCCCCCACAAGTGACCCCATATTGGAAACTAGACCCCCCAAGGAACTTATCTAGATGTGTTGTGAGAGCTTTGAACCAATAAGTGTTTCAATACAGTTTATAACGCAGAGCCGTGAAAATAAAAAATATTTTTTTTCCACGAAATGATATTTTAGCCCCCACATTTTTATTTTCCCAAAGGTAACAGGACAAATTAGACCCTAAAAGTTGTTGTCCAACTTGTCCTGAGAACGCTGATACCCCATATGTTGGGGGGAACCACTACTTGGGCGCACAGGAGAACTCGGAAGGGAAGGAGCACTGTTTTAGTTTTTCAAAGCAGAATTGGCTGGAATTGAGATCGGACGCCATGTCGCGTTTGGAGAGCCCCTGATGTGCCTGATGTGCCTAAACAGTGGAAACCCCCAATTCTAACTGAAACCCCAACCCCAACCCCAACCCTAACCCTAGCCCTAACCCTAGCTCTAACCCTAGCCCTAGCCCTATCCCTAACCCTAATGGGAAAATGGAAATAAATACATTTTTTTACATTTTATTATTTTTCCCTAACTAAGGGGGTGATGAAGGGGGGTTTGATCTACTTTTATAGCATTTTTTTGGCGAATTTTTAGGGTTGGCAGCTGTCACACACTAAAAGACACTTTTTATTGCAAAATATAGTTTTTGCATCACCACATTTTGAGAGCTATAATTTATCCATATTTTGGCCCACAGAGTCATGTGAGATCTTGTTTTTTGCGGGACGAGTTGACGTTTTTATTGGTAACATTTTCGGGCAGATGACATTTTTTGATCGCTTTTTATTCCGATTTTTGGGAGGTGGAATGAACAAAAACCAGCAATTCCTGAAATTCTTTTAGGGGGGCGTTTATACCGTTCCACGTGTGGTAAAATGGATAAAGCAGCTTTCTTCTTCAGGTCATTACGATTACAGCGATTCCTCATTTATGTAATTTTTTTAATGTTTTGGCGCTTTTACACAATAAAAACTATTTTATATAAAAAAATAATTGTTTTTGCATCGCTTTATTCTGAGAGCTATAACTTTTTAATATTTCTGCTGATGATGCTGTATGACAGATTTTTTTTTGCGGGACAAGATGACGTTTTCAGCGGTACCATGGTTATTTATATCCATCATTTTGATCGCATGTTATTCCACTTTTTGTTCGCCTGTATGATAATAAAGCAATGTTTTTTGCCTTGTTTTTTTTTTTTTTTTTACGGTGTCACTGAAGGGGTTAACTAGTGGGGTAGTTTTATAGAGCGGGTCGTTACGGATGCGGCGATACCAAATATGTGTACTTTTATTGCTTTTTTAAATTTTCATAAATAAATGGATTTACTGGGGATTTTTTTAATTTTTTTTTTATACATTCTATTTTTTTTTTTTTTACTTTCTACTATTGTCCCAGGGTGGGACACTCTCTATTAGATCAGATCGTTGATCTGACAGCGTGCATAGCACTCTGTCAGGTCAACGATCTGACAGGCAGTTTAGGTGGCTTTCTGGCGCCTGCTCTCAGCAGGCGCCGGCTAGCCAGGTCATTTCATGACCCGGAAGGAGTCCGGGGACTCCTTCCGGGTCACCGGAGCAACGCGATCTCATTGCGTTGCTCCGGTGGGAGAGCGCAGGGAGCCCCCGTCCCTGCGTGATCCCCCTTTATGCCGCTGTCACTACTGACAGCGGCATCAGAGGGGTTAAATGCCCGAGATCGGCGCTCCGATCGCGGGCATCGCTGCGGGGTGTCAGCTGTCATATACAGCTGACACCCGCACCCGATCACCGCGGCGCTCAGCGCGAGACCGCGGTGATCAGTGCGCCGTACTAGTACTGCGGCTGGCACAAATGCAGTGCCGCAGCGCAGTACTAGTACGGCGCATGTCACGAAGGGGTTAATTTGTGCTGTTTAGTATCCAGTAGCCTTGATAGACTTGTCAATCAGATTTATTTTTATATTAAAATGCAACTTATCCATTAGGATTGTTAATGGAGAGGGTATTTAATTGTAATAATTCCAAATTTAGTAAATAAATGAATAAACAATTAGATGCATGAAAAAGATATGAAATACATAAAACCCAAATCTTTCAAAAAGCGAAATTCACATTTGATGCCTTTTACATATTTAGGTTTTTAGAATATCTTTTTTATTCTTTTATTTGTTGTATTTTGGATTGTTAGAAATTTACCTTTTCACTTTAAAAACATGGATTAATAGATGATTAGAACCTTCCAATAGGATTTCTATTTTTGTGCTTATTTGCTCGTGGTCTATTTTATTAGATCATATACGGAGAAAAGCCTGAGCATTGTGCAGCTAAGTGACCTACAAGAAATGTTTTCTTTTGATACAAGCAAGCAATGATTTGCTCCCGATCTGTGCTCCATTATCGGCTTTAAACTCGCTTACACTCCACATTTCAAGAGCTGAGTTAAACTCTTATATCAGTTTAGAAAAGAATCTCGGCTCACCTTTCCCTATCTGGCTGACAGAACATTCATCTCCGTTCAAGAATTCGAGTCACCTACATCTACCTTTATAATCTGGAATTTGCAGAATGTACATGTATGTGGAAATTCATGGAAGGGCTGAATTCAAGCACAAGTTGTACTTTTGAACGACATCATTGTATTTACCATGTCATGTATTAGAAACCAGGAAAAAAATTCCAAGTACGATGAAATTGCAAAAAAAAGTGCAATCCCACACTTGTTTTTTGTTTGGCTTTTTTGCTAGGTGCACTAAATGCAAAAACTGACCTGCCATTATGATTCTCCAGGTCATGACGAGTTCATAGACACCACAAATGTATAAATAAACCTACAAAGAGGGCAAATAGTATAAATGCTCCACCATCATATAATATGAAAAACCTAAGAAAAAATGGATACAAGAGCTCAAAGTAAAAAATGTAACAACTTTATTAAAGACCAATCATGAACAACAATACACAAATAAACTTTAAAAACCATACATATGCGATGCAAAGGCTAAAAGCAGAGACGAGCCTAGTGCCACGCACAAAAACACAAGTATAAGTACAAATGTGATGTCAAACACATCAGGTAGTAGCTGAAAAACTCATAGGGCCATATATAGTTAGCATATATCCTATATAATAATAAATAGTAAGTGTAATATGGTCACAATACGAGCTATAGTTCTAAAGTACTAGGCAGGTGGCAGGAATGTAACAAAAATATATGACCAAATGTAAGGGTGTCACATTAAGAACATAGTGCATATTGAATCAACCCCACCTGGTAAATATAAGCTGTTACAAAAGCAGTAGTATAGCAAAGCTGTCCGATCCCTCCTAAATGGCTCACTAAACCATGCAATGCATGTGAACCCGGGAAGTCCCAAGCAAGGAAAGGGGAGGAAAGACTAGGCTGTAGGAAAGTGAATACCTTACCGACCTGCTGTAATCATGCGTGGAAGAGGAGGCCCCGACGCGCGTTTCGCAGAAGTTGCTTCCTCGGGGGGCGCTAGTGAGGAGTGGAAAGAAAGGGGGTCCTTAAATATCCAACTAATGAGACCTCCAGGCGGTAGGAATGGCGCTGCATCCGGCCCGGCAGTGGCTGGAAGCGGCGGAGGCGGCGTCCAACGTCACACACCCGCGCCCCGCACTGACGCGTCAGTGGGAGGGGCCGGCCGTGCGACGCGAATAGGACGCGTGTCCACGGCAACCAAGCACACGCCCAGCCAGTGAAGCGCACGCCGCCCGGAGGGAAGGAAGACGCTGACCAAGGAGAAACAGCAAGGAGTCTATGGGGAGAAAGTGCATATCGCTCTGATCACTGCAGAGAAAGTGGAATCGGACTAAAGTGCATACCAGGAGGCCGAACATAGCCACAAAAAGGTTGATGCATTAAGTTAGACTACATATAAAAGTGATATTGAAATGGGATAATGGTGATAATAATGAAAGTGAACAATCAGTATAGTGCAAATGGCAACAATATGTCACCAGACCACTGATGGGCACTAGTCTACTAATACTAGGTGCTAAAATATATAACCCATATAGGGAACTAATTAAATAGGTGATACAAAAAATAGCATAATAGAGATGTAAAAATGGTGAAAGCATAAAGCGCTACGAAAAACAAAGAAGGAAATAATCCTACAGGGGGAATCATAATGGCAATATGCTGTGCTATATTGTGAGAAATACTATAGACTCCATAACTACACTACTAAGGAAGTGGTAGTATGACTATATACAAGTCAGACGATGAAATAGGGTGCATGCGAGTGAAACAGGAACAGTACAAGCCACATAGGTGGTTGATAATGCACCAAAAGTAAATAAATAAAAATAAATGAAATATAGAAAAGAAAACCAACAACATTGAAGTAAATAAACATGGAGGGATATGTAGAATAACTCTTGATTGCTTGATAGCTGAGTCCATCAACGCTTCCTGAATATAAGTAAGAATTAGTGGAGGACGTAAATAATCTGTAGAATAAGGGAAAAGAAAAATGTAAGTGACATGAACAGAAAACACCTGTTAAGAAACAATAAAATAGAACCACAAAACACTAGTTAAAAGTTTAAATATAGCCAAAAATGAAAATAAATATAGGGCTATAAGAAAACTGTTACAAGAATGGGACAAAACTAAGAACTTCATTAAGCCCCTTAGGGCGAATACAATCTATGCGTACAATCCATTGGGCCTCCAACTGAGCGAGTCTTTTCCTCATATCACCACCTCTTCCATCCATGAGGACACGATCTATGCCACGTACTTTCAGGAGGTGACTATTGCAGCCGTGCTTCTCTTTAAAATGCCTTGGAATAGGTTTCAGGAATTCATCGGCCGATGAATTCAAAGCTGCTTTAATGTCCCTAATGTGCTCTCTGATCCTGATGCGCAATTGGCGTGATGTAAGGCCTACGTAGACGAGTCCACAAGGGCAAGTGGCATAGTAAACCACATGATCCGTGGAGCAAGTTATATGCTGGGTTATCCTGAATTCTTTGGACCCATCACTGGATAGACATGTGAAGCACCGTTCCAGATTTTTGCATGCCGTGCAATCACGACAGGGGAAAAAACCCCACCTAGGGCCCTTAGAACCAAATGCATTTTTAAAAACTGGGCCCCTGTAATAACTGTGGGTAAGGAGGTCCTTCAAATTTTTGTTCCTACGATACGTGACAGACGGTGTATTAGTTAGACATTTCTTCAATATAGTATCTTGTTTTATGATGGGCCAATATTTGTTAAGTATTTCTCTGACCTCCGTCGATTTATTTGAAAAAGTGGCTATAAATCTCACCTCCATTGGTGTCTGGGTATCCTTCTCAATTGCCCTCTTGGTTGTAAGAAGGCTTGCCCTGTCAACTCGTGAAGCTCTCCTCCTACACCGTTTGATGGTCCTCATTGAGTAGCCCCGGTCCATAAATCGATGTGAGATGTCATCCGCTTGTTTTTGATATGAGCTATCCTCCGAGCATATTCGTTTAGCTCTAAGTAGTTGTCCATATGGAATGCTGTTTTTTAGATGTTTCGGGTGTGCGGAAGTAGAGTGTAGGAGACTATTGACTGATGTTGTTTTTCTATGTAGATCACTCTGAAGGAAGCCGTCTCCATCCCTCTGAACACACACATCCAAGAAGTCGATCTTCTCGCGGCTGTAATGACAGGTAAGTTTTATATTCAAGTCATTGACGTTGAGTTCATCAATGAACTTCAGAAGATCTTCTTCTGAGCCTTGCCAGATTGCAAACACGTCATCAATGTATCTGGCCCACATAAGTACGTTGGAAGAGAGAGGAGTGGCATCGGTAATGAAGATTTTCCTCTCCCACAGCCCCAGGAACAGACATGCATAGGACGGCGCAAAGGCCGCCCCCATGGCTGTCCCCTGGAGCTGTAGGTAGAGTGCCTCCTTAAAAATAAAAAAATTATGACTCAATGCAAATTCTAGCAAGGATAACAAAAACTTGCAGAAGTGATCATCAGTATCAGTGTTGTTCAAGAAAAAGCTCACTGCCTCCATGCCATCTGCATGCCGAATAGACGTATAGAGAGATTCGACGTCTAATGTGACCAGCAGCATATCTGGTTCCAGATTGATATTAGCGATCTTCGATAGAATATCCCCCGTGTCTCTCAAAAAAGAAGGAAGTGTTTCCACAATAGGTTTGAGGTAAAAATCAAGCATCTTACCCACATTCTCCGTCAATCCTCCATTTCCGGACACAATGGGTCGACCTGTAGGGCATGTCAAATTCTTATGCACTTTGGGTAAAAGGTACAAACATGGAGTACGTGGTGCATCTGGAACCAAGCCATCTCTCAGATCTTTAGTGATCAATCCGTCGGTAAAAGCTTCCTCAATTATATCCAGCAGTTCAGCCTGAAAAATAGAGGTGGGGTTGAAGCTCAATCTCCTATAGGTATTTATGTCACGCAACTGTCTAAAAGCCTCTTTTTCGTACATTTCGGTTGGCCATAGTACAATGTTGCCGCCTTTATCGGCAGGCTTGATTAACACCTGATCCATAGATCGTAAATCAGTCAGGGCTCGTCGCTGTTGACGGGTCAAGTTGTCATGTTGCAATCCTGTTGAAATTTTCTTTAAGTCTTCAGTGACCACTTTGACAAACAGATCAATCTCCGGAAAAAGGTTAAGTGGGGGGAAGCGTTTAGGCTTAGGTAGTACAAACTTACCTTTGGATGCAACAGATGAAGATTCCTCACAAAGTTCATTCAAGATGGCAATTGTTTCCTGCTCCTCAATAGTCCACTGGGCATTATCCGTGTTGTTCTTCTGGTGTAATTTATGAAGTACCAACTTCCTAGCAAAAAGTTTTTTTTTTTTTTACCACAAATGTATAGGTCATATTTTATCTAAGTGGTAAAAATAAATTCCAAACTTTTGTTAAAAAAAAAAAAAATTGCGCAATTTTCCGATACCTGTAGCGTCTCCATTTTTCGTGATTTTGGGTCAGGTGATGGCTTATTTTTTGCGTGCTGAGCTGACATTTTTCAAGATAGCATTTTGGTGCAGATACATTCTTTTGATCGCCCGTTAATACATATTAATGATATGTTATGGAGACCAAAAAAAATGTAATTCTGGCGTTTCGGATTTTTTTTCTCACTACAACTTTTAGCGATCAGGTTGATCCTTTAATTTTTGTTGATAGATTGGGCGATTCTGAATGAGGCGATACCAAACAAGTGTAGGTTTAATTTTTTTTTATTGTTTTATTTTGAATGGGGCGAAAGGGGGGTGATATAAACTTTTATTTTATTTTTTTTTTTTCATATCTTTAAAACATTTTTTTTAACTTTTGCCATGGTTTAATAGTCTCCATGGGAGGCTAGAAGCTAGCACAACTGGATCGGCTTTGCTACATAGGAGAGATCGTCAGATCGCCCCTATGTAGTAGAATTACTGCACTGCTATGAGCGCCAACCACAGGGTGGCGCTCATAGCAATTCGGCATCAAAAACCATAGATGTCTCAAGGAGACCTCAGGTTGTTATGCCGATGCATCGCTGACCCCTGATCATGTGACGGGGGTCAGCGATGCGCTCATTTCTTGCCCGATGGCCAGAAGAGGTAGCTAAATGAAGCTGTCAGCAGCATTTCACTAGTTAATAGCGGTGGATGAATCACAATTTCACCCGCCGCTATTGCAGGCAGATGCCAGCTGTTCAAAAAAGCTGACATGACCTGGCTTTGATGCAGGCTCACTGCCGGAGCCCACGTCAAAACAGGGGATTTGACCTCCTCCATACTAGTACGGCGGAGGTCGTGAAGGGGTTAATCCTGACCTACAAAGCCATCCATAACCTGTCTCCTCTTTATTTCTCTGAACTAATCTCCCAATCTCTTCACGTAATCTCTGGTCCTCCCAAGACCTCCTTCTCTCATCCACACTTATTAGTTCCTCGCTTAATTGCCTCCAAAACCTCTCCCGAATTTCCCCCATCTTCTGGAATTCTGTGCCCCAACACATTTGACTATGAACCACATTTGGATCCTTCAGATGGAACCTGAAAACCCTTCTCTTCTAGAAAGCCTACACCCTGCAATGACCTCCCTGCCTCTTCACCACTACAGAAGCTAGCGGCTCAACAACACCAGAGCTCCTGCACCCCTCAACCTATTGTCTCCTTCCCCACCATCCTGTAGAATGTAAGCCCACAAGGGCAGGATCCTCTCCCCTCTGTATCAGTCTGTCATTGTTAGTTTTTGTACTGTGATTTGTATGGAACTACTCCTCATGTGCAGCACCATGGAATGAATGGCGCTGTATAAATAAATAACAATAAAATAATAATAATTTATTTAATGTAGATTTTTTATTAAATTAATTAACTCGGCACATTTTTACAATTTGCCTAAGTCACCTAGAACGTCAGCAACTATGTTACAAATTTCAGAAGAATGAAGCAGCAAGAGTAGGGTCACATGACCTTGGACATGGTCATATTGGCTTACCCAAAATGAACTGTAACTATCACATCACACGGTATTGCACAGAAAATCAGGAAGAACAATTATAGCCAGTATAAAAGCAGAGGCAGTAAATGGAGGAGCTTTTTAGTGGTGAATCTGAATAGGGACATTACAAAACTGCTCAGAGTTGGGCCATAGAAATAGGGTAATAAATAGAGATGAGAAAACTTAGTAACATAGTAACATAGTTAGTAAGGCCGAAAAAAGACATTTGTCCATCCAGTTCAGCCTATATTCCATCATAATAAATAAATACCCAGATCTACGTCCTTCTACAGAACCTAATAATTGTATGATACAATATTGTTCTGCTCCAGGAAGACATCCAGGCCTCTCTTGAACCCCTCGACTGAGTTCACCATCACCACCTCCTCAGGCAAGCAATTCCAGATTCTCACTGCCCTAACAGTAAAGAATCCTCTTCTATGTTGGTGGAAAAACCTTCTCTCCTCCAGACGCAAAGAATGCCCCCTTGTGCCCGTCACCTTCCTTGGTATAAACAGATCCTCAGCGAGATATTTGTATTGTCCCCTTATATACTTATACATGGTTATTAGATCGCCCCTCAGTCGTCTTTTTTCTAAACTAAATAATCCTAATTTCGCTAATCTATCTGGGTATTGTAGTTCTCCCATCCCCTTTATTAATTTTGTTGCCCTCCTTTGTACTCTCTCTAGTTCCATTATATCCTTCCTGAGCACCGGTGCCCAAAACTGGACACAGTACTCCATGTGCGGTCTAACTAGGGATTTGTACAGAGGCAGTATAATGCTCTCATCATGTGTATCCAGACCTCTTTTAATGCACCCCATGATCCTGTTTGCCTTGGCAGCTGCTGCCTGGCACTGGCTGCTCCAGGTAAGTTTATCATTAACTAGGATCCCCAAGTCCTTCAACCTGTCAGATTTACCCAGTGGTTTCCCGTTCAGTGTGTAATGGTGATATTGATTCCCTCTTCCCATGTGTATAACCTTACATTTATCATTGTTAAACCTCATCTGCCACCTTTCAGCCCAAGTTTCCAACTTATCCAGATCCATCTGTAGCAGAATACTATCTTCTCTTGTATTAACTGCTTTACATAGTTTTGTATAATCTGCAAATATCGATATTTTACTGTGTAAACCTTCTACCAGATCATTAATGAATATGTTGAAGAGAACAGGTCCCAATACTGACCCCTGCGGTACCCCACTGGTCACAGCGACCCAGTTAGAGACTATACCATTTATAACCACCCTCTGCTTTCTATCACTAAGCCAGTTACTAACCCATTTACACACAATTTCCCCCAGACCAAGCATTCTCATTTTGTGTACCAACCTCTTGTGCGGCACGGTATCAAACGCTTTGGAAAAATCGAGATATACCACGTCCAATGACTCACCGTGGTCCAGCCTATAGCTTACCTCTTCATAAAAACTGATGAAACTTGCTCAGAAAACATTTGTCAATCTCAAATTTGGGAACGACGCAGCCCATTCGCATTAATGTTTGGATTCCTGAGAATTTTTCTTCAGTCGTCAAAATTTGGTCACAGTTCGGCAAATGATTGCATTTCCACTAATGCTGTAATTAGGACTTTGGCTAGATTAGTTGTTCTGTATGATGAGCGTGGGGAACGTGTTTTATGAGGGGAGGGTGTGTATATAGGTCAGATGAGCGGTGGAGTGTAATTTATTTTAAATAACTTATTGTGTGTACATTCCGGCAGCCAATCAGAGTGCAGAAACCATCCACAATGTCATGACACAACAACTTCTGTCATGGGCTGCCGAAGTCACAAGTCCCTCTCCAAATAAATAGCTCATATGTTGTTTTTATGGCACCATTTTCTCAGCGTAACAGCTCATAGAGGCCATTCCTGCTGCTGTTTCAAGTTGTCATATAGGTAGGATCCTATCTTGTGTGAAATTGACCTTCCAGCATCTAATTAGTTTGTGCTAATAGTGTTGTGCAGGCCGAAGTCTGTGTTTCGTACTCAAAATCGCTTGTGCTAATTCTGTGTTGCAGTCAGGACTCAGAAGACCCTATTTGCTAATCAAAATATTGAGATTCAGCCAGGAGGCCCCATTTTTCTTGGTTCTTATGAATATTTTTGTTGTGTGTATTTAAGTTGAAGTTTAATAAACGTTAATGGCTTTAACCCCTTCACCCCAAAGCCTGTTTTCACCTAAGTGACAGGGCCAATTTTTACAATTCTGACCACTGTCACTTTATGAGGTCATAACTCTAAAACGCTTCAACGGATCCTGGTGATTCTGACACTGTTTTCTCGTGACATATTGTACTTCATGATATTGGTAAAACATCTTCGATATGACTTGCATTTATTTGTGAAAAAAACAAAAATTTGTTGGAAATTATGAAAATTTAGCAATTTTCAAACTTTTAGTTTTTATGCCCTTAAATTAGAGAGTTATATCACATAATATAGTTAATAAACAACATTTCCCACAAGTCTGCTTTACATCAGCACAATTTTGGAAACATAATTTTTTTTTGTTAGGGAGTTATAAGGGTTAAAAGTTGACCAGCGATTTCTCATTTTTGCAACAAAATTTGCAAAACCATTTTTTTACGGACCACTTCACACTTGATGTGACATTGAGGGGTGTATATGACAGAAAATGCCCAAAAGTGACACCATTCTAAAAACTGCACCCCTCACGGTACTCAAAACCACATTCAAAAAGTTTATTAACCCTTCAGGTGCTTCACAGGAATTTTTTGAATGTTTAATAAAAATTGAACATTTAACTTTTTTTTCACAAAATTTTTACTTCAGGTCCAATTTGTTTCATTTTACCAAGGGTAACAGGAGAAATTGGACCACAAAAGTTGTTGTACAATTTGTCCTGAGTACGCTGATACCCCATATGTGGGGGTAAACCACTGTTTGGGCACATGGCAGAGATCGGAAGGGAAGGAGCACCGTTTGACTTTTCAATGCAAGATTTGCTGGAATCGAGATCGGAGCCCATGTCACGATTGGAGAGCCCCTGATGTGCCTAAACAGTGGAAACCCCCACAAGTGACACCATTTTGGAAACTAGACCCTCTAAGGAACTAATCTAGATGTGTGGTGATCACTTTGAACCTCCAAGTGCTTCACCGAAGTTTATAATGTAGAGCCGTAAAAAAAATTGCATATTAATTTTCACAAAAATGATATTTTTGCCCCAAATTTTTTATTTTCCCAAGAGTAACAGGATAAATTAGACCCCAAAAGTTGTTGTGCAATTTGTCCTGAGTACGCTGATACTTCATATATGGGGATAAACCACTGTTTGAGCGCATGGCAGAGCTCGGAAGGGAAGGAGCGCCATTTGACTTTTCAATGCAAAATTGGCTGGAATTGAGGTCGGAACCCATGTCGCATTTGGAGAGCCCCTGACGTGCCTTAACAGTGGAAACCCCCCACAAGTGACCCCATTTTGGAAAGAAGACCCCCTAAGGAACTTATCTAGATGTTTGGTGAGCACTTTTAACCCCCAATTGTTTCACTAAAGTTTAGAATGTAGCGCTGTGAAAATTAAAAAATCATTTTTTCTTTCCACAAAATGATGTTTTAGCCCGCAATTTTTTTTCCCAAGGGTAACAGGAGAAATTGGACCACAAAAGTTATTGTCCAATTTGTCCTGAGTATGCTGATACCCCATATGTGGGGGGGAACCACCGTTTGAGCGCATGGCAGAGCTCGGAAGGGAAGGAGCACCGTTTGAAATGCAGACTTAGATGGATTGGTCTGCAGGCGTCATGTTGCATTTGCAGAGCCCCTGATGTACCTAAACAGTAGAAACCCCCCACAAGTGACCCCATATTGGAAACTAGACCCCCCACGGAACTTATCTAGATGTGTTGTGAGAGCTTTGAACCAACAAGTGTTTCACTACAGTTTATAACGCAGAGCCGTGAAAATAAAAAATATTTTTTTTCCACAAAAATGATATTTTAGCCCCCACGTTTTTATTTTCCCAAAGGTAACAGGACAAATTAGACCCTAAAAGTTGTTGTCCAACTTGTCCTGAGAACGCTGATACCCCATATGTTGGGGGGAACCACTGTTTGGGCGCACAGGAGAACTCGGAAGGGAAGGAGCACTGTTTTAGATTTTCAAAGCAGAATTGGCAGGAATTGAGATCGGACGCCATGTCGCGTTTGGAGAGCCCCTGATGTGCCTAAATAGTGGAAACCCCCAATTCTAACTGAAACCCCAACCCCAACCCCAACCCTAACCCTAGCCCTAACCCTAGCTCTAACCCTAGCCCTAGCCCTAACTCTAGCCCTAACCCTAACCCTAATGGGAAAATGGAAATAAATACATTTTTTTACATTTTATTATTTTTCCCTAACTAAGGGGGTGATGAAGGGGGTTTGATCTACTTTTATAGTGTTTTTTTGGCGGATTTTTAGGGTTGGCAGCTGTCACACACTAAAAGACGCTTTTTATTGCAAAAAATAGTTTTTGCATCACCACATTTTGAGAGCTATAATTTATCCATATTTTGGCCCACAGAGTCATGTGAGATCTTGTTTTTTGCTGGACGAGTTGACGTTTTTATTGGTACCATATTCGGGCAGATGACATTTTTTGATCGCTTTTTATTCCGATTTTTGGGAGGCGGAATGAACAAAAACCAGCAATTCCTGAAATTCTTTTAGGGGGGCGTTTATACCGTTCCACGTGTGGTAAAATGGATAAAGCAGCTTTATTCTTCAGGTCAGTACAATTACAGCGATACCTCATTTATGTAATTTTTTAAAATGTTTTGGCGCTTTTACTATTTTATATAAAAAAATGATTGTTTTTGAATCGCTTTATTCTGAGAGCTATAACTTTTTAATTTTTCTGCTGATGATGCTGTATGGCGCCTTTTTTTTTTGCGGGACAAGATGACGTTTTCAGTGGTACTATGATTATTTATATCCATCATTTTGATCGCATGTTATTCCACTTTTTGTTCGCCTGTATGATAATAAAGCAATGTTTTTTGCCTTGTTTTTTATTTATTTTTTTTGCGGTGTTCACTGAAGGGGTTAACTAGTGGGATAGTTTTATAGAGCGGGTCGTTACGGATGCGGCGATACCAAATATGTGTACTTTTATTGTTTTTTTTAATTTACATAAATAAATGGATTTACTGGGAAATGATTTTTTTTTTCTTTATTTGGGGATTTTAAAAATTTTTTTTTATACATTCTATTTATTTATTTTTTTACTTTCTACCATTGTCCCAGGGTGGGACACTCTCTATTAGATCAGATCGTTGATCTGACAGCGTGCATAGCACTCTGTCAGATCAACGATCTGACAGGCAGTTTAGGTGGCTTTCTGGCGCCTGCTCTCAGCAGGCGCCGGCTAGCCAGGTCATTTCATGACCCGGAAGGAGTCCGGCGGCCATCTTGGATCCGGGGACTCCTTCCGGGTCACCGGAGCAACGCGATCTCATTGCATTGCTCCGGTGGGAGAGCGCAGGGAGCCCCCGTCCCTGCGCGTTCCCATTCTATGCCGCTGTCACTACTGACAGCGGCATCAGAGGGGTTAAATGCCCGCTGCGGGGTGTCAGCTGTCATATACAGCTGACACCCGCACCCGATCACCGCGGCGCTCAGCGCGAGACCGCGGTGATCGGTGCGCCGTACTAGTACGGCGGCTGGCACAAATGCAGTGCCGGCAGCGCAGTACTAGTACGGCGCATGTCACGAAGGGGTTAATTTGTGCTGTTTAGTATCCAGTAGCCTTGATAGACTTGTCAATCAGATTTATTTTTATATGAAAATGCAACTTATCCATTAGGATTGTTAATGGAGAGGGTATTTAATTGTAATAATTCCAAATTTAGTAAATAAATGAATAAACAATTAGATGCATGAAAAAGATATGAAATACATAAAACCCAAATCTTTCAAAAAGCGAAATTCACATTTGATGCCTTTTACATATTTAGGTTTTTAGAATATCTTTTTTATTTTTTTATTTGTTGTATTTTGGATTGTTAGAAATTTACCTTTTCACTTTAAAAACATGGATTAATAGATGATTAGAACCTTCCAATAGGATTTCTATTTTTGTGCTTATTTGCTCGTGGTCTATTTTATTAGCTCACATACGAAGAAAAGCCTGAGCGTTGTGCATCTGAGTGACGTACAAGAAATGTTTTGTTTTGATACAAGCGAGCAATGATTTGCTCCCGATCTGTGCTCCATTTTCACTAAATGTACTAAACAAAGAAATGTTACACATCTTGGAACAATTCCCTTGCTATTTTTTGTGCAATGCACGGTCATAGTGATATTATGAATAGCTAATGTGGTTGTTACGGCTTTAAACTCGCTTACACTCCACATTTCAAGAACTCAGTTTAACTCTTATATCAGTTTAGAAAAGAAACTCGGCTCACCTTTCCCTATCAGGCTGACAGAACATTCATCTCTGTTCAAGAATTCGAGTCACCTACATTTACCTTTATAATCTGGAATTTGCAGAATGTACATGTATGTGGAAATTCATGGAAGGGCTGAATTCAAGCACAGGTTGTACTTTTGAACGACGTCATTGTTTTTACCATGTCCTGTACTAGAAACCAGGAAAAAAATTCCAAGTGCGAAGAAATTGCAAAAAAAGTGCAATCCCACACTTGTTTTTTGTTTGGCTTTTTTGCTAGGTTGACTAAATGCTAATACTGACCTGCCATTATGATTCTCCACGTCATGACGAGTTCATAGACACCACAAATGTATAGGTCATATTTTTATCTAAGTGGCAAAAAAAAATTCCAAAGTTTTGCTAAAAAAAAAAAAAATTGCTCAATTTTCCGATACCCGTAGCGTCTCCATTAGGGTTGAGCGAAACGGGTCATTCATTTTCAAAAGTCGCCGACTTTTGGCAAAGTCGGGTTTCATGAGACCCGATCCGACCCCTGTGCGGGGTCGGCCATGCGGTACGCGACTTTCGCGCCAAAGTCGCGTTTCAATGACGCGAAAAGCGCCATTTCTCAGCCAATGAAGGTAAACGCAGAGTGTGGGCAGCGTGATGACATAGGTCCTGGTCCCCACCATCTTAGAGAAGGGCATTGCAGTGATTGGCTTGCTGTCTGCGGCGTCACAGGGGCTATAAAGGGGCGTTCCCGCCGACCGCCATGTTACTGCTGCTGATCTGAGCTAAGAGAGAGGTTGCTGCCGCTTCGTCAGAAGCAGGGATAGCGTTAGGCAGGGTCCATTAACCACCAAACCGCTTGTGCTGTAGCGATTTCCACAGCCCAACACCACCTTCGGTGTGCAGGGACAGTGGAAGCTACATTTTTTTTTTTTTCCTCAGCGCTGTAGCTCATTGGTCTGCCCTAGAAGGCTCCCTGATAGCTGCATTGCTGTGTGTACGCCGCTGTGCAAACCAACTGCTTTTTTCAAAGCACAAATCCTCTTGTTCCTTCCTTTCTGCACAGCTATTTTTTTTGTTTGTCCACACTTTTTATTTCATTTGTGCATCAGTCCACTCCTTATTGCTGCCTGCCATACGTGGCTGAGATTACTGCAGGGAGATAGTAATTGTTGGACACTCCCTGTTTTTTTTTTTTTTTGTTTGTTTTTTTTTGTGGGAGATTAAGATTGACATTTCTGCTAGAGTGCCATCCCTGTCTGTGTCATCTCTCACTCAGTGGGCCATAGAAAGCCTATTTATTTTTTTGCTTGATTTGGGTTCTAAAATCTACCTGAAAAAATCACTACATCAATCAGTGGGAGAAAAATATTGGCCTCAGAGCTTGTGTGCCACTCCTTACTCCTGTGTGTGCCATCTCTCACTCAGTGAGCCATAGAAAGCCTATTTATTTTTTTGCTTGATTTGGGTTCCAAAATCTACCTGAAAAAATCACAACATCAATAAGTGGGAGAAAAATATTGGCCTCAGGGATTGTGTGCCACTCCTGACTCCTGTGTGTGCCATCTCTCACTCAGTGGGCCATAAAAAGCCTATTAATTTTTTTGCTTGATTTGGGTTCTAAATTCTACCTGAAAAAATCAATAAATCAATCAGTGGGAGATTAATATTGGCCTTTGGGCTTGTGTGCCAGTCCTAAGCGTGCCGTCTCTCTCTCTCAGATAGTGGGCCATAGAAAGCCTATTTATTATTTTTTTTATTGGGTTTATAAATTTTCCCTGGAAAAAAAAAAAAAAGTGGGAGATTAATATTGGCCTCTGGGCTTGTGTGCCAGTCCTGAGCGTGCCATCTCTCTCACAAATAGTGGGCCATAGAAAGCCTATTTATTTTTTTGGTTGATTTGGGTTCTAAATTCTACCTGAAAAAATCAATAAATCAATCAGTGGGAGATTAATATTGGCCTTTGGGCTTGTGTGCCAGTCCTAAGCGTGCCATCTCTCTCTCTCAGATAGTGGGCCATAGAAAGCCTATTTATTATTTTTTTTATTGGGTTTATAAATTTTCCATGGAATAAAAAAAAAAAAGTGGGAGATTAATATTGGCCTCTGGGCTTGTGTGCCAGTCCTGAGCGTGCCATCTCTCTCACAAATAGTGGGCCATAGGAAGCCTATTTATTTTTTTGGTTGATTTGGGTTCTAAATTCTACCTGAAAAAATCAATAAATCAATCAGTGGGAGATAAATATTGGCCTCTGGGCTTGTGTGCCACTCCTGACTCCTGTGTGCGTCCTCTCTCACTCAGTGGGCCCTACAAAGCCTATTTTTTTTTTATTTGTTTTCTAAATTCTCCCTGAAACAATCATTTTATTTTATTTGGTTTCTAAAATATTCCTGAAAAAATCATTTTTTTTGTATTTTTTTTTTCTCAAGTCTCCCTGAAAAAAAAAAAAAATCAAATCAGTGGGAGATTAATATTGCCCTTTCTGCTTGTGTGCCAGTCTTAACTCCTGGGTGTGCCATCTCTCTCTCTCTCTCCAATTGTGGGCCATAGAAAGCCTATTTATTTTTTTGCTTGATTTGGGTTCCAAAATCTACCTGAAAAAATCACTAAATCAATCAGTGGGAGATAAATATTGGCCTCTGGGCTTGTGTGCCACTCCTGACTCCTGTGTGCGTCATCTCTCACTCAGTGGGCCCTAGAAAGCCTATTTTTTGTTTTATTTGTTTTCTAAATTCTCTCTGAAAAAATCATTTTATTTTATTTGGTTTCTAAATTATTCCTGAAAAAAATCATTTTTTTTGTATTTTTTTTTCTAAAGTCTCCCTGAAAAAAAAAAAAAAATCAAATCAGTGGGAGATTAATATTGCCCTTTTTGCTTGTGTGCCAGTCTTGACTCCTGGGTGTGCCATCTCTCTCTCTCCAATTGTGGGCCATAGAAAGCCTATTAATTTTTTTGCTTGATTTGGGTTCCAAAATCTACCTGAAAAAATCACTAAATCAATCAGTGGGAGATAAATATTGGCCTCTGGGCTTGTGTGCCACTCCTGACTCCTGTGTGCGTCCTCTCTCACTCAGTGGGCCATAGAAAGCCTATTTTTTTTTTATTTGTTTTCTAAATTCTCCCTGAAACAATCATTTCATTTTATTTGGTTTCTAAATTCTTCCTGAAAAATTCATTTTTTTGTATTTTTTTTTCTAAAGTCTCCCTGAAAAAAAAAAAAATCAAATCAGTGGGAAATTAATATTGCCCTTTCTGCTTGTGTGCCAGTCTTGACTCCTGGGTGTGCCATCTCTCTCTCTCTCTCCAATTGTGGGCCATAGAAAGCCTATTTATTTTTTTGCTTGATTTGGGTTCCAAAATCTACCTGAAAAAATCACTAAATCAATCAGTGGGAGATAAATATTGGCCTCTGGGCTTGTGTGCCACTCCTGACTCCTGTGTGCGTCCTCTCTCACTCAGTGGGCCATAGAAAGCCTATTTTTTTTATTTGTTTTCTAAATTCTCCCTGAAACAATCATTTAATTTTATTTGGTTTATAAATTCTTCCTGAAAAATTCAGTTTTTTGTATTTTTTTTTTCTAAAGTCTCCCTGAAAAAAAAAAAAAATCAAATCAGTGGGAGATTAATATTGCCCTTTCTGCTTGTGTGCCAGTCTTGACTCCTGGGTGTGCCATCTCTCTCTCTCTCTCCAATTGTGGGCCATAGAAAGCCTATTTATTTTTTTGCTTGATTTGGGTTCCAAAATCTACCTGAAAAAATCACTAAATCAATCAGTGGGAGATAAATATTGGCCTCTGGGCTTGTGTGCCACTCCTGACTCCTGTGTGCGTCATCTCTCACTCAGTGGGCCCTAGAAAGCCTATTTTTTGTTTTATTTGTTTTCTAAATTCTCCCTGAAAAAATCATTTTATTTTATTTGGTTTCTAAATTATTCCTGAAAAAATCATTTTTTTTGTATTTTTTTTTTCTAAAGTCTCCCTGAAAAAAAAAAAATCAAATCAGTGGGAGATTAATATTGCCCTTTTTGCTTGTGTGCCAGTCTTGACTCCTGGGTGTGCCATCTCTCTCTCTCCAATTGTGGGCCATAGAAAGCCTATTAATTTTTTTGCTTGATTTGGGTTCCAAAATCTACCTGAAAAAATCACTAAATCAATCAGTGGGAGATAAATATTGGCCTCTGGGCTTGTGTGCCACTCCTGACTCCTGTGTGCATCCTCTCTCACTCAGTGGGCCATAGAAAGCCTATTTTTTTTTAATTTGTTTTCTAAATTCTCCCTGAAACAATCATTTCATTTTATTTGGTTTATAAATTCTTCCTTAAAAAATCATTTTTTTTTATTATTTTTTTTTTTCTAAAGTCTCCCTTTTAAAAAAACAAAAACAAATCAGTGGGAGATTAATATTTACATTTGCGCTTCAGTGACAGTCCCTCGTGTGTGGCATCTCTCTCATTTGTTGCCACCAACAACAGAGTGTGTAACATTGTGCCTGATTTTCGTTGTGGTCTCACCCACCTGTAAAGGGGTAGCTAAATCATACTGAAGTTATAGCTCACCGTGTAAGTTGTGTGACAGCAACAAATACCGTTAGTTTGGTAACGTTTTTAAAACAATGAGGAAGTCTGGTGGAAGAGGTTGTGGCCGGGGGCGTTCATTGTCAGCTGGTAATGAGGGTAGTGGTAGTGGTGGAGCATCAGGTGGTCGTGGGAAAAAAAATATTGCACCTAAGTCTGGAGCTGTGGAGCCAGGTTCGTCGTCTGGCTACACAAGGCCTCGAACGCTCCTTTTTCTGGGAGTAGGAAAACCGCTTTTAAAGCCGGAGCAGCAAGAGCAAGTTTTGGCTTATCTTGCTGACTCAGCCTCTAGCTCTTTTGCCTCCTCTCGTGAAACTGGTAAAAGTTAAAGCAGCGCGTCGTTAGTGGATGTTCACGGTCAGGGAAAAGTCGCTTCCTTGTCTTCTTCAGCAAAAACAACAACAGAGAAGAATGCAGCAGGCGACACAACGGGTTACTCCATGGAGCTCTTTACACATACGGTTCCTGGCTTAGAAAGTGAAGCAGTTAACAGTCCATGCCCATTACAAGTTGAATCTGACATGGAGTGCACTGATGCACAGCCACAGCCAGACTACTATGCTGGTCCTTTGACTCAGACCACAACATTGCCCTCGCAGGGTGCTGATCAAGAATCAGACCCTGATGAGACTATGTTGCCCCATCACGAACGCTATACCACCGACCGACACGGTGACACAGACGAAGTTGCACACGAGCTACAAGAAGAGGTAATAGATTACCCAGTTCTTGACCCCGATTGGCAGCCATTGGGGGAACAGGGTGCAGGCGGCAGCAGTTCTGAAGCGGAGGAGGAGGGGCCGCAGCAGGCATCAACATCGCAACAGGTTCCATCTGCCGGGCCCGTATCTTGCCCAAAACGCGTGGCAAAGTCAAAACCTGTTGGAGGACAGCGTGGCCATCCGGTTAAAGCTCAGTCTGCAATGCCTGAAAAGGTATCCGATGCTAGAAAGAGTGCAGTCTGGCATTTTTTTAAACAACATCCAATTGATCAGCGCAAAGTCATCTGTCAAAAATGTTCAACTACCTTAAGCAGAGGGCAGAATCTGAAAGTCTCAATACAAGTTGCATGCATAGACATTTAACCACCATGCATTTGCAAGCTTGGACTAACTACCAAACGTCCCTTAAGGTTGTAGCACCCTCGGCCAATGAAGCTAGTCATCAACGCAACATCCCTTCCGGCAGTGTAGGGCCACCATTTTCTGCACCACCTGCAGTATCTGTGCAGGTTTCTTTGCCAGGCCAAAGCAGTCAGGGTCAGGGAATCACCAGTTTCGTAGTAGGAAACACTGCATCTAGGGCACCGGCGGCAACAATACCATCTCCCACCGTCTCTCAGTCTGCCATGTCCACCGGCACCCCCGCTAGTTCCACGATCTCCAGCTCTCCAGTCCAGCTCACCCTACATGAGACTATGGTTAGAAAAAGGAAGTACTTAGCCTCGCATCCGCGTACACAGGGTTTGAACGCCCACATAGCTAGACTAATCTCGTTAGAGATGATGCCCTACCGGTTAGTTGAAAGCGAAGCTTTCAAAGCCCTGATGGACTACGCTGTACCACGCTACCCAGTCGACACTTTTTTTCCAGAAAAGCCATCCCAGCCCTCCACCAGCATGTTAAAGAGCGCATCGTCCATGCACTCAGGCAATCTGTGAGCACAAAGGTGCACCTGACAACAGATGCATGGACCAGTAGGCATGGCCAGGGACGTTACGTGTCCATCACGGCACACTGGGTAAATGTGGTGGATGCAGGGTCCACAGGGGACAGCAAGTTTGGGACAGTTCTGCCTAGCCCACGGTCTAGGAAACAGTTGGCTGTAGCCGTTCGCACCCCCTCCTCCTCCTCCTCATCCTCCTGCAGAAGCGAGACCTCGTCCACAGACCACAGTCGCACAACCACTCCATCCGCAGCTGCCACTGTTGCACACCAGGTCTCCCATTATGGGGCAGCTACTGGCAAACGTCAGCAGGCTGTATTGGCTATGAAGTGTTTGGGCGACAACAGACACACCGCTGAAGTTCTGTCCGAGTTCTTGCAGAAAGAAACGCAGTCGTGGCTGGGCACTGTAGATCTTGAGGCAGGCAAGGTAGTGAGTGATAACGGAAGGAATTTCATGGCTGCCATCTCCCTTTCCCAACTGAAACACATTCCTTGCCTGGCTCACACCTTAAACCTGGTGGTGCAGTGCTTCCTGAAAAGTTATCCGGGGTTATCCGACCTGCTCCTCAAAGTGCGTGGACTTTGCTCACATATCCACCGTTCGCCCGTACACTCCAGCCGTATGCAGACCTATCAGCGTTCTTTGAACCTTCCCCAGCATCGCCTAATCATAGACGTTGCAACAAGGTGGAACTCAACATTGCACATGCTTCAGAGACTGTGTGAACAGAGGCGGGCTGTTATGTTTTTGTGGGAGGATACACATACACGGGCAGGCAGTAGGATGGCAGACATGGAGTTGTCAGGTGTGCAGTGGTCGAAGATTCAAGACATGTGTCAAGTCCTTCAGTGTTTTGAGGAATGCACACGGCTGGTTAGTGCAGACAACGCCATAATAAGCATGAGCATCCCCCTAATGCGTCTGCTGATGCAAAGTTTGACGCACATAAAGGATCAGGCGTCTGCAGCTGAGGAAGAGGAAAGCCTTGATGACAGTCAGCCATTGTCTGGCCAGGGCAGTGTACAGGATGAGGTAGGTGGCAAACAGGAGGAGGAGGACGAGGAGGATGATGGGGATGATTATATTTTTAATGAGGAAGCTTTTCCGGGGCCAGTGGAAATTGTTGGCGCGGCAAGGCCGGGTTCTGGTTTTTGGAGTGACACAAGTGACGTGGATTTGCCTGAAACTGCCCCTCAACAAAGCACAACCACAGATTTGAGAACTGGAACTTTGGGCCACATGGCGGATTATGCCTTACGTATCCTCAAAAGGGACACACGCATAACAAAAATGATGAACGATGACGATTACTGGTTGGCCTGCCTCCTTGATCCTCGCTATAAAGGCAAATTGCAAAATATAATGCCACATGAGAACTTGGAACTAATATTAGCAACCAAACAATCAACTCTTGTTGACCGTTTGCTTCTGGCATTCCCTGCACACAGCGCCCGTGATCGTTCTAACACGAGCTGCAGGGGCCAGCAGACCAGAGGTGTTAGAGGGGCAGAAATCAGAAGTGGCGTTGGCCAGAGGGGTTTTCTGACCAGGTTGTGGAGTGATTTTGCTATGACCGCAGACAGGACAGGTACTGCAGCATCAATTCAAAGTGACAGGAGACAACATTTGTCCAGTATGGTTACTAACTATTTTTCATCCCTTATCGACGTTCTCCCTCAACCGTCATTCCCATTTGATTACTGGGCATCAAAATTAGACACCTGGCCAGAATTGGCAGAATATGCATTGCAGGAGCTTGCTTGCCCGGCAGCTAGTGTCCTATCAGAAAGAGTATTCAGTGCTGCAGGTTCAATACTAACAGAAAAAAGGACTCGTCTGGCTACCCAAAATGTAGATGATCTAACCTTCATTAAAATGAACCACAACTGGATTTCGAAATCTTTTGCCCCATCTTGCCCGGCTGACACCTAGCTTTCCTATGTAAAGGTCTTGCCTGTGGACTATTCTGAATGACTTTTCCAATCTCGTAATTTGCAGCACCTGATTGTCCAGCATCCGACATGTTAACACCTCCCTAAATGGCTAAAGTCCCCACACGGGGCCGTGGTATCGCCACTTGGCGACAGCACCCGTGAGAGTACTGTTTGTCTGAGGAGGTGGGTGTGCCCGCTTTTGGTCGACGGCACTGCCACTAGGTCCCTCATAGTACAATAAAGTGTCTGGCGGTGGTGGTGCGCACCCAACGTCAGACACACCGTTGTAATATGAGGGGCCCTGGGCCTGTACCGCCGGCCACAAGACAGTCCCCCCCCAGCTCAAACAGTGCTCTACCACTTGCAAAATTTTCTCTCACAGCTCCACCAATGTTTAGTCTATGCGCTGACATCCTTCAATGCCTGGCACCGTCAATACCATTGTATTGACATTTTTCTTATGTTAGGCCTTCGAAGCCTGTCTGCGGTCACTCCTTCCACTAGGCCTCCACTGACCTGTCTACTGCTGCCCGTGTTCCCCTGGAACCAATTTTAAATTGCCTACAGCCCAATTTTTGTTATGTTAGGCCTTCGAAGCCTTTCTGCGGCCCGTTCTTTCCACTACTACTACACTGACCAGGCCACTGCTGCCCATGTTCCCCTGGAACCAATTTTAAATTGCCTACAGCCAGCCCAATTTATTATGTTAGGCCTTCGAAGCCTGTCTGCGGTCCCTCCTTCCACTAGGCCTCCACTGACCTGTCTACTGCTGCCCGTGTTCCCCTGGAACCAATTTTAAATTGCCTACAGCCAGCCCAATTTATTATGTTAGGGCTTCGAAGCCTGTCTGCGCTCCCTCCTTCCACTAGGCCTCCACTGACCTGTCTACTGCTGCCCGTGTTCCCCTGGAACCAATTTTAAATTGCCTACAGCCCAATTTTTGTTATGTTAGGCCTTCTAAGCCTGTCTGCGGCCCGTTCTTTCCACTACTACTACACTGACCTGGCTACTGCCGCCCGTGTTCCCCTGGAACCAATTTAAAATTGCCGACAGCAAGCCCAATTTATTATGTTAGGGCTTCGAAGCCTGTCTGCGGTCCCTCCTTCCACTAGGCCTCCACTGACCTGTCTACTGCTGCCCGTGTTCCCCTGGAACCAATTTTAAAATGCCTACAGCCCAATTTTTGTTATGTTAGGCCTTCTAAGCCTGTCTGCGGCCCGTTCTTTCCACTACTACTACACTGACCTGGCTACTGCCGCCCGTGTTCCCCTGGAACCAATTTAAAATTGCCGACAGCAAGCCCAATTTATTATGTTAGGGCTTCGAAGCCTGTCTGCGGTCCCTCCTTCCACTAGGCCTCCACTGACCTGTCTACTGCTGCCCATGTTCCCCTGGAACCAATTTTAAATTGCCTACAGCCCAATTTTTGTTATGTTAGGCCTTCTAAGCCTGTCTGCGGCCCGTTCTTTCCACTACTACTACAATGACCTGGCTACTGCCGCCCGTGTTCCCCTGGAACCAATTTTAAATTGCCTACAGCCAGCCCAATTTATTATGTTAGGGCTTCGAAGCCTGTCTGCGGTCCCTCCTTCCACTAGGCCTCCACTGACCTGTCTACTGCTGCCCGTGTTCCCCTGGAACCAATTTTAAATTGCCTACAGCCCAATTTTTGTTATGTTAGGCCTTCTAAGCCTGTCTGCGGCCCGTTCTTTCCACTACTACTACACTGACCTGGCTACTGCCTCCCGTGTTCCCCTGGAACCAATTTAAAATTGCCGACAGCAAGCCCAATTTATTATGTTAGGGCTTCAAAGCCTGTCTGCGGTCCCTCCTTCCACTAGGCCTCCACTGACCTGTCTACTGCTGCCCATGTTCCCCTGGAACCAATTTTAAATTGCCTACAGCCCAATTTTTGTTATGTTAGGCCTTCTAAGCCTGTCTGCGGCCCGTTATTTCCACTACTACTACACTGACCTGGCTACTGCCGCCCGTGTTCCCCTGGAACCAATTTTAAATTGCCTACAGCCAGCCCAATTTATTATGTTAGGGCTTCGAAGCCTGTCTGCGGTCCCTCCTTCCACTAGGCCTCCACTGACCTGTCTACTGCTGCCCGTGTTCCCCTGGAACCAATTTTAAATTGCCTACAGCCCAATTTTTGTTATGTTAGGCCTTCTAAGCCTGTCTGCGGCCCGTTCTTTCCACTACTACTACACTGACCTGGCTACTGCCGCCCGTGTTCCCCTGGAACCAATTTAAAATTGCCGACAGCAAGCCCAATTTATTATGTTAGGGCTTTGAAGCCTGTCTGCGGTCCCTCCTTCCACTAGGCCTCCACTGACCTGTCTACTGCTGTCCGTGTTCCCCTGGAACCAATTGTAAATTGCCTACATCCCAATTTTTGTTATGTTAGGCCTTCGAAGCCTGTCTGCGGCCCGTTCTTTCCACTACTACTACACTGACCAGGCCACTGCTGCCCGTGTTCCCCTGGAACCAATTTAAAATTGCCGACAGCAAGCCCAATTTATTATGTTAGGGCTTCGAAGCCTTTCTGCGGTCCCTCCTTCCACTAGGCCTCCACTGACCTGTCTACTGCTGCCCGTGTTCCCCTGGAACCAATTTTAAATTGCCTACATCCCAATTTTGGTTATGTTAGGCCTTCGAAGCCTGTCTGCGGCCCGTTCTTTCCACTACTACTACACTGACCTGGCTACTGCCGCCCGTGTTCCCCTGGAACCAATTTAAAATTGCCGACAGCAAGCCCAATTTATTATGTTAGGCCTTTGAAGCCTGTCTGCGGTCCCTCCTTCCACTAGGCCTCCACTGACCTGTCTACTGCTGTCCGTGTTCCCCTGGAACCAATTGTAAATTGCCTACATCCCAATTTTTGTTATGTTAGGCCTTCGAAGCCTGTCTGCGGCCCGTTCTTTCCACTACTACTACACAGACCAGGCCACTGCTGCCCGTGTTCCCCTGGAACCAATTTTAAATTGCCTACAGCCAGCCCAATTTATTATGTTAGGCCTTCGAAGCCTGTCTGCGGTCCCTCCTTCCACTAGGCCTCCACTGACCTGTCTACTGCTGCCCGTGTACCCCTTGAACCAACATCAGAAAATATAAAAATAAGTATTTTGCTTATAAAAAAGAAAATACTGGAGAGATATCAAATGCAGACATTTTAACATTAAAAACAAACACATACAACAAAAATCTGGTACAGTACTAAAAATGGCCACCAGCTACAATAACTTTCTCCTGCAAGTAGTTAACTGAAAGTTTTTTTCAATTTAAAACACAGATATGGCATCCACCGAGTGTTGTCCTGTCGCGTCTTCTTTATATTATTGCCAAGAAGATGCAAAACAATGAAAATAATAAAATCATTATTTACCAAAAAAATAGAGTAAGTCAAAACCACATTGCAAATAAACATTCATTACAAATAAAGAAGCAGGGCGCGTCCGAGGGTGAGTATATACCTAATAAGAATATAATCACCCTCGGACGCGCCCTGCTTCTTTCCGATAGCCTTCCTTCCTAACAATCAGCCCTTCCGTGGTGTAGAGAGAGGGTGTGTTACACTCCAAGGTGTTCCCCAGGTTGCCTTTCCTGAGCTTCGATCTTCATGCTCTCGTTTAGTAGTTGTCGGAAAGTAGGCTGCATTAGGCCTACAAATTGGGTATGGGGTGGAGAGAGATGGTGTGTTACACTCCAAGGTGTTCCCCAGGTTTCCTTGCCATTGCTTCGGTCTTCCGACTCTCGTTTAGTAGTTGTAGAAAACTACACTGCATTAGGCCTACAAAATGGGTATCGGGTGGAGAGAGATGGTGTGTTACACTCCAAGGTGTTCCCCAGGTTTCCTTGCCATTGCTTCGGTCTTCCGACTCTCGTTTAGTAGTTGTAGAAAACTACACTGCATTAGGCCTACAAAATGGGTATCGGGTGGAGAGAGATGGTGTGTTACACTCCAAGGTGTTCCCCAGGTTTCCTTGCCATTGCTTCGGTCTTCCGACTCTCGTTTAGTAGTTGTAGAAAACTACACTGCATTAGGCCTACAAAATGGGTATCGGGTGGAGAGAGATGGTGTGTTACACTCCAAGGTGTTCCCCAGGTTTCCTTGCCATTGCTTCGGTCTTCCGACTCTCGTTTAGTAGTTGTAGAAAACCACACTGCATTAGGCCTACAAAATGGGTATCGGGTGGAGAGAGATGGTGTGTTACACTCCAAGGTGTTCCCCAGGTTTCCTTGCCATTACTTCGGTCTTCCGACTCTCGTTTAGTAGTTGTAGAAAACTACACTGCATTAGGCCTACAAAATGGGTATCGGGTGGAGAGAGATGGTGTGTTACACTCCAAGGTGTTCCCCAGGTTTCCTTGCCATTGCTTCGGTCTTCCGACTCTCGTTTAGTAGTTGTAGAAAACTACACTGCATTAGGCCTACAAAATGGGTATCGGGTGGAGAGAGATGGTGTGTTACACTCCAAGGTGTTCCCCAGGTTTCCTTGCCATTGCTTCGGTCTTCCGACTCTCGTTCAGTAGTTGTAAAACACTACACTGCATTAGGCCTACAAAATGGGTATCGGGTGGAGAGAGATGGTGTGTTACACTCCAAGGTGTTCTCCAGGTTGCCTTTCCAGAGCTTCGATCTTAATGCTCTCGTTTAGTAGTTGTTGGAAACTACACTGCATTAGGCCTCCAAATTGGCTATGGGGTGGAGAGAGATGGTGTGTTACACTCCAAGGTGTTCTCCAGGTTTCCTCGCCATTGCTTCGATCTTCCGACTCTCGTTTAGTAGTTGTAGAAAACTACACTGCATTAGGCCTACAAAATGGGTATCGGGTGGAGAGAGATGGTGTGTTCCACTCCAATGTGTTCTCCAGGTTGCCTTTCCTGAGCTTCTATATTCAGGCTCTCGTTAAATTGTGGTTAAATGGAACAACTGCATTTGGCGTACTAGTTGGTTTGGGGCCTACTAACAGTGTCTGCCGCTCCTTGCTGTTCTCCTGGTTTCCTGTCCTGAAATTCCGTTTTCAGGCGCTCGTTAAGTAGTTGTTAATGTTAGACTGCATTTGGCCTACTAGTTGGGTTGGGGCCTACTATCGGTGTCTGCCACTCCTTGCTGTTCTCCTCCACTGAACAAAGCTGTGCCGCCTGTTTACTACGGTTGCCAATTTTGAACTGCATTTCGACTACTTACTGATTTGGGCGCCTACTCTCTGTGTCAGCCTCTCATTCCAGTTGTCCTCCACTGCAATGCCCCCTGGTTATTCCTGTGTTACCAATTTTGAACTGCATTTAGCCAACTTTATTCTTTGGGCCTATCTGTGTTTCCTCCTCATCCTGCCCATTGCCCAGCCAGTGATAGATGAGTCTGCTGGTACATGGACCCATAACGCAACATTCCCCGTGCACGCTACACAACAACATTGTGACCCTGCTGAAAGTCAGGTTGCTCTTCCCGCATACCATACCACCTTACACGGGGACAAAGAGGAAGGTGCAGATGAAAGTGCAGGTTCCTTCATCAGGTGGGGGGAGGAATACTAGTTGGCGACGTCACTGGCACAGGGCCTCTCATAGTACGCAAAAGTGTTGCTGCCAGTGGGAGGCGCCCCCGCCGTGCAAACACACCGCTGTACTTTGAGGGGCCCTGTGCCAGTGCCAATGCCAACGAGTGGGCCCCCCCTGCTTGCTCAGGTTCACAGCACTTGCAAAGTTGAAATACTTACCTCTCCCTGCTCCACTGCCGTGACGTGGTCCAGATTTCCTGGGCCCACTAATTACTTGAACCAGCCCTACCCACCACAACTTTAGCCAAATGACCCCCAATTTCAAATGCCTTCCAATTATTATAAGGTAAATTATGCTTGACAAGCTTCATTAAGAAGAATGGATGGTTTTGACATTAAAATGGGCACTCTAGGTGTTTTCCTGGCCCCCACTCACTGCCGACTATGCTGCCCCATTGACTTGCATTGGGTTTCGTGTTTCGGTCGATCCCGACTTTACGTCATAATCGGCCGATTTCACTCGACCCGACTTTTGAGATAGTCGGGTTTCGCGAAACCCGGCTCGACTCTAAAAAGGTCAAGGTCGCTCAACTCTAGTCTCCATTTTTCGTGATCTTGGTTCAGGTGAGGGATTATTTTTTGCGTTTTGAGCTGACATTTTTAATCATAGCAATTTGGTGCAGATACATTCTTTTTGATCGCCCGTTATTACATTTTAATGATATGTTATGGCGACCAAAAAACCATAATTCTGGCGTTTCGGATTTTTTTCTCACTACGCCGTTTTGTGATCAGGTTATGCTTTATTTTTTGTTGATAGATCGGTCAATTCTGAATGCGGCGATACCACATAAGTGTACGTTTGATTTTTTTTATTGTTTTACTTTGAATGGGGTGAAAGGGGGGTGATTTAAACTTATATTTTTTTTATTTTTCATATTTTTTTAAACTATATTTTTTAACTTTTGCCATGGTTTAATAGTCTCCATGGGAGGCTAGAAGCTGGCACAACTGGATCGGCTCTGCTACATAGGAGAGATCGTCAGATCGCCCCTTTGTAGTAGATTTACTGCATTGCTATGAGCGCCGACCACAGGGTGGCGCTCATAGCAATTTGGCATCAACAACCATAGATGTCTCAAAGAGATCTCAGAGGTTGTCATGCCGATGCATCGCTGACCCCCAATCATGTGACGGGGTCGGCGATGCACTCATTTCTTGCCTGACGGCAGGAAGCAGTAGTTAAATGAAGCTGCCAGCGGCATTTAACTAGTTAATAGCGGTGGGTAAATCGCAATTTCACCCGCCGGTATTGCAGGCACATGTCAGCTGTTCAAAACAGCTGACATGTCCTGGCTTTGATGCAGGCTCACTGCCGGAGCCCACATCAAAGCAGGGGATCTGACCTCCTCCATACTAGTATGGCAGAGGTCATGAAGGGGTTAATACTGACCTACAAAGCCATCCATAACCTGTCTCCTCCGTATTTCTCTGAACTAATCTCCCAATCTCTTCCTTCACGTAATCTCTGGTCCTCCCAAGACCTCCTTCTCTCATCCACACTTATTAGTTCCTCGCTTAATTGCCTCCAAAACTTCTCCCGAATTTCCCCCATCTTCTGGAATTCTGTGCCCCAACACATCTGACTATGAACCACATTCGGATCCTTCAGATGGAACCTGAAAACCCTTCTCTTCTAGAAAGCCTACACCCTGCAATGACCTCCCTGCCTCCTCACCACTACAGAAGCTACCGCCTCAACAACACCAGAGCTCCTGCACCCCTCAACCTATTGTCTCCTTCCCCACCATCCTGTAGAATGTAAGCCCGCAAGGGCAGGATCTTCTCCCCACTGTATCAGTCTGTCATTGTTAGTTTGTGTACTGTAATTTGTATGGAACTACTCCTCATGTACAGCACCATGGAATGAATGGAGCTGTATAAATAAATAACAATAAAATAATAATAGTTTATTTCATGTTGATTTTTTAGGAAATTAACTCGGCACATTTTTACAATTTGCCTAAGTCACTTAGCACGTCAGCAACTATGTTACAAATTTCAGAAGACTGAATCAGCAAGAGTAGGGTCACATGACCTTGGACATGGTCATATTGGCTTACCCAAAATGAATTGTAACTATCACATCACACGGTATTGCACAGACAATCAGGAAGAACAATTATAGCCAGTATAAAAGCAGAGGCAGTAAATGCAGGAGCTTTTTAGTGGTGAATCTGAAGAGGGACATTACAAAACTGCTCAGAGTTGGACCATAGAAATAGGGTAATAAATAGAGATGAGAAAACTTGCTCAGAAAACATTTGCCAATCTCAAATTTGGGAAGGACGCAGCCCATTCGGATTAATGTTTGGATTCCTGAGAATTTTTCTTCAGTCGTCAAACTTTGGTCACAGTTTGGCAAATGATTGCATTTCCACTAATGCTGTAATTAGGACTTTGGCTAGATTAGTTGTTCTGTATGATGAGCGTGGGGAACGTGTTTTATGAGGGGAGGGTGTGTATATAGGTCAGATGAGCGGTGGAGTGTAATTTATTTTTTTTAAATAACTTATTGTGTGTACATTCCGGCAGCCAATCAGAGTGCAGAAACCATCCACAATGTCATGACACAAGAACTTCTGTCATGTGCTGCCGAAGTCACAAGTCCCTCTCCAAATAAATAGCGGATATGTTGTCTTTCTGGCGCCATTTTCTCAGCGTAACAGCTCATAGAGGCCATTCCTGCTGCTGTTTCAAGTTGTCATATAGGTAGGATCCTATCTTGTGTGAAATTGACCTTCCAGCATCTAATTAGTTTGTGCTAATAGTTTTGTGCAGGCCGAAGTCTGTGTTTCGTACTCAAAATCATTTGCGCTAATACTGTGTTGCAGTCAGGACTAAGGAGGCCCCCATTTGCTAATCAAAATTATTGTTAGAGGTAATATTCGGGTGCAGCCAGGAGGCCCCATTTGCTAATCAAAATCTTTAGGGCTAATAGTGTTGTGCAGGCCGGACTACACATTTCCTACTCAAAATAGTTTGGGCTAATTCTGTGTTGCAGTCAGGACTCAGAAGACCCTATTTGCTAATCAAAATATTGAGATTCAGCCAGGAGGCCCGACTTGCTATTTGCGATTAGTCTATATTCAAAGCAGAATTCACCAAATGACTGCAATGAAACAAAGAGTGAAAAAGGGGTCTGAATACTTTCCGTACCCACTGAACTTAAATTTTTGTGAAGTCATTTAACCCCTCATATTGCCAGACGCATCTAATTATGGTGGCTGTTTTGGGCTCAATTTTCTAAATATATGTCTTGGTTCTTATGAATATTTTTGATGTGTGTAATTTCGTTGAAGTTTAATAAACATTAATGGCTTTAATTTATGCTGTTTAGTATCCAGTAGCCTTGATAGACTTGTCAATCAGATTTATTTTTATATTAAAATGCAACTTATCCATTAGGATTGTTAATGGAGAGGGTATTTAATTGTAATAATTCCAAATTTAGTAAATAAATGAGTAAACAATTAGATGCATGAAAAAGATATGAAATACATAAAACCCAAATCTTTCAAAAAGGAAAATTCACATTTGATGCCTTTTACATATTTAGGTTTTTAGAATATCTTTTTTATTTTTTTATTTGTTGTATTTCGGATTGTTAGAAATTTACCTTTTCACTTTAAAAACATGGATGAATAGATGATTAGAATCTTTCAATAGGATTTCTATTTTTGTGCTTATTTGCTCGTGGTCTATTTTATTAGATCATATACGAAGAAAAGCCTGAGCGTTGTGCATCTAAGTGACCTACAAGAAATGTTTTCTTTTGATACAAGCAAGCAATGATTTGCTCCCGATCTGTGCTCCATTTTCACTAAATCTACTAAACAAAGAGAAGTTACACATCTTGCAACAATTCCCTTGCTATTTTTTGTGCAATGCACGGTCATAGTGATATTATGAATAGCTAATGTGGTTGTTAAGGCTTTAATCTCGTTTACACTCCACATTTCAAGAACTCAGTTTAACTCTTATATCAGTTTAGAAAAGAAACTCGGCTCACCTTTCACTATCAGGCTGACAGAACATTCATCTCTGTTCAAGAATTCGAGTCACCTACATCTACCTTTATAATCTGGAATTTGCACTATGTACATGTATGTGGAAATTCATGGAAGGGCTGAATTCAAGCACAAGTTGTACTTTTGAACGACATCATTGTTTTTACCATGTCATGTACTAGAAACCAGGAAAAAAATTCCAAGTACGATGAAATTGCAAAAAAAAGTGCAATCCCACACTTGTTTTTTGTTTGGCTTTTTTGCTAGGTGCACTAAATGCAAAAACTGACCTGCCATTATGATTCTCCAGGTCATGACGAGTTCATAGACACCACAAATGTATAGGTCATATTTTATCTAAGTAGCAAAAATAAATTCCAAACTTTTGTTAAAAAAAAAAAAAAATTGCGCAATTTTCCGATACCCGTAGCGTCTCCATTTTTCGTGATCTTGGGTCAGGTGAGGGATTATTTTTTGCGTGCTGAGCTGACATTTTTCAAGATAGCATTTTGGTGCAGATACATTCTTTTGATCACCAGTTAATACATCTTAATGATATGTTATGGCGACCCAAAAAACTTAATTCTGGCATTTTGGATTTTTTTTCTCACTACGCCTTTTAGCGATCAGGTTGATCCTTTAATTTTTGTTGATAGATTGGGCGATTCTGAATGAGGTGATACCAAACAAGTGTAGGCTTAATTTTTTTAATTGTTTTATTTTGAATCAGGCGAAGGGGGGTGATTTAAACTTTTATTTTTTTTATTTTTTTCATATCTTTAAAACTTTTTTTTTTAACTTTTGCCATGGTTTAATAGTCTCCATGGGAGGCTAGAAGCTGGCACAACTGGATGGTCTCTGCTACATAGGAGAGATCGTCAGATCGCATCTATGTAGTAGATTTACTGCATTGCTATGAGCGCCAACCACAGGGTGGCGCTCATAGCAATTCGGCATCAACAACCAGAGATGTCTCAAGGAGACCTCAGGTTGTCATGCCAATGCATCGCTGACCCCTGATTATGTGACGGGGGTCAGCGATGCGCTCATTTCTTGCCTGATGGCCGGAAGAAGTAGCTAAATGACGCTGTCAGAGGCATTTAACTAGTTAATAGTGGTGGGTGAATCGCAATTTCACCCGCCGCTATTGCAGGCAGATGCCAGCTGTTCAAAACAGCTGACATGTCCTGGCTTTGATGCAGGCTCACTGCCGGAGCCCACATCAAAGCAGGGGATCTGACCTCCTCCATACTAGTATGGCAGAGGTCATGAAGGGGTTAATACTGACCTACAAAGCCATCCATAACCTGTCTCCTCCGTATTTCTCTGAACTAATCTCCCAATCTCTTCCTTCACGTAATCTCTGGTCCTCCCAAGACCTCCTTCTCTCATCCACACTTATTAGTTCCTCGCTTAATTGCCTCCAAAACTTCTCCCGAATTTCCCCCATCTTCTGGAATTCTGTGCCCCAACACATCTGACTATGAACCACATTCGGATCCTTCAGATGGAACCTGAAAGCCCATCTCTTCTAGAAAGCCTACACCCTGCAATGACCTCCCTGCCTCCTCACCACTACAGAAGCTACCGCCTCAACAACACCAGAGCTCCTGCACCCTTCAATCGTCATCATTGGTTTTCGCATGTTTTGTACTATAAACCGGGAAAAAAATTCCTAGTGCGATGAAATTGTAAAAAAAAATGCAATCCCACACTTGTTTTTTGTTTGGCTTTTTTGCTAGGTTGACTAAATGCTAAAACTGACCTGCCATTATGATTCACCGCTTAATGACGAGTTCATAGACACCACAAATGTATAGGTTATATTTTTATGTAAGTGGCAAAAAAAAATTCCAAACTTTTGCTAAAAAAAAAAAAAAATTGCTCAATTTTCCGATACTCGTAGCATCTCTATTTTTCGTGATCTTGGGTCAGGTGAGGGATTATTTTTTGCGTTTTGAGCTGACATTTTTAATCATAGCAATTTGGTGCAGATACATTCTTTTGATCGCCCGTTATTACATTTTAATGATATGTTATGGCGACCAAAAAACCATAATTCTGGCGTTTCAGATTTTTTTTCTCACTACGCCGTTTAGCGATCAGGTTAATGCTTTATTTTTTGTTGATAGATCAGTCAATTCTGAATGCGGCGATACCACATAAGTGAAGGTTTGATTTTTTTATTGTTTTATTTTGAGTGGGGTGAAAGGGGGGTGATTTAAACTTTTATTTTTTATATTTTTTCATATTTTTTAAACTATTTTTTTTTAACTTTTGCCATGGTTTAATAGTCTCCATGGGAGGCTAGAAGCTGGCCCAACTGGATAGGCTCTGCTACATAGGAGAGATCGTCAGATCGCCCCTATGTAGTAGATTTACTGCATTGCTATGAGCGCCGACCACAGGGTGGCGCTCATAGCAATTTGGCATCAACAACCATAGATGTCTCAAGCAGATCTCAGAGGTTGTCATTCCGATGCATCGCTGACCCCCAATCATGTGACGGGGGTCGGCGATGCGCTCAATTCTTGCCTGATGGCAGGAAGCAGTAGTTAAATGAAGCTGCCAGCGGCATTTAACTAGTTAATAGCGGTGGGTGAATCGCAATTTCACCCGCCGCTATTGCAGGCACATGTCAGCTGTTCAAAACAGCTGACATGTCCTGGCTTTGATGCAGGCTCACTGCCGGAGCCCACATCAAAGCAGGGGATCTGACCTCCTCCATACTAGTAGGGCAGAGGTCGTGAAGGGGTTAATACTGACCTACAAAGCCATCCAGAACCTGTCTCCTCCGCATTTCTCTGAACTAATCTCCCAATATCTTCCCTCACGTTATCTCTGGTCCTCCCAAGACCTCCTTCTCTCTTCCACACTTATTAGTTCCTCGCTTAATTGCCTCCAAAACTTCTCCCGAATTTCCCCCATCTTCTCGACTTCTGTGTCCCAACACATCTGACTATGAACCACATTCAGATCCTTCAGATGGAACCTGAAAACTCTTCTCTTCAAGAAAGCCTACCCCCTGCAATGACCCCTCTGCCTCCTCACCACTACCGCCTCAACAACACCAGAGCTCCTGCAACCTTCAACCTATTGTCTCCTTCCCCACCATCCTGTAGAATGTAAGCCCGCAAGGGCAGGATCTTCTCCCCACTGTATCAGTCTGTCATTGTTAGTTTGTGTACTGTAATTTGTATGGAACTACTCCTCATGTACAGCACCATGGAATGAATGGAGCTGTATAAATAAATAACAATAAAATAATAATAGTTTATTTCATGTTGATTTTTTAGGAAATTAACTCGGCACATTTTTACAATTTGCCTAAGTCACTTAGCACGTCAGCAACTATGTTACAAATTTCAGAAGACTGAATCAGCAAGAGTAGGGTCACATGACCTTGGACATGGTCATATTGGCTTACCCAAAATGAATTGTAACTATCACATCACACGGTATTGCACAGACAATCAGGAAGAACAATTATAGCCAGTATAAAAGCAGAGGCAGTAAATGCAGGAGCTTTTTAGTGGTGAATCTGAAGAGGGACATTACAAAACTGCTCAGAGTTGGACCATAGAAATAGGGTAATAAATAGAGATGAGAAAACTTGCTCAGAAAACATTTGCCAATCTCAAATTTGGGAAGGACGCAGCCCATTCGGATTAATGTTTGGATTCCTGAGAATTTTTCTTCAGTCGTCAAACTTTGGTCACAGTTTGGCAAATGATTGCATTTCCACTAATGCTGTAATTAGGACTTTGGCTAGATTAGTTGTTCTGTATGATGAGCGTGGGGAACGTGTTTTATGAGGGGAGGGTGTGTATTTGTATATAGGTCAGATGAGCGGTGGAGTGTAATTTATTTTTTTTAAATAACTTATTGTGTGTACATTCCGGCAGCCAATCAGAGTGCAGAAACCATCCACAATGTCATGACACAAGAACTTCTGTCATGTGCTGCCGAAGTCACAAGTCCCTCTCCAAATAAATAGCGGATATGTTGTCTTTCTGGCGCCATTTTCTCAGCGTAACAGCTCATAGAGGCCATTCCTGCTGCTGTTTCAAGTTGTCATATAGGTAGGATCCTATCTTGTGTGAAATTGACCTTCCAGCATCTAATTAGTTTGTGCTAATAGTTTTGTGCAGGCCGAAGTCTGTGTTTCGTACTCAAAATCATTTGCGCTAATACTGTGTTGCAGTCAGGACTCAGGAGGCCCCCATTTGCTAATCAAAATTATTGTTAGAGGTAATATTCGGGTGCAGCCAGGAGGCCCCATTTGCTAATCAAAATCTTTAGGGCTAATAGTGTTGTGCAGGCCGGACTACACATTTCCTACTCAAAATAGTTTGGGCTAATTCTGTGTTGCAGTCAGGACTCAGAAGACCCTATTTGCTAATCAAAATATTGAGATTCAGCCAGGAGGCCCGACTTGCTATTTGCGATTAGTCTATATTCAAAGCAGAATTCACCAAATGACTGCAATGAAACAAAGAGTGAAAAAGGGGTCTGAATACTTTCCGTACCCACTGAACTTAAATTTTTGTGAAGTCATTTAACCCCTCATATTGCCAGACGCATCTAATTATGGTGGCTGTTTTGGGCTCAATTTTCTAAATATATGTCTTGGTTCTTATGAATATTTTTGATGTGTGTAATTTCGTTGAAGTTTAATAAACATTAATGGCTTTAATTTATGCTGTTTAGTATCCAGTAGCCTTGATAGACTTGTCAATCAGATTTATTTTTATATTAAAATGCAACTTATCCATTAGGATTGTTAATGGAGAGGGTATTTAATTGTAATAATTCCAAATTTAGTAAATAAATGAGTAAACAATTAGATGCATGAAAAAGATATGAAATACATAAAACCCAAATCTTTCAAAAAGGAAAATTCACATTTGATGCCTTTTACATATTTAGGTTTTTAGAATATCTTTTTTATTTTTTTATTTGTTGTATTTCGGATTGTTAGAAATTTACCTTTTCACTTTAAAAACATGGATGAATAGATGCTTAGAATCTTTCAATAGGATTTCTATTTTTGTGCTTATTTGCTCGTGGTCTATTTTATTAGATCATATACGAAGAAAAGCCTGAGCGTTGTGCATCTAAGTGACCTACAAGAAATGTTTTCTTTTGATACAAGCAAGCAATGATTTGCTCCCGATCTGTGCTCCATTTTCACTAAATCTACTAAACAAAGAGAAGTTACACATCTTGCAACAATTCCCTTGCTATTTTTTGTGCAATGCACGGCCAAAATAGTGATATTATGAATAGCTAATGTGGTTGTTAAGGCTTTAATCTCGCTTACACTCCACATTTCAAGAACTGAGTTTAACTCTTATATCAGTTTAGAAAAGAATCTCGGCTCACCTTTCCCTATCAGGCTGACAGAACATTCATCTCTGTTCAAGAATTCGAGTCACCTACATCTACCTTCATAATCTGGAATTTGCAGAATGTACATGTATGTGGAAATTCATGGAAGAGCTGAATTCAAGCACAAGTTGTACTTTTGAACGACATCATTGTTTTTACCATGTCATGTACTAGAAACCAGGAAAAAAATTCCAAGTACGATGAAATTGCAAAAAAAAGTGCAATCCCACACTTGTTTTTTGTTTGGCTTTTTTGCTAGGTGCACTAAATGCAAAAACTGACCTGCCATTATGATTCTCCAGGTCATGACGAGTTCATAGACACCACAAATGTATAGGTCATATTTTATCTAAGTAGTAAAAATAAATTCCAAACTTTTGTTAAAAAAAAAAAAAAATTGCGCAATTTTCCGATACCCGTAGCGTCTCCATTTTTCGTGATCTTGGGTCAGGTGAGGGATTATTTTTTGCGTGCTGAGCTGACATTTTTCAAGATAGCATTTTGGTGCAGATACATTCTTTTGATCACCAGTTAATACATCTTAATGATATGTTATGGCGACCCAAAAAACTTAATTCTGGCGTTTTGGATTTTTTTTCTCACTACGCCTTTTAGCGATCAGGTTGATCCTTTAATTTTTGTTGATAGATTGGGCGATTCTGAATGAGGTGATACCAAACAAGTGTAGGCTTAATTTTTTTAATTGTTTTATTTTGAATCAGGCGAAGGGGGGTGATTTAAACTTTTATTTTTTTTATTTTTTTCATATCTTTAAAACTTTTTTTTTAACTTTTGCCATGGTTTAATAGTCTCCATGGGAGGCTAGAAGCTGGCACAACTGGATGGTCTCTGCTACATAGGAGAGATCGTCAGATCGCATCTATGTAGTAGATTTACTGCATTGCTATGAGCGCCAACCACAGGGTGGCGCTCATAGCAATTCGGCATCAACAACCAGAGATGTCTCAAGGAGACCTCAGGTTGTCATGCCAATGCATCGCTGACCCCTGATTATGTGACGGGGGTCGGCGATGCGCTCATTTCTTGCCTGATGGCCGGAAGAAGTAGCTAAATGACGCTGTCAGAGGCATTTAACTAGTTAATAGTGGTGGGTGAATCGCAATTTCACCCGCCGCTATTGCAGGCAGATGCCAGCTGTTCAAAACAGCTGACATGTCCTGGCTTTGATGCAGGCTCACTGCCGGAGCCCACATCAAAGCAGGGGATCTGACCTCCTCCATACTAGTATGGCAGAGGTCATGAAGGGGTTAATACTGACCTACAAAGCCATCCATAACCTGTCTCCTCCGTATTTCTCTGAACTATTCTCCCAATATCTTCCTTCACGTAATCTCTGGTCCTCCCAAGACCTCCTTCTCTCATCCACACTTATTAGTTCCTCGCTTAATTGCCTCCAAAACTTCTCCCGAATTTCCCCCATCTTCTGGAATTCTGTGCCCCAACACATCTGACTATGAACCACATTCGGATCCTTCAGATGGAACCTGAAAACCCTTCTCTTCAAGAAAGCCTACACCCTGCAGTGACCTCCGTGCCTCCTCACCACTACAGAAGCTACCGCCTCAATAACACCAGAGCTCCTGCACCCCTCAACCTATTGTCTCCATCCCCACCATCCTGTAGAATGTAAGCCCGCAAGGGCAGGATCCTCTCCCCACTGTATCAGTCTGTCATTGTTAGTTTGTGTACTGTAATTTGTATGGAACTACTCCTCATGTGCAGCACCATGGAATGAATGGAGCTGTATAAATAAATAATAATAAAATAATAATTTATTTCATGTTGATTTTTTAGGAAATTAATTAACTCGGCACATTTTTACAATTTGCCTAAGTCACCTAGCACGTCAGCCACTATGTTACAAATTTCAGAAGAATGAATCAGCAAGAGTAGTTTCACATGACCTGGACATGGTCGTATTGGCTTACCCAAAATGAATTGTAACTATCACATCACACGGTATTGCACAGACAATCAGGAAGAACAATTATAGCCAGTATAAAAGCAGAGGCAGTAAATGCAGGAGCTTTTTAGTGGTGAATCTGAAGAGGGACATTACAAAACTGCTCAGAGTTGGACCATAGAAATAGGGTAATAAATAGAGATGAGAAAACTTGCTCAGAAAACATTTGCCAATCTCAAATTTGGGAAGGACGCAGCCCATTCGGATTAATGTTTGGATTCCTGAGAATTTTTCTTCAGTCGTCAAACTTTGGTCACAGTTTGGCAAATGATTGCATTTCCACTAATGCTGTAATTAGGACTTTGGCTAGATTAGTTGTTCTGTATGATGAGCGTGGGGAACGTGTTTTATGAGGGGAGGGTGTGTATTTGTATATAGGTCAGATGAGCGGTGGAGTGTAATTTATTTTTTTTAAATAACTTATTGTGTGTACATTCCGGCAGCCAATCAGAGTGCAGAAACCATCCACAATGTCATGACACAAGAACTTCTGTCATGTGCTGCCGAAGTCACAAGTCCCTCTCCAAATAAATAGCGGATATGTTGTCTTTCTGGCGCCATTTTCTCAGCGTAACAGCTCATAGAGGCCATTCCTGCTGCTGTTTCAAGTTGTCATATAGGTAGGATCCTATCTTGTGTGAAATTGACCTTCCAGCATCTAATTAGTTTGTGCTAATAGTTTTGTGCAGGCCGAAGTCTGTGTTTCGTACTCAAAATCATTTGCGCTAATACTGTGTTGCAGTCAGGACTCAGGAGGCCCCCATTTGCTAATCAAAATTATTGTTAGAGGTAATATTCGGGTGCAGCCAGGAGGCCCCATTTGCTAATCAAAATCTTTAGGGCTAATAGTGTTGTGCAGGCCGGACTACACATTTCCTACTCAAAATAGTTTGGGCTAATTCTGTGTTGCAGTCAGGACTCAGAAGACCCTATTTGCTAATCAAAATATTGAGATTCAGCCAGGAGGCCCGACTTGCTATTTGCGATTAGTCTATATTCAAAGCAGAATTCACCAAATGACTGCAATGAAACAAAGAGTGAAAAAGGGGTCTGAATACTTTCCGTACCCACTGAACTTAAATTTTTGTGAAGTCATTTAACCCCTCATATTGCCAGACGCATCTAATTATGGTGGCTGTTTTGGGCTCAATTTTCTAAATATATGTCTTGGTTCTTATGAATATTTTTGATGTGTGTAATTTCGTTGAAGTTTAATAAACATTAATGGCTTTAATTTATGCTGTTTAGTATCCAGTAGCCTTGATAGACTTGTCAATCAGATTTATTTTTATATTAAAATGCAACTTATCCATTAGGATTGTTAATGGAGAGGGTATTTAATTGTAATAATTCCAAATTTAGTAAATAAATGAGTAAACAATTAGATGCATGAAAAAGATATGAAATACATAAAACCCAAATCTTTCAAAAAGGAAAATTCACATTTGATGCCTTTTACATATTTAGGTTTTTAGAATATCTTTTTTATTTTTTTATTTGTTGTATTTCGGATTGTTAGAAATTTACCTTTTCACTTTAAAAACATGGATGAATAGATGCTTAGAATCTTTCAATAGGATTTCTATTTTTGTGCTTATTTGCTCGTGGTCTATTTTATTAGATCATATACGAAGAAAAGCCTGAGCGTTGTGCATCTAAGTGACCTACAAGAAATGTTTTCTTTTGATACAAGCAAGCAATGATTTGCTCCCGATCTGTGCTCCATTTTCACTAAATCTACTAAACAAAGAGAAGTTACACATCTTGCAACAATTCCCTTGCTATTTTTTGTGCAATGCACGGCCAAAATAGTGATATTATGAATAGCTAATGTGGTTGTTAAGGCTTTAATCTCGCTTACACTCCACATTTCAAGAACTGAGTTTAACTCTTATATCAGTTTAGAAAAGAATCTCGGCTCACCTTTCCCTATCAGGCTGACAGAACATTCATCTCTGTTCAAGAATTCGAGTCACCTACATCTACCTTCATAATCTGGAATTTGCAGAATGTACATGTATGTGGAAATTCATGGAAGAGCTGAATTCAAGCACAAGTTGTACTTTTGAACGACATCATTGTTTTTACCATGTCATGTACTAGAAACCAGGAAAAAAATTCCAAGTACGATGAAATTGCAAAAAAAAGTGCAATCCCACACTTGTTTTTTGTTTGGCTTTTTTGCTAGGTGCACTAAATGCAAAAACTGACCTGCCATTATGATTCTCCAGGTCATGACGAGTTCATAGACACCACAAATGTATAGGTCATATTTTATCTAAGTAGTAAAAATAAATTCCAAACTTTTGTTAAAAAAAAAAAAAAATTGCGCAATTTTCCGATACCCGTAGCGTCTCCATTTTTCGTGATCTTGGGTCAGGTGAGGGATTATTTTTTGCGTGCTGAGCTGACATTTTTCAAGATAGCATTTTGGTGCAGATACATTCTTTTGATCACCAGTTAATACATCTTAATGATATGTTATGGCGACCCAAAAAACTTAATTCTGGCGTTTTGGATTTTTTTTCTCACTACGCCTTTTAGCGATCAGGTTGATCCTTTAATTTTTGTTGATAGATTGGGCGATTCTGAATGAGGTGATACCAAACAAGTGTAGGCTTAATTTTTTTAATTGTTTTATTTTGAATCAGGCGAAGGGGGGTGATTTAAACTTTTATTTTTTTTATTTTTTTCATATCTTTAAAACTTTTTTTTTAACTTTTGCCATGGTTTAATAGTCTCCATGGGAGGCTAGAAGCTGGCACAACTGGATGGTCTCTGCTACATAGGAGAGATCGTCAGATCGCATCTATGTAGTAGATTTACTGCATTGCTATGAGCGCCAACCACAGGGTGGCGCTCATAGCAATTCGGCATCAACAACCAGAGATGTCTCAAGGAGACCTCAGGTTGTCATGCCAATGCATCGCTGACCCCTGATTATGTGACGGGGGTCGGCGATGCGCTCATTTCTTGCCTGATGGCCGGAAGAAGTAGCTAAATGACGCTGTCAGAGGCATTTAACTAGTTAATAGTGGTGGGTGAATCGCAATTTCACCCGCCGCTATTGCAGGCAGATGCCAGCTGTTCAAAACAGCTGACATGTCCTGGCTTTGATGCAGGCTCACTGCCGGAGCCCACATCAAAGCAGGGGATCTGACCTCCTCCATACTAGTATGGCAGAGGTCATGAAGGGGTTAATACTGACCTACAAAGCCATCCATAACCTGTCTCCTCCGTATTTCTCTGAACTATTCTCCCAATATCTTCCTTCACGTAATCTCTGGTCCTCCCAAGACCTCCTTCTCTCATCCACACTTATTAGTTCCTCGCTTAATTGCCTCCAAAACTTCTCCCGAATTTCCCCCATCTTCTGGAATTCTGTGCCCCAACACATCTGACTATGAACCACATTCGGATCCTTCAGATGGAACCTGAAAACCCTTCTCTTCAAGAAAGCCTACACCCTGCAGTGACCTCCGTGCCTCCTCACCACTACAGAAGCTACCGCCTCAATAACACCAGAGCTCCTGCACCCCTCAACCTATTGTCTCCATCCCCACCATCCTGTAGAATGTAAGCCCGCAAGGGCAGGATCCTCTCCCCACTGTATCAGTCTGTCATTGTTAGTTTGTGTACTGTAATTTGTATGGAACTACTCCTCATGTGCAGCACCATGGAATGAATGGAGCTGTATAAATAAATAATAATAAAATAATAATTTATTTCATGTTGATTTTTTAGGAAATTAATTAACTCGGCACATTTTTACAATTTGCCTAAGTCACCTAGCACGTCAGCCACTATGTTACAAATTTCAGAAGAATGAATCAGCAAGAGTAGTTTCACATGACCTGGACATGGTCGTATTGGCTTACCCAAAATGAATTGTAACTATCACATCACACGGTATTGCACAAACAATCAGGAAGAACAATTATAGCCAGTATAAAAGCAGAAGCAGTAAATGCAGGAGTTTTTTAGTGGTGAATCTGAATAGGGACATTACAAAACTGCTCAGAGTTGGGCCATAGAAATAGGGTAATAAATAGAGATGAGCAAACTTGCTCAGAAAACATTTGCCAATCTCAAATTTGGGAAGGACGCAACCCATTTGGATCAATGTTTGGATTCCAGAGAATTTTTCTTCAGTCATCAAAATTTGGTCACAGTTTGGTAAATGATTGCATTTCCACTAATGCTGTAATTATTACTTTGGATAGATTAGTTGTTCTGTATGATGAGCGTGGGGAACGTGTTTTATGAGGGGAGGGTGTGTATATAGGTCAGATGAGCGGTGGAGTGTAATTTATTTTAAATAACTTATTGTGTGTACATTCCGGCAGCCAATCAGAGTGCAGAAACCATACACAATGTCATGACACAACAACTTCTGTCATGGGCTGCCGAAGTCACAAGTCCCTCTCCAAATAAATAGCGCATATGTTGTTTTTCTGGCACCATTTTCTCAGCGTAACAGCTCATAGAGGCCATTCCTGCTGCTGTTTCAAGTTGTCATATAGGTAGGATCCTATCTTGTGTGAAATTGACCTTCCAGCATCTAATTAGTTTGTGCTAATAGTGTTGTGCAGGCCGAAGTCTGTGTTTCGTACTCAAAATCGTTTGCACTAATACTGTGTTGCAGTCAGGACTCAGGAGGCCCCCATTTGCTAATCAAAATTATTGTTAGAGGTAATATTCGGGTGCAGCCAGGAGGCCCCATTTGCTAATCAAAATCGTTAGGGATAATAGTGTTGTGCAGTCCGGACAACACATTTCCTACTCAAAATCGTTTGTGCTAATTCTGTGTTGCAGTCAGGACTCAGAAGACCCTATTTGCTAATCAAAATATTGAGATTCAGCCAGGAGGCCCCATTTGTCTTGGTTCTTATGAATATTTTTGTTGTGTGTATTTTAGTTGAAGTTTAATAAACATTAATGGCTTTAACCCCTTCACCCCAAAGCCTGTTTTCACCTAAGTGACAGGGCCAATTTTTACAATTCAGACCACTATCACTTTATGAGGTCATAACTCTGAAACGCTTCAACGGATCCTGCTGATTCTGACACTGTTTTCTCGTGACTTATTGTACTTCATGATAGTGGTAAAATGTCTTCGATATGACTTGCATTTATTTGTGAAAAAAACAAAACTTTGTTGGAAATTATGAAAATTTAGCAATTTTCAAATTTTAGTTTTTATGCCCTTAAATTAGAGAGTTATATCACATAATATAGTTAATAAACTACATTTCCCACATGTCTGCTTTACATCAGCACAATTTTGGAAACATAATTTATTTTTGTTACGGGGTTATAAGGGTTAAAAGTTGACCAGCGATTTCTCATTTTTGCAACAAAATTTGCAAAACCATTTTTTTTTACGGACCACCTCACACTTGAAGTGACATTGAGGGGTCTATATGACAGAAAATGCCCAAAAGTGACACCATTCTAAAAACTGCACCCCTCAAGGAACTCAAAACCACATTCAAAAAGTTTATTAACCCTTCAGGTGCTTCACAGGAATTTTTTGAATGTTTAATAAAAATTGAACATTTAACTTTTTTTTTCACAAAATTTTTACTTCAGGTCCAATTTGTTTCATTTTCCCAAGGGTAACAGGAGAAATTGGACAACAAAAGTTATTGCCAATTTGTCCTGAGTATGGTGATACCCCATATGTGGGGGGGAAGCACTGTTTGGGCGCATGGGAGGGCTCGGAAGGGAAGGAGCACCGTATGAAATGCAGACTTAGATGGATTGGTCTGCAGGCGTCATGTTGCATTTGCAGAGCCCCTGATGTACCTAAACAGTAGAAACCCCCCACAAGTGACCCCATATTGGAAACTAGACCCCCCACGGAACTTATCTAGATGTGTTGTGAGAGCTTTGAACCAACAAGTGTTTCACTACAGTTTATAACGCAGAGCCGTGAAAATAAAAAATATTTTTTTTCCACGAAAATGATATTTTAGCCCCCATGTTTTTATTTTCCCAAAGGTAACAGGAAAAATTAGACCCTAAAAGTTGTTGTCCAACTTGTCCTGAGAACGCTGATACCCCATATGTTGGGGGGAACCACTGTTTGGGCGCACAGGAGAGCTCGGAAGGGAAGGAGCACTGTTTTAGTTTTTCAAAGCAGAATTGGCTGGAATTGAGATCAGATTCCATGTCGCGTTTGGAGAGCCCCTGATGTGCCTAAACAGTGGAAACCCCCAATTCTAACTGAAACCCCAACCCCAACCCCAACCCTAACCCTAGCCCTAACCCTAGCTCTAACCCTAGCCCTAGCCCTAACTCTAGCCCTAACCCTTACCCTAATGGGAAAATGGAAATAAATACATTTTTTTACATTTTATTATTTTTCCCTTACTAAGGGGGTGATGAAGGGGGGTTTGATCTACTTTTATAGCGTTTTTTTGGCGGATTTTTATGATTGGCAGCTGTCACACACTAAAAGACACTTTTTATTGCAAAAAATAGTTTTTGCATCAGCACATTTTGAGAGCTATAATTTATCCATATTTTGGCCCACAGAGTCATGTGAGATCTTGTTTTTTGCGGGGGGAGTTGACGTTTTTATTGGTACCATATTCGGGCAGATGACATTTTTTGATCGCTTTTTATTCCGATTTTTGGGAGGCGGAATGAACAAAAACCAGCAATTCCTGAAATTCTTTTAGGGGGCGTTTATACCGTTCCACGTGTGGTAAAATGGATAAAGTAGCTTTATTCTTCAGGTCAGTATGATTACAGCGATACCTCATTTATGTAATTTTTTTAATGTTTTGGCGCTTTTACACAATAAAAACTATTTTATATAAAAAAATAATTGTTTTTGCATCGCTTTATTCTGAGAGCTATAACTTTTTAATTTTTCTGCTGATGATGCTGTATGGCGGCTTTTTTTTTGCGGGACAAGATGACGTTTTCAGTGGTACCATGGTTATTTATATCCATCATTTTGATCGCGTGTTATTCCACTTTTTGTTCGCCTGTATGATAATAAAGCAATGTTTTTTGCCTTGTTTTTTATTTTTATTTTTTGCGGTGTTCACTGAAGGGGTTAACTAGTGGGATAGTTTTATAGAGCGGGTCGTTACGGATGCGGCGATACCAAATATGTGTACTTTTATTGTTTTTTTTAATTTACATAAATAAATGGATTTACTGGGAAATGTTTTTTTTTTCTTTATTTGGGGATTTTTAAAAATTTTTTTTTATACATTCTATTTATTTATTTTTTTACTTTCTACCATTGTCCCAGGGTGGGACACTCTCTATTAGATCAGATCGTTGATCTGACAGCGTGCATAGCACTCTGTCAGATCAACGATCTGACAGGCAGTTTAGGTGGCTTTCTGGCGCCTGCTCTCAGCAGGCGCCGGCTAACCAGGTCATTTCATGACCCGGAAGGAGTCCGGCGGCCATCTTGGATCCGGGGACTCCGGTGGGAGAGCGCAGGGAGCCCCAGTTCCTGCGCGATCCCCCTCTATGCCGCTGTCACTACTGACAGCGGCATCAGAGGGGTTAAATGCCCGCGATCGGCGCTAGCGCCGATCGTGGGCATTGCTGCGGGGTGTCAGCTGTCATATACAGCTGACACCCGCACCCGATCACCGCGGCGCTCAGCGCGAGACCGTGGTGATCGGTGCGCCGTACTAGTACGGCGGCTGGCACAAATGCAGTGCCGGCAGCGCAGTACTAGTACGGCGCATGTCACGAAGGGGTTAATTTGTGCTGTTTAGTATCCAGTAGCCTTGATAGACTTGTCAATCAGATTTATTTTTATATTAAAATGCAACTTATCCATTAGGATTGTTAATGGAGAGGGTATTTAATTGTAATAATTCCAAATTTAGTAAATAAATGAATAAACAATTAGATGCATGAAAAAGATATGAAATACATAAAACCCAAATCTTTCAAAAAGCGAAATTCACATTTGATGCCTATTACATATTTAGGTTTTTAGAATATCTTTTTTATTTTTTTATTTGTTGTATTTTGGATTGTTAGAAATCTACCTTTTCACTTTAAAACCATGGATGAATAGATGATTAGAACCTTCCAATAGGATTTCTATTTTTGTGCTTATTTGCTCGTGGTCTATTTTATTAGCTCACATACGAAGAAAAGCCTGAGCGTTGTGCATCTGAGTGACCTACAAGAAATGTTTTGTTTTGATACAAGCAAGCAATGATTTGCTCCCGATCTGTGCTCCATTATCACTAAATCTACTAAACAAAGAAATGTTACACATCTTGGAACAATTCCGTTGCTATTTTTTGTGCAATGCACGGTCATAGTGATATTATGAATAGCTAATGTGGTTGTTAAGGCTTTAATCTCGCTTACACTCCACATTTCAAGAACTCAGTTTAACTCTTATATCAGTTTAGAAAAGAAACTCGGCTCACCTTTCCCTATCAGGCTGACAGAACATTCATCTCTGTTCAAGAATTCGAGTCACCTACATTTACCTTTATAATCTGGAATTTGCAGAATGTACATGTATGTGGAAATTCATGGAAGGGCTGAATTCAAGCACAGGTTGTACTTTTGAACGACGTCATTGTTTTTACCATGTCCTGTACTAGAAACCAGGAAAAAAATTCCAAGTGCGAAGAAATTGCAAAAAAAGTGCAATCCCACACTTGTTTTTTGTTTGGCTTTTTTGCTAGGTTGACTAAATGCTAAAACTGACCTGCCATTATGATTATCCACGTCATGACGAGTTCATAGACACCACAAATGTATAGGTTATATTTTTATCTAAGTGGCAAAAAAAAATTCCAAAGTTTTGCTAAAAAAAAAAAAAAATTGCTCAATTTTCCGATACCCTTAGCGTCTCCATTAGGGTTGAGCGAAACGGGTCGTTCATTTTCAAAAGTCGCCGACTTTTGGCAAAGTCGGGTTTCATGAAACCCGATCCGACCCCTGTGCGGGGTCGGCAATGCGGTACGCGACTTTCGCGCCAAAGTCGCGTTTCAATGACGCGAAAAGCGCCATTTCTCAGCCAATGAAGGTAAACGCAGAGTGTGGGCAGCGTGATGACATAGGTCCTGGTCCCCACCATCTTAGAGAAGGGCATTGCAGTGATTGGCTTGCTGTCTGCGGCGTCACAGGGGCTATAAAGGGGAGTTCCCGCCGACCGCCATGTTACTGCTGCTGATCTGAGCTTAGGGAGAGGTTGCTGCCGCTTCGTCAGAAGCAGGGATAGCGTTAGGCAGGGTCCATTAACCACCAAACCGCTTGTGCTGTAGCGATTTCCACAGCCCAACACCACCTTCGGTGTGCAGGGACAGTGGAAGCTACATTTTTTTTTTCCCTCAGCGCTGTAGCTCATTGGGCTGCCCTAGAAGGCTCCCTGATAGCTGCATTGCTGTGTGTACGCCGCTGTGCAAACCAACTGCTTTTTTCAAAGCACAAATCCTCTTGTTCCTTCCTTTCTGCACAGCTATCTTGTTTGTTTGTCCACACTTTTTATTTAATTTGTGCATCAGTCCACTCCTTATTGCTGCCTGCCATACCTGGCTGAGATTACTGCAGGGAGATAGTAATTGTAGGACAGTCCCTGTTTTTTTTTTTTTTTTGTGGGAGATTAAGATTGGCATTTCTGCTAGAGTGCCATCCCTGTCTGTGTCATCTCTCACTCAGTGGGCCATAGAAAGCCTATTTATTTTTTTGCTTGATTTGGGTTCTAAAATCTACCTGAAAAAATCACTACATCAATCAGTGGGAGAAAAATATTGGCCTCAGGGCTTGTGTGCCACTCCTGACTCCTGTGTGTGCCATCTCTCACTCAGTGGGCCATAGAAAGCCTATTAATTTTTTTGCTTGATTTGGGTTCTAAATTCTACCTGAAAAAATCAATAAATCAATCAGTGGGAGATTAATATTGGCCTTTGGGCTTGTGTGCCAGTCCTAAGCGTGCCATCTCTCTCTCTCTCTCAGATAGTGGGCCATAGAAAGCCTATTTATTATTTTTTTTATTGGGTTTATAAATTTTCCCTGGAAAAAAAAAAAAAAGTGAGAGATTAATATTGGCCTCTGGGCTTGTGTGCCAGTCCTGAGCGTGCCATCTCTCTCACAAATAGTGGGCCATAGAAAGCCTATTTATTTTTTTGGTTGATTTGGGTTCTAAATTCTACCTGAAAAAATCAATAAATCAATCAGTGGGAGATAAATATTGGCCTCTGGGCTTGTGTGCCACTCCTGACTCCTGTGTGCGTCCTCTCTCACTCAGTGGGCCCTACAAAGCCTATTTTTTTTTTATTTGTTTTCTAAATTCTCCCTGAAACAATCATTTTATTTTATTTGGTTTCTAAATTATTCCTGAAAAAATCATTTTTTTTGTATTTTTTTTTCTCAAGTCTCCCTGAAAAAAAAAAAAATCAAATCAGTGGGAGATTAATATTGCCCTTTCTGCTTGTGTGCCAGTCTTGACTCCTGGGTGTGCCATCTTTCTCTCTCTCTCCAATTGTGGGCCATAGAAAGCCTATTTATTTTTTTGCTTGATTTGGGTTCCAAAATCTACCTGAAAAAATCACTAAATCAATCAGTGGGAGATAAATATTGGCCTCTGGGCTTGTGTGCCACTCCTGACTCCTGTGTGCGTCATCTCTCACTCAGTGGGCCCTAGAAAGCCTATTTTTTGTTTTATTTGTTTTCTAAATTCTCCCTGAAAAAATCATTTTATTTTATTTGGTTTCTAAATTATTCCTGAAAAAATCTTTTTTTTTGTATTTTTTTTTCTAAAGTCTCCCTGAAAAAAAAAAAAAAATCAAATCAGTTGGAGATTAATATTGCCCTTTTTGCTTGTGTGCCAGTCTTGACTCCTGGGTGTGCCATCTCTCTCTCTCCAATTGTGGGCCATAGAAAGCCTATTTATTTTTTTGGTTGATTTGGGTTCTAAATTCTACCTGAAAAAATCAATAAATCAATCAGTGGGAGATAAATATTGGCCTCTGGGCTTGTGTGCCACTCCTGACTCCTGTGTGCGTCCTCTCTCACTCAGTGGGCCCTACAAAGCCTATTTTTTTTTTATTTGTTTTCTAAATTCTCCCTGAAACAATCATTTTATTTTATTTGGTTTCTAAATTATTCCTGAAAAAATCATTTTTTTGTATTTTTTTTTCTCAAGTCTCCCTGAAAAAAAAAAAAATCAAATCAGTGGGAGATTAATATTGCCCTTTCTGCTTGTGTGCCAGTCTTGACTCCTGGGTGTGCCATCTTTCTCTCTCTCTCCAATTGTGGGCCATAGAAAGCCTATTTATTTTTTTGCTTGATTTGGGTTCCAAAATCTACCTGAAAAAATCACTAAATCAATCAGTGGGAGATAAATATTGGCCTCTGGGCTTGTGTGCCACTCCTGACTCCTGTGTGCGTCATCTCTCACTCAGTGGGCCCTAGAAAGCCTATTTTTTGTTTTATTTGTTTTCTAAATTCTCCCTGAAAAAATCATTTTATTTTATTTGGTTTCTAAATTATTCCTGAAAAAATCTTTTTTTTTGTATTTTTTTTTCTAAAGTCTCCCTGAAAAAAAAAAAAAATCAAATCAGTTGGAGATTAATATTGCCCTTTTTGCTTGTGTGCCAGTCTTGACTCCTGGGTGTGCCATCTCTCTCTCTCCAATTGTGGGCCATAGAAAGCCTATTTATTTTTTTGCTTGATTTGGGTTCCAAAATCTACCTGAAAAAATCACTAAATCAATCAGTGGGAGATAAATATTGGCCTCTGGGCTTGTGTGCCACTCCTGACTCCTGTGTGCGTCATCTCTCACTCAGTGGGCCCTAGAAAGCCTATTTTTTGTTTTATTTGTTTTCTAAATTTTCCCTGAAAAAATCATTTTATTTTATTTGGTTTCTAAATTATTCCTGAAAAATTCATTTTTTTTGTATTTTTTTTTTCTAAAGTCTCCCTGAAAAAAAAAAAAAAATCAAATCAGTGGGAGATTAATATTGCCCTTTTTGCTTGTGTGCCAGTCTTGACTCCTGGGTGTGCCATCTCTCTCTCTCCAATTGTGGGCCATAGAAAGCCTATTAATTTTTTTGCTTGATTTGGGTTCCAAAATCTACCTGAAAAAATCACTAAATCAATCAGTGGGAGATAAATATTGGCCTCTGGGCTTGTGTGCCACTCCTGACTCCTGTGTGCGTCCTCTCTCACTCAGTGGGCCATAGAAAGCCTATTTTTTTTTATTTGTTTTCTAAATTCTCCCTGAAACAATCATTTCATTTTATTTGGTTTATAAATTCTTCCTTAAAAAATCATTTTTTTTTATTATTTTTTTTTCTAAAGTCTCCCTTTTAAAAAAAAAAAAAAATCAGTGGGAGATTAATATTTACATTTGCGCTTCAGTGACAGTCCTGCGTGTGTGGCATCTCTCTCATTTGTTGCCACCAACAACAGAGTGTGTAACATTGTGCCTGATTTTCGTTGTGGTCTCACCCACCTGTAAAGGGGTAGCTAAATCATACTGAAGTTATAGCTCACCGTGTAAGTTGTGTGACAGCAACAAATACCGTTAGTTTGGTAACGTTTTTAAAACAATGAGGAAGTCTGGTGGAAGAGGTCGTGGCCGGGGGCGTTCATTGTCAGCTGGTAATGAGGGTAGTGGTAGTGGTGGAGCATCAGGTGGTCGTGGGAAAAAAAATATTGCACCTAAGTCTGGAGCTGTGGAGCCAGGTTCGTCGTCTGGCTACACAAGGCCTCGAACGCTCCCTTTTCTGGGAGTAGGAAAACCGCTTTTAAAGCCGGAGCAGCAAGAGCAAGTTTTGGCTTATCTTGCTGACTCAGCCTCTAGCTCTTTTGCCTCCTCTCGTGAAACTGGTAAAAGTAAAAGCAGCGCGTCGTTAGTGGATGTTCACGGTCAGGGACAAGTCGCTTCCTTGTCCTCTTCAGCAAAAACAACAACAAGAGAGAAGAATGCAGCAGGCGACACAACGGGTTACTCCATGGAGCTCTTTACACATACCGTCCCTGGCTTAGAAAGTGAAGCAGTTAACAGTCCATGCCCATTACAAGTTGAATCTGACATGGAGTGCACTGATGCACAGCCACAGCCAGACTACTATGCTGGTCCTTTGACTCAGACCACAACATTGCCCTCGCAGGGTGCTGATCAAGAATCAGACCCTGATGAGACTATGTTGCCCCATCACGAACGCTATACCACCGACCGACACGGTAACACAGACGAAGTTGCACACGAGCTACAAGAAGAGGTAATAGATGACCCAGTTCTTGACCCCGATTGGCAGCCATTGGGGGAACAGGGTGCAGGCGGCAGCAGTTCTGAAGCGGAGGAGGAGGGGCCGCAGCAGGCATCAACATCGCAACAGGTTCCATCTGCCGGGCCCGTATCTTGCCCAAAACGCGTGGCAAAGTCAAAACCTGTTGGAGGACAGCGTGGCCATCCGGTTAAAGCTCAGTCTGCAATGCCTGAAAAGGTATCCGATGCTAGAAAGAGTGCAGTCTGGCATTTTTTTAAACAACATCCAATTGATCAGCGCAAAGTCATCTGTCAAAAATGTTCAACTACCTTAAGCAGAGGGCAGAATCTGAAAAGTCTCAATACAAGTTGCATGCATAGACATTTAACCACCATGCATTTGCAAGCTTGGACTAACTACCAAACGTACCTTAAGGTTGTAGCACCCTCGGCCAATGAAGCTAGTCATCAACGCAACATCCCTTCCGGCAGTGTAGGGCCACCATTTCTGCACCACCTGCAGTATCTGTGCAGGTTTCTTTGCCAGGCCAAAGCAGTCAGGGTCAGGGAATCACCAGTTTCGTAGTAGGAAACACTGCATCTAGGGCACCGGCGGCAACAATACCATCTCCCACCGTCTCTCAGTCTGCCATGTCCACCGGCACCCCCGCTAGTTCCACGATCTCCAGCTCTCCAGTCCAGCTCACCCTACATGAGACTATGGTTAGAAAAAGGAAGTACTTAGCCTCGCATCCGCGTACACAGGGTTTGAACGCCCACATAGCTAGACTAATCTCGTTAGAGATGATGCCCTACCGGTTAGTTGAAAGCGAAGCTTTCAAAGACCTGATGGACTACGCTGTACCACGCTACGAGCTACCCAGTCGACACTTTTTTTCCAGAAAAGCCATCCCAGCCCTCCACCAGCATGTTAAAGAGCGCATCGTCCATGCACTCAGGCAATCTGTGAGCACAAAGGTGCACCTGACAACAGATGCATGGACCAGTAGGCATGGCCAGGGACGTTACGTGTCCATCACGGCACACTGGGTAAATGTGGTGGATGCAGGGTCCACAGGGGACAGCAAGTTTGGGACAGTTCTGCCTAGCCCACGGTCTAGGAAACAGTTGGCTGTAGCCGTTCGCACCCCCTCCTCCTCCTCCTCGTCCTCCTGCAGAAGCGAGACCTCGTCCACAGACTGCAGTCGCACAACCACTCCATCCGCAGCTGCCACTGTTGCACACCAGGTCTCCCATTATGGGGCAGCTACTGGCAAACGTCAGCAGGCTGTATTGGCTATGAAGTGTTTGGGCGACAACAGACACACCGCTGAAGTTCTGTCCGAGTTCTTGCAGAAAGAAACGCAGTCGTGGCTGGGCACTGTAGATCTTGAGGCAGGCAAGGTAGTGAGTGATAACGGAAGGAATTTCATGGCTGCCATCTCCCTTTCCCAACTGAAACACATTCCTTGCCTGGCTCACACCTTAAACCTGGTGGTGCAGTGCTTCCTGAAAAGTTATCCGGGGTTATCCGACCTGCTCCTCAAAGTGCGTGGACTTTGCTCACATATCCACCGTTCACCCGTACACTCCAGCCGTATGCAGACCTATCAGCGTTCTTTGAACCTTCCCCAGCATCGCCTAATCATAGACGTTGCAACAAGGTGGAACTCAACACTGCACATGCTTCAGAGACTGTGTGAACAGAGGCGGGCTGTTATGTTTTTGTGGGAGGATACACATACACGGGCAGGCAGTAGGATGGCAGACATGGAGTTGTCAGGTGTGCAGTGGTCGAAGATTCAAGACATGTGTCAAGTCCTTCAGTGTTTTGAGGAATGCACACGGCTGGTTAGTGCAGACAACGCCATAATAAGCATGAGCATCCCCCTAATGCGTCTGCTGATGCAAAGTTTGACGCACATAAAGGATCAGGCGTCTGCAGCTGAGGAAGAGGAAAGCCTTGATGACAGTCAGCCATTGTCTGGCCAGGGCAGGGTACAGGACGAGGTAGCGGGCGAACAGGAGGAGGAGGACGAGGAGGATGATGGGGATGATTATATTTTTAATGAGGAAGTTTTTCCGGGGCCAGTGGAAATTGTTGGCGTGGCAAGGCCGGGTTCTGGTTTTTGGAGGGACACAAGTGATGTGGATTTGCCTGAAACTGCCCCTCAACCAAGCACAACCACAGATTTGAGAACTGGAACTTTGGGCCACATGGCGGATTATGCCTTACGTATCCTCAAAAGGGACACACTCATAACAAAAATTATGAACGATGACGATTACTGGTTGGCCTGCCTCCTTGATCCTCGCTATAAAGGCAAATTGCAAAATATAATGCCACATGAGAACTTGGAACTAATATTAGCAACCAAACAATCAACTCTTGTTGACCGTTTGCTTCTGGCATTCCCTGCACACAGCGCCCGTGATCGTTCTAACACGAGCTGCAGGGGCCAGCAGACCAGAGGTGTTAGAGGGGCAGAAATCAGAAGTGGCGTTGGCCAGAGGGGTTTTCTGACCAGGTTGTGGAGTGATTTTGCTATGACCGCAGACAGGACAGGTACTGCAGCATCAATTCAAAGTGACAGGAGACAACATTTGTCCAGTATGGTTACTAACTATTTTTCATCCCTTATCGACGTTCTCCTTCAACCGTCATTCCCATTTGATTACTGGGCATCAAAATTAGACACCTGGCCAGAATTGGCAGAATATGCATTGCAGGAGCTTGCTTGCCCGGCAGCTAGTGTCCTATCAGAAAGAGTATTCAGTGCTGCAGGTTCAATACTAACAGAAAAAAGGACTCGTCTGGCTACCCAAAATGTAGATGATCTAACCTTCATTAAAATGAACCACAACTGGATTTCGAAATCTTTTGCCCCACCTTGCCCGGCTGACACCTAGCTTTCCTATGTAAAGGTCTTGCCTGTGGACTATTCTGAACGACTTTTCCAATCTCGTAATTTGCAGCACCTGATTGTCCAGCATCCGACATGTTAACACCTCCCTAAATGGCTAAAGTTCCCACATGGGGCCGTGGTATCGCCACTTGGCGCCAGCACCCGTGAGAGTACTGTTTGTCTGAGGAGGTGGGTGTGCCCGCTTTTGGTCGACGGCACTGCCACTAGGTCCCTCATAGTACAATAAAGTGTCTGGCGGTGGTGGTTCACACCCAACGTCAGACACACCGTTGTAATATGAGGGGCCCTGGGCCTGTACCGCCGGCCACAAGACAGCCCCCCCCCCCCCCAGCTCAAACAGTGCTCTACCACTTGCAAAATTTTCTCTCACAGCTCCACCAATGTTTAGTCTATGCGCTGACATCCTTCAATGCCTGGCACTGTCAATACCATTGTATTGACATTTTTCTTATGTTAGGCCTTCGAAGCCTGTCTGCGGTCACTCCTTCCACTAGGCCTCCACTGACCTGTCTACTGCTGCCCGTGTTCCCCTGGAACCAATTTTAAATTGCCTACAGCCCAATTTTTGTTATGTTAGGCCTTCGAAGCCTGTCTGCGGCCCGTTCTTTCCACTACTACTACACTGACCAGGCCACTACTGCCCGTGTTCCCCTGGAACCAATTTTAAATTGCCTACAGCCAGCCCAATTTATTATGTTAGGCCTTCGAAGCCTGTCTGCGGTCCCTCCTTCCACTAGGCCTCCACTGACCTGTCTACTGCTGCCCGTGTTCCCCTGGAACCAATTTTAAATTGCCTACAGCCTGCCCAATTTATTATGTTAGGGCTTCGAAGCCTGTCTGCGGTCCCTCCTTCCACTAGGCCTCCACTGACCTGTCTACTGCTGCCCGTGTTCCCCTGGAACCAATTTTAAATTGCCTACAGCCCAATTTTTGTTATGTTAGGCCTTCTAATCCTGTCTGCGGCCCGTTCTTTCCACTACTACTACACTGACCTGGCTACTGCCGCCCGTGTTCCCCTGGAACCAATTTAAAATTGCCGACAGCAAGCCCAATTTATTATGTTAGGGCTTCGAAGCCTGTCTGCGGTCCCTTCTTCCACTAGGCCTCCACTGACCTGTCTACTGCTGCCCGTGTTCCCCTGGAACCAATTTTAAATTGCCTACAGCCCAATTTTTGTTATGTTAGGCCTTCTAAGCTTCCTCACAAAGCTCGTTTGCTCTTAAGGACTTGAATCTCCGTATACCTAGTTCTTTTCAGCCACCTAGAACGTATAATCCGGTGGAAACATTCATAGAGTTTGTTAAAAAAGATATTAAAGTTGTCTTAGAAACTATTGAGAGTGGCAATCTACGTATTAAACATAATTTGTCGATTGAAGAATTCAGGTCCCTACAGTCATTGAAAGCCAGGAAAGAATTAATCATTAAGCCTGCGGATAAAGGGGGTGCAATAGTAGTATTAGATCGAACATATTATATGGATGAAATACGATCCCAGCTGAGAGATACTAATACGTATTTACCTATTTCTAGTAACCCCTCTTTTGACATAGCAAGAGAAATTAGACATTTAACTAGCCATTATGTCCAACTAGGTATTATTGATCAGAAACTGGTGGAATTTTTGAATAATCAGCACCCGGTCATCCCGGTATTTTATACTCTTCCGAAGGTGCATAAGAACTTAGCCAGACCACCAGGCCGACCAATTGTGGCTTCAACCAATTCTCTTTTGTCTCCTTTGGCGATTACATTGGACAAGATTTTATCACCCCTTGTTCCTCTAACACAGTCTTATTTAAAGGATACTACTCATTTTCTTACATCTTTGAGAGACTTGGGGGTCCTTCCCAAAGGGTGCACATTGGTAACCATGGACGTTAATAGTCTTTACACCAGTATTGAACATCAGAATGGGATGGAAGCTGTTAAATTATTTCTCATGCAACATACCGACTTTTCTAATGATCAAATGGCTTTCTGCAGGGACTTACTTTCATTAATTTTGACTAAAATTTTTTTCTTTTTGAGGACCAGTTTTTCTTTCAAATCAAAGGTACCGCTATGGGGACGAATGTGGCACCCCCATATGCAAATATATTTATGGATTATTTTGAAAAATTATTTGTGTACCCTCATGTTCTTTTTACAGCACATACTCTTTATTGGAAACGTTTTATCGACGACATTTTCTTTGTTTGGACTGGTACTAGTGAGGACCTCTTCCTCTTCCATAATGACCTTAATTCATCGATTTCTGGTTTGTCATTTACCATTCATTCTGATCAACATTCGATTCATTTTTTGGATACAACTATAACCATTATGTCCAATGGCACGTTAGAGTCCGATCTATATGTTAAGACTACAGATCGTAATAGTTTGCTTCTATATACTAGTAGCCATCCCTCACACATCAAGAAGGCTCTACCGAAATCCCAACATGATCGGATTAATAGAATTGTTTCGGATCCAGAAATTCGATCTAGACGCCACAGGGAGATGGATAATAAATTTAAGAGTAGGGGTTATCCCAATAGAATTTTGGGGCCGGTGGATCCTGCAGTACAGTCTGGGTCTAGACGTCCTAAATCACAGCGTTTGGTCTTTGTTAATACTTTTCATCCCTTTAATTTTCAGATTAATCGTTGTATCTTGAAACATTGGAATGTTTTACAGAGAGCATATCCCCAGGTCCCTGAATTTAGTAATAAACCTATTATTTGTCATAAAAGAACACAGAACCTCAGGAACCATCTGGTACGGGCAGATGTGGGTCCGTCTAGAGAACCAAAACAACTATTTCTCTCTACACCACGGAATGGCACCTTCCCGTGCTTAGGGTGCCTTCAATGCTCTAACATCACCAAGGGTGATTCTTTTACACACCCAAGATCTGGAAAGAGATTTCCAATACAAGGTCATTATACCTGTGACTCCACATATGTCATTTACCTCATTAAGTGCCCTTGCGGTCTCGGATATGTTGGTGAAACTACCCAACATATCCGAGCCCGCATTTCCCAACATAAATCCACAATACGCTGTGGTCGTACCTTACTTCCTATTCCTGCCCATTTTTTGGAATTTAAACATCAGGTTTCCCAGTTGAGGTATCAAATTATTGATCATGTGCCCATTATGAGAAGGGGAGGAGACCGTATTAAAAAATTAAAAGAGCGAGAGTCATTTTGGATTTATTCCTTACAGACTTTATCTCCGTTGGGTCTGAACCGAGAATATGAGTTTTCACATTGACTAGTCTTTACATTTTTTTCATTTTATTTGGGGTACTTTATATATAGTTTAGGGTCCCTGTTCTAGATTGCTTCTCCTTTAGATTCTTCTAAAGTATGGTTATATTGTTATTAGTCATGTATAGTATTGATATACATATATATATTTGTGTGCCTTGTTCTTCCCTCTTATCCTTTTCCCCTTTTTTCATCATGTCGCTCTGTATTGGCAGTTTCTTTTATTTACTTGCTTATTCTTTTCTTTACTTTCAGCATGCAGGAGCTGAGAACCGATAAATGGGTCTCCGGATTCTTGTGGACATTTGCGCACCCTCACTAAGACATTTCTGCTTAGTGAATCACAAATCACGTACGCCAGGGATCCTCTTAAGAGCCGGACGCATGCGCACTTCTCACTTTTTCCGAGGTCGGACTAACGCGTGCGCACTACCTATTGCGTCGCTCACCTTATACCCGGAAGTACTTCTCTCCGCACAGCCTTATAGGACGGGCGCACTGAGTCTCTTCACTTTCACTTTGGATTACGGTGAGACCACGTCTCGGATTCTGCTTGGCTCTTGCAGCCTCACAGCTCCGTAAGCTTTCCGGCCGTTTTGTCCGGTTCCATTATCATTTCAAGGTATTTTATTTTATCGCTCAGATGGCGATTGTTTTGCCCTATTCTTCAGCCTATTTGGCGATCATGCTGATTTTTTATATTATTTACAGGGAGATACTGTTCCTCTTCTTACAGAGCTCCTTATATACCAGTAATGTATTAGCTTATGTAAATCTCTCTCACATGCATGTGTGTGGTGTGTAACTGCAGAGTGGTTCTCCTTATCTGGGGGCTGGTCTCTTACTCCTTTTGGTTCGTGGCTATGTAAGCACAAAAAAACTTTTTTCCTCTTTTTTCTCCTCTTTTTTATTTTCTCTTTCCCTCCCTCTTTCCCCTTTTTTTACCATGTCAGCGGTTAGAATGTAATTTTTCTTTTTGTATGTTTCAGAAATACAGACTTAACTTGATAAAGGCAAATAGCCGAAACGTTGTGTATATATATTGGTCTGTGAAACTAAATCAACATGTCTACATTTTCAATGGCATCATATGAAGCTTGCTGATATTGGAAACATTTTTTTTGTTTTTCAAATAAAAGAATTATATGAATTATATCTTAGAGTGCCGGAGTTCATCGTTATAGGCCTTCTAAGCCTGTCTGCGGCCCGTTCTTTCCACTACTACTACACTGACCTGGCTACTGCCGCCCGTGTTCCCCTGGAACCAATTTTAAATTGCTTACAGCCAGCCCAATTTATTATGTTAGGGCTTCGAAGCCTGTCTGCGGTCCCCCCTTCCACTAGGCCTCCACTGACCTGTCTACTGCTGCCCGTGTTCCCCTGGAACCAATTTTAAATTGCCTACAGCCCAATTTTTGTTATGTTAGGCCTTCTAAGCCTGTCTGCGGCCCGTTCTTTCCACTACTACTACACTGACCTGGCAACTGCCGCCCGTGTTCCCCTGGAACCAATTTAAAATTGCCGACAGCAAGCCCAATTTATTATGTTAGGGCTTTGAAGCCTGTCTGCGGTCCCTCCTTCCACTAGGCCTCCACTGACCTGTCTACTGCTGTCCGTGTTCCCCTGGAACCAATTGTAAATTGCCTACATCCCAATTTTTGTTATGTTAGGCCTTCGAAGCCTGTCTGCGGCCCGTTCTTTCCACTACTACTACACTGACCAGGCCACTGCTGCCCGTGTTCCCCTGGAACCAATTTAAAATTGCCGACAGCAAGCCCAATTTATTATGTTAGGGCTTCGAAGCCTGTCTGCGGTCCCTCCTTCCACTAGGCCTCCACTGACCTGTCTACTGCTGCCCGTGTTCCCCTGGAACCAATTTTAAATTGCCTACAGCCCAATTTTTGTTATGTTAGGCCTTCGAAGCCTGTCTGCGGCCCGTTCTTTCCACTACTACTACACTGACCTGGCTACTGCCGCCCGTGTTCCCCTGGAACCAATTTAAAATTGCCGACAGCAAGCCCAATTTATTATGTTAGGCCTTCGAAGCCTGTCTGCGGTCCCTCCTTCCACTAGGCCTCCACTGACCTGTCTACTGCTGCCCGTGTTCCCCTGGAACCAATGTTAAAGTGCCTACAGCCCTAATTTATTATGTTAGGGCTTCGAAGCCTGTCTGCGGTCCCTCCTTCCACTAGGCCTCCACTGACCTGTCTACTGCTGCCCGTGTTCCCCTGGAACCAATTTTAAATTGCCTACAGCCCAATTTTTGTTATGTTAGGCCTTCGAAGCCTGTCTGCGGCCCGTTCTTTCCACTACTACTACACTGACCTGGCTACTGCCGCCCGTGTTCCCCTGGAACCAATTTAAAATTGCCGACAGCAAGCCCAATTTATTATGTTAGGCCTTCGAAGCCTGTCTGCGGTCCCTCCTTCCACTAGGCCTCCACTGACCTGTCTACTGCTGTCCGTGTTCCCCTGGAACCAATTGTAAATTGCCTACATCCAAATTTTTGTTATGTTAGGCCTTCGAAGCCTGTCTGCGGCCCGTTCTTTCCACTACTACTACACAGACCAGGCCACTGCTGCCCGTGTTCCCCTGGAACCAATTTTAAATTGCCTACAGCCAGCCCAATTTATTATGTTAGGCCTTCGAAGCCTGTCTGCGGTCATTCCTTCCACTAGGCCTCCACTGACCTGTCTACTGCTGCCCGTGTACCCCTTGAACCAACATCAGAAAATATAAAAATAAGTATTTTGCTTATAAAAAAGAAAATACTGGAGAGATATCAAATGCAGACATTTTAACATTAAAAACAAACACATACAACAAAAATCTGGTACAGTACTAAAAATGGCCACCAGCTACAATAACTTTCTCCTGCAAGTAGTTAACTGAAAGTTTTTTTCAATTTAAAACACAGATATGGCACCACCCAGTGTTGTCCTGTCGCGTCTTCTTTATATTATTGCCAAGAAGATGCAAAACAATGAAAATAATAAAATCATTATTTACCAAAAAAATAGAGTAAGTCAAAACCACATTGCAAATAAACATTCATTACAAATAAAGAAGCAGGGCGCGTCCGAGGGTGAGTATATACCTAATAAGAATATAATCAATATTAACAGAAATCCCAATCTCATAGCGCTAGTCTGAACCGGCACACAAAAGAAATTTTTCTGTGCCCCCAGACAGATCAAAGAAACTCCATAGAATACATGTATAAATCGGAGAACAAAAGGAGCATGAAGTAAGAATATTTTATAATAAACAAATGTCTTTATTGGTACAAAAAATAGCTAAAAAACAGTAATACAGTCCAATAGGAGGTGTGCCCAAACAAGCACAGGAAAGGGGACCACCCCCCCCGTAACCCCCATACAGATACTCAATGAATACCAGAGGGAAAACAAGAGAAAAACCCCCACATCTCATCACATGATGAGTAAACCCAAATATCCCTCAGCTAGTATAACAAGGTGACCAAGTAACAAGCTATGTAGGTAATAATGGCAAGACAGAGCTGAAGGGTAGGCTTACCAATGGAGGGCACAGGAGGGGGTCCCACCGGACAAGAGAAAACACCCCGACGCGCGTTTCGCGGCTAGAAAGCGCCGCTTCCTCAAGGGGATAGACATCCGGTGGTGCAGGACCTTGTAATAACCCCCCTGACCCCGGTCACATGGGAATAGGCGGCCAATCCGAGCGGCGCCAGCGGCGCATGCGCACTGCGGCGGACAGGCCAGGAGTGAGGACCCGGCGTCAGGCCGAGTGCGCAGGTGCCGGGAAAGACCCGGAGACCGCGCACAAGGCACATAGACGCCCGTCCACACACCAAAGCCGCCCGTGCACAGCGCGATGCGCACAGCCGCACGGGTGAGCAAATGGGAGGAGCAATGTGGCCGATATATACATATATGGAGACAATAGAGGAGGGTGTCATTATGTGGTAGGGACAGTATGATGGTATCCAATTATCCAAAAATAAGTGCCTAGACTATACAATAGGTCGCCAACCTGCCCACCCACCAGAGTAGCGTCCACAAGTAATAGGCGGGTACATATGTCGGCAACATATAAAGCAGGGCAATGCCAACGCATAGCACAACCATACCATATATAAACCCACCTGACCCCCTGACACATCCTAAATAAAGTATCCCACCAGTATATAATATACAAATGGAGGTGAGGGGGAGGGGGAGAAACAAGAGCAGCAGTACATAATACACGAATATCAACAAAGACACCCGCACAGCCATAAGATGAGCAAAATGAACATATGATATGATAGATGTTACAATATGTACATACAATAATCGTATATTGAGAGAAAACAACAAAATGGCCGATATATAAAGCTGGCACAGCCATGGGCGCGGCGTGTGCACCCTCGTACGCTAACCTCTTCCTTGGCGCCTGGGAGAGGGAGATATTTGGCGACGGGGGCCCACCGTCCGTTGCCCATGTGCTGTGCTGGCATCGATATATCGATGACATTCTGTTTTTTTTTGGGGGGGTCTGTCCACCAGCTTGAGGATTTCATGAGGTGCTTGAATGACAATACATTGAATATTCGTCTCACATATACTTTCAGCACAGTTAGGGTCGACTTCCTGGACGTCTGTCTGGAAATTGATTCTGATCGGCGCATCCAGACCGACGTCTTTAGGAAGCCGACCTCCGTTAATGCTTTACTGCATGCCACCTCTGCTCACCATCCTGCCACTGTGAGGGCTGTCCCGGTCGGACAGTTTCTCAGGATGCGGCGAATTTGCTCTTCTGAGACTAAATTTGAACAACAGGCAGGGGATCTCAGACAGAGATTTAGGGCACGCGGCTACAGCCACAGGTCTATCAAAGCCGGCTATGACCGTGCAAGGACTACCCCACGGAGTGATCTTTTGCACGGTACCTCTCGACGTCGAAATGGAGACAAAGGTGGATTAATAAGATTTATTTCCACCTATAATCACGAGTGGGAGAACATGCGCTCCATTTTTGCCAAACATTGGCCCGTGCTTCACACTGAGCCTTCCCTGCGTGCTGTTCTGGGTAGCTCTCCCTTGATGACTCCCAAAAGGTGTAGGAGTCTTAATGATATGTTGGTTAGGAGCCACTATGTTCCAGCTCCTACAAATTTCTTAGGCACTGGGGGTCCCCGTCCGGGTTGCTTTCCGTGTGGGCGCTGTCTTGCCTGCGCCAATGTCCTTCGCTGCTTTGACTTCGCCTCAAGTGATGGCCTAAAAACATTTCAGATCAGACAGCGCATAACCTGTAATTCTACTAATATCATCTATTATGCGACCTGTCCGTGCCCAAAGATATATGTCGGGCTCACGACCCGCGAGCTTAGGGTCCGTGTTCGTGAGCACGTGTGGGACATTGGCACGGCCAAGACGGCGCCCACAGTAGCTGATCTCAAAACAATTCCACGCCATTTCAGACAGCATCATAACTGTAACGACAAATTACTTGTCATCAAGGGGATTGATGCACTCCACCTTGGTATAAGAGGTGGGGACTATAAAAAATGTCTGGCTAGGATCGAATCTAAGTGGATTGTTCTACTTGATACTTTGGCCCCTAGGGGTCTAAACGAATCCTTGAGCTTCGCCCCTTATCTTTAGCGCACTTTGAGTTTAGCTCTTGTTGTGTCCCATCATTGTCCCTCCGGACTTTTTGTTTTTAATGATTTTTATTTGTGTGTTTTTTGTCATGATTTTAATTTTTTGTTCTTTTATCTCCAGTAACGCTTTCCATTTATGGGCCCTCCTGATCCTGTTCTCACATGGAATAGATACTGTTTTACATCCTGCTGCTCGCATACATGGAGTCGTGACAGCCTGGAGCAAGTTATTTATTTTATATGGACTATATGCATATATATACACTAGCTATTGAACCCATTCTACGCCCGGGTGGCGAGCATTTATATTGGTATATGGTCTCCATCCTGGTATGTGCTGCTCCATCCTGCGCCCCCATCCTGTCATGTGCTGCTCCCATCCTGCGCCCCCGTTCTGTCATGTGCTGCTCCCATCCTGTGCCCCCGTTCTGTCATGTGCTGCTCCCATCCTGCGCCTCCATTCTGTCATTTGCTGCTCCCATCCTGTCATTTGCTGCTCCCATCCTGCACCCGTTCTGTCATTTGCTGCTCCCATCCTGCGTCCCCGTTCTGTCATTTGCTGATGCCATCCTGCGCCCGTTCTGTCATGTGCTGCTGCCATCCTGCGCCCGTTCTGTCATGTGCTGCTCCCATCCTGCGTCCCCGTTCTGTCATTTGCTGCTGCCATCCTGCGCCCGTTCTGTCATGTGCTGCTGCCATCCTGCGCCCGTTCTGTCATGTGCTTCTGCCATCCTGCGCCCGTTCTGTCATGTGCTGCTCCCATCCTGTGCCCGTTCTGTCATGTGCTGCTGCCATCCTGCGCCCGTTCTGTCATGTGCTGCTGCCATCCTTCGCCCGTTCTGTCATGTGCTGCTGCCATCCTTCGCCCGTTCTGTCATGTGCTGCTGCCATCCTGCGCCCGTTCTGTCATGTGCTGCGGCCATCCTGCGCCCGTTCTGTCATGTGCTGCTGCCATCCTGCGCCCGTTCTGTCATGTGCTGCGGCCATCCTGCGCCCGTTCTGACATGTGCTGCTGCCATCCTGCGCCCGTTCTGTCATGTGTTGCGGCCATCCTGCGCCCGTTCTGTCATGTGCTGCTGCCATCCTGCGCCCGTTCTGTCATGTGCTGCGGCCATCCTGCGCCCGTTCTGACATGTGCTGCTGCCATCCTACGCCCGTTCTGTCATGTGCTGCTGCCATCCTGCGCCCGTTCTGTCATGTGCTGCGGCCATCCTGCGCCCGTTCTGACATGTGCTGCTGCCATCCTGCGCCCGTTCTGTCATGTGCTGCGGCCATCCTGCGCCCTTTCTGTCTTGTGCTGCGGCCATCCTGCGCCCGTTCTGTCATGTGCTGCGGCCATCCTGCGCCCGTTCTGTCATGTGCTGCGGCCATCCTGCGGCCGTTCTGTCATGTGCTGCGGCCATCCTGAGCCTGTTCTGTCATGTGCTGCGGCCATCCTGCGGCCGTTCTGTCATGTGCTGCGGCCATCCTGAGCCCGTTCTGTCATGTGCTGCTGCCATGCTGCGCCCGTTCTGTCATGTGCTGCTGCCATCCTGCGCCCGTTCTGTCATGTGCTGCGGCCATCCTGCGCCCGTTCTGTCTTGTGCTGCGGCCACCCTGCGCCCGTTCTGTCATGTGCTGCGGCCATCCTGCGCCCGTTCTGTCATGTGCTGCGGCCATCCTGCGGCCGTTCTGTCATGTGCTGCGGCCATCCTGAGCCCATTCTGTCATGTGCTGCTGCCATCCTGCGCCCGTTCTGTCATGTGCTGCTGCCATCCTGCGCCCGTTCTGTCATGTGCTGCGGCCATCCTGCGCCCGTTCTGTCATGTGCTGCTGCCATCCTGCGCCCGTTCTGTCATGTGCTGCGGCCATCCTGCGCCCGTTCTGTCATGTGCTGCGGCCATCCTGCGCCCGTTCTGTCATGTGCTGCTGCCATCCTGCGCCCGTTCTGTCATGTGCTGCTCCCATCCTGCACCACCATTGTATTATATGCCCCCCGCTCCAGTGTGTATGCCCCCGAATGCTGCTGCCATATAAAAAAAAAAAAAATACTATACTCACCTATCGTCCGGCTCCACTGCAGGTATGTCTTCAAGAAAATGGCGCCGGAAAGCAGGGACTGCACAGGCGCCGATTCCGGCAGCAGGAATCTGCGCCTGCGCAGTCCGCGCTTTCCGGCGCCATTTTCTTGAAGACACACCTGCAGTGGAGCCGGAGTGTGTCTTCAAGAAAATGGCGCCGGAAAGCGCGGACTGCGCAGGCGCCGATTCCGGCAGCAGGAATCGGCGCCTGCGCAGTCCGCGCCCTCCGGAGCCGGGAGCAGAGGAGCCGGGAGACGGAGCCGCAAGCAGCGCTGGAACCGGGAAAGGTGAGTATACTTACCCTCCCTCCTGGCGGTCCCTGACTCTCCGGTGGAGATCGCGGTATGCGTTCAGTGCTTACGCATACCGCGATCTCCCGGGAGCGTCGCTCTGTGAGGCCCAGACTGCGCCGGCGCTTGCGCAGTCTATAGAGGCTTCGGACAGAGTGACGCTCCCAGCGTTATATTATAGATCTTTTTCATATATGACCATTGTATGTACATATCGTGGTATTTATAATATCATGTGTTCAGTTTGTTTATTTATGGCCGTGCGGGTGTCATTGGTGGCATTTATGTATTATGCACTATTGTTTCTGTTTTTGTCCCCTCCCCCCATCTCCACGTGTGTACTACACACTAGTGGATTATTTTATTGTGGACTTGTTGGTGGGTTTGGCGGCTTTTCATACTTTCCACATAATGACACCCTTCTGTATTGCCTTTACAGCTTTATATATCGGCCATTTTGTTGTTTTCTCTCAATATACGATTATTGTATGTACATATTGTGACATCTATCATATCATATGTTCATTTTGCTCATCTTATGGCTGTGCGGGTGTCTTTGTTGATATTCGTGTATTATGTACTGCTGCTCTTGTTTCTCCCCCTCCCCCTCACCTCCATTTGTATATTATATACTGGTGGGATACTTTATTTAGGATGTGTCAGGGGGTCAGGTGGGTTTATATATGGTATGGTTGCGCTATGCGTTGGCATTGCCCTGCTTTATATATTGCCGACATATGTACCCGCCTATTACTTGTGGACGCTACTCTGGTGGGTGGGCAGGTTGGCGACCTATTGTATAGTCTAGGCACTTATTTGTGGATAATTGGATACCATCATACTGTCCCTACCACATAATGACACCCTCCTCTATTGTCTACATATATGTATATATCGGCCACATTGCTCCTCCCATTTGCTCACCCGTGCGGCTGTGCGCATCGCGCTGTGCACGGGCGGCTTTGGTGTGTGGACGGGCGTCTATGTGCCTTGTGCGCGGTCTCTGGGTCTTTCCCGGCGCCTGCGCACTCGGCCTGACGCCGGGTCCTCACTCCTGGCCTGTCCGCCGCAGTGCGCATGCGCCGCTGGCGCCGCTCGGATTGGCCGCCTATTCCCATGTGACCGGGGTCAGGGGGGTTATTACAAGGTCCTGCACCACCGGATGTCTATCCCCTTGAGGAAGCGGCGCTTTCTAGCCGCGAAACGCGCGTCGGGGTGTTTTCTCTTGTCCGGTGGGACCCCCTCCTGTGCCCTCCATTGGTAAGCCTACCCTTCAGCTCTGTCTTGCCATTATTACCTACATAGCTTGTTACTTGGTCACCTTGTTATACTAGCTGAGGGATATTTGGGTTTACTCATCATGTGATGAGATGTGGGGGTTTTTCTCTTGTTTTCCCTCTGGTATTCATTGAGTATCTGTATGGGGGTTACGGGGGGGTGGTCCCCTTTCCTGTGCTTGTTTGGGCACACCTCCTATTGGACTGTATTACTGTTTTTTAGCTATTTTTTGTACCAATAAAGACATTTGTTTATTATAAAATATTCTTACTTCATGCTCCTTTTGTTCTCCGATTTATATAAGAATATAATCACCCTCGGACGCGCCCTGCTTCTTTCCGACAGCCTTCCTTCCTAAGAATCAGCCCTTCCGTGGTGTAGAGAGAGGGTGTGTCACACTCCCAGGCGTTCCCCAGGTTGCCTTTCCTGAGCTTCGATCTTCATGCTCTCGTTTAGTAGTTGTCGGAAAGTAGGCTGCATTAGGCCTACAAATTGGGTATGGGGTGGAGAGAGATGGTGTGTTACACTCCAAGGTGTTCCCCAGGTTTCCTTGCCATTGCTTCGGTCTTCCGACTCTCGTTTAGTAGTTGTAGAAAACTACACTGCATTAGGCCTACAAAATGGGTATCGGGTGGAGAGAGATGGTGTGTTACACTCCAAGGTGTTCCCCAGGTTTCCTTGCCATTGCTTCGGTCTTCCGACTCTCGTTTAGTAGTTGTAGAAAACTACACTGCATTAGGCCTACAAAATGGGTATCGGGTGGAGAGAGATGGTGTGTCACACTCCAAGGTGTTCCCCAGGTTTCCTTACCATTGCTTCGGTCTTCCGACTCTCGTTTAGTAGTTGTAGAAAACTACACTGCATTAGGCCTACAAAATGGGTATCGGGTGGAGAGAGATGGTGTGTTACACTCCAAGGTGTTCCCCAGGTTTCCTTGCCATTGCTTCGGTCTTCCGACTCTCGTTTAGTAGTTGTAGAAAACTACACTGCATTAGGCCTACAAAATGGGTATCGGGTGGAGAGAGATGGTGTGTTACACTCCAAGGTGTTCCCCAGGTTTCCTTGCCATTGCTTCGGTCTTCCGACTCTCGTTTAGTAGTTGTAGAAAACTACACTGCATTAGGCCTACAAAATGGGTATCGGGTGGAGAGAGATGGTGTGTTACACTCCAAGGTGTTCCCCAGGTTTCCTTGCCATTGCTTCGGTCTTCCGACTCTCGTTTAGTAGTTGTAGAAAACTACACTGCATTAGGCCTACAAAATGGGTATCGGGTGGAGAGAGATGGTGTGCTACACTCCAATGTGTTCTCCAGGTTGCCTTTCCAGAGCTTCGATCTTAATGCTCTCGTTTAGTAGTTGTTGGAAACTACACTGCATTAGGCCTCCAAATTGGCTATGGGGTGGAGAGAGATGGTGTGTTACACTCCAAGGTGTTCTCCAGGTTTCCTCGCCATTGCTTTGATCTTCCGACTCTCGTTTAGTAGTTGTAGAAAACTACACTGCATTAGGCCTACAAAATGGGTATCGGGTGGAGAGAGATGGTGTGTTACACTCCAAGGTGTTCCCCAGGTTTCCTTGCCATTGCTTCGGTCTTCCGACTCTCGTTCAGTAGTTGTAGAAAACTACACTGCATTAGGCCTACAAAATGGGTATGGGGTGGAGAGAGATGGTGTGTTCCACTCCAAGGTGTTCTCCAGGTTGCCTTTCCTGAGCTTCTATATTCAGGCTCTCGTTAAATTGTGGTTAAATGGAACAACTGCATTTGGCGTACTAGTTGGTTTGGGGCCTACTAACAGTGTCTGCCGCTCCTTGCTGTTCTCCTGGTTTCCTGTCCTGAAATTCCGTTTTCAGGCGCTCGTTAAGTAGTTGTTAATGTTAGACTGCATTTGGCCTACTAGTTGGGTTGGGGCCTACTATCGGTGTCTGCCACTCCTTGCTGTTCTCCTCCACTGAACAAAGCTGTGCCGCCTGTTTACTACGGTTGCCAATTTTGAACTGAGTTTCGACTACTTACTGATTTGGGCCTACTCTCTGTGTCAGCCTCTCATTCCAGTTGTCCTCCACTGCAATGCCCCCTGGTTATTCCTGTGTTACCAATTTTGAACTGCATTTAGCCAACTTTATTCTTTGGGCCTATATCTCTGTTTCCTCCTCATCCTGCCCATTGCCCAGCCAGTGATAGATGAGTCTGCTGGTACATTGACCCATAACGCAACATTCCCCATGCACGCTACACAACAACATTGTGACCCTGCTGAAAGTCAGGTTGCTCTTCCCGCATACCATACCACCTTACACGGGGACAAAGAGGAAGGTGCAGATGAAAGTGCAGGTTCCTTCATCAGGTGGGGGGAGGAATACTAGTTGGCGACGTCACTGGCACAGGGCCTCTCATAGTACGCAAAAGTGTTGCTGCCGGTGGGAGGCGCCCCCGCCGTGCAAACACACCGCTGTACTTTGAGGGGCCCTGTGCCAGTGCCAATGCCAACGAGTGGGCCCCCCCTGCTTGCTCAGGTTCACAGCACTTGCAAAGTTGAAATACTTACCTCTCCCTGCTCCACTGCCGTGACGTGGTCCAGATATCCTGGGCCCACTAATTACTTGAACCAGCCCTACCCACCACAACTTTAGCCAAATGACCCCCAATTTCAAATGCCTTCCAATTATTATAAGGTAAATTACGCTTGACAAGCTTCATTAAGAAGAATGGATGGTTTTGACATTAAAATGGGCACTCTAGGTGTTTTCCTGGCCCCCACTCACTGCCGACTATGCTGCCCCATTGACTTGCATTGGGTTTCGTGTTTCGGTCGATCCCGACTTTACGTCATAATCGGCCGATTTCACTCGACCCGACTTTTGAGATAGTCGGGTTTCGCGAAACCCGGCTCGACTCTAAAAAGGTCAAGGTCGCTCAACTCTAGTCTCCATTTTTCGTGATCTTGGTTCAGGTGAGGGATTATTTTTTGCGTGTTGAGCTGACATTTTTAATCATAGCAATTTGGTGCAGATACATTCTTTTTGATCGCCCGTTATTACATTTTAATGATATGTTATGGCGACCAAAAAACCATAATTCTGACGTTTCGGATTTTTTTCTCACTACGCCGTTTTGTGATCAGGTTAATGCTTTATTTTTTGTTGATAGATCGGTCAATTCTGAACGCGGCGATACCACATAAGTGTACGTTTGATTTTTTTATTGTTTTACTTTGAATGGGGTGAAACGGGGGTGATTTAACCCCTTCATGACCGGGGGATTTTTGGTTTTTCCGTGTTCGTTTTTCGCTCCCCTCCTTCCCAGAGCCATAACTTTTTTATTTTTCTGTCAATTTGTTATTTTTGCGGGACGAGTTGTACTTTTGAACGACATCATTGGTTTTAGCATGTCGTGTACTAGAAAACGGGAAAAAAATTCCAAGTGCGGTGAAATTGCAAAAAAAGTGCAATCCCACATTGGTTTTTTGTTTGGCTTTTTTGCTAGGTTCACTAAATGCTAAAACTGACCTGCCATCATGATTCTCCAGGTCATTACGAGTTCATAGACACCAAACATGACTAGGTTATTTTTTATCTAAGTGGTGAAAAAAAATTCCAAACTTTGCTAAAAAAAAAATAAAAATTGCGCCATTTTCCGATACTCGTAGCGTCTCCATTTTTCATCATCTGAGGTCGGTTGAGGGCTTATTTTTTGCGTGCCGAGATGACGTTTTTAATGATAGCATTTCGGTGCAGATACGTTCTTTTGATCGCCCGTTATTGCATTTTAATGCAATGTCGCGGCGACCAAAAAAACATAATTCTGGCGTTTCGAATTTTTTTCCCGCTACGCTGTTTAGCGATCAGGTTAATACTTTTTTTTATTTGATAGATTGGGCGATTCTGAGCGCGGCGATACCAAATATGCGTAGATTTGATATTTTTTTATTGATTTATTTTGATTGGGGCGAAAGGGGGGTGATTTAAACTTTTATGTTTTTTTTATTTTTTTCACATTTTTTTAAACTTTTTTTTTTAACTTTTGCCATGCTTCAATAGCCTCCATGAGAGGCTAGAAGCAGGCATAGCACGATCGGCTCTGCTACATAGCAGCGATCTGCTGATCGCTGCTATGTAGCAGAATTGCACGTGTGCTGTGAGCGCCGACCACAGGGTGGCGCTCACAGCGACGGGCAATCAGTAACCATAGAGGTCTCAAGGACCTCTATGGTTACCATTCACAAACATCGCCGACCCCCGATCATGTGACGGGGGTCGGCGATGACGTCATTTCCGGCCGCCCGGCCGGAAGCGGTAGTTAAATGCCGCTGTCTGCGTTTGACAGCGGCATTTAACTAGTTAATAGGTGCGGGCAGATCGCGATTCTGCCTGCGCCTATTACGGGCACATGTCAGCTGTTCAAAACAGCTGACATGTCCCGGCTTTGGTGCGGGCTCACCGTGGAGCCCTGCATCAAAGCAGGGGAGCCGGCATCGGACGGTATAGTACGTCCGATGCCGGTAAGGGGTTAAACTTTTATTTTTTTTATTTTTCATATTTTTTTAAACTATATTTTTTAACTTTTGCCATGGTTTAATAGTCTCCATGGGAGGCTAGAAGCTGGCCCAACTGGATAGGCTCTGCTACATAGGAGAGATCGTCAGATCGCCCGTTTGTAGTAGATTTACTGCATTGCTATGAGCGCCGACCACAGGGTGGCGCTCATAGCAATTTGGCATCAACAACCATAGATGTCTCAAGGAGATCTCAGAGGTTGTCATGCCGATGCATCGCTGACCCCCAATCATGTGACGGGGTCGGCGATGCGCTCATTTCTTGCCTGATGGCAGGAAGCAGTAGTTAAATGAAGCTGCCAGCGGCATTTAACTAGTTAATAGCGGTGGGTAAATCGCAATTTCACCCGCCGGTATTGCAGGCACATGTCAGCTGTTCAAAACAGCTGACATGTCCTGGCTTTGATGCAGTCTCACTGCCGGAGCCCACATCAAAGCAGGGGATCTGACCTCCTCCGTACTAGTAGGGCGGAGGTCGTGAAGGGGTTAATACTGACCTACAAAGCCATCCATAGCCTGTCTCCTCCGTATTTCTCTGAACTAATCTCCCAATATCTTCCCTCACGTTATCTCCGGTACTCTCAACACCTCCTTCTCTCATTCACACTTATTAGTTCCTCGCTTAATTGCCTCCAAAACTTCTCCCGAATTTCCCCCATCTTCTGGAATTCTGTGCCCCAACACATCTGACTATGAACCACATTCGGATCCTTCAGATGCAACCTGAAAACCCATCTCTTCAAGAAAGCCTACACCCTGCAATGACTTGCCTGCCTCCTCACCACTACAGAAGCTACCGCCTCAACAACACCAGAGCTCCTGCACCCCTCAACCTATTGTCTCCTTCCCCACCATCCTGTAGAATGTAAGCCCGCAAGGGCAGGATCTTCTCCCCTCTGTATCAGTCTGTCATTGTTAGTTTGTGTACTGTAATTTGTATGGAACTACTCCTCATGTACAGCACCATGGAATGAATGGAGCTGTATAAATAAATAACAATAAAATAATAATAGTTTATTTCATGTTGATTTTTTAGGAAATTAACTCGGCACATTTTTACAATTTGCCTAAGTCACTTAGCACGTCAGCAATTATGTTACAAATTTCAGAAGACTGAATCAGCAAGAGCAGGGTCACATGACCTTGGACATGGTCATATTGGCTTACCCAAAATGAATTGTAACTATCACATCACACGGTATTGCACAGACAATCAGGAAGAACAATTATAGCCAGTATAAAAGCAGAGGCAGTAAATGCAGGAGCTTTTTAGTGGTGAATCTGAAGAGGGACATTACAAAACTGCTCAGAGTTGGACCATAGAAATAGGGTAATAAATAGAGATGAGAAAACTTGCTCAGAAAACATTTGCCAATCTCAAATTTGGGAAGGACGCAGCCCATTCGGATTAATGTTTGGATTCCTGAGAATTTTTCTTCAGTCGTCAAACTTTGGTCACAGTTTGGCAAATGATTGCATTTCCACTAATGCTGTAATTAGGACTTTGGCTAGATTAGTTGTTCTGTATGATGAGCGTGGGGAAGGTGTTTTATGAGGGGAGGGTGTGTATATAGGTCAGATGAGCGGTGGAGTGTAATTTATTTTTTTAAAATAACTTATTGTGTGTACATTCCGGCAGCCAATCAGAGTGCAGAAACCATCCACAATGTCATGACACAAGAACTTCTGTCATGGGCTGCCGAAATCACAAGTCCTTCTCCAAATAAATAGCGGATATGTTGTCTTTCTGGTGCCATTTTCTCAGCGTAACAGCTCATAGAGGCCATTCCTGCTGCTGTTTCAAGTTGTCATATAGGTAGGATCCTATCTTGTGTGAAATTGACCTTCCAGCATCTAATTAGTTTGTGCTAATAGTTTTGTGCAGGCCGAAGTCTGTGTTTCGTACTCAAAATCATTTGCGCTAATACTGTGTTGCAGTCAGGACTCAGGAGGCCCCCATTTGCTAATCAAAATTATTGTTAGAGGTAATATTCGGGTGCAGCCAGGAGGCCCCATTTGCTAATCAAAATCGTTAGGGCTAATAGTGTTGTGCAGGCCGGACTACACATTTCATACTCAAAATAGTTTGGGCTAATTCTGCGTTGCAGTCAGGACTCAGAAGACCCTATTTGCTAATCAAAATATTGAGATTCAGCCAGGAGGCCCCATTTGCTATTTGCGATTAGTCTATATTCAAAACAGAATTTACCAAATGACTGCAATGAAACAAAGAGTGAAAAAAGGCGTCTGAATACTTTCCATAACCCACTGAACTTAAATTTTTGTGAAGTCATTTAACCCCTCATATTGCCAGACGCATCTAATTATGGTGGCTGTTTTGGGCTCAATTTTCTAAATATATGTCTTGGTTCTTATGAATATTTTTGATGTGTGTAATTTCGTTGAAGTTTAATAAACATTAATGGCTTTAATTTATGCTGTTTAGTATCCAGTAGCCTTGATTGACTTGTCAATCAGATTTTTTTTTATATTAAAATGCAACTTATCCTTTAGGATTGTTAATGGAGAGGGTATTTAATTGTAATAATTCCAAATTTAGTAAATAAATGAGTAAACAATTAGATGCATGAAAAAGATATGAAATACATAAAACCCAAATCTTTCAAAAAGGAAAATTCACATTTGATGCCTTTTACATATTTAGGTTTTTAGAATATCTTTTTTATTTTTTTATTTGTTGTATTTCGGATTGTTAGAAATTTACCTTTTCACTTTAAAAACATGGATGAATAGATGATTAGAACCTTTCAATAGGATTTCTATTTTTGTGCTTATTTGCTCGTGGTCTATTTTATTAGATCATATACGAAGAAAAGCCTGAGCGTTGTGCATCTAAGTGACCTACAAGAAATGTTTTCTTTTGATACAAGCAAGCAATGATTTGCTCCCGATCTGTGCTCCATTATCAGTAAATGTACTAAACAAAGAGAAGTTACACATCTTGGAACAGTTCCCTTGCTATTTTTGTGCAATGCACGGTCAAAATAGTGATATTATGAATAGCTAATGTGGTTGTTACGGCTTTAATCTCGCTTACACTCCACATTTCAAGAACTGAGTTTAACTCTTATATCAGTTTAGAAAAGAAACTCGGCTCACCTTTCCCTATCAGGCTGACAGAACATTCATCTCTGTTCAAGAATTCGAGTCATCTACATCTACCTTCATAATCTGGAATTTGCAGAATGTACATGTATGTGGAAATTCATGGAAGGGCTGAATTCAAGCACAAGTTGTACTTTTGAACGACATCATTGTTTTTACCATGTCATGTACTAGAAACCAGGAAAAAATTTCCAAGTACGATGAAATTGCAAAAAAAAGTGCAATCCCACACTTGTTTTTTGTTTGGCTTTTTTGCTAGGTGCACTAAATGCAAAAACTGACCTGCCATTATGATTCTCCAGGTCATGACGAGTTCATAGACACCACAAATGTATAGGTCATATTTTATCTAAGTGGTAAAAATAAATTCCAAACTTTTGTTAAAAAAAAAAAAAATTGCGCAATTTTCCGATACCCGTAGCGTCTCCATTTTTCGTGATCTTGGGTCAGGTGAGGGATTATTTTTTGCGTGCTGAGCTGACATTTTTCAAGATAGCATTTTGGTGCAGATACATTCTTTTGATCACCAGTTAATACATCTTAATGATATGTTATGGCGACCCAAAAAACTTAATTCTGGCGTTTTGGATTTTTTTTCTCACTACGCCTTTTAGCGATCAGGTTGATCCTTTAATTTTTGTTGATAGATTGGGCGATTCTGAATGAGGTGATACCAAACAAGTGTAGGCTTAATTTTTTTAATTGTTTTATTTTGAATCAGGCGAAGGGGGGTGATTTAAACTTTTATTTTTTTTATTTTTTTCATATCTTTAAAACTTTTTTTTTAACTTTTGCCATGGTTTAATAGTCTCCATGGGAGGCTAGAAGCTGGCACAACTGGATGGTCTCTGCTACATAGGAGAGATCGTCAGATCGCATCTATGTAGTAGATTTACTGCATTGCTATGAGCGCCAACCACAGGGTGGCGCTCATAGCAATTCGGCATCAACAACCAGAGATGTCTCAAGGAGACCTCAGGTTGTCATGCCAATGCATCGCTGACCCCTGATCATGTGACGGGGGTCGGCAATGCGCTCATTTCTTGCCTGATGGCCGGAAGAAGTAGCTAAATGACGCTGTCAGAGGCATTTAACTAGTTAATAGTGGTGGGTGAATCGCAATTTCACCCGCCGCTATTGCAGGCAGATGCCAGCTGTTCAAAACAGCTGACATGTCCTGGCTTTGATGCAGGCTCACTGCCAGAGCCCACATCAAAGCAGGGGATCTGACCTCCTCCATACTAGTATGGCAGAGGTCGTGAAGGGGTTAATACTGACCTACAAAGCCATCCATAACCTGTCTCCTCCGTATTTCTCTGAACTAATCTCCCAATCTCTTCCTTCACGTAATCTCAGGTCCTCCCAAGACCTCCTTCTCTCATCCACACTTATTAGTTCCTCGCTTAATTGCCTCCAAAACTTCTCCCGAATTTCCCCCATCTTCTGGAATTCTGTGCCCCAACACATCTGACTATGAACCACATTCGGATCCTTCAGATGGAACCTGAAAGCCCATCTCTTCTAGAAAGCCTACACCCTGCAATGGCCTCCCTGCCTCCTCACCACTACAGAAGCTACCGCCTCAACAACACCAGAGCTCCTGCACCCTTCAATCGTCATCATTGGTTTTCGCATGTTTTGTACTATAAACCGGGAAAAAAATTCCTAGTGCGATGAAATTGTAAAAAAAAATGCAATCCCACACTTGTTTTTTGTTTGGCTTTTTTGCTAGGTTGACTAAATGCTAAAACTGACCTGCCATTATGATTCACCGCGTAATGACGAGTTCATAGACACCACAAATGTATAGGTTATATTTTTATCTAAGTGGCAAAAAAAAATTCCAAACTTTTGCTAAAAAAAAAAAAAAATTGCTCAATTTTCCGATACTCGTAGCATCTCTATTTTTCGTGATCTTGGGTCAGGTGAGGGATTATTTTTTGCGTTTTGAGCTGACATTTTTAATCATAGCAATTTGGTGCAGATACATTCTTTTGATCGCCCGTTATTACATTTTAATGATATGTTATGGCGACCAAAAAACCATAATTCTGGCGTTTCAGATTTTTTTTCTCACTACGCCGTTTAGCGATCAGGTTAATGCTTTATTTTTTGTTGATAGATCAGTCAATTCTGAATGCGGCGATACCACATAAGTGAAGGTTTGATTTTTTTATTGTTTTATTTTGAGTGGGGTGAAAGGGGGGTGATTTAAACTTTTATTTTTTATATTTTTTCATATTTTTTAAACTATTTTTTTTAACTTTTGCCATGGTTTAATAGTCTCCTTGGGAGGCTAGAAGCTGGCACAACTGGATAGGCTCTGCTACATAGGAGAGATCGTCAGATCGCCCCTATGTAGTAGATTTACTGCATTGCTATGAGCGCCGACCACAGGGTGGCGCTCATAGCAATTTGGCATCAACAACCATAGATGTCTCAAGGAGATCTCAGAGGTTGTCATTCCGATGCATCGCTGACCCCCAATCATGTGACGGGGGTCGGCGATGCGCTCAATTCTTGCCTGATGGCAGGAAGCAGTAGTTAAATGAAGCTGCCAGCGGCATTTAACTAGTTAATAGCGGTGGGTGAATCGCAATTTCACCCGCCGCTATTGCAGGCACATGTCAGCTGTTCAAAACAGCTGACATGTCCTGGCTTTGATGCAGTCTCACTGCCGGAGCCCACATTAAAGCAGGGGATCTGACCTCCTCCATACTAGTACGGCGGAGGTCGTGAAGGGGTTAATACTGACCTACAAAGCCATCCAGAACCTGTCTCCTCCGTATTTCTCTGAACTAATCTCCCAATATCTTCCCTCACGTTATCTCTGGTCCTCCCAAGACCTCCTTCTCTCTTCCACACTTATTAGTTCCTCGCTTAATTGCCTCCAAAACTTCTCCCGAATTTCCCCCATCTTCTCGACTTCTGTGCCCCAACACATCTGACTATGAACCACATTCAGATCCTTCAGATGGAACCTGAAAACTCTTCTCTTCAAGAAAGCCTACCCCCTGCAATGACCTCCCTGCCTCCTCACCACTACAGAAGCTAGCGGCTCAACAACACCAGAGCTCCTGCACCCCTCAACCTATTGTCTCCTTCCCCACCATCCTGTAGAATGTAAGCCCACAAGGGCAGGATCCTCTCCCCACTGTATCAGTCTGTCATTGTTAGTTTGTGTACTGTAATTTGTATGGAACTACTCCTCATGTACAGCACCATGGAATAAATGGTGCTGTATAAATAAATAATAATAAAATAATAATTTATTTCATATTGATTTTTTAGGAAATTAATTAACTCGGCACATTTTTACAATTTGCCTAAGTCACCTAGCACGTCAGCAACTATGTTACAAATTTCAGAACAATGAATCAGCAAGAGTAGGGTCACATGACCTGGACATGGTCGTATTGGCTTACCCAAAATGAATTGTAACTATCACATCACACGGTATTGCACAAACAATCAGGAAGAACAATTATAGCCAGTATAAAAGCAGAAGCAGTAAATGCAGGAGCTTTTTAGTGGTGAATCTGAATAGGGACATTACAAAACTGCTCAGAGTTGGGCCATAGAAATAGGGTAATAAATAGAGATGAGCAAACTTGCTCAGAAAACATTTGCCAATCTCAAATTTGGGAAGGACGCAACCCATTTGGATCAATGTTTGGATTCCAGAGAATTTTTCTTCAGTCGTCTAAATTTGGTCACAGTTTGGTAAATGATTGCATTTCCACTAATGCTGTAATTATTACTTTGGCTAAATTAGTTGTCCTGTAAGATGAGCGTGGGGAACGTGTTTTATGAGGGGAGGGTGTGTATATAGGTCAGATGAGCGGTGGAGTGTAATTTATTTTAAATAACTTATTGTGTGTACATTCCGGCAGCCAATCAGAGTGCAGAAACCATCCACAATGTCATGACACAAGAACTTCTGTCATGGGCTGCCGAAATCACAAGTCCTTCTCCAAATAAATAGCGGATATGTTGTCTTTCTGTTGCCATTTTCTCAGCGTAACAGCTCATAGAGGCCATTCCTGCTGCTGTTTCAAGTTGTCATATAGGTAGGATCCTATCTTGTGTGAAATTGACCTTCCAGCATCTAATTAGTTTGTGCTAATAGTTTTGTGCAGGCCGAAGTCTGTGTTTCGTACTCAAAATCGTTTGCACTAATACTGTGTTGCAGTCAGGACTAAGGAGGCCCCCATTTGCTAATCAAAATTATTGTTAGAGGTAATATTCGGGTGCAGCCAGGAGGCCCCATTTGCTAATCAAAATCGTTAGGGCTAATAGTGTTGTGCAGTCCGGACAACACATTTCCTACTCACAATCGTTTGGGCTAATTCTGTGTTGCAGTCAGGACTCAGAAGACCCTATTTGATAATCAAAATATTGAGATTCAGCCAGGAGGCCCCATTTGCTATTTGCGATTAGTCTATATTCAAAACAGAATTTACCAAATGACTGCAATGAAACAAAGAGTGAAAAAAGGGGTCTGAATACTTTCCATAACCCACTGAACTTAAATTTTTGTGAAGTCATTTAACCCCTCATATTGCCAGATGCATCTAATTATTGTGGCTCTTTTGGGCTCAATTTTCTAAATATATGTCTTGGTTCTTATGAATATTTTTGTTGTATGTATTTTAGTTGAAGTTTAATAAACATTAATGGCTTTAACCCCTTCACCCCAAAGCCTGTTTTCTCCTAAGTGACAGGGCCAATTTTTACAATTCAGACCACTGTCACTTTATGAGGTCATAACTCTGAAATGCTTCAACGGATCCTGCTGATTCTGACACTGTTTTCTCGTGACATATTGTACTTCATGATAGTGGTAAAACGTCTTCGATATGACTTGCATTTATTTGTGAAAAAAACAAAACTTTGTTGGAAATTATGAAAATTTAGCAATTTTCAAACTTTTAGTTTTTATGCCCTTAAATTAGAGAGTTATATCACATAATATAGTTAATAAACAACATTTCCCACATGTCTGCTTTACATCAGCACAATTTTGGAAACATAATTTATTTTTGTTACGGGGTTATAAGGGTTAAAAGTTGACCAGCGATTTCTCATTTTTGCAACAAAATTTGCAAAACCATTTTTTTTTACGGACCACCTCACACTTGAAGTGACATTGAGGGGTCTATATGACAGAAAATGCCCAAAAGTGACACCATTCTAAAAACTGCACCCCTCAAGGTACTCAAAACCACATTCAAAAAGTTTATTAACCCTTCAGGTGCTTCACAGGAATTTTTTGAATGTTTAATAAAAATTGAACATTTAACTTTTTTTTCACAAAATTTTTACTTCAGGTCCAATTTGTTTCATTTTACCAAGGGTAACAGGAGAAATTGGACCACAAAAGTTATTGTCCAATTTGTCCTGAGTACGCTGATACTCCATATATTGGGGGGAACCACCGTTTGAGTGCATGGCAGAGCTCGGAAGGGAAGGAGCACCGCTTGAAATGCAGACTTAGATGGATTGGTCTGCAGGTGTCATGTTGCATTTGCAGAGCCCCTGATGTACCTAAACAGTAGAAACCCCCCACAAGTGACCCCATATTGGAAACTAGACCCCCCACGGAACTTATCTAGATGTGTTGTGAGAGCTTTGAACCAACAAGTGTTTCACTACAGTTTATAACGCAGAGCCGTGAAAATAAAAAATATTTTTTTTCCACGAAAATGATATTTTAGCCCCCACGTTTTTATTTTCCCAAAGGTAACAGGACAAATTAGACCCTAAAAGTTGTTGTCCAACTTGTCCTGAGAACGCTGATACCCCATATGTTGGGGGGAACCACTGTTTGGGCGCACAGGAGAGCTCGGAAGGGAAGGAGCACTGTTTTAGTTTTTCAAAGCAGAATTGGCTGGAATTCAGATCAGACGCCATGTCGCGTTTGGAGAGCCCCTGATGTGCCTAAATAGTGGAAACCCCCAATTATAACTGAAACCCTAACCCCAACCCTAACCCTAGCCCTAACCCTAACCCTAGCTCTAACCCTAACCCTAGCCCTAACTCTAGCCCTAACCCTAACCCTAATGGGAAAATGGAAATAAATACATTTTTTTACATTTTATTATTTTTCCCTTACTAAGGGGGTGATGAAGGGGGGTTTGATCTACTTTTATAGCATTTTTTGATGGATTTTTAGGGTTGGCAGCTGTCACACACTAAAAGACGCTTTTTATTGCAAAAAATAGTTTTTGCATCAGCACATTTTGAGAGCTATAATTTATCCATATTTTGGCCAACAGAATCATGTGAGATCTTGTTTTTTGCGGGATGAGTTGACGTTTTTATTGGTACCATATTCGGGCAGATGACATTTTTTGATCGCTTTTTATTCCGATTTTTGGGAGGCGGAATGAACAAAAACCAGCAATTCCTGAAATTCTTTTAGGGGGCGTTTATACCGTTCCACGTGTAGTAAAATGGATAAAGTAGCTTTATTCTTCAGGTCAGTATGATTACAGCGATACCTCATTTATGTAATTTTTTTAATGTTTTGGCGCTTTTACACAATAAAAACTATTTTATATAAAAAAATAATTGTTTTTGCATCGCTTTATTCTGAGAGCTATAACTTTTTAATTTTTCTGCTGATGATGCTGTATGGCGGCTTTTTTTTTGCGGGACAAGATGACGTTTTCAGTGGTACCATGGTTATTTATATCCATCATTTTGATCGCATGTTATTCCACTTTTTGTTCGCCTGTATGATAATAAAGCAATGTTTTTTGCCTTGTTTTTTTTTTTTTTTTTTTTGCGGTGTTCACTGAAGGGGTTAACTAGTGGGATAGTTTTATAGCGCGGGTCATTACGGATGCGGCGATACCAAATATGTGTACTTTTATTGTTTTTTTTAATTTACATAAATATATGGATTTACTGGGAAATGTTTTTTTTTTCTTTATTTGGGGATTTTTTAAAAAATTTTTTTTATACATTCTATTTTTTTTGTTTTACTTTCTACCATTGTCCCAGGGTGGGACATCACTCTATTAGATCAGATCGTTGATCTGACAGTGTGCACAGCACTCTGTCAGATCAACGATCTGACAGGCAGTTTAGGTGGCTTTCTGGCGCCTGCTCTCAGCAGGCGCCGGCTAGCCAGGTCATTTCATGACTCGGAAGGAGTCCGGTGGCCATCTTGGATCCGGGGACTCCTTCCGCATCACCGGAGCAACGCAATCTCATTGCGTTGCTCCGGTGGGAGAGCGCAGGGAGCCCCCGTCCCTGCGCGATCCCCCTCTATGCCGCTGTCACTACTGACAGCGGCATCAGAGGGGTTAAATGCTCATATACAGCTGACACCCGCACCCGATCACCGCGGTGCTCAGCGCGAGACCGCGGTGATCGGTGCGCCATAATAGTACTGCGGCTGGCACAAATGCAGTGGCGGCAGCGCAGTACTGGTACGGCGCATGTCACGAAGGGGTTAATTTGTGCTGTTTAGTATCCAGTAGCCTTGATAGACTTGTCAATCAGATTTTTTTTTATATTAAAATGCAACTTATCCATTAGGATTGTTAATGGAGAGGGTATTTAATTGTAATAATTCCAAATTTAGTAAATAAATGAATAAACAATTAGATGCATGAAAAAGATATGAAATACATAAAACCCAAATCTTTCAAAAAGCGAAATGCACATTTGATGCCTTTTACATATTTAGGTTTTTAGAATATCTTTTTTATTTTTTTATTTGTTGTATTTCGGATTGTTAGAAATTTACCTTTTCACTTTAAAAACATGGATTAATAGATGATTAGAACCTTTCAATAGGATTTCTATTTTTGTGCTTATTTGCTCGTGGTCTATTTTATTAGATCATATACGGAGAAAAGCCTGAGCGTTGTGCAGCTAAGTGCCCTACAAGAAATGTTTTCTTTTGATACAAGCAAGCAATGATTTGCAACCGATCTGTGCTCCATTATCGGCTTTAATCTCGCTTACACTCCACATTTCAAGAGCTGAGTTAAACTCTTATATCAGTTTAGAAAAGAATCTCGGCTCACCTTTCCCTATCAGGCTGACAGAACATTCATCTCTGTTCAAGAATTCGAGTCACCTACATCTACCTTTATAATCTGGAATTTGCACTATGTACATGTATGTGGAAATTCATGGAAGAGCTGAATTCAAGCACAGGTTGTACTTTTGAACGACGTCATTGTTTTTACCATGTCATGTACTAGGAACCAGGAAAAAAATTCCAAGTGCGAAGAAATTGCAAAAAAAAGTGCAATCCCACACTTGTTTTTTGTTTGGCTTTTTTGCTAGGTGCACTAAATGCAAAAACTGACCTGCCATTATGATTCTCCAGGTCATGACAAGTTCATAGACACCACAAATGTATAGGTCATATTTTATCTAAGTGGTAAAAATAAATTCCAAACTTTTGTTAACCCCTTCAAGACCCAGCCTATTTTGACCTTAAAGACCTTGCCGTATTTTGCAATTCTGACCAGTGTCCCTTTATGAGGTAATAACTCAGGAACGCTTCAACGGATCCTAGCGGTTCTGAGATTTTTTTTTCGTGACATATTGGGCTTCATGTTAGTGGTAAATTTAGGTCAATAAATTCTGCATTTATTTGTGATAAACACAGAAATTTGGCGAAAATTTTGAAAATTTCGCAATTTTCACATTTTGAATTTTTATTCTGTTAAACCAGAGAGATATGTGACACAAAATAGTTAATAAATAACATTTCCCACATGTTTACTTTACATCAGCACAATTTTGGAAACAAAATTTTTTTTTGTTAGGAAGTTATAAGGGTTAAAATTCGACCAGCGATTTGTCATTTTTACAACGAAATTTACAAAACCATTTTTTTTAGGGACCACCTCACATTTGAAGTCAGTTTGAGGGGTCTATATGGCTGAAAATACCCAAAAGTGACACCATTCTAAAAACTGCACCCCTCAAGGTACTCAAAACCACATTCAAGAAGTTTATTAACCCTTCAGGTGCTTCACAGCAGCAGAAGCAACATGGAAGGAAAAAATGAACATTTAACTTTTTAGTCACAAAAATTATCTTTTAGCAACAATTTTTTTATTTTCCCAATGGTAAAAGGAGAAACTGAACCACGAAAGTTGTTGTCCAATTTGTCCTGAGTACGCTGATACCTCATATGTGGGGGTAAACCACTGTTTTGGCGCACGGCAGGGCTTGGAAGGGAAGGAGCGCCATTTGACTTTTTGAATCAAAAATTGGCTCCACTCTTTAGCGGACACCATGTCACGTTTGGAGAGCCCCCGTGTGCCTAAAAATTGGAGCTCCCCCACAAGTGACCCCATTTTGGAAACTAGACGCCCCAAGGAACTTATCTAGATGCATAGTGAGCACTTTGAACCCCCAGGTGCTTCACAAATTGATCCGTAAAAATGAAAAAGTACTTTTTTTTCACAAAAAAATTCTTTTAGCCTCAATTTTTTCATTTTCACATGGGCAACAGGATAAAATGGATCCTAAAATGTGTTGGGCAATTTCTCCTGAGTACACCAATACCTCACATGTGGAGGTAAACCACTGTTTGGGCACATGGTAAGGCTCGGAAGGGAAGGAGCGCCATTTGACTTTTTGAATGAAAAATTATTTCCATCGTTAGCGGACACCATGTCGCGTTTGGATAGCTCCTGTGTGCCTAAACATTGGCGCTCCCCCACAAGTGACCCCATTTTGGAAACTAGACCCCCCAAGGAACTAATTTAGATGCCTAGTGAGCACTTTAAACCCTCAGGTGCTTCACAAATTGATCTGTAAAAATGAAAAAGTAATTTTTTTTCACAAAAAAATTCTTTTCGCCTCAATTTTTTCATTTTCACATGGGCAGTAGGATAAAATGGATCATAAAATTTGTTGGGCAATTTCTCCCGAGTACGCCAATACCTCATATGTGGGGGTAAACCACTGTTTGGGCACTCGGCAGGGCTCGGAAGAGAAGGCGCGCCATTTGACTTTTTGAATGGAAAATTAGCTCCAATTGTTAGCGGACACCATGTCGCGTTTGGAGAGCCCCTGTGTGCCTAAACATTGGAGCTCCCCCACAAGTGACCCCATTTTGGAAACTAGACCCCCCAAGGAACTTATCTAGATGCATATTGAGCACTTTAAACCCCCAGGTGCTTCACAGAAGTTTATAACGCATAGCCATGAAAATAAAAAATAATTTTTCTTTCCTCAAAAATGATTTTTTAGCCTGGAATTTCCTATTTTGCCAAGGATAATAGGAGAAATTGGACCCCAAATATTGTTGTCCAGTTTGTCCTGAGTACGCTGATACCCCATATGTGGGGGTAAACCACTGTTTGGGCGCACGGCAGGGCTCGGTAGGGATGGCACGCCATTTGGCTTTTTAAATGGAAAATTAGCTCCAATCATTAGCGGACACCATGTCACGTTTGGAGAGCCCCTGTGTGCCTAAACATTGGAGATCCCCCAGAAATGACACCATTTTAGAAACTAGACCCCCAAAGGAACTAATCTAGATGTGTGGTGAGGACTTTGAACCCCCAAGTGCTTCACAGAAGTTTATAACGCAGAGCCATGAAAATAAAAAAAAAAATTATTTTCTCAAAAATGATCTTTTAGCCTGCAATTTTTTATTTTCCCAAGGGTAACAGGAGAAATTTGACCCCAAAAGTTGTTGTCCAGTTTCTCCTGAGTACGCTGATACCCCATATGTGGGGGTAAATCACTGTTTGGGCACATGCCGGGGCTCGGAAGTGAAGTAGTGACTAGGGTTGAGCGAAACGGGTCGAACATTTTCAAAAGTCGCCGACTTTTGGCTAAGTCGGGGTTTCATGAAACCCGAGCCGACCCCTGTGCGGGGTCGGCCATGCGGTACACGACTTTCGCGCCAAAGTCGCGTTTCAATGACGCGAAAAGCGCCATTTCTCAGCCAATGAAGGTAAACGCAGAGTGTGGGCAGCGTGATGACATAGGTCCTGGTCCCCACCATCTTAGAGAAGGGCATTGCAGTGATTGGCTTGCTGTCTGCGACGTCACAGGGGCTATAAAGAGGCGTTCCCGCCGACCGCCATCTTACTGCTGCTGATCTGAGCTTAGGGAGAGGTTGCTGCCGCTTTGTCAGAAGCAGGGATAGCGTTAGGCAGGGTCCATTAACCACAAAACCGCTTGTGCTGCAGCGATTTGCACTGTCCAACACCACCCTCGGTGTGCAGGGACAGTGGAAGTTTTTTTTTTTTTTTTTTCCCTCAGCGCTGTAGCTCATTGGGCTGCCCTAGAAGGCTCCCTGATAGCTGCATTGCTGTGTGTACGCCGCTGTGCAAACCAACTGCTTTTTTCAAAGCACAAATCCTCTTGTTCCTTCCTTTCTGCACAGCTATCTTTTTTGTTTGTCCACACTTTTTATTTCATTTGTGCATCAGTCCACTCCTTATTGCTGCCTGCCATACCTGGCTGAGATTACTGCAGGCAGGGAGATAGTAGCTGCCTGCCATACCTGGCTGAGATTACTGCAGGCAGGGAGATAGTAATTGTAGGACATTCCCTGTTTTTTTTTTTTTTTCTTTTTTGGTGGGAGATTAAGATTGGCAATTTGGCATTTCTGCTAGAGTGCCATCCCTGTGTGTGCCATCTCTCTCACATAGTGGGCCATAGAAAGCCTTTTCATTTTTCTGTATTTTTTTTTGTGGGGTGTATAAATTCTCCCTGATAAAAATACAGTGGGAGATTAATATTGGCCTTTGGGCTTGTGTGCCAGTCCTGAGTGTGCCATCTCTCTCACAAATAGTGGGCCATAGAAAGCCTATTTTATTTTTTTTTGGGTTTTATAAATTCTCCCTGAAAAAAAGGGAGATTAATATTGGCCTCTGGGCTTGTGTGCCAGTCCTGAGCGTGCCATCTGTGCCAGCCCTGAGCGTGCCATCTCTCTCACAAATAGTGGGCCATAGAAAGCCTATTTAATTTTTTTTTTGGTTTTATAAATTCTCCCTTAAAAAAAGGGAGATTAATATTGGCCTCTGGGCTTGTGTGCCAGTTGTGAGCGTGCCATCTGTGCCAGTCCTGAGCGTGCCATCTCTCTCACAAATAGTGGGCCATAGAAAGCCTATTTAATTTTTTTTTGGGTTTTATAAATTTTCCCTGAAAAAAGGGAGATTAATATTGGCCTCTGGGCTTGTGTGCCAGTTGTGAGCGTGCCATCTGTGCCAGCCCTGAGCGTGCCATCTCTCTCACAAATAGTGGGCCATAGAAAGCCTATTTAATTTTTTTTTTTGGTTTTATAAATTCTCCCTGAAAAAAAGGGAGATTAATATTGGCCTCTGGGGTTGTGTGCCAGTTGTGAGCGTGCCATCTGTGCCAGTCCTGAGCGTGCCATCTCTCTCACAAATAGTGGGCCATAGAAAGCCTATTTAATTTTTTTTTTGGTTTTATAAATTTTCCCTGAAAAAAGGGAGATTAATATTGGCCTCTGGGCTTGTGTGCCAGTTGTGAGCGTGCCATCTGTGCCAGTCCTGAGCGTGCCATCTCTCTCACAAATAGTGGGCCATAGAAAGCCTATTTAATTTTTTTTTTGGTTTTATAAATTTTCCCTGAAAAAAGGGAGATTAATATTGGCCTCTGGGCTTGTGTGCCAGTTGTGAGCGTGCCATCTGTGCCAGTCCTGAGCGTGCCATCTCTCTCACAAATAGTGGGCCATAGAAAGCCTATTTAAATATTTTTTTGGTTTTATAAATTCTCCCAGAAAAAAAGGGAGATTAATATTGGCCTCTGGGCTTCTGTGCCAGTCCTGAGCGTGCCATCTGTGCCAGTCCTGAGCGTCCCATCTCTCTCACAAATAGTGGGCCATAGAAAGCCTATTTTTTTTTTTTTTTGGGTTTTAGAAATTCTCCCTGAAAAAAAAAGGGAGATTAATATTGCCCTTTGGGCTTGTGTGCCAGTACTAAGCGTGCCATCTCTCTCTCTCTCTCAGTCAGTGGGCCATAGAACGCCTATTTTTGGTTTTATTTGTTTTCTAAATTCTCCCTGAAAAAATCATTTTATTTTATTTGGTTTCTAAATTCTTCCTGATAAAATCATATTTTTTTTATTATTTTTTTTTCTAAAGTCTCCCTGAAATAAAAAAAAAAATAAAAAAAAAAAAAAAAACAGTGGGAGATTAATATTGGCCTTTCTGCTTGTGTGCCAGTCTTGACTCCTGGGTGCGTCATCTCTCAGTCAGTGGGCCATAGAACGCCTATTTTTGGTTTTATTTGTTTTATAAATTCTCCCTGAAAAAATCATTTTATTTTATTTGGTTTCTAAATTCTTCCTGATAAAATCATATTTTTTTTATTATTTTTTTTTCTAAAGTCTCCCTGAAAAAAAAAAAAAAAAAAAAAAAAAAAAAAACAGTGGGAGATTAATATTGGCCTTTCTGCTTGTGTGCCAGTCTTGACTCCTGGGTGTGCCATCTCTCTCTCTCTCTCTCTCTCTCTCTCTCTCCAATTGTGGTCCATAGAAAGCCTATATTTTTTTTCCTTGATTTGGGTTCCAAAATCTACCAGAGAAAATCACTACATCAATCATTGGTAGAAAAATATTGGCCTCTGGGCTTGTGTGCCACTCCTGACTCCTGTGTGCGTCATCTCTCAGTCAGTGGGCCATAGAACGCCTATTTTTGTTTTTATTTGTTTTATAAATTCTCCCTGAAAAAATCATTTTATTTTATTTGGTTTCTAAATTCTTCCTGATAAAATCATATTTTTTTTATTATTTTTTTTCTAAAGTCTCCCTGAAAGAAAAAAAAAAAAACAACCAAAAAAAAACAGTGGGAGATTAATATTGGCCTTTCTGCTTGTGTGCCAGTCTTGACTCCTGGGTGTGCCATCTCTCTCTCTCTCTCTCTCTCTCTCTCTCTCTCCAATTGTGGTCCATAGAAAGCCTATATTTTTTTTCCTTGATTTGGGTTCCAAAATCTACCAGAGAAAATAACTACATCAATCATTGGTAGAAAAATATTGGCCTCTGGGCTTGTGTGCCACTCCTGACTCCTGTGTGCGTCATCTCTCAGTCAGTGGGCCATAGAACGCCTATTTTTGTTTTTATTTGTTTTATAAATTCTCCCTGAAAAAATCATTTTATTTTATTTGGTTTCTAAATTCTTCCTGATAAAATCATATTTTTTTTATTATTTTTTTTTCTAAAGTCTCCCTGAAAAAAAAAAAAAAAAAAAAAAAAAAAAAACAGTGGGAGATTAATATTGGCCTTTCTGCTTGTGTGCCAGTCTTGACTCCTGGGTGTGCCATCTCTCTCTCTCTCTCTCTCTCTCTCCAATTGTGGTCCATAGAAAGCCTATATTTTTTTTCCTTGATTTGGGTTCCAAAATCTACCAGAGAAAATAACTACATCAATCATTGGTAGAAAAATATTGGCCTCTGGGCTTGTGTGCCACTCCTGACTCCTGTGTGCGTCATCTCTCAGTCAGTGGGCCATAGAACGCCTATTTTTGTTTTTATTTGTTTTATAAATTCTCCCTGAAAAAATAATTTTATTTTATTTGGTTTCTAAATTCTTCCTGATAAAATCATATTTTTTTTATTATTTTTTTTTCTAAAGTCTCCCTGAAAAAAAAAAAAAAAAACAGTGGGAGATTAATATTGGCCTTTCTGCTTGTGTGCCAGTCTTGACTCCTGGGTGTGCCATCTCTCTCTCTCTCTCTCTCTCTCTCTCTCTCCAATTGTGGTCCATAGAAAGCCTATATTTTTTTTCCTTGATTTGGGTTCCAAAATCTACCAGAGAAAATAACTCCATCAATCATTGGTAGAAAAATATTGGCCTCTGGGCTTGTGTGCCACTCCTGATTCCTGTGTGCGTCATCTCTCACTCAGTGGCCCATAGAAAGCATATAGTTTGTTACATTTGTTTTCTAAATTCTCCCTGCAAAAATCTATTTTTTTTTTGGGGGGGGTTTCTAAAGTGTTCCTGAAAAAAATAAAAATAAAAAAAAAATAATAGTGTGACATTAATATTAACATTTGTGCTTCAGTGACAGTCCTGCGTGTGGGGCATCTCTCTAATTTGCAGCCACCAAAAAAAGAGTGTGTAACATTGGGCCTGATTTTCGCTGTGGTCTCACCAACCTGTAAAGGGGTAGCTAAATCATACTGAAGTTATAGCTCACCGTGTAAGTTGTGTGACTGCAACAAATAACGTTAGTTTGGTTACGTTTTTAAAATAATGAGGAAGTCTAGTGGAAGAGGTCGTGGCCGGGGGCGTTCATTGTCAGCTGGTAATGAGGGTAGTGGTAGTGGTGGAGCATCAGGTGGTCGTGGGGAAAAAAATATTGCACCTAAGTCTGGAGCTGTGGAGCCAGGTTCGTCGTCCGGCTACACAAGGCCTCGAACGCTCCCTTTTCTGGGATTAGGAAAACCGCTTTTAAAGCCGGAGCAGCAAGAGCAAGTTTTGGCTTATCTTGCTGACTCAGCCTCTAGCTCTTTTGCCTCCTCTCGTGAAACTGGTAAAAGTAAAAGCAGCGCGTCGTTAGTGGATGTTCACGGTCAGGGACAAGTCACTTCCTTGTCCTCTTCAGCAAAAACAACAACAGAGAAGAATGCAGCAGGCGACACAACGGGTTACTCCATGGAGCTCTTTACACATACCGTCCCTGGCTTAGAAAGTGAAGCAGTTAACAGTCCATGCCCATTACAAGTTGAATCTGACATGGAGTGCACTGACGCACAGCCACAGCCAGACTACTATGCTGGTCCTTTGACTCAGACCACAACATTGCCCTCGCAGGGTGCTGATCAAGAATCAGACCCTGATGAGACTATGTTGCCCCATCACGAACGCTATACTACCGAACGACACGGTGACACAGACGAAGTTGCGCAGGAGGTACAAGAAGAGTTATTAGATGACCCAGTTCTTGACCCCGATTGGCAGCCATTGGGGGAACAGGGTGCAGGCGGCAGCAGTTCTGAAGCAGAGGAGGAGGAGGGGACGCAGCAGGCATCAACATCGCCACAGGTTCCATCTGCCGGGCCCATATCTTGCCCAAAACGCGTGGCAAAGCCAAAACCTGGTGGAGGACAGCGTGGCCATCCGGTTAAAGCTCAGTCTGCAATGCCTGAAAAGGTATCCGATGCTAGAAAGAGTGCAGTCTGGCATTTTTTTAAACAACATCCAATTGATCAGCGCAAAGTCATCTGTCAAAAATGTTCTACTTCCTTAAGCAGAGGTCAGAATCTGAAAAGTCTCAATACTAGTTGCATGCATAGACATTTAACCACCATGCATTTGAAAGCTTGGACTAACTACCAAACGTCCCTTAAGGTTGTTGCACCCTCGGCCAATGAAGCTAGTCATCAACGCAACATCCCTTCCGGCAGTGTAGGACCACCATTTAGCGCACCACCTGCTGTATCTGTGCAGGTATCTTTGCCAGGCCAAAGCAGTCAGGGTCAGGGAATCACCAGTTTCGTAGTAGGAAACACTGCATCTAGGGCACCGGCGGCAACAATACCATCTCCCACCGTCTCTCAGTCTGCCATGTCCACCGGCACCCCCGCTAGTTCCACGATCTCCAGCTCTCCAGTCCAGCTCACCCTACATGAGACTATGGTTAGAAAAAGGAAATACTTAGCCTCGCATCCGCGTACACAGGGTTTGAACGCCCACATAGCTAGACTAATCTCGTTAGAGATGATGCCCTACCGGTTAGTTGAAAGCGAAGCTTTCAAAGACCTGATGGACTACGCTGTACCACGCTACGAGCTACCCAGTCGACACTTTTTTTCCAGAAAAGCCATCCCAGCCCTCCACCAGCATGTTAAAGAGCGCATCGTCCATGCACTCAGGCAATCTGTGAGCACAAAGGTGCACCTGACAACAGATGCATGGACCAGTAGGCATGGCCAGGGACGTTACGTGTCCATCACGGCACACTGGGTAAATGTGGTGGATTCAGGGTCCACAGGGGACAGCAAGTTTGGGACAGTTCTGCCTAGCCCACGGTCTAGTAAACAGTTGTCTGTAGCCGTTCGCACCCCCTCCTCCTCCTCCTCCTCCTCGTCCTCCTGCAGAAGCAAGAGCTCGTCCACAGACCGCAGTCGCACAAACACTCCATCCGCACCTGCCACTGTTGCACACCAGGTCTCCCATTATGGGGCAGCTACTGGCAAACGTCAGCAGGCTGTATTGGCTATGAAGTGTTTGGGCGACAATAGACACACCGCGGAAGTTCTGTCCGAGTTCTTGCAGCAAGAAACGCAGTCGTGGCTGGGCACTGTAGATCTTGAGGCAGGCAAGGTAGTGAGTGATAACGGAAGGAATTTCATGGCTGCCATCTCCCTTTCCCAACTGAAACACATTCCTTGCCTGGCTCACACCTTAAACCTGGTGGTGCAGTGCTTCCTGAAAAGTTATCCGGGGTTATCCGACCTGCTCCTCAAAGTGCGTGGACTTTGCGCACATATCCGCCGTTCGCCTGTACACTCCAGCCGTATGCAGACCTATCAGCGTTCTTTGAACCTTCCCCAGCATCGCCTAATCATAGACGTTGCAACAAGGTGGAACTCAACACTGCACATGCTTCAGAGACTGTGCGAACAGAGGCGGGCTGTTATGTTTTTGTGGGAGGATACACATACACGGGCAGGCAGTAGGATGGCAGACATGGAGTTGTCAGGTGTGCAGTGGTCGAAGATTCAAGACATGTGTCAAGTCCTTCAGTGTTTTGAGGAATGCACACGGCTGGTTAGTGCAGACAACGCCATAATAAGCATGAGCATCCCCCTAATGCGTCTGCTGATGCAAAGTTTGACGCACATAAAGGATCAGGCGTCTGCACCAGAGGAAGAGGAAAGCCTTGATGACAGTCAGCGATTGTCTGGTCAGGGCAGTGTACATGACGAGGTACCGGGCGAAGAGGAGGTGGAGGATGAGGAGGATGATGGGGATGAGTATATTTTTAATGAGGAAGCTTTCCCGGGGGCACGAGAAATTGGTGGCGTGGCAAGGCCGGGTTCTGGTTTTTTGAGGGACACAAGTGACGTAGATTTGCCTGCAACTGATCTAACCTTCATTAAAATGAACCACAACTGGATTTCAAAATCTTTTGCCCCACCCTGCCCGGCTGACACCTAGCTTTCCTATGAAAAGGTCTTGCCTGTGGACTATTCTGAATGACTTTTCCAATCTCGTAATTTTCTTCACCTGATTGTCCAGCATACGACATGTTTCCACCTCACGAAATGGCCAAACTCCCCACACGGGGCCGTGCTATCGCCACTTTGCGCTTGGACCCTTGAGAGTGCTGTTTGTCTGAAGAGGTGGGTGTGGCCGCTTTTGGTCGACGGCACTGCCACTGGGTCCCTCATAGTACAATAAAGTGTCTCTGGCGGTGGTGGTGCGCACCCAACGTCAGACACACCGTTGTAATATGAGGGGCCCTGTGCCTGTACCGCCGGCCACAAGACAGTTCCCCCCCCAGCTCAAACAGTGCTCTACCACTAGCAAAATTATCTCTCACAGCTTCACCAATGTGTAGTCTAGGCGCTGACATCCTTCAATGCCTGGCACTGACAATACCATTGTTTTGACATTTTTGTTATGTTAGGCCTTCGAAGCCTGTCTGCGGTCCCTTCTTTCTACAACTACTACACTGACCAGGCCACTGCTGGCCGTGTTACCCTGGAACCAATTTAAAAGTGCCTACAGTCAGCCCAATTTTGTTATGTTAGGCCTTCGAAGACTGTCTGCCGTCACTCCTTCCACTAGACTTCCACTGACCATACACTGCTGCCCATGTACCCCTGGAACCAATTTAAAAGTGCCTACAGCCAGCCCAATTTTGTTATGTTAGGCCTTCGAAGCCTGTCTGCGGTCACTCCTTCCACTAGACTTCCACTGACCAGACCACTGCTGCCCGTGTACCCCTGCAACCAATTTAAAAGTGCCTACAGCCAGCCCAAGTTTGTTATGTTAGGCCTTTGAAGCCTGTCTGCGGTCACTCCTTCCACTAGACTTCCACTGACAAGACCACTGCTGCCCGTGTACCCCTGGAACCAATTTAAAAGTGCCTACAGCCAGCCCAAGTTTATTATGTTAGGCCTTCGAAGCCTGTCTGCGGTCACTCCTTCCACTAGACTTCCACTGACCAGACCACTGCTGCCCGTGTACCCCTGGAACCAATTTAAAAGTGCCTACAGCCAGCCCAAGTTTGTTATGTTAGGCCTTGGAAGCCTGTCTGCGGTCACTCCTTCCACTAGACTTCCACTGACCAGACCACTGCTGCCCGTGTACCCCTGGAACCAATTTAAAAGTGCCTACAGCCAGCCCAAGTTTGTTATGTTAGGCCTTCGAAGCCTGTCTGCGGTCACTCCTTCCACTAGACTTCCACAGACCAGACCACTGCTGCCCGTGTACCCCTGGAACCAATTTAAAAGTGCCTACAGCCAGCCCAAGTTTGTAATGTTAGGCCTTGGAAGCCTGTCTGCGGTCACTCCTTCCACTAGACTTCCACTGACCAGACCACTGCTGCCCGTGTAACCCTGGAACCAATTTAAAAGTGCCTACAGCCAGCCCAAGTTTGTTATGTTAGGCCTTCGAAGCCTGTCTGCGGTCACTCCTTCCACTAGACTTCCACAGACCAGACCACTGCTGCCCGTGTACCCCTGGAACCAATTTAAAAGTGCCTACAGCCAGCCCAAGTTTGTAATGTTAGGCCTTGGAAGCCTGTCTGCGGTCACTCCTTCCACTAGACTTCCACTGACCAGACCACTGCTGCCCGTGTACCCCTGGAACCAATTTAAAAGTGCCTACAGCCAGCCCAAGTTTGTTATGTTAGGCCTTCGAAGCCTGTCTGCGGTCACTCCTTCCACTAGACTTCCACAGACCAGACCACTGCTGCCCGTGTACCCCTGGAACCAATTTAAAAGTGCCTACAGCCAGCCCAAGTTTGTAATGTTAGGCCTTGGAAGCCTGTCTGCGGTCACTCCTTCCACTAGACTTCCACTGACCAGACCACTGCTGCCCGTGTACCCCTGGAACCAATTTAAAAGTGCCTACAGCCAGCCCAAGTTTGTTATGTTAGGCCTTCGAAGCCTGTCTGCGGTCACTCCTTCCACTAGACTTCCACAGACCAGACCACTGCTGCCCGTGTACCCCTGGAACCAATTTAAAAGTGCCTACAGCCAGCCCAAGTTTGTAATGTTAGGCCTTGGAAGCCTGTCTGCGGTCACTCCTTCCACTAGACTTCCACTGACCAGACCACTGCTGCCCGTGTACCCCTGGAACCAATTTAAAAGTGCCTACAGCCAGCCCAATTTTGTTATGTTAGGCCTTCGAAGCCTGTCTGCGGTCACTCCTTCCACTAGACTTCCACTGACCAGACCACTGCTGCCCGTGTACCCCTGCAACCAATTTAAAAGTGCCTACAGCCAGCCCAAGTTTGTTATGTTAGGCCTTCGAAGCCTGTCTGCGGTCACTCCTTCCACTAGACTTCCACAGACCAGACCACTGCTGCCCGTGTACCCCTAGAACCAATTTAAAAGTGCCTACAGCCAGCCCAAGTTTGTTATGTTAGGCCTTGGAAGCCTGTCTGCGGTCACTCCTTCCACTAGACTTCCACTGACCAGACCACTGCTGCCCGTGTACCCCTGGAACCAATTTAAAAGTGCCTACAGCCAGCCCAAGTTTGTTATGTTAGGCCTTGGAAGCCTGTCTGCGGTCACTCCTTCCACTAGTCTTCCACTGACCAGACCACTGCTGCCCGTGTACCCCTGGAACCAATTTAAAAGTGCCTACAGCCAGCCCAAGTTTGTTATGTTAGGCCTTCGAAGCCTGTCTGCGGTCACTCCTTCCACTAGACTTCCACAGACCAGACCACTGCTGCCCGTGTACCCCTGGAACCAATTTAAAAGTGCCTACAGCCAGCCCAAGTTTGTTATGTTAGGCCTTGGAAGCCTGTCTGCGGTCACTCCTTCCACTAGACTTCCACTGACCAGACCACTGCTGCCCGTGTACCCCTGGAACCAATTTAAAAGTGCCTACAGCCAGCCCAAGTTTGTTATGTTAGGCCTTGGAAGCCTGTCTGCGGTCACTCCTTCCACTAGACTTCCACTGACCATACACTGCTGCCCATGTACCCCTGGAACAAATTTAAAAGTGCCTACAGCCAGCCCAAGTTTGTTATGTTAGGCCTTCGAAGCCTGTCTGCGTCCCGTTCTTTCAACTACAACTACACTGACCAGGCCACTGATGGCCGTGTTCCCCTGGAACCAATTTTAACTTGCCTACAGCCAGCCCTATGTTATTATGTTAGGCCTTCGAAGCCTGTCTGCGTCCCGTTCTTTCAACTACAACTACACTGACCAGGCCACTGATGGCCGTGTTCCCCTGGAACCAATTTTAACTTGCCTACAGCCAGCCCAATGTTAGGCCTTTGATGCCTGTCTGCCGTCACTCCTTCCACTAGGCCTCCACTGACCTGTCTATTGCTGCCCGTGTACCCCTTGAACCAACATCATTAAATATAAAAAAAATTAATTTGATTATAAAAAATAAGATCGTGTTGAGATCTCAAATGCAGACATTTTAACAATCAAAACAAACACACAACAAATATCTGGAACTGTACTACAAAGGTCCAACAGCTACAATTTCTTTCTCCTGCAAGAAGTTAACTGAAAGTTTTTTGGAGTTGTTAACACAGATATGGCATCCACCGAGTGTTGTCCTGTCGCGTCTCCTTTAAATTATTTCCAATAAGATGTTAAACTATTAATTTAATAAAATCAATAATTAAAAAAATAATTGAGTAAGTCAAAAGCACATTGCAAATAAACATTAATTACAAATCAAGAAGCATGGCGCGTCCGAGGGTGAGTAGATACCGAATAAGAATATAATCACCCTCGGACGCGCAATGCTTATTTAAAACAGCCTTCCTTCCTAAGAATCAGCCCTTCCGTGGTGTAGAGAGAGGTTGTGTTACACTCCAAAGTGTTCCCCAGCTTGCCTTTCCTGAGCTTCGATCTTCTGGCTCTCGTTTAGTAGCTGTTGGAAACTACGCTGCATTAGGCCTACTAATTGTGTATGGGTGAAACAGTGGCGCATCTGCGGTCCCTCCTTCCACTAGGCCTCCACTGACCTGTCTACTGCGGCCCGTGTACCCCTTGAACCAACCTAATAAAATATTTAAAAAATTAATTTGATTATAAAAAATAAGATCGTGTTGAGATCTCAAATGCAGACATTTTAACAATCAAAACAAACACACAACAAATATCTGGAACTGTACTACAAAGGTCCAACAGCTACAATTTCTTTCTCCTGCAAGAAGTTAACTGAAAGTTTTTTGGAGTTGTTAACACAGATATGGCATCCACCGAGTGTTGTCCTGTCGCGTCTCCTTTAAATTATTTCCAATAAGATGTTAAACTATTAATTTAATAAAATCAATAATTAAAAAAATAATTGAGTAAGTCAAAAGCACATTGCAAATAAACATTAATTACAAATCAAGAAGCATGGCGCGTCCGAGGGTGAGTAGATACCGAATAAGAATATAATCACCCTCGGACGCGCAATGCTTATTTACAACAGCCTTCCTTCCTAAGAATCAGCCCTTTCGTGGTGTAGAGAGAGGTTGTGTTACACTCCAAGGTGTTCCCCGGGTTGCCTTTCATGAGCTTCGATCTTCCGGCTCTCGTTTAGTAGTTGGTGGAAACTACGCTGCATTAGGCCTACAAATTGGGTATGGGGTGGAGAGAGATGGTGTGTTACACTCCAAGGTGTTCCCCAGGTTGCCTTTCCTGAGCTTCGATCTTCATGCTCTCGTTTAGTAGGTGTCGGAAAGTAGGCTGCATTAGGCCTAAAAAATGGGGAATGGGGTGGAGAGAGATGGTGTGTTACACTCCAAGGTGTTCCCCAGGTTTCCTTGCCATTGCTTCGGTCTTCCGACTCTCGTTTAGTAGTTGTAGAAAAGTACACTGCATTAGGCCTAAAAAATGGGTATGGGGTGGAGAGAGATGGTGTGTTACACTCCAAGGTGTTCCCCAGGTTGCCTTTCCTGAGCTTCGATCTTCATGCTCTCGTTTAGTAGGTGTCGGAAAGTAGGCTGCATTAGGCCTACAAATTGGGTATGGGGTGGAGAGAGATGGTGTGTTACACTCCAAGGTGTTCCCCAGGTTGCCTTTCCTGAGCTTCGATCTTCATGCTCTCGTTTAGTAGGTGTCGGAAAGTAGGCTGCATTAGGCCTACAAATTGGGTATGGGGTGGAGAGAGATGGTGTGTTACACTCCAAGGTGTTCCCCAGGTTTCCTTGCCATTGCTTCGGTCTTCCGACTCTCGTTTAGTAGTTGTAGAAAAGTACACAGCATTAGGCCTACAAAATGGGTATGGGGTGGAGAGAGATGGTGTGTTACACTCCAAGGTGTTCCCCAGGTTGCCTTTCCTGAGCTTCGATCTTCATGCTCTCGTTTAGTAGGTGTCGGAAAGTAGGCTGCATTAGGCCTAAAAAATGGGGAATGGGGTGGAGAGAGATGGTGTGTTACACTCCAAGGTGTTCCCCAGGTTTCCTTGCCATTGCTTCGGTCTTCCGACTCTCGTTTAGTAGTTGTAGAAAAGTACACTGCATTAGGCCTAAAAAATGGGTATGGGGTGGAGAGAGATGGTGTGTTACACTCCAAGGTGCACCCCAGGTTGCCTTTCCTGAACTTCGATCTTCATGCTCTCGTTTAGTAGGTGTCGGAAAGTAGGCTGCATTAGGCCTACAAATTGGGTATGGGGTGGAGAGAGATGGTGTGTTACACTCCAAGGTGTTCCCCAGGTTTCCTTGCCATTGCTTCGGTCTTCCGACTCTCGTTTAGTAGTTGTAGAAAAGTACACAGCATTAGGCCTACAAAATGGGTATGGGGTGGAGAGAGATGGTGTGTTACACTCCAAGGTGTTCCCCAGGTTGCCTTTCCTGAGCTTCTATCTTCAGGCTCTCATTAAATTGTGGTTAAATGGAACAACTGCATTTGGCGTACTAGTTGGTTTGGGGCCTACTATCGGTGTCTGCCACTCCTTGCTGTTCTCCTGGTTTCCTGTCCTGAAATTCCATTTTCAGCCTCTCGTTAAGTAGTTGTTAATGTTAGACTGCATTTGGCCTACTAGTTGGGTTGGGGCCTACTATCGGTGTCTGCCACTCCTTGCTGTTCTCCTCCACTGAACAAAGCTGTGCCGCCTGTTTACTACGGTTGCCAATTTTGAACTGCATTTCGACTACTTACTGATTTGGCCCTACTCTCTGTGTCAGCCTCTCATTCCAGTTGTCCTCCACTGCAATGCCCCCTGGTTATTCCTGTGTTACCAATTTTGAACTGCATTTAGCCCACTTTCTTCTTTGGGCCTATATCTGTGTTTCCACTTCATCGTGCCCATTGCCCAGCCAGTGATAGATGAGTCTGCTGGTACATTGACCCATAACGCAACATTCCCCGTGCACGCTACACAACAACATTGTGACCCTGCTGAAAGTCAGGTTGCTCTTCCCGCATACCATACCACCTTACACGGGGACAAAGAGGAAGGTGCAGATGAAAGTGCAGGTTCCTTCATCAGGTGGGGGGATGAATACTAGTTGGCGACGTCACTGGCACAGGGCCTCTCATAGTACGCAAAAGTGTTGCTGCCGGTGGGAGGCGCCCCCGCCGTGCAAACACACCGCTGTACTTTGAGGGGCCCTGTGCCAGTGCCAATGCCAACGAGTGGGCCCCCCCTGCTTGCTCAGGTTCACAGCACTTGCAAAGTTGAAATACTTACCTCTCCCTGCTCCACTGCCGTGACGTGGTCCAGATTTCCTGGGCCCACTAATTACTTGAACCAGCCCTACCCCCCACAACTTTAGCCAAATGACCCCCAATTTCAAATGCCTTCCAATTATTATAAGGTAAATTACTCTTGACAAGCTTCATTAAGAAGAATGGATGGTTTTGACATTAAAATGGGTACTCTAGGTGTTTTCCTGGCCCCCACTCACTGCCGACTATGCTGCCCCATTGACTTGCATTGGGTTTCGTGTTTCGGTCGATCCCGACTTTACGTCATAATCGGCCGATTTCACTCGACCCGACTTTGGACATAGTCGGGTTTCGCAAAACCCGGCTCGACTCTAAAAAGGTCAAGGTCGCTCAACTCTAGTAGTGACGTTTTGAAATGCAGACTTTGATGGAATGCTCTGCGGGCGTCACGTTGCGTTTGCAGAGCCCCTGATGTGCCTAAACAGTAGAAACCCCCCACAAGTGACCCCATTTTGGAAACTAGACCCTGAAAGGAACTTATCTAGATGTGTGGTGAGCACTTTGAACCCCCAAGTGCTTCATAGAAGTTTGTAATGCAGAGCCGTGAAAATAATAAATACGTTTTCTTTCCTCAAAAATAATTATTTAGCCCAGAATTTTTTATTTTCCCAAGGGTTACAGGAGAAATTGGACCCCAAAAGTTGTTGTCCAGTTTCTCCTGAGTACGCTGATACCCCATATGTGGGGGTAAACCACTGTTTGGGCACACGTCGGGGCTCAGAAGGGAAGTAGTGACTTTTGAAATGCAGACTTTGATGGAATGGTCTGCGGGTGTCACGTTGCGTTTGCAGAGCCCCTGGTGTGCCTAAACAGTAGAAACCCCCCACAAGTGACCCCATTTTAGAAACTAGACCCCCCAAGGAACTTATCTAGATATGTGGTGAGCACTTTGAACCCCCAAGTGCTTCACAGACGTACACAACGCAGAGCCGTGAAAATAAAAAATCATTTTTCTTTCCTCAAAAATTATGTTTTAGCAAGCATTTTTTTAGATTCACAAGGGTAACAGGAGAAATTGGACCCCAGTAATTGTTGCGCAGTTTATCCTGAGTATGCTGGTACCCCATATGTGGGGGTAAACCACTGTTTGGGCACACGTCAGGGCTCGGAAGTGAGGGAGCACCATTTGACTTTTTGAATACGAGATTGGCTGGAATCAATGGTGGCGCCATGTTGCGTTTGGAGACCCCTGATGTGCCTAAACAGTGGTAACTCCTCAATTCTAACTCCAACACTAACCCCAACACACCCCTAACCCTAATCCCAACTGTAGCCATAATCCTAATCACAACCCTAACCCCAACACACCCCTAACCACAACACTAACCCCAACACACCCCTAACCCTAACCACAACCCTAATTCCAACCCTAACCCTAAGGCTATGTGCCCACGTTGCGGATTCGTGTGAGATATTTCCGCACCATTTTTGAAAAATCTGCGGGTAAAAGGCACTGTGTTTTACCTGCGGATTTTCCGCGGATTTCCAGTGTTTTTTGTGCGGATTTCACCTGCGGATTCCTATTGAGGAACAGGTGTAAAACGCTGCGGAATCCGCACAAAGAATTGACATGCTGCGGAAAATACAACGCAGCGTTCCCGCGCGGTATTTTCCGCACCATGGGCACAGCGGATTTGGTTTTTCATATGTTTACATGGTACTGTAAACCTGATGGAACACTGCTGCGAATCCGCAGCCAAATCCGCACCGTGTGCACATAGCCTAATTCTAAAGGTATGTGCACACGCTGCGGAAAACGCTGCGGATCCGCAGCAGTTTCCCATGAGTTTACAGTTGAATGTAAACCTATGGGAAACAAAAATCGCTGTGCCCATGCTGCGGAAAAACTGCACGGAAACGCAGCGGTTTACATTCCGCAGCATGTCACTTCTTTGTGCGGATTCCGCAGCGGTTTTACAACTGCTCCAATAGAAAATCGCAATTGTAAAACCGCAGTGAAATGCGCAGAAAAAAACGAGGTAAATCCGCCATAAATCCGCAGCGGTTTAGCACTGCGGATTTATCAAATCCGCAGCGGAAAAATCCGCAGAGGACCAGAATACGTGTGCACATTCCTAACCCTAACCCTAGCCCTAACCCTAGCCCTAACCCTAGCCCTAACCCTAACCCTAACCCTACCCCTAACCCTACCCCTAACCCTAACCCTACCCCTAGCCCTACCCCTAACCCTACCCCTAGCCCTACCCCTAACCCTACCCCTAACCCTACCCCTAACCCTAACCCTATTCTAACATTAGTGGAAAAAAAAAATTTCTTTATTTTTTTATTGTCCCTACCTATGGGGGTGACAAAGGGGGGGGAAGTCATTTATTATTTTTTTTATTTTGATCACTGAGATAGATTATATCTCAGTGATCAAAATGCACTTTGGAACGAATCTGCCGGCCGGCAGATTCGGCGGGCGCACTGCGCATGCGCCCGCCATTTTGGAAGATGGCGGCGCCCGGGAGAAGACGGACGGGACCACGGCTGGATCGGTAAGTATGATAGGGTGGGGGGGGACCACGGGGGGGGGGGGATCGGAGCACGGGGGGGGGAATCGGAGCGCGGGAGGGGTGGAACGGAGCGCGGGGGGCGTGGAACGGAGCACGGGGGGGCTGGAATGGAGCACGGGGGGGTGGAACGGAGCACGGGGGGGTGGATCGGAGTGCAGGGGGGGTGATTGGAGCACGGGGGGGTGATTGGAGCACGGGGGAGCGGACACGAGCACGGGGGGGAGCGGAGCACAGGGCGGAGGGGAGCCGGAGCAGTGTACCGGCCAGATCGGGGGGGTGGGGGGGCGATCGGAGGGGTGGGGTGGGGGCACACTAGTATTTCCAGCCATGGCCGATGATATTTCAGCATCGGCCATGGCTGGATTGTAATATTTCACCCGTTATAATGGGTGAAATATTACAAATCGCTCTGATTGGCAGTTTCACTTTCAACAGCCAATCAGAGCGATCGTAGCCACGAGGGGGTGAAGCCACCCCCCCTGGGCTAAACTACCACTCCCCCTGTCCCTGCAGATCGGGTGAAACGGGAGTTAACCCTTTCACCCGATCTGCAGGGACGCGATCTTTCCATGACGCCGCATAGGCGTCATGGGTCGGAATGGCACCGACTTTCATGACGCCTACGTGGCGTCATGGGTCGGGAAGGGGTTAAAAAAAAAATTGCGCAATTTTCCGATACCCGTAGCATCTCCATTTTTCGTGATCTTGGGTCAGGTGAGGGCTTATTTTTTGTGTGCCGAGCTGAAATTTTTCAAGATAGCATTTTGGTGCAGATGCATTCTTTTGATCGCCCGTTAATACATTTTAATGATATGTTATGGCGACCAAAAAAACGTAATTCTGGCTTTTCGGATTTTTTTTCTCACTACGCCTTTTAGCGATCAGGTTGATCCTTTAATTTTTGTTGATAGATTGGGCAATTCTGAATGAGGCGATACCAAACAAGTGTAGGTTTTTTTTATTTTTTTATTTTGAATGGGGCGAAGGGGGGTGATTTAAACTTTTATTTATTTATTTTTTTTTTTTCATATCTTTAAAACTTTTTTTTTTACTTTTGCCATGGTTTAATAGTCTCCATGGGAGGCTAGAAGCTAACACAACTGGATCGGCTCTGCTGCATAGGAGGGATCGTCAGATCGCCCCTATGTAGTAGATTTACTGCATTGCTATGAGCGCTGACCACAGGGTGGCGCTCATAGCAATTCGGCATCAACAACCATAGATGTCTCAAGGAGACCTCAGGTTGTCATGCCGATGCATCGCTGACCCCCGATCATGTGACGGGGGTCGGCGATGCGCTCATTTCATTTCTTGCCCGATGGCCGGAAGAGGTAGCTAAATGACGCTGTCAGAGGCATTTAACTAATTAATAGCGGTGGCTGAATCGCACTTTCACCCACTGCTATTGCAGGCACATGCCAGCTGTTCAAAACAGCTGACATGTCCTGGCTTTGATGCAGGCTCACTGCCGGAGCCCACATCAAAGCAGGGGATCTGACCTCCTCCATACTAGTACGGCGGAGGTCGTGGAAGGGTTAATACTGACCTACCAAGTCATCCATAACCTGTCTCCTCCGTATTTCTCTGAACTAATCTCCCGATATCTTCCCTCACGTTATCTCTGGTCCTCCCAAGACCTCCTTCTCTCCTCCACTCTTATTAGTTCCTCGCTTAATTGCCTCCAAAACTTCTCCTGAATTTCCCCCATCTTCTGGAATTCTGTGCCCCAACACATCTGACTATGAACCACATTCAGATCCTTCAGATGGAACCTGAAAACCCATCTCTTCAAGAAAGCCTACCCCCTGCAATGACCCCTCTGCCTCCTCACCACTACCGCCTCAACAACACCAGAGCTCCTGCAACCTTCAACCTATTGTCTCCTTCCCCACCATCCTGTAGAATGTAAGCCCGCAAGGGCAGGACCCTCTCCCCACTGTATCATCCTGTTATTGTTAGTTTGTGTACTGTAATTTGTGTGTAACCACTCCTCATGTACAGCACCATGGAATGAATGGCGCTGTATAAATAAATAACAATAAAATAATAATAATTTATTTCATGTTGATTTTTTATTAAATTAATTAACTCGGCACATTTTTACAATTTGCCTAAGTCACCTAGAACGTCAGCAACTATGTTACAAATTTCAGAAGAATGAAGCAGCAAGAGTAGGGTCACATGACCTTGGACATGGTCATATTGGCTTAGGCCAGCGTCACACTTGCGAGTTTTACGGACATAAGAGCGCAGAAACTACGTCCGTAAAACTCGCAAAAAATACGGCACAATTATTCTCTATGCCCCTGCTCCTATCTGCCGTATTAAACTGATCAGTATTATACGGCTTTCTACGGCCGTGGAAAATCGCAGCATGCTGCGTTTGTCACCGTATTGCGCAAATAAAACATCAATGAAAGTCAATGGAAGCCCCAAAATTACGGATTACACACGGACCAGCAGTGTGACTTGCGAGGAATACGCAGCGCTGTTAGAGAGAAAAGCCGATAATTCAATTGCCGGCTTTTGCTTTCTCCTTCCTAAACCCGACATGATATGAGACCTGGTTTACATACAGTAAACCATCTCATATCACCATTTTTTTGCATATTCCACATTATTAATGTTAGTAGTGTGTCTATGCAAAATTTGGCTGTTCTAGCTAGTAAAATAAGGGGTTAAATGGCGGAAAAAATTGGCGTGGGCTCCCACACAATTTTCTCCGCCAGAGTAGTAAAGCCAGTGACTGAGGGCAGATATTAATAGCCTGGAGAGGGTCCATGGTTATTGGCCTCCCCTGGCTAAAAACATCTGCCCCCAGCCACCCCAGAACAGGCACATCTGGAAGATGCCTAGAAAGCTCCCTTGCTCGAGTTCATATGAGGACAACCAGCAGAGGGCGCCCTCTTATGATCTCGAGCCTGGGAGCTTTCTAGGAAAGTTCCCACGATCTAGGAACAGCCAGCAGAGGGCGCCTCACTGCAAATGAAGCTAAATATAGGTCATTGACCTATATTTAGCTTCATTCGCCGGGGTATTGCAGACATGAGCAGCCTGCATTAGCGGAGCTCGTGTCTGCAAAATATTTTAACCCCTTCAGATGGATCTACATCGTTGGACCTTACAGATCCTCGGAAGGTATGTATATTGTTGGTTTATTATTTTTTTTAATTTACAGATCGAGGGTCTTCAGTGAGTGGATTGAGAGTAGAATAAATTAATACAACAGCCTTTGTGATTTTTTCAATAAATTATTTTTTAATAATGTGTGTGTGTTTTTTTTAACCCTTTACTAGTATTGGATTAATAATGGATAGGTGTCATAATTGACGCCTCTCCATTATTAATTAAGCTTAATGTCACCTTACAATAGCAAGGTGACATTAACCCTTCATTACCCCATATCCCACCGCTACACGGGAATGGGAAGAGAGTGGCCAAGTGCCAGAATAGGCGCATCTTCCAGATGTGCCTTTTCTGGGGTGGCTGGGGGCAGGTGTTTTTAGCCAGGGGGGGGCAATAACCGTGGACCCTCTCCAGGCTATTAATATCTGCCCTCAGTCACTGGCTTTACTACTCTGGCGGAGAAAATTGTGCGGGAGCCCACGCCAATTTTTTCCGCCATTTAACCCCTTATTTTACTAGCTAGAACGGCCAAATTTTGCATAGACACACTACTGACATTAGTAGTGTGGAATATGCAAAAAAAATGGTGATATGAGATGGTTTACTGTATTTAAACCAGGTCTCATATCATGTCGGGTTTAGGAAGGAGAAAGCAAAAGCAGGTAATTGAATTACCGGCTTTCTGCTATCTCGCGCTGTATTAAGTAATAATATATATACATATATGTGTCTCCCTGACATATACAGTGGGGCAAAAAAGTATTTAGTCAGTCAGCAATAGTGCAAGTTCCACCACTTGAAAAGATGAGAGGCGTCTGTAATTTACATCATAGGTAGACCTCAACTATGGGAGACAAACTGAGAAAAAAAATCCAGAAAATCACATTGTCTGTTTTTTTAACATTTTATTTGCATATTATGGTGGAAAATCAGTATTTGGTCAGAAACAAAATTTCATCTCAATACTTTGTAATATATCCTTTGTTGGCAATGACAGAGGTCAAACGTTTTCTGTAAGTCTTCACAAGGTTGCCACACACTGTTGTTGGTATGTTGGCCCATTCCTCCATGCAGATCTCCTCTAGAGCAGTGATGTTTTTGGCTTTTTGCTTGGCAACACGGACTTTCAACTCCCTCCAAAGGTTTTCTATAGGGTTGAGATCTGGAGACTGGCTAGGCCACTCCAGGACCTTGAAATGCTTCTTACGAAGCCACTCCTTCGTTGCCCTGGCGGTGTGCTTTGGATCATTGTCATGTTGAAAGACCCAGCCACGTTTCATGTTCAATGCCCTTGCTGATGGAAGGAGGTTTGCATTCAAAATCTCACGATACATGGCCCCATTCATTCTTTCATGTACCCGGATCAGTCGTCCTGGCCCCTTTGCAGAGAAACAGCCCCAAAGCATGATGTTTCCACCACCATGCTTTACAGTAGGTATGGTGTTTGATGGATGCAACTCAGTATTCTTTTTCCTCCAAACACAACAAGTTGTGTTTCTACCAAACAGTTCCAGTTTGGTTTCATCAGACCATAGGACATTCTCCCAAAACTCCTCTGGATCATCCAAATGCTCTCTAGCAAACTTCAGACGGGCCCGGACATGTACTGGCTTAAGCATTGGGACACGTCTGGCACTGCAGGATCTGAGTCCATGGTGGCATAGTGTGTTACTTATGGTAGGCCTTGTTGCATTGGTCCCAGCTCTCTGCAGTTCATTCACTAGGTCCCCCCGCGTGGTTCTGGGATTTTTGCTCACCGTTCTTGTGATCATTCTGACCCCACGGGGTGGGATTTTGCGTGGAGCCCCAGATCGAGGGAGATTATCAGAGGTCTTGTATGTCTTCCATTTTCTAATTATTGATCCCACTGTTGATTTCTTCACTCCAAGCTGGTTGGCTATTGCAGATTCAGTCTTCCCAGCCTGGTGCAGGGCTACAATTTTGTTTCTGGTGTCCTTTGACAGCTCTTTGGTCTTCACCATAGTGGAGTTTGGAGTCAGACTGTTTGAGGGTGTGCACAGGTGTCTTTTTATACTGGTAACAAGTTTAAACAGGTGCCATTACTACAGGCAATGAGTGGAGGAAAGAGGAGACTCTTAAAGAAGAAGTTACAGGTCTGTGAGAGCTATTTCCACCGTAATATGCAAATAAATTGTTAAAAAAACAGACAATGTGATTTTCTGGATTTTTATTTCTCAGCTTGTCTCCCATAGTTGAGGTCTACCTATGATGTAAATTACAGACGCCTCTCATCTTTTTAAGTGGTGGAACTTGCACTATTGCTGACTGACTAAATACTTTTTTGCCCCACTGTATATATAGAGACAGTATATATGTTTTTTTTTTTTTTTAACACATGGATCCCTTGTATAGCCGTATGTCGGTTTTGCAAGCCTGCGATAAAAACACGCATTACGGCTGCCATACGGATTACATACGGAGGATGCCATGCGCAAAAAACGATGACACACCCTGCCTATGGAGGAGCTACGGACCACTATTTTCGGGACTTTTCAGCGTATTACGGCCGTAATATACGGACCATATTTTCATACGCTGTGTGTGACGCCGGCCTTACCCAAAATGAATTGTAACTATCACATCACACGGTATTGCACAGACAATCAAGAAGAACAATTATAGCCAGTATAAAAGCAGAGGCAGTAAATGCAGGAGCTTTTCAGTGGTGAATCTGAATAGGGACATTACAAAACTGCTCAGAGTGGGGCCATAGAAATAGGGTAATAAATAGAGATGAGAAAACTTGCTGAGAAAACATTTGCCAATCTCAAATTTGGGAACGACGCAGCCCATTCGGATTAACCCTGCTGTTCTGTTGGTCAAAAATGACCGACTTTGAACTTCAATATTCTTTAAAATATTCAAGATGTGGCTCTGAAACCCGTGGCCGACCGACCCATCCTCATTTAAGTCAATCAACCACAAGTTTCAGAACCGCATCTTGAACACCCCAAAAAATACCAAAGTTCAAAATAGGTCTCCTCAGACCGAACAGAACAGCAGGGTTAATGTTTGGATTCCTGAGAATTTTTCTTCAGTCATCAAAATTTGGTCACAGTTTGGCAAATGATTGCATTTCCACTAATGCTGTAATTATTACTTTGGATAGATTAGTTGTTCTGTATGATGAGCGTGGGGAACGTGTTTTATGAGGGGAGGGTGTGTATATAGGTCAGATGAGCGGTGGAGTGTAATTTATTTTAAATAACTTATTGTGTGTACATTCCGGCAGCCAATCAGAGTGCAGAAACCATACACAATGTCATGACACAACAACTTCTGTCATGGGCTGCCGAAGTCACAAGTCTTTCTCCAAATAAATAGCGCATATGTTGTTTTTCTGGCACCATTTTCTCAGCGTAACAGCTCATAGAGGCCATTCCTGCTGCTGTTTCAAGTTGTCATATAGGTAGGATCCTATCTTGTGTGAAATTGACCTTTCAGCATCTAATTAGTTTGTGCTAATAGTGTTGTGCAGGCCGAAGTCTGTGTTTCGTACTCAAAATCGTTTGCACTAATACTGTGTTGCAGTCAGGACTCAGGAGGCCCCCATTTGCTAATCAAAATTATTGTTAGAGGTAATATTCGGGTGCAGCCAGGAGGCCTCATTTGCTAATCAAAATCATTAGGGATAATAGTGTTGTGCAGGCCGGACTACACATTTCCTACTCAAAATCGTTTGTGCTAATTCTGTGTTGCAGTCAGGACTCAGAAGACCCTATTTGCTAATCAAAATATTGAGATTCAGCCAGGAGGCCCCATTTGTCTTGGTTCTTATGAATATTTTTGTTGTATGTATTTTAGTTGAAGTTTAATAAACATTAATGGCTTTAACCCCTTCACCCCAAAGCCTGTTTTCACCTAAGTGACAGGGCCAATTTTTACAATTCAGACCACTGTCACTTTATGAGGTCATAACTCTGAAACGCTTCAACGAATCCTGCTGATTCTGACACTGTTTTCTCGTGACATATTGTACTTCATGATAGTGGTAAAATGTCTTCGATATGACTTGCATTTATTTGTGAAAAAAACAAAACTTTGTTGGAAATTATGAAAATTTAGCAATTTTCAAATTTTAGTTTTTATGCCCTTAAATTAGAGAGTTATATCACATAATATAGTTAATAAACTACATTTCCCACATGTCTGCTTTACATCAGCACAATTTTGGAAGCATAATTTATTTTTGTTACGGGGTTATAAGGGTTAAAAGTTGACCAGCGATTTCTCATTTTTGCAACAAAATTTGCAAAACCATTTTTTTTACGGACCACCTCACACTTGAAGTGACATTGAGGGGTCTATATGACAGAAAATGCCCAAAAGTGACACTATTCTAAAAACTGCACCCCTCAAGGTACTCAAAACCAAATTCAAAAAGTTTATTAACCCTTCAGGTGCTTCACAGGAATTTTTTGAATGTTTAATAAAAATTGAACATTTAACTTTTTTTCACAAAATTTTTACTTCAGGTCCAATTTGTTTCATTTTCCCAAGGGTAACAGGAGAAATTGGACCACAAAAGTTATTGCCAATTTGTCCTGAGTATGGTGATACCCCATATGTGGGGGGGAAGCACTGTTTGGGCGCATGGGAAGGGCTCGGAAGGGAAGGAGCACCGTATGAAATGCAGACTTAGATGGATTGGTCTGCAGGCGTCATGTTGCATTTGCAGAGCCCCTGATGTACCTAAACAGTAGAAACCCCCCACAAGTGACCCCATATTGGAAACTAGACCCCCCACGGAACTTATCTAGATGTGTTGTGAGAGCTTTGAACCAACAAGTGTTTCACTACAGTTTATAACGCAGAGCCGTGAAAATAAAAAATATTTTTTTTCCACGAAAATGATATTTTAGCCCCCATGTTTTTATTTTCCCAAAGGTAACAGGACAAATTAGACCCTAAAAGTTGTTGTCCAACTTGTCCTGAGAACGCTGATACCCCATATGTTGGGGGGAACCACTGTTTGGGCGCACAGGAGAGCTCGGAAGGGAAGGAGCACTGTTTTAGTTTTTCAAAGCAGAATTGGCTGGAATTGAGATCAGACGCCATGTCGCGTTTGGAGAGCCCCTGATGTGCCTAAATAGTGGAAACCCCCAATTCTAACTGAAACCCCAACCCCAACCCCAACCCTAACCCTAGCCCTAACCCTAGCTCTAACCCTAGCCCTAGCCCTAACTCTAGCCCTAACCCTAACCCTAATGGGAAAATGGAAATAAATACATTTTTTTACATTTTATTATTTTTCCCTTACTAAGGGGGTGATGAAGGTGGGTTTGATCTACTTTTATAGCGTTTTTTGACGGATTTTTAGGGTTGGCAGCTGTCACACACTAAAAGACGCTTTTTATTGCAAAAAATAGTTTTTGCATCAGCACATTTTGAGAGCTATAATTTATCCATATTTTGGCCCACAGAGTCATGTGAGATCTTGTTTTTTGCGGGGTGAGTTGACGTTTTTATTGGTACCATATTCGGGCAGATGACATTTTTTGATCGCTTTTTATTCCGATTTTTGGGAGGCGGAATGAACAAAAACCAGCAATTCCTGAAATTCTTTTAGGGGGCGTTTATACCGTTCCACGTGTGGTAAAATGGATAAAGTAGCTTTATTCTTCAGGTCAGTATGATTACAGCGATACCTCATTTATGTAATTTTTTTAATGTTTTGGCGCTTTTACACAATAAAAACTATTTTATATAAAAAAATAATTGTTTTTGCATCGCTTTATTCTGAGAGCTATAACTTTTTAATTTTTCTGCTGATGATGCTGTATGGCGGCTTTTTTTTTGCGGGACAAGATGACGTTTTCAGTGGTACCATGGTTATTTATATCCATCATTTTGATCGCGTGTTATTCCACTTTTTGTTCGCCTGTATGATAATAAAGCAATGTTTTTTGCCTTGTTTTTTTTTTTTTTTTTGCGGTGTTCACTGAAGGGGTTAACTAGTGGGATAGTTTTATAGAGCGGGTCATTACGGATGCGGCGATACCAAATATGTGTACTTTTATTGTTTTTTTTAATTTACATAAATAAATGGATTTACTGGGAAATGTTTTTTTTTCTTTATTTGGGGATTTTTAAAAAAAAATTTTTTATACATTCTATTTTTTTTTTTTACTTTCTACCATTGTCCCAGGGTGGGACATCACTCTATTAGATCAGATCGTTGATCTGACAGTGTGCATAGCACAGGCAGTTTAGGTGGCTTTCTGGCGCCTGCTCTCAGCAGACGCCGGCTAGCCAGGTCATTTCATGACTCGGAAGGAGTCCGGCGGCCATCTTGGATCCGGGGACTCCTTCCGCGTCACCGGAGCAACGCAAACTCATTGCATTGCTCCGGTGGGAGAGCGCAGGGAGCCCCCGTCCCTGCGCGATCCCCCTCTATGCCGCTGTCACTACTGACAGCGGCATCAGAGGGGTTAAATGCCCGCGATTGGCGCTAGCGCCGATCGTGGGCATTGCTGCGGGGTGTCAACTGTCATATACAGCTGACACCCGCACCCGATCACCGCGGCGCTCAGCGCGAGACCGCGGTGATCGGTGCGCCATAATAGTACTGCGGCTGGCACAAATGCAGTGCCGGCAGCGCAGTACTGGTACGGCGCATGTCACGAAGGGGTTAATTTGTGCTGTTTAGTATCCAGTAGCCTTGATAGACTTGTCAATCAGATTTATTTTTATATTAAAATGCAACTGATCCATTAGGATTGTTAATGGAGAGGGTATTTAATTGTAATAATTCCAAGTTTAGTAAATAAATGAATAAACAATTAGATGCATGAAAAAGATATGAAATACATAAAACCCAAATCTTTCAAAAAGCGAAATTCACATTTGATGCCTTTTACATATTTAGGTTTTTAGAATATCTTTTTTATTTTTTTATTTGTTGTATTTTGGATTGTTAGAAATTTACCTTTTCACTTTAAAAACATGGATGAATAGATGATTAGAACCTTCCAATAGGATTTCTATTTTTGTGCTTATTTGCTCGTGGTCTATTTTATTAGATCATATATGGAGAAAAGCCTGAGCATTGTGCAGCTAAGTGACCTACAAGAAATGTTTTCTTTTGATACAAGCAAGCAATGATTTGCTCCCGATCTGTGCTCCATTATCGGCTTTAAACTCGCTTACACTCCACATTTCAAGAGCTGAGTTAAACTCTTATATCAGTTTAGAAAAGAATCTCGGCTCACCTTTCCCTATCAGGTTGACAGAACATTCATCTCTGTTCAAGAATTCGAGTCACCTACATCTAGCTTTGTATTCTGGAATTTGCACTATGTACATGTATGTGGAAATTCATGGAAGAGCTGAATTCAAGCACAATTTGTACATTTGAACGACATCATTGTTTTTACCATGTCATGTATTAGAAACCAGGAAAAAAATTCCAAGTACGATGAAATTGCAAAAAAAAGTGCAATCCCACACTTGTTTTTTGTTTGGCTTTTTTGCTAGGTGCACTAAATGCAAAAACTGACCTGCCATTATGATTCTCCAGGTCATGACGAGTTCATAGACACCACAAATGTATAGGTCATATTTTATCTAAGTGGTAAAAATAAATTCCAAACTTTTGTTAAAAAAAAAAAAAATTGCGCAATTTTCCGATACCTGTAGCGTCTCCATTTTTCGTGATTTTGGGTCAGGTGAGGGCTTATTTTTTGCGTGCTGAGCTGACATTTTTCAAGATAGCATTTTGGTGCAGATACATTCTTTTGATCGCCCGTTAATACATATTAATGATATGTTATGGAGACCAAAAAAAATGTAATTCTGGCGTTTCGGATTTTTTTTCTCACTACAACTTTTAGCGATCAGGTTGATCCTTTAATTTTTGTTGATAGATTGGGCGATTCTGAATGAGGCGATACCAAACAAGTGTAGATTTAATTTTTTTTTATTGTTTTAGTTTGAATGGGGCGAAAGGGGGGTGATATAAACTTTTATTTATTTATTTTTTTTTCATATCTTTAAACATTTTTTTTAACTTTTGCCATGGTTTAATAGTCTCCATGGGAGGCTAGAAGCTAGCACAACTGGATGGTCTCTGCTACATAGGAGAGATCGTCAGATCGCCCCTATGTAGTAGAATTACTGCACTGCTATGAGCGCCAACCACAGGGTGGCGCTCATAGCAATTCGGCATCAAAAACCATAGATGTCTCAAGGAGACCTCAGGTTGTTATGCCGATGCATCGCTGACCCCTGATCATGTGACGGGGGTCAGCGATGCGCTCATTTCTTGCCCGATGGCCAGAAGAGGTAGCTAAATGAAGCTGTCAGCAGCATTTCACTAGTTAATAGCGGTGGATGAATCACAATTTCACCCACCGCTATTGCAGGCAGATGCCAGCTGTTCAAAAAAGCTGACATGACCTGGCTTTGATGCAGGCTCACTGCCGGAGCCCACGTCAAAGCAGGGGATCTGACCTCCTCCATACTAGTACGGCGGAGGTCGTGAAGGGGTTATTCCTGACCTACAAAGCCATCCATAACCTGTCTCCTCTTTATTTCTCTGAACTAATCTCCCAATCTCTTCACGTAATCTCTGGTCCTCCCAAGACCTCCTTCTCTCATCCACACTTATTAGTTCCTCGCTTAATTGCCTCCAAAACTTCTCCCGAATTTCCCCCATCTTCTGGAATTCTGTGCCCCAACACATTTGACTATGAACCACATTCGGATCCTTCAGATGGAACCTGAAAACCCTTCTCTTCTAGAAAGCCTACACCCTGCAATGACCTCCCTGCCTCTTCACCACTACAGAAGCTACCGCCTCAACAACACCAGAGCTCCTGCACCCCTCAACCTATTGTCTCCTTCCCCACCATCCTGTAGAATGTAAGCCCACAAGGGCAGGATCCTCTCCCCTCTGTATCAGTCTGTCATTGTTAGTTTTTGTACTGTGATTTGTATGGAACTACTCCTCATGTGCAGCACCATGGAATGAATGGCGCTGTATAAATAAATAACAATAAAATAATAATAATTTATTTAATGTAGATTTTTTATTAAATTAATTAACTCGGCACATTTTTACAATTTGCCTAAGTCACCTAGAACGTCAGCAACTATGTTACAAATTTCAGAAGAATGAAGCAGCAAGAGTAGGGTCACATGACCTTGGACATGGTCATATTGGCTTACCCAAAATGAACTGTAACTATCACATCACACGGTATTGCACAGAAAATCAGGAAGAACAATTATAGCCAGTATAAAAGCAGAGGCAGTAAATGCAGGAGCTTTTTAGTGGTGAATCTGAATAGGGACATTACAAAACTGCTCAGAGTTGGGCCATAGAAATAGGGTAATAAATAGAGATGAGAAAACTTGCTCAGAAAACATTTGTCAATCTCAAATTTGGGAACGACGCAGCCCATTCGCATTAACCCTAGAACGCGTACCTGGGGCCTCGCAGGCCTGCTAGGTTACTTGTTTTCTATTATCTGTAAAACTACATTAGTTAGAATTTTGAAACTCAAGGTAATCCTCAGGTATATAGTTGTTAGTAATATCCAGTTGTTCATATATTTTTATATTATAGGCATCTCGTATAGCAACGCTTTTTTTGTGACTACCCCAGATTCACGTACCTGGGGCCTTTGAGGCCTGCTTTGGTTTACATGTACTCCTCAGTCTTTTTGTCTGTACTGTTGTTGGGGAAGAACTTATGACTCAGTCTTTATGACTATTGGTCGATGGCTGTTGCTGGGAAGAGTGTGGATTCTGCCTGACATGGTAATGTGATCCTGGAAGGGAGTTTCCCCTCACAAAGTAACGTGATTATGATGTCAGTACAGGTCCTTTAGTCCTAAATCCTAGTTGCTGGAGAGACTTTGGAGGAAGAAGTCAGCTTTCTATGGTCTGTAACAAAGAACCTTTGAGTAGGGGGGCTGTACTTTACCCTAAGCACACAAACACTGACAAAGTCTTAGCACACACAGTGTATAGTGCACAAGCCTGATTGTAATCTTTATTTTTTACTTTTCATTTTAGTTTACTCACATCTAAGATTACAATGGCACAGTCTACATCAAGGGGATTGACTGTCCAAGAAATTGAGGCGATTATTTTCAATAGTGATGAAGACAATGACATTTCTTTGTCGGATGAAGAGTATATTCCACCAGCTAATGTATCGTCCAGCGATTCCTCAGATGATGAAGAAGTAATGGATCCAGCAGAATGTGCAAGTAGAACATCTAAAACAAATGTTTTTTGGAACAGTACTGCTGTGGCTCATGCACGCACCCCATCACATAACATTATTAGAGTTCCTCAAGGAGCTGTCGGAATTTCCCAATTCATGTCCAAAAAAGATGTTTTCAGTAAATTTGTTTCAGATGATATTGCAGATGAGGTAGTTTTGTGTACGAATGTGGAAGGTAAACGTATTGCTTCGGAAAAAAAAAAAACTTGGAAAAATTTAACTAAAGAGGAACTATATGCCTATATTGGCCTTACTCTTCTGGCAGGGTCGACTAAATCATATGATGTGCCAATCAGAGAGTTATTTCTGAACCCATTTGCAGATCCACATTACAAAGCCACTATGTCCGTAGATAGATTTGAGGCTATTCAGAGATGCATTCGTTTTGATGAAAAGAGAACTCGGCCTGTGAGGTTGGCAACCGATAAATTAGCGCCTATTAGCTATATATGGAATCTTTTTATCAAGAACTGTTACAAACTTTACAATTCTAGCGAATATGTGACAGTGGACGAACAACTTCTTGCCTTTAGGGGACGTTGCAAATTTATCCAATATATGCCCAGTAAGCCAGCTAAATACGGCATAAAAATTTTCTGGATGTGCGATTCAGCAACTTATTATGGGATGAATGGCATGATTTACTGTGGAAAAGAAGCTGACGCTCCAGTCCAGAAAGATCTATGTTCCAACATAGTGAAAACACTAGCTTTACCAATTTTCCATTCTGGAAAAAATATCACTATGGATAATTATTTTACTAATTTAGAACTGGCCAATTTTTTGCTTCAGAAACAACTAACACTTGTTGGTACAATGAGACCAAACCGCCGCGAAATTCCACCAATAATGAAGCACAATGCACAGCGACCAATCTACGAGAGTGTATTCGGTTTCTGCAATGAGGCAACAATGGTGTCTTATAAAGCCAAGAAAGAAAAATCTGTGATATTACTGAGCACAATGCATCACGATGAAAGTATTGACACCAATGACAGGAAACAAAAACCTGAAATTATACTTCATTATAATAAGACAAAAGGAGGTGTCGACAAGATGGACGAAATGATTCCTGAATATTCGTGTAAAAGGCAGACTAAACGTTGGCCTGTTGCCCTTTTTTCCAATATTCTTGATGTGTCAGCCCTCAATAGCTATATTGTTTATTGTCAAACTAATCCAGAATTCCATGCCAACAGGAAGGACAATAGACGTATATTTTTGACAGAACTTTGTTATGAACTTTTGATGCCTACTATGCTAGAGAGAAGCAGCACAAAATGCTTATCAAGGCAAATTACAGAGGCAATGATCCGATGTGGAATATGCTTTCAGGAACAGCCAGAGCAAAGAGAAAAAAAAGAAAGCGCTGCTATATTTGTCCAGCAAAGAAAGAAAGAAAATCGGAGCGTTTCTGTTCTACTTGCGGACAAAATGTATGCAGGGAACATTCTGAAGAAAAAATAATATGCAAGAATTGTCGGGGGAATATGTAAAGTGGAAAATAAATATTCCTGCACCAAGTTTGCTACAGACTTTATGTAAAAACTTTTTATAAGAAAAAATGTATCCATCATAAAAAATTGTACTGAGTGAATATATTGGGCGTGTCCGTTTAGTTACATTTTTGTTGTTTTATGTACATAATTTTTTTGGGAATTATACACATCTTAGGCTATGTTCCAAGTAGCGCTGGGGTTCACCAGAATGGGATCCATAATGGATCTGACCTCCTGGTAACTCCAGCTAAGGCTGATGGAATGCCGGGATTCCACCAGCCTTAGCTGAGGTCACCAGGAGGTCAGATCCATTACGGATCCCCTCCTGGTGGACCCCAGCGCTAGTGGGAATGCATCCTTACTTTGCAAATTTAAAATAAACTTTGAAAAGTATTTTTATTTGAGTTATTCCATGTTATTTGCACACAGGCCTAAAAGGCCCCAGGTACGTGAATATGGGGTAGTCACAAAAAAAGCGTTGCTATACGAAATGCCTATAACATAAAAATATACGAACAACTGGAAATTACTAACAACTATATAGCTGAGGAATACCTAGAGTTTCAAAATTGTAACTAAAGTAGTTTTACAGAAAATAATAAAAAAGTAACCTGACAGGCCTGCGAGGCCCCAGGTACGCGTTCTACCAGCCTTAGCCGGGGTCACCAGGAGGTCAGATCCATTACGAAATCCCGTCCAGGCGGACCCCAGAGCTAGTGGGAATGCATGCTTACTTTCAAATAACTTTGAAAAAAAATTTTTTTTGAGTTATTCCATGTTATTTGAAAACAGGCCTCAAAGGCCCCAGGTACGTAATAGTGTAGATTTCTATGGTCACGCATTCTAGGGTTAATGTTTGGATTCCTGAGAATTTTTCTTCAGTCGTCAAAATTTGGTCACAGTTCGGCAAATGATTGCATTTCCACTAATGCTGTAATTAGGACTTTGGCTAGATTAGTTGTTCTGTATGATGAGCGTGGGGAACGTGTTTTATGAGGGGAGGGTGTGTATATAGGTCAGATGAGCGGTGGAGTGTAATTTATTTTAAATAACTTATTGTGTGTACATTCCGGCAGCCAATCAGAGTGCAGAAACCATCCACAATGTCATGACACAACAACTTCTGTCATGGGCTGCCGAAGTCACAAGTCCCTCTCCAAATAAATAGCTCATATGTTGTTTTTCTGGCACCATTTTCTCAGCGTAACAGCTCATAGAGGCCATTCCTGCTGCTGTTTCAAGTTGTCATATAGGTAGGATCCTATCCTGTGTGAAATTGACCTTCCAGCATCTAATTAGTTTGTGCTAATAGTGTTGTGCAGGCCGAAGTCTGTGTTTCGTACTCAAAATCGTTTGTGCTAATTCTGTGTTGCAGTCAGGACTCAGAAGACCCTATTTGCTAATCAAAATATTGAGATTCAGCCAGGAGGCCCCATTTTTCTTGGTTCTTATGAATATTTCTGTTGTGTGTATTTAAGTTGAAGTTTAATAAACGTTAATGGCTTTAACCCCTTCACCCCAAAGCCTGTTTTCACCTAAGTGACAGGGCCAATTTTTACAATTCTGACCACTGTCACTTTATGAGGTCATAACTCTGAAACGCTTCAACGGATCCTGGTGATTCTGACACTGTTTTCTCGTGACATATTGTACTTCATGATATTGGTAAAACATCTTCGATATGACTTGCATTTATTTGTGAAAAAAACAAAAATTTGTTGGAAATTATGAAAATTTAGCAATTTTCAAACTTTTAGTTTTTATGCCCTTAAATTAGAGAGTTATATCACATAATATAGTTAATAAACAACATTTCCCACAAGTCTGCTTTACATCAGCACAATTTTGGAAACATAATTTTTTTTTGTTAGGGAGTTATAAGGGTTAAAAGTTGACCAGCGATTTCTCATTTTTGCAACAAAATTTGCAAAACCATTTTTTTACGGACCACTTCACACTTGATGTGACATTGAGGGGTCTATATGACAGAAAATGCCCAAAAGTGACACCATTCTAAAAACTGCACCCCTCACGGTACTCAAAACCACATTCAAAAAGTTTATTAACCCTTCAGGTGCTTCACAGGAATTTTTTGAATGTTTAATAAAAATTGAACATTTAACTTTTTTTTCACAAAATTTTTACTTCAGGTCCAATTTGTTTCATTTTACCAAGGGTAACAGGAGAAATTGGACCACAAAAGTTGTTGTACAATTTGTCCTGAGTACGCTGATACCCCATATGTGGGGGTAAACCACTGTTTGGGCACATGGCAGAGATCGGAAGGGAAGGAGCGCCATTTGACTTTTCAATGCAAGATTTGCTGGAATCGAGATCGGAGCCCATGTCACGATTGGAGAGCCCCTGATGTGCCTAAACAGTGGAAACCCCCACAAGTGACACCATTTTGGAAACTAGACCCTCTAAGGAACTAATCTAGATGTGTGGTGATCACTTTGAACCTCCAAGTGCTTCACCGAAGTTTATAATGTAGAGCCGTAAAAAAAATTGCATATTAATTTTCACAAAAATGATATTTTTGCCCCAAATTTTTTATTTTCCCAAGAGTAACAGGATAAATTAGACCCCAAAAGTTGTTGTGCAATTTGTCCTGAGTACGCTGATACTTCATATATGGGGATAAACCACTGTTTGAGCGCATGGCAGAGCTCGGAAGGGAAGGAGCGCCATTTGACTTTTCAATGCAAAATTGGCTGGAATTGAGGTCGGAACCCATGTCGCATTTGGAGAGCCCCTGACGTGCCTTAACAGTGGAAACCCCCCACAAGTGACCCCATTTTGGAAAGAAGACCCCCTAAGGAACTTATCTAGATGTTTGGTGAGCACTTTTAACCCCCAATTGTTTCACTAAAGTTTAGAATGTAGCGCTGTGAAAATTAAAAAATCATTTTTTCTTTCCACAAAATGATGTTTTAGCCCGCAATTTTTTTCCCAAGGGTAACAGGAGAAATTGGACCACAAAAGTTATTGTCCAATTTGTCCTGAGTATGCTGATACCCCATATGTGGGGGGGAACCACCGTTTGAGCGCATGGCAGAGCTCGGAAGGGAAGGAGCACCGTTTGAAATGCAGACTTAGATGGATTGGTCTGCAGGCGTCATGTTGCATTTGCAGAGCCCCTGATGTACCTAAACAGTAGAAACCCCCCACAAGTGACCCCATATTGGAAACTAGACCCCCCACGGAACTTATCTAGATGTGTTGTGAGAGCTTTGAACCAACAAGTGTTTCACTACAGTTTATAACGCAGAGCCGTGAAAATAAAAAATATTTTTTTTCCACAAAAATGATATTTTAGCCCCCACGTTTTTATTTTCCCAAAGGTAACAGGACAAATTAGACCCTAAAAGTTGTTGTCCAACTTGTCCTGAGAACGCTGATACCCCATATGTTGGGGGGAACCACTGTTTGGGCGCACAGGAGAACTCGGAAGGGAAGGAGCACTGTTTTAGATTTTCAAAGCAGAATTGGCAGGAATTGAGATCGGACGCCATGTCGCGTTTGGAGAGCCCCTGATGTGCCTAAATAGTGGAAACCCCCAATTCTAACTGAAACCCCAACCCCAACCCCAACCCTAACCCTAGCCCTAACCCTAGCTCTAACCCTAGCCCTAGCCCTAACTCTAGCCCTAACCCTAACCCTAATGGGAAAATGGAAATAAATACATTTTTTTACATTTTATTATTTTTCCCTAACTAAGGGGGTGATGAAGGGGGTTTGATCTACTTTTATAGTGTTTTTTTGGCGGATTTTTAGGGTTGGCAGCTGTCACACACTAAAAGACGCTTTTTATTGCAAAAAATAGTTTTTGCATCACCACATTTTGAGAGCTATAATTTATCCATATTTTGGCCCACAGAGTCATGTGAGATCCTGTTTTTTGCTGGACGAGTTGACTTTTTTATTGGTACCATATTCGGGCAGATGACATTTTTTGATCGCTTTTTATTCCGATTTTTGGGAGGCGAAATGAACAAAAACCAGCAATTCCTGAAATTCTTTTAGGGGGGCGTTTATACCGTTCCACGTGTGGTAAAATGGATAAAGCAGCTTTATTCTTCAGGTCAGTACAATTACAGCGATACCTCATTTATGTAATTTTTTTAAATGTTTTGGCGCTTTTACACAATAAAAACTATTTTATATAAAAAAATAATTGTTTTTGAATCGCTTTATTCTGAGAGCTATAACTTTTTAATTTTTCTGCTGATGATGCTGTATGGCGGCTTTTTTTTTTGCGGGACAAGATGACGTTTTCAGTGGTACCATGATTATTTATATCCATCATTTTGATCGCATGTTATTCCACTTTTTGTTCGCCTGTATGATAATAAAGCAATGTTTTTTGCCTTGTTTTTTATTTTTTTTTTTTGCGGTGTTCACTGAAGGGGTTAACTAGTGGGATAGTTTTATAGAGCGGGTCGTTACGGATGCGGCGATACCAAATATGTGTACTTTTATTGTTTTTTTTAATTTACATAAATAAATGGATTTACTGGGAAATGATTTTTTTTTTCTTTATTTGGGGATTTAAAAAAAAATTTTTTTATACATTCTATTTATTTATTTTTTTACTTTCTACCATTGTCCCAGGGTGGGACACTCTCTATTAGATCAGATCGTTGATCTGACAGCGTGCATAGCACTCTGTCAGATCAACGATCTGACAGGCAGTTTAGGTGGCTTTCTGGCGCCTGCTCTCAGCAGGCGCCGGCTAGCCAGGTCATTTCATGACCCGGAAGGAGTCCGGCGGCCATCTTGGATCCGGGGACTCCTTCCGGGTCACCGGAGCAACGCGATCTCATTGCATTGCTCCGGTGGGAGAGCGCAGGGAGCCCCCGTCCATGCGCGATCCCCCTCTATGCCGCTGTCACTACTGACAGCGGCATCAGAGGGGTTAAATGCCCGCTGCGGGGTGTCAGCTGTCATATACAGCTGACACCCGCACCCGATCACCGCGGCGCTCAGCGCGAGACCGCGGTGATCGGTGCGCCGTACTAGTACGGCGGCTGGCACAAATGCAGTGCTGGCAGCGCAGTACTAGTACGGCGCATGTCACGAAGGGGTTAATTTGTGCTGTTTAGTATCCAGTAGCCTTGATAGACTTGTCAATCAGATTTATTTTTATATGAAAATGCAACTTATCCATTAGGATTTTTAATGGAGAGGGTATTTAATTGTAATAATTCCAAATTTAGTAAATAAATGAATAAACAATTAGATGCATGAAAAAGATATGAAATACATAAAACCCAAATCTTTCAAAAAGCGAAATTCACATTTGATGCCTTTTACATATTTAGGTTTTTAGAATATCTTTTTTATTTTTTTATGTGTTGTATTTTGGATTGTTAGAAATTTACCTTTTCACTTTAAAAACATGGATTAATAGATGATTAGAACCTTCCAATAGGATTTCTATTTTTGTGCTTATTTGCTCGTGGTCTATTTTATTAGCTCACATACGGAGAAAAGCCTGAGCGTTGTGCATCTGAGTGACATACAAGAAATGTTTTGTTTTGATACAAGCAAGCAATGATTTGCTCCCGATCTGTGCTCCATTATCACTAAATGTACTAAACAAAGAAATGTTACACATCTTGGAACAATTCCTTTGCTATTTTTTGTGCAATGCACGGTCATAGTGATATTATGAATAGCTAATGTGGTTGTTAAGGCTTTAATCTCGCTTACACTCCACATTTCAAGAACTCAGTTTAACTCTTATATCAGCTTAGAAAAGAAACTCGGATCACCTTTCCCTATCAGGCTGACAGAACATTCATCTCTGTTCAAGAATTCGAGTCACCTACATCTACCTTTATAATCTGGAATTTGCAGTATGTACATGTATGTGGAAATTCATGGAAGGGCTGAATTCAAGCACAGGTTGTACTTTTGAACGACGTCATTGTTTTTACCATGTCCTGTACTAGAAACCAGGAAAAAAATTCCAAGTGCGAAGAAATTGCAAAAAAAGTGCAATCCCACACTTGTTTTTTGTTTGGCTTTTTTGCTAGGTTGACTAAATGCTAAAACTGACCTACCATTATGATTCTCCACGTCATGACGAGTTCATAGACACCACAAATGTATAGGTTATATTTTTATCTAAGTGGCAAAAAAAAATTCCAAAGTTTTGCTAAAAAAAAAAAAAATTGCTCAATTTTCCGATACCCGTAGCGTCTCCATTAGGGTTGAGCGAAACGGGTCATTCATTTTCAAAAGTCGCCGACTTTTGGCAAAGTCGGGTTTCATGAGACCCGATCCGACCCCTGTGCGGGGTCGGCCATGCGGTACGCGACTTTCGCGCCAAAGTCGCGTTTCAATGACGCGAAAAGCGCCATTTCTCAGCCAATGAAGGTAAACGCAGAGTGTGGGTAGCGTGATGACATAGGTCCTGGTCCCCACCATCTTAGAGAAGGGCATTGCAGTGATTGGCTTGCTGTCCGCGGCGTCACAGGGGCTATAAAGGGGCGTTCCCGCCGACCGCCATGTTACTGCTGCTGATCTGAGCTTAGAGAGAGGTTGCTGCCGCTTCGTCAGAAGCAGGGATAGCGTTAGGCAGGGTCCATTAACCACCAAACCGCTTGTGCTGTAGCGATTTCCACAGCCCAACACCACCTTCGGTGTGCAGGGACAGTGGAAGCTACATTTTTTTTTTTTTCCCCTCAGCGCTGTAGCTCATTGGGCTGCCCTAGAAGGCTCCCTGATAGCTGCATTGCTGTGTGTACGCCGCTGTGCAAACCAACTGCTTTTTTCAAAGCACAAATCCTCTTGTTCCTTCCTTTCTGCACAGCTATTTTTTTTGTTTGTCCACACTTTTTATTTAATTTGTGCATCAGTCCACTCCTTATTGCTGCCTGCCATACGTGGCTGAGATTACTGCAGGGAGATAGTAATTGTTGGACACTCCCTGTTTTTTTTTTTTTTTGTTTGTTTTTTTTTGTGGGAGATTAAGATTGACATTTCTGCTAGAGTGCCATCCCTGTCTGTGTCATCTCTCACTCAGTGGGCCATAGAAAGCCTATTTTTTTTTTGCTTGATTTGGGTTCTAAAATCTACCTGAAAAAATCACTACATCAATCAGTGGGAGAAAAATATTGGCCTCAGGGCCTGTGTGCCACTCCTTACTCCTGTGTGTGCCATCTCTCACTCAGTGAGCCATAGAAAGCCTATTTATTTTTTTGCTTGATTTGGGTTCCAAAATCTACCTGAAAAAATCACAACATCAATCAGTGGGAGAAAAATATTGGCCTCAGGGCTTGTGTGCCACTCCTGACTCCTGTGTGTGCCATCTCTCACTCAGTGGGCCATAAAAAGCCTATTAATTTTTTTGCTTGATTTGGGTTCTAAATTCTACCTGAAAAAATCAATAAATCAATCAGTGGGAGATTAATATTGGCCTTTGGGCTTGTGTGCCAGTCCTAAGCGTGCCGTCTCTCTCTCTCAGATAGTGGGCCATAGAAAGCCTATTTATTATTTTTTTTATTGGGTTTATAAATTTTCCCTGGAAAAAAAAAAAAAAGTGGGAGATTAATATTGGCCTCTGGGCTTGTGTGCCAGTCCTGAGCGTGCCATCTCTCTCACAAATAGTGGGCCATAGAAAGCCTATTTATTTTTTTGGTTGATTTGGGTTCTAAATTCTACCTGAAAAAATCAATAAATCAATCAGTGGGAGATTAACATTGGCCTTTGGGCTTGTGTGCCAGTCCTAAGCGTGCCATCTCTCTCTCTCAGATAGTGGGCCATAGAAAGCCTATTTATTATTTTTTTTATTGGGTTTATAAATTTTCCATGGAATAAAAAAAAAAAAAGTGGGAGATTAATATTGGCCTCTGGGCTTGTGTGCCAGTCCTGAGCGTGCCATCTCTCTCACAAATAGTGGGCCATAGAAAGCCTATTTATTTTTTTGGTTGATTTGGATTCTAAATTCTACCTGAAAAAATCAATAAATCAATCAGTGGGAGATAAATATTGGCCTCTGGGCTTGTGTGCCACTCCTGACTCCTGTGTGCGTCCTCTCTCACTCAGTGGGCCCTACAAAGCCTATTTTTTTTTATTTGTTTTCTAAATTCTCCCTGAAACAATCATTTTATTTTATTTGGTTTCTAAATTATTCCTGAAAAAATCATTTTTTTTGTATTTTTTTTTTTCTCAAGTCTCCCTGAAAAAAAAAAAAAATCAAATCAGTGGGAGATTAATATTGCCCTTTTTGCTTGTGTGCCAGTCTTGACTCCTGGGTGTGCCATCTCTCTCTCTCCAATTGTGGGCCATAGAAAGCCTATTAATTTTTTTGCTTGATTTGGGTTCCAAAATCTACCTGAAAAAATCACTAAATCAATCAGTGGGAGATAAATATTGGCCTCTGGGCTTGTGTGCCACTCCTGACTCCTGTGTGCGTCCTCTCTCACTCAGTGGGCCATAGAAAGCCTATTTTTTTTTTATTTGTTTTCTAAATTCTCCCTGAAACAATCATTTCATTTTATTTGGTTTCTAAATTCTTCCTGAAAAATTCATTTTTTTGTATTTTTTTTTCTAAAGTCTCCCTGAAAAAAAAAAAAATATCAAATCAGTGGGAGATTAATATTGCCCTTTCTGCTTGTGTGCCAGTCTTGACTCCTGGGTGTGCCATCTCTCTCTCTCTCTCCAATTGTGGGCCATAGAAAGCCTATTTATTTTTTTGCTTGATTTGGGTTCCAAAATCTACCTGAAAAAATCACTAAATCAATCAGTGGGAGATAAATATTGGCCTCTGGGCTTGTGTGCCACTCCTGACTCCTGTGTGCGTCCTCTCTCACTCAGTGGGCCATAGAAAGCCTATTTTTTTTTTATTTGTTTTCTAAATTCTCCCTGAAACAATCATTTAATTTTATTTGGTTTATAAATTCTTCCTGAAAAATTCATTTTTTTGTATTTTTTTTTCTAAAGTCTCCCTGAAAAAAAAAAAAAATCAAATCAGTGGGAGATTAATATTGCCCTTTCTGCTTGTGTGCCAGTCTTGACTCCTGGGTGTGCCATCTCTCTCTCTCTCTCCAATTGTGGGCCATAGAAAGCCTATTTATTTTTTTGCTTGATTTGGGTTCCAAAATCTACCTGAAAAAATCACTAAATCAATCAGTGGGAGATAAATATTGGCCTCTGGGCTTGTGTGCCACTCCTGACTCCTGTGTGCGTCATCTCTCACTCAGTGGGCCCTAGAAAGCCTATTTTTTGTTTTATTTGTTTTCTAAATTCTCCCTGAAAAAATCATTTTATTTTATTTGGTTTATAAATTATTCCTGAAAAAATCATTTTTTTCGTATTTTTTTTTTCTAAAGTCTCCCTGAAAAAAAAAAAAAATCAAATCAGTGGGAGATTAATATTGCCCTTTTTGCTTGTGTGCCAGTCTTGACTCCTGGGTGTGCCATCTCTCTCTCTCCAATTGTGGGCCATAGAAAGCCTATTAATTTTTTTGCTTGATTTGGGTTCCAAAATCTACCTGAAAAAATCACTAAATCAATCAGTGGGAGATAAATATTGGCCTCTGGGCTTGTGTGCCACTCCTGACTCCTGTGTGCGTCCTCTCTCACTCAGTGGGCCATAGAAAGCCTATTTTTTTTTTATTTGTTTTCTAAATTCTCCCTGAAACAATCATTTCATTTTATTTGGTTTCTAAATTCTTCCTGAAAAATTCATTTTTTTGTATTTTTTTTTCTAAAGTCTCCCTGAAAAAAAAAAAAATCAAATCAGTGGGAGATTAATATTGCCCTTTCTGCTTGTGTGCCAGTCTTGACTCCTGGGTGTGCCATCTCTCTCTCTCTCTCCAATTGTGGGCCATAGAAAGCCTATTTATTTTTTTGCTTGATTTGGGTTCCAAAATCTACCTGAAAAAATCACTAAATCAATCAGTGGGAGATAAATATTGGCCTCTGGGCTTGTGTGCCACTCCTGACTCCTGTGTGCGTCATCTCTCACTCAGTGGGCCCTAGAAAGCCTATTTTTTGTTTTATTTGTTTTCTAAATTCTCCCTGAAAAAATCATTTTATTTTATTTGGTTTATAAATTATTCCTGAAAAAATCATTTTTTTCGTATTTTTTTTTTCTAAAGTCTCCCTGAAAAAAAAAAAAAAATCAAATCAGTGGGAGATTAATATTGCCCTTTTTGCTTGTGTGCCAGTCTTGACTCCTGGATGTGCCATCTCTCTCTCTCCAATTGTGGGCCATAGAAAGCCTATTCATTTTTTTGCTTGATTTGGGTTCCAAAATCTACCTGAAAAAATCACTAAATCAATCAGTGGGAGATAAATATTGGCCTCTGGGCTTGTGTGCCACTCCTGACTCCTGTGTGCATCCTCTCTCACTCAGTGGGCCATAGAAAGCCTATTTTTTTTTTATTTGTTTTCTAAATTCTCCCTGAAACAATCATTTCATTTTATTTGGTTTCTAAATTCTTCCTGAAAAATTCATTTTTTTGTATTTTTTTTTCTAAAGTCTCCCTGAAAAAAAAAAAATCAAATCAGTGGGAGATTAATATTGCCCTTTCTGCTTGTGTGCCAGTCTTGACTCCTGGGTGTGCCATCTCTCTCTCTCTCTCCAATTGTGGGCCATAGAAAGCCTATTTATTTTTTTGCTTGATTTGGGTTCCAAAATCTACCTGAAAAAATCACTAAATCAATCAGTGGGAGATAAATATTGGCCTCTGGGCTTGTGTGCCACTCCTGACTCCTGTGTGCGTCCTCTCTCACTCAGTGGGCCATAGAAAGCCTATTTTTTTTATTTGTTTTCTAAATTCTCCCTGAAACAATCATTTAATTTTATTTGGTTTATAAATTCTTCCTGAAAAATTCATTTTTTTGTATTTTTTTTTTCTAAAGTCTCCCTGAAAAAAAAAAAAAAATCAAATCAGTGGGAGATTAATATTGCCCTTTCTGCTTGTGTGCCAGTCTTGACTCCTGGGTGTGCCATCTCTCTCTCTCTCTCCAATTGTGGGCCATAGAAAGCCTATTTATTTTTTTGCTTGATTTGGGTTCCAAAATCTACCTGAAAAAATCACTAAATCAATCAGTGGGAGATAAATATTGGCCTCTGGGCTTGTGTGCCACTCCTGACTCCTGTGTGCGTCATCTCTCACTCAGTGGGCACTAGAAAGCCTATTTTTTGTTTTATTTGTTTTCTAAATTCTCCCTGAAAAAATCATTTTATTTTATTTGGTTTCTAAATTATTCCTGAAAAAATCATTTTTTTTGTATTTTTTTTTTCTAAAGTCTCCCTGAAAAAAAAAAAAATCAAATCAGTGGGAGATTAATATTGCCCTTTTTGCTTGTGTGCCAGTCTTGACTCCTGGGTGTGCCATCTCTCTCTCTCCAATTGTGGGCCATAGAAAGCCTATTAATTTTTTTGCTTGATTTGGGTTCCAAAATCTACCTGAAAAAATCACTAAATCAATCAGTGGGAGATAAATATTGGCCTCTGGGCTTGTGTGCCACTCCTGACTCCTGTGTGCATCCTCTCTCACTCAGTGGGCCATAGAAAGCCTATTTTTTTTTAATTTGTTTTCTAAATTCTCCCTGAAACAATCATTTCATTTTATTTGGTTCATAAATTCTTCCTTAAAAAATCATTTTTTTTTATTATTTTTTTTTTCTAAAGTCTCCCTTTTAAAAAAAAAAAAACAAATCAGTGGGAGATTAATATTTACATTTGCGCTTCAGTGACAGTCCTGCGTGTGTGGCATCTCTCTCATTTGTTGCCACCAACAACAGAGTGTGTAACATTGTGCCTGATTTTCGTTGTGGTCTCACCCACCTGTAAAGGGGTAGCTAAATCATACTGAAGTTATAGCTCACCGTGTAAGTTGTGTGACAGCAACAAATACCGTTAGTTTGGTAACGTTTTTAAAACAATGAGGAAGTCTGGTGGAAGAGGTCGTGGCCGGGGGCGTTCATTGTCAGCTGGTAATGAGGGTAGTGGTAGTGGTGGAGCATCAGGTGGTCGTGGGAAAAAAAATATTGCACCTAAGTCTGGAGCTGTGGAGCCAGGTTCGTCGTCTGGCTACACAAGGCCTCGAACGCTCCTTTTTCTGGGAGTAGGAAAACCGCTTTTAAAGTCGGAGCAGCAATAGCAAGTTTTGGCTTATCTTGCTGACTCAGCCTCTAGCTCTTTTGCCTCCTCTCGTGAAACTGGTAAAAGTAAAAGCAGCGCGTCGTTAGTGGATGTTCACGGTCAGGGACAAGTCGCTTCCTTGTCCTCTTCAGCAAAAACAACAACAGAGAAGAATGCAGCAGGCGACACAACGGGTTACTCCATGGAGCTCTTTACACATACCGTTCCTGGCTTAGAAAGTGAAGCAGTTAACAGTCCATGCCCACTACAAGTTGAATCTGACATGGAGTGCACTGATGCACAGCCACAGCCAGACTACTATGCTGGTCCTTTGACTCAGACCACAGCATTGCCCTCGCAGGGTGCTGATCAAGAATCAGACCCTGATGAGACTATGTTGCCCCATCACGAACGCTATACCACCGACCGACACGGTGACACAGACGAAGTTGCACACGAGCTACAAGAAGAGGTAATAGATGACCCAGTTCTTGACCCCGATTGGCAGCCATTGGGGGAACAGGGTGCAGGCGGCAGCAGTTCTGAAGCGGAGGAGGAGGGGCCGCAGCAGGCATCAACATCGCAACAGGTTCCATCTGCCGGGCCCGTATCTTGCCCAAAACGCGTGGCAAAGTCAAAACCTGTTGGAGGACAGCGTGGCCATCCGGTTAAAGCTCAGTCTGCAATGCCTGAAAAGGTATCCGATGCTAGAAAGAGTGCAGTCTGGCATTTTTTTAAACAACATCCAATTGATCAGCGCAAAGTCATCTGTCAAAAATGTTCAACTACCTTAAGCAGAGGGCAGAATCTGAAAGTCTCAATACAAGTTGCATGCATAGACATTTAACCACCATGCATTTGCAAGCTTGGACTAACTACCAAACGTCCCTTAAGGTTGTAGCACCCTCGGCCAATGAAGCTAGTCATCAACGCAACATCCCTTCCGGCAGTGTAGGGCCACCATTTTCTGCACCACCTGCAGTATCTGTGCAGGTTTCTTTGCCAGGCCAAAGCAGTCAGGGTCAGGGAATCACCAGTTTCGTAGTAGGAAACACTGCATCTAGGGCACCGGCGGCAACAATACCATCTCCCAACGTCTCTCAGTCTGCCATGTCCACCGGCACCCCCGCTAGTTCCACGATCTCCAGCTCTCCAGTCCAGCTCACCCTACATGAGACTATGGTTAGAAAAAGGAAGTACTTAGCCTCGCATCCGCGTACACAGGGTTTGAACGCCCACATAGCTAGACTAATCTCGTTAGAGATGATGCCCTACCGGTTAGTTGAAAGCGAAGCTTTCAAAGCCCTGATGGACTACGCCGTACCACGCTACCCAGTCAACATTTTTTTTCCAGAAAAGCCATCCCAGCCCTCCACCAGCATGTTAAAGAGCGCATCGTCCATGCACTCAGGCAATCTGTGAGCACAAAGGTGCACCTGACAACAGATGCATGGACCAGTAGGCATGGCCAGGGACGTTACGTGTCCATCACGGCACACTGGGTAAATGTGGTGGATGCAGGGTCCACAGGGGACAGCAAGTTTGGGACAGTTCTGCCTAGCCCACGGTCTAGGAAACAGTTGGCTGTAGCCGTTCGCACCCCCTCCTCCTCCTCCTCGTCCTCCTGCAGAAGCGAGACCTCGTCCACAGACCACAGTCGCACAACCACTCCATCCGCAGCTGCCACTGTTGCACACCAGGTCTCCCATTATGGGGCAGCTACTGGCAAACGTCAGCAGGCTGTATTGGCTATGAAGTGTTTGGGCGACAACAGACACACCGCTGAAGTTCTGTCCGAGTTCTTGCAGAAAGAAACGCAGTCGTGGCTGGGCACTGTAGATCTTGAGGCAGGCAAGGTAGTGAGTGATAACGGAAGGAATTTCATGGCTGCCATCTCCCTTTCCCAACTGAAACACATTACTTGCCTGGCTCACACCTTAAACCTGGTGGTGCAGTGCTTCCTGAAAAGTTATCCGGGGTTATCCGACCTGCTCCTCAAAGTGCGTGGACTTTGCTCACATATCCACCGTTCGCCCGTACACTCCAGCCGTATGCAGACCTATCAGCGTTCTTTGAACCTTCCCCAGCATCGCCTAATCATAGACGTTGCAACAAGGTGGAACTCAACATTGCACATGCTTCAGAGACTGTGTGAACAGAGGCGGGCTGTTATGTTTTTGTGGGAGGATACACATACACGGGCAGGCAGTAGGATGGCAGACATGGAGTTGTCAGGTGTGCAGTGGTCGAAGATTCAAGACATGTGTCAAGTCCTTCAGTGTTTTGAGGAATGCACACGGCTGGTTAGTGCAGACAACGCCATAATAAGCATGAGCATCCCCCTAATGCGTCTGCTGATGCAAAGTTTGACGCACATAAAGGATCAGGCGTCTGCAGCTGAGGAAGAGGAAAGCCTTGATGACAGTCAGCCATTGTCTGGCCAGGGCAGTGTACAGGACGAGGTAGGGGGCGAACAGGAGGAGGAGGACGAGGAGGATGATGGGGATGATTATATTTTTAATGAGGAAGCTTTTCCGGGGCCAGTGGAAATTTTTGGCGCGGCAAGGCCGGGTTCTGGTTTTTGGAGGGACACAAGTGACGTGGATTTGCCTGAAACTGCCCCTCAACCAAGCACAACCACAGATTTGAGAACTGGAACTTTGGGCCACATGGCGGATTATGCCTTACGTATCCTCAAAAGGGACACACGCATAACAAAAATGATGAACGATGACGATTACTGGTTGGCCTGCCTCCTTGATCCTCGCTATAAAGGCAAATTGCAAAATATAATGCCACATGAGAACTTGGAACTAATATTAGCAACCAAACAATCAACTCTTGTTGACCGTTTGCTTCTGGTATTCCCTGCACACAGCGCCCGTGATCGTTCTAACACGAGCTGCAGGGGCCAGCAGACCAGAGGTGTTAGAGGGGCAGAAATCAGAAGTGGGGTTGGCCAGAGGGGTTTTCTGACCAGGTTGTGGAGTGATTTTGCTATGACCGCAGATAGGACAGGTACTGCAGCATCAATTCAAAGTGACAGGAGACAACATTTGTCCAGTATGGTTACTAACTATTTTTCATCCCTTATCGACGTTCTCCCTCAACCGTCATTCCCATTTGATTACTGGGCATCAAAATTAGACACCTGGCCAGAATTGGCAGAATATGCATTGCAGGAGCTTGCTTGCCCGGCAGCTAGTGTCCTATCAGAAAGAGTATTCAGTGCTGCAGGTTCAATACTAACAGAAAAAAGGACTCGTCTGGCTACCCAAAATGTAGATGATCTAACCTTCATTAAAATGAACCACAACTGGATTTCGAAATCTTTTGCCCCACTTTGCCCGGCTGACACCTAGCTTTCCTATGTAAAGGTCTTGCCTGTGGACTATTCTGAACGACTTTTCCAATCTCGTAATTTGCAGCACCTGATTGTCCAGCATCCGACATGTTAACACCTCCCTAAATGGCTAAACTCCCCACACGGGGCCGTGGTATCGCCACTTGGCGCCAGCACCCGTGAGAGTACTGTTTGTCTGAGGAGGTGGGTGTGCCCGCTTTTGGTCGACGGCACTGCCACTAGGTCCCTCATAGTACAATAAAGTGTCTGGCGGTGGTGGTGCGCACCCAACGTCAGACACACCGTTGTAATATGAGGGGCCCTGGGCCTGTACCGCCGGCCACAAGACAGTCCCCCCCCCAGCTCAAACAGTGCTCTACCACTTGCAAAATTTTCTCTCACAGCTCCACCAATGTTTAGTCTATGCGCTGACATCCTTCAATGCCTGGCACTGTCAATACCATTGTATTGACATTTTTCTTATGTTAGGCCTTCGAAGCCTGTCTGCGGTCACTCCTTCCACTAGGCCTCCACTGACCTGTCTACTGCTGCCCGTGTTCCCCTGGAACCAATTTTAAATTGCCTACAGCCCAATTTTTGTTATGTTAGGCCTTCGAAGCCTTTCTGCGGCCCGTTCTTTCCACTACTACTACACTGACCAGGCCACTGCTGCCCATGTTCCCCTGGAACCAATTTTAAATTGCCTACAGCCAGCCCAATTTATTATGTTAGGCCTTCGAAGCCTGTCTGCGGTCCCTCCTTCCACTAGGCCTCCACTGACCTGTCTACTGCTGCCCGTGTTCCCCTGGAACCAATTTTAAATTGCCTACAGCCAGCCCAATTTATTATGTTAGGGCTTCGAAGCCTGTCTGCGGTCCCTCCTTCCACTAGGCCTCCACTGACCTGTCTACTGCTGCCCGTGTTCCCCTGGAACCAATTTTAAATTGCCTACAGCCCAATTTTTGTTATGTTAGGCCTTCTAAGCCTGTCTGCGGCCCGTTCTTTCCACTACTACTACACTGACCTGGCTACTGCCGCCCGTGTTCCCCTGGAACCAATTTTAAATTGCCTACAGCCAGCCCAATTTATTATGTTAGGGCTTCGAAGCCTGTCTGCGGTCCCTCCTTCCACTAGGCCTCCACTGACCTGTCTACTGCTGCCCGTGTTCCCCTGGAACCAATTTTAAATTGCCTACAGCCCAATTTTTGTTATGTTAGGCCTTCTAAGCCTGTCTGCGGCCCGTTCTTTCCACTACTACTACACTGACCTGGCTACTGCCGCCCGTGTTCCCCTGGAACCAATTTAAAATTGCCGACAGCAAGCCCAATTTATTATGTTAGGGCTTTGAAGCCTGTCTGCGGTCCCTTCTTCCACTAGGCCTCCACTGACCTGTCTACTGCTGTCCGTGTTCCCCTGGAACCAATTGTAAATTGCCTACATCCCAATTTTTGTTATGTTAGGCCTTCGAAGCCTGTCTGCGGCCCGTTCTTTCCACTACTACTACACTGACCAGGCCACTGCTGCCCGTGTTCCCCTGGAACCAATTTAAAATTGCCGACAGCAAGCCCAATTTATTATGTTAGGGCTTCGAAGCCTTTCTGCGGTCCCTCCTTCCACTAGGCCTCCACTGACCTGTCTACTGCTGCCCGTGTTCCCCTGGAACCAATTTTAAATTGCCTACAGCCCAATTTTGGTTATGTTAGGCCTTCGAAGCCTGTCTGCGGCCCGTTCTTTCCACTACTACTACACTGACCTGGCTACTGCCGCCCGTGTTCCCCTGGAACCAATTTAAAATTGCCGACAGCAAGCCCAATTTATTATGTTAGGCCTTTGAAGCCTGTCTGCGGTCCCTCCTTCCACTAGGCCTCCACTGACCTGTCTACTGCTGTCCGTGTTCCCCTGGAACCAATTGTAAATTGCCTACATCCCAATTTTTGTTATGTTAGGCCTTCGAAGCCTGTCTGCGGCCCGTTCTTTCCACTACTACTACACAGACCAGGCCACTGCTGCCCGTGTTCCCCTGGAACCAATTTTAATTGCCTACAGCCAGCCCAATTTATTATGTTAGGCCTTCGAAGCCTGTCTGCGGTCCCTCCTTCCACTAGGCCTCCAGTGACCTGTCTACTGCTGCCCGTGTACCCCTTGAACCAACATCAGAAAATATAAAAATAAGTATTTTGCTTATAAAAAAGAAAATACTGGAGAGATATCAAATGCAGACATTTTAACATTAAAAACAAACACATACAACAAAAATCTGGTACAGTACTAAAAATGGCCACCAGCTACAATAACTTTCTCCTGCAAGTAGTTAACTGAAAGTTTTTTTCAATTTAAAACACAGATATGGCATACACCGAGTGTTGTCCTGTCGCGTCTTCTTTATATTATTGCCAAGAAGATGCAAAACAATGAAAATAATAAAATCATTATTTACCAAAAAAATAGAGTAAGTCAAAACCACATTGCAAATAAACATTCATTACAAATAAAGAAGCAGGGCGCGTCCGAGGGTGAGTATATACCTAATAAGAATATAATCACCCTCGGACGCGCCCTGCTTCTTTCCGACAGCCTTCCTTCCTAACAATCAGCCCTTCCGTGGTGTAGAGAGAGGGTGTGTTACACTCCAAGGTGTTCCCCAGGTTGCCTTTCCTGAGCTTCGATCTTCATGCTCATGTTTAGTAGTTGTCGGAAAGTAGGCTGCATTAGGCCTACAAATTGGGTATGGGGTGGAGAGAGATGGTGTGTTACACTCCAAGATGTTCCCCAGGTTTCCTTGCCATTGCTTCGGTCTTCCGACTCTCGTTTAGTAGTTGTAGAAAACTACACTGCATTAGGCCTACAAAATGGGTATCGGGTGGAGAGAGATGGTGTGTTACACTCCAAGGTGTTCCCCAGGTTTCCTTGCCATTGCTTCGGTCTTCCGACTCTCGTTTAGTAGTTGTAGAAAACTACACTGCATTAGGCCTACAAAATGGGTATCGGGTGGAGAGAGATGGTGTGTTACACTCCAAGGTGTTCCCCAGGTTTCCTTGCCATTGCTTCGGTCTTCCGACTCTCGTTTAGTAGTTGTAGAAAACTACACTGCATTAGGCCTACAAAATGGGTATCGGGTGGAGAGAGATGGTGTGTTACACTCCAAGGTGTTCCCCAGGTTTCCTTGCCATTGCTTCGGTCTTCAGACTCTCGTTTAGTAGTTGTAGAAAACTACACTGCATTAGGCCTACAAAATGGGTATCGGGTGGAGAGAGATGGTGTGTTACACTCCAAGGTGTTCCCCAGGTTTCCTTGCCATTGCTTCGGTCTTCCGACTCTCGTTTAGTAGTTGTAGAAAACTACACTGCATTAGGCCTACAAAATGGGTATCAGGTGGAGAGAGATGGTGTGTTACACTCCAAGGTGTTCCCCAGGTTAACTTGCCATTGCTTCGGTCTTCCGACTCTCGTTTAGTAGTTGTAGAAAACTACACTGCATTAGGCCTACAAAATGGGTATCGGGTGGAGAGAGATGGTGGATTACGCTCCAAGGTGTTCCCCAGGTTTCCTTGCCATTGCTTCGGTCTTCCGACTCTCGTTCAGTAGTTGTAGAAAACTACACTGCATTAGGCCTACAAAATGGGTATCGGGTGGAGAGAGATGGTGTGTTACACTCCAAGGTGTTCTCCAGGTTGCCTTTCCAGAGCTTCGATCTTAATGTTCTCGTTTAGTAGTTGTTGGAAACTACACTGCATTAGGCCTCCAAATTGGCTATGGGGTGGAGAGAGATGGTGTGTTACACTCCAAGGTGTTCTCCAGGTTTCCTCGCCATTGCTTCGATCTTCCGACTCTCGTTTAGTAGTTGTAGAAAACTACACTGCATTAGGCCTACAAAATGGGTATCGGGTGGAGAGAGATGGTGTGTTACACTCCAAGGTGTTCCCCAGGTTTCCTTGCCATTGCTTCGGTCTTCCGACTCTCGTTTAGTAGTTGTAGAAAACTACACTGCATTAGGCCTACAAAATGGGTATGGGGTGGAGAGAGATGGTGTGTTCCACTCCAATGTGTTCTCCAGGTTGCCTTTCCTGAGCTTCTATATTCAGGCTCTCGTTAAATTGTGGTTAAATGGAACAACTGCATTTGGCGTACTAGTTGGTTTGGGGCCTACTAACAGTGTCTGCCGCTCCTTGCTGTTCTCCTGGTTTCCTGTCCTGAAATTCCGTTTTCAGGCGCTCGTTAAGTAGTTGTTAATGTTAGACTGCATTTGGCCTACTAGTTGGGTTGGGGCCTACTATCGGTGTCTGCCACTCCTTGCTGTTCTCCTCCACTGAACAAAGCTGTGCCGCCTGTTTACTACGGTTGCCAATTTTGAACTGCATTTTGACTACTTACTGATTTGGGCGCCTACTCTCTGTGTCAGCCTCTCATTCCAGTTGTCTTCCACTGCAATGCCCCCTGGTTATTCCTGTGTTACCAATTTTGAACTGCATTTAGCCAACTTTATTCTTTGGGCCTATATCTGTGTTTCCTCCTCATCCTGCCCATTGCCCAGCCAGTGATAGATGAGTCTGCTGGTACATTGACCCATAACGCAACATTCCCCGTGCACGCTACACAACAACATTGTGACCCTGCTGAAAGTCAGGTTGCTCTTCCCGCATACCATACCACCTTACACGGGGACAAAGAGGAAGGTGCAGATGAAAGTGCAGGTTCCTTCATCAGGTGGGGGGAGGAATACTAGTTGGCAACGTCACTGGCACAGGGCCTCTCATAGTACGCAAAAGTGTTGCTGCCAGTGGGAGGCGCCCCCGCCGTGCAAACACACCGCTGTACTTTGAGGGGCCCTGTGCCAGTGCCAATGCCAACGAGTGGGCCCCCCCTGCTTGCTCAGGTTCACAGCACTTGCAAAGTTGAAATACTTACCTCTCCCTGCTCCACTGCCGTGACATGGTCCAGATTTCCTGGGCCCACTAATTACTTGAACCAGCCCTACCCACCACAACTTTAGCCAAATGACCCCCAATTTCAAATGCCTTCCAATTATTATAAGGTAAATTATGCTTGACAAGCTTCATTAAGAAGAATGGATGGTTTTGACATTAAAATGGGCACTAGTGTTGAGCATTCCGATACCGCAAGTATCGGGTATCGGCCGATATTTGCGGTATCGGAATTCCGATACTGAATTCTGATACTTCCCGCGTATCGGATACCGGAATCGGAAGTTCCCAGAATTCAAATTGAACGCAGCAGCCAATGAGGAATGAATGAAAGTGTGGGCACATCCTGTTTAGCATGGTGGGCATGTAAGTACTGGCAAGGCTTGGATTGGCTGCTGAAATGATGTCACTCTGCACTATAAAAAAGCGCTGCCGCCATTTTGCGCTCACTCTGCTGTGATTTCAGTTAGGGACAGGACGCTGTGTTCTAACTGAGGGCCAGTTGAGCTTGCTAATTGCTTTATTTTCCTTTCCAAAGGCTAATTTAGCAAAACGCTGTGTGTTCTTCACTGTTCACCTTGCTCTTGCCTTGCAGCGCTGTTTTAACAGCGTTCTGCAAGGTCTCTGTGTGTGTGTGTGTGTGCAGCTCACTCTGTAGTCTGTGTGCAGCCATATACCCGGTTGTATTCAGCTCAGGGGGGGTTCACACTGCCTCACACAGTTGTTCTTTTTTGCTCTTAGTGCAGCCTGCTGCACATTTTTTCTCAAATTTCCTATTAGTGTTTTTCCACCAGTCTCCAGCTCTATTGTGGAAAAACACTACATAGGATAACCTAGAGGGGGGTTTTTGGGCCTTGCAGCGCCGTTTACGGCTGTCTGCACGGTCTCCGTGTGAGCCCAGCTCGCCCTGTAGTCTGTGTGCAGCCATAGCCGGTTGGATTCAGCTCAGGGTTCGTTACTGGCTCATACCTTGAGAAAAATTTTCCTTTTTTTCAAATAGTGCAGCCTGTTTAAAATTTGAAAAAAAAAAAATTCCTATTAGTGTCTTTCCACCAGTCTCCAGCTCAATTGTGGAAAAACACTACATAGGATAACCTAGAGGTTTTTTTTGGGGCCTTGCAGCGCCGTTTACGGCTGTCTGCACGGTCTCTGTGTGAGCGCAGCTCGCCCTGTAGTCTGTGTGCAGCCATAGCCGGTTGGATTCAGCTCAGGGTGCGTTACTGCCTCATACCTTGAAAAACAATTTCCTTTTTTTCAAATAGTGCAGCCAGTTTAAAATTTGAAAAAAAAAATTCCTATTAGTGTCTTTCCACTTGTATCCAGCTAAATAGTGGAAAAACACTATATAGGATAACCTAGAGGAGGGTTTCTTGGCCTTGCAGCGCCGTTTACGGCTGTCTGCACGGTCTCCGTGTGATTTAAACTAGCTCTGTAGCCCGATCTGCACCAAAAAAAAGGTTAAGTTCACCAAACACAACTTACACTTGTGTAGGCCACATTTGAAAAATAATAAAGTTTAGTCCACAATTTACAACATTAGTGTTTCTTACACCTGTTAGGAGGAGCATTACAGGAATAAGCACACTAAGGCCTTAGTACTTTTCTGCTTATCTTTATCTGTCAACCAAGATGAAGAGGGCAGGGAGTAAGGCACGTGGGCGTGGGCGCGGAGCAGGGAGAGGAGCAGGGAGAGGACGTGGTGATTCTGTGCCTGCTGCGGGCGCCGGTGACTCGTCGTCACTCAGTTTCAGCAGGGAACAGTCCTTCATGCGCAGCTTTGTCGGAGAGCGCCGTGCACCGCTGCTGCGTGAAGACCAAATTGAAGCCGTTGTCGGGTGGATGGCAGCTAACGCCTCGGCATCGACTTCAGTTAGTGCCACATCCTCTCAGGCACAGAGCACTGGAGAGCAGCCATCTGTCTCTTCACCACCTGCCAAATTGGCCAGGCAGTCAGAGAGCCCAGGACAGGAGCCGTCTCTACTTCTGTTCTCTGAATCTCTTGGCTTGGAAACAGGGGGCCAGCCAAGCAGCATTGGAGAAATGGAAGAAGAGGCAGTGTGCAGTGATGCCCAACACCTTTTTCTCTCTGACTCTGAAGAGGCAGGTGGGCCAGTGCCTCCGGTGACCACAGCGCAGTACGCATCTGATGATGAAACTCAGGTGCCGCTTTCTCGTGCGTACTGTGCTGCTGAGACTACCCAGGAGGAGCAGTTGGTGGCAGAGGGTAGTGGAGATGATGAGGTCCTTGACCCATCGTGGCGTGAGGAACAGGAAGGTGGTGGGAGCAGCTCAGAGGAAGAGCTTCCTCTTACGGGCCAAAGAGGGAGAGGGAGGGGGAAGACTGCGGAGCCTGTAGCCTCCACTTTGGCACCCGTTAGGAGCCTGTCTCTTTCCAAAGCCAAAAAGGGCGCTCCCAAGACTTGCAGTGCCTGGTCCTTTTTTGACACAGTTGCAGATGACATTTGTTTTGTCAAATGCAAGCTGTGTCATCATAAAGTAAAAAGAGGGAAAAATGTCAGCAACCTCAATACCACAAATATGTGGAAACATGTGCGGACCAGGCACGCGGTGGAGTTACAGAAACACACTGAAGATGTAGGCCAACCAACAGCGGCAGCTACCACCTCTTCAGCTCGTGTTGCCTCTTCCTCCAGCTCACGCACAGCTGGTTTGGCTTCCTCCCAGAGACCTTGTGTAATTCCACCCACAGCACCACCTTCCCAGTCATCCTCACACTCCCAGTCTACTCTACAGCCATCGGTAGTACAGGCATGGGAGAAAAGGCGGGCATTCTCGGCCAACCACCCCCGAGCACAGGCTCTGAATGCAGGCATTGCCAAACTGTTGTCCCTGGAAATGCTCTCGTTCAGGCTGGTGGAGACTGACAGCTTCCGTGACTTGATGGCATTGGCAGTCCCACAGTACAAGGTGCCCAGCCGCTTTTACTTCAGCAGGCAGGCTGTCCCTGCCCTGCACAGGCATGTTGAGGCAAACATAAAACATGCGCTACTGAACGCCGTCAGTAGCAAGGTCCACCTCACCACCGATGCGTGGACCAGTCAGCATGGACAGGGGCGATATGTTTCCCTCACTGCCCATTGGGTTAATGTTGTTGAGCCAGGTACAGATCGTGCGAGTGGCGCAGGACGTGTCCTGCCCACTCCAAGGATTGCAGGAATCCAGTCTGTACGCATCGACTCCTCCTCTTACACCAGTTCCTCTGATTCCTCTCTGCAGGATCCGTCACAGTCCACCCCCACATGGACCCGTGAACGTTTACCTATGACCGACATGAGCACAGCCGTGGCCAAACGTCAGCAGGCCGTCTTGAAACTAGTTTCATTGGGGCATCGAAGCCACACAGCGCAGGAGCTCTGGAATGCCATAAAGCAGGAGAGCGATGTGTGGTTACTGCCAGCGAATCTCCAGCCAGGCATGGTAGTGTGTGACAATGGCCGAAATCTGGTGGCAGCTTTGGCCCTTGGCAACCTCACTCACATCCCATGTCTGGCACATGTGCTCAATTTGGTTGTGCAGAGTTTTCTGAGGGACTATCCGGATCTTGATGCCCTGCTGCACAAGGTCCGCCTAGAGTGTGCTCACTTGCGGCGTTCCAGCTTGGCCAGATCCCGCATTGCTGCTCTGCAGCGCCGATTCCGCCTTCCGGAACACCGCATCATATGTGACCTACCTACCCGGTGGAATTCCACGTTACATATGTTGGAGCGGTTGTGTGAGCAGCAGCAAGCAGTTATGGAGTACCAGCTGCATCAGGCGCAAAGAAGTCGCAGTCAGCGCCGATCAGACTTCACAACCACAGAGTGGGCCACTATGAAGGACGTCTGCCAGGTTTTGCGTCCTTTTGATTATTCCACGCGGATGGCAAGTGCAGATGATGCACTAGTCAGCATGACTGTCCCCCTTATCTGCCTGCTTCAGCAAACTTTGCAAGGGTTAAGGGATGATGTGGTGGAAGAGGTGGAGGATGAGGAGTCACCTTTTCCATCAGCTTCTGGAGAGTCAGCGCCACGTGGTTCCTCACAAAGGGGTACGCAGGGGCCAATTTGTGAGGAGGATGAGGAGGAGTCAATGGAGGAGGAAGAGCTCCGTCCAGAGGAGGGAGCGACACAATTGTCCAGTGGTCAGTGTGTACAGCGAGGGTGGGGTGATGACGAGCGGGCAGAGATCATGTCTCAAGCAGGGGACAGCGTTTCTGGGCCGGTTGGCACTCTGCAGCACATGGTGGATTTCATGCTGCAGTGCCTGAGAAACGACCGCCGCATCGACCACATTCTCAACATGCCTGATTATTGGGTGTTCACCCTCCTCGATCCTCGCTACCGGGACAACGTCCAAAACCTCATCCCTGCGTTGACCCGGGAGCGTAAATTGCGGGAGTACCACGACACACTGGTGAATTCCATCATCTTCTCCTGTCCAACTGAGAGGAGTGCTGCTAGTGCTTTACAAAGCAGCTCAGTGCGTCGAGGCAGTGGGGGAGGCTCTGCCCAAAGAGGGAGCAGAAGCAGTGCCTCTGCCCAAGGCAAGCCCAGTATGGCACAACTCTGGCACACTTTTGTGTGCCCGCCCCAAATGTCTACACCATCACCGGCGGCTCCAGTCAGCAGGAGGCAACGGTTCCGTCAGATGGTGACAGACTACATGGCTTGCCCTCTTACTGTACTCCCAGACGGCTCTTCCCCGTTCAAGTTTTGGGTCTCTAAGCTGGATACATGGCCAGAGCTAAGCCAGTATGCATTGGAGGTGCTGGCTTGCCCTGCGGCTAGTGTCTTATCGGAACGTGTCTTTAGTGCCGCAGGTGGTGTACTAACAGACCGTCGCATGCGACTATCCTCCGATAACGTTGACCGGCTTACTTTCCTGAAAATGAACCAGGCCTGGATCTCGCAGGAATTTGCCACTCCTCTGCCTGATTAAGTAATTGGGTGTCATCCAGGTCTCCTGCTGTGTTCATCTTTCTACCACCTGAACTGCTATTCCTGGGCTCCAACACCGCCAGTTGCGGCTCAGAAGTGCAGGCTGCACAGTAAAAACATACGACCCAGTGTTATTGGGTTTCAGTAACGTCAGCTGATCCCCAGCTGTGTAGCCGGCAATGTGTCCTGCGACCGCCACGCTGGCACAACAACCTAAATGTAAGGGAACCTGTCCCCCCCCCCCCCGTCGTTTGTTACTGAAAGAGCCATCTTGTGCAGCAGTAATGCTGCGCAAGGAAAAGGTAGCTCTTTTTTTTTAGCTCTTTGCACACGCAGAACTTAACACTTATAAAATGTGTTCACTGATACCGTTATACCGTCCCGGAGCTGGGACTTTCCTTCGTAATGTGACGCAGCACAGCCGTCATTCCTACCCCCTTGGTGCCATGCGCTGCCTCCTCAGCGTTGTTTTAAGCTGTCACGGAGCCTGTGCTGTTCTGTTATCCCTTGGGCATGCCCTATTTGCGCTGCCTGTCTTCTGACATAATTTGGTGTCAGGCTGGCTGCGCCTGTGCGGCCGCGGTGCCCGAGATCCCGCCTCGCAGTGTCTTCTGATTGAGTCACACTGCGGGCCTGGGATCCATGGGCATGCGCAGTGCATATCTTCCCCTCGGGCTCTCGCTCATTTCCCTCCGCCTTCTTTAGACTGTGCGCCGTCAGCTGATCCCTAGCATGCCACGGCCGTGACACCGCACAGTCTGAAGAAGAGGGAAGGAGGGGAGTGAGAGTCGAGGTTATGCACTGTGCATGCCCATGGTTCCAAGGCCCGCAGTGGGATTACGTTAGATGAGACTGCGAGGTGGGATCTGGAGCAGCGTGGACGCACAGGCACTGACAGCCTGACACCAAATTATGTCAGAAGACAGGCAGCGCTAATTGGGCATGGCCAAGGGCTAACAGAACAGCGCAGGCTCCGTGACAGCTTAAAACAACGCTGAGGAGGCAGCGCACGGCATCAAGGGGATAGGAATGACAGCTGTGCTGTGTCCCATTACGAAGGAAATTCGCACCTCCGGAACGGTTTAACGGTATAAAGGGACACATTTTTAGTGTTTACTTCGGTGTTTGCAAGGAGCATAATTAAAAGAGCAACCTTTTCCTTTTGCATCCTTAGTGCTGCACAACATGGCTCTTTCAGCTACAAACGTCTTGGGGGGGGGGAAGGTTAAAGGTTTCCTTTCAACTTGCTCCAATCAGGCTTCGGCCTACACTCTGTTCCTCTGCTCCTCCTGCTGTCCCTGGGCTCTAACACCGCCAGTTGGTGCCTGGAAGTGCTGTGTGCACAGTCAACAGTCGCTCCTCTGTTATTGGGGTTCAGTAACGTCAGCTGATCCCCAGCTGTGTGTGCGGCAATACCTCCAATCTGCTCCTCCTGCTGTCCCTGGGCTCTAACACCGCCAGTTGGTGCCTGGAAGTGCTGTGTGCACAGTCAACAGTCGCTCCTCTGTTATTGGGGTTCAGTAACGTCAGCTGATCCCCAGCTGTGTGTGCGGCAATACCTCCAATCTGCTCCTCCTGCTGTCCCTGGGCTCTAACACCGCCAGTTGGTGCCTGGAAGTGCTGTGTGCACAGTCAACAGTCGCTCCTCTGTTATTGGGGTTCAGTAACGTCAGCTGATCCCCAGCTGTGTATCCGGCAACGTGTCATGCGACCGCCACGCTGGCACAACTAAAATGTAAGGGGACCTGTCCCCCCCCCCCCCTAGGCGTTTGTTACTGAAAGAGCCACCATGTGCAGCACTAATACTGCACAAGGGAAAGGTCGCTCTTGAAATTATGCTCCTTGCAAACGCTGAACTACACACTCATGTAATGTGTCCCCTCACACCGTCCAACCGTCCCGGAGGTGGGACTTTCCTTTGTAATGTGACGCAGCACAGCCGTCATTGCTACCCCCTTGGCACCGTGCGCTGCCTCCTTAGCGTTGTTTGATTCCGTCATGGACCCTGCGCTGTTATGTTATCCCTTGGCCATGCACAGTTTGCACTGCCCGTCCTCTGACATCATTTGTTGTCGTCCTGGCTGCGCCTGTGCGTCCACGCTGCCCGAAATCACACCTCGCAGTGTCGTCTAATGTGATCCCACAGTGGGCCTGGTATCCATGGCCATGCGCAGTGCATATACTAGCCTCTCACTCCCCTTTTTCACGCTTCTTCAGACTAGGCGGCGTCAGCTGATCCCTAATAGCATGCCACGGCCGTGACGCCGCACAGTCTGAAGAAGCAGGAAGGAGGTGAGTGAGAGGCGATGATATGCACTGCGCATGCCCATGGATCCCTGGCCCGCAGTGGGACTACATTAGATGACACTGCAAGGTTGGATCTCGGGCAGCTTGGACGCACAGGCACTGCCAGCCTGACACCTACATGATGTCAGAAGACGGGCACCGCTAACTGTGCATGGCCAAGGGATAACATTACAGTGCGGGCTCCGTGACAGAACCAAACAACGTTGAGGAGGTGGTGCCCGGCACCAAGGGGGTTGGAATGACGGCTGTGCTGTGTCACATTACAAAGGAAAGTCCCACTTCCGGGATGGTTTGACGGTGTGAGGGGACACATTATATGAGTGTGTACTTCAGCGTTTGCAAGGAGCATAATTTTCGGAGCCACCATTTTCCATGTGCAGTATTACTGCTGTACAAGATGGCTCTTTCAGCAACAAATGCCTGGGGGGGGGGGGGGGGTTGAAGGTTCCCTTTCAACTTGCTCCACTGCAGGCTTCGGCCTACACTCTGCTCCTCTTTGATTCCCTGGGTTTCAACACTGTCAGTTGCCACCTGGAAGTGTTGTCTACACAGAAAAAACACTAGGTGATGTGTCAGTGGGGTTCAGCACCGCCAGCTGTTCCCCTGCTGTGTAGTCGGCAACGTGTCCAGCACAAGCCACGCTGGCACAACAGAACAAAAGCTGCCACCAGTGCAGGCTTCGGCCTACACTCTGCTCCTCTCCTCCTCCTGCTGACCCTGGGCTCAAACACCGCTAGTTTTTGCCCGGAAGTGCTAGCTGCACAGAGAAAAACACCAGCCAATGTGTTAGTGGGGTTCAGCAACGCCAGCTGTTCCCCTGCTGTGTAGCCGGCAACGTGACCTGCAAACGCCATGCAGGCACAGGAACTGAAATTAAAAGGGAACCTGGCCCCACCCCCCCAGGTGTTTCTATGTATAACAGCCACCTAGTACAGCAGTACTGCTGCATTTGTACAAGGTGGCTGACTTTTTCTCCTTGCCCACGTGTAACTCAACACGTACAAAATGTGTCTCATTGAGACCATTCCACTGTCCCTGAGGTGTGACTTTCCTTTGTAATGATACGCAGCACCCCCCTTGGTAGCGTTTCCCGTCTTTTGTCATCATGGTTAGCTGGCTGCGCCTGTGCATCCGCCCTGCTAGAAACAACGCCCCTCGTTGTCATATTTATTTTGTCAGCGAGGGTGTGGTTTATGGGCACGAGCAGTGCATATGTTCGCCTGTCTTAACTCATCTCCTTCCGCCTTCTTCAGACTGTGCGGCCTCCTGGCCGTGGTAGGCGATAAGGGATCAGCTGAGGCCGCCCAGTCTGGAGCAGGTGTAAGGACATGTGTAAGCGGCAAACCTATTTACTGCACAAGGCCACGAATCCCAGCCACGCAGTGTGATTTTTTGAAAACACACTGTGGGTCTGGGATTCATGTCCATCGCTAACCGCAACGGCCGACATGAAATGAGGTCAGAAGACAGGAAGCGCTCACAGCGCATGGCCAAGGGATCACAATAGCGCAGACTCCTGTACAGCAAATAACAACGCTCAGGAATCTGCGCCCAGTACCTAGGTGCAAATTTTGACACCTGTGCTGCGTCTCGTTAAAAAGACAAGTCACGCCTCCACAACTGTTTGACAGTATAATGGGCTAAATAGTGTACGTGTTTTAGTCAGCGTGTGCAAGGAGCAAAACAAATAGAGCAACCTTTTACTTGTGCAGCATTAATGCTGCACAAGGTGTGGCTCTTGTACCTTGCAACACCTGAGGGGGGGGTTAAAGGTAACCTTTGAAATTGGTTCAACTAGGCTTCGGCCTACACTCTGCTCCTCTACTCCTCCTGCTGACCCTGGGCTCAAACACCGCTAGTTTTTGCCCGGAAATGCTAGCTGCACAGAGAAAAACACCAGCCAATGTGTTAGTGGGGTTCAGCACCGCCAGCTGTTCCCCTGCTGTGTAGTCGGCAACGTGTCCAGCACAAGCCACGCTGGCACAACAGAACAAAAGCTGCCACCAGTGCAGGCTTCGGCCTACACTTTGCTCCTCTCCTCCTCCTGCTGACCCTGGGCTCAAACAACGCCAGTTTCTGCCCGGACATGCTAGCTGCACAGAGAAAAACACCAGCCAATGTGTTAGTGGGGTTCAGCACCGCCAGCTGTTCCCCCGCTGTGTAGCCGGCATCGTGTCCAGCACAAGCCACGCTGGCACAACCGACCAAAAGCTGCCACCAGTGCAGGCTTCGGCCTACACTTTGCTCCTCTCCTCCTCCTCCTGCTGACCCTGGGCTCTAACACCGCTAGTTTTTGCCCGGACATGCAATCTGCACAGAGAAAAACACCAGTCAATGTGTCAGTGGGGTTCAGCAACGCCAGCTGTTCCCCTGCTGTGTAGCTTGCAACGTGACCTGCAAACGCCACGCAGGCACATGAACTGAAATTGAAGGGAGCCTGCCCCCCACCCACAGGTGTTTCTATGTATATCAGCCACCTTGTACAGCAGTACTGCTGCATTTGTACAAGGTGGCTGACTTTTTCTCCTTGCCCACGTGGAACTCAACACGTACAAAATGTGTCTCATTAGAGACCATTACAATGTCCCTGAGGTGTGACTTTCCTTTGTAATGACACGCAGCACCACCCTTGTTAGCGCTGCCCGTCTTTTGACATCATTGGTTAGCTGGCTGCGCCTGTGCATCTCCCCTGCTCGAAACAACGGCCCTCGGTGTCTTATTTTTTTGGACAGCGAGGGTGTGATTGATGGGCATGTGCAGTGCATATGTTTGCCTGTGTTCACTCATCTCCTTCCGCCTTCTTCAGACTGGGTGTCCTCATGGCCGCGGCAGGCGATAAGGGATCAGATGAGGCCGCCCAGTCTGAAGCAGGTGTAAGGACATGTGTGAGCGGCAAACATATTTAGTGCACCAGGGCACGAATCCCAGCACCGCAGTGTGATTTTTTAAAAACACACTGTGGGTCTGGGATTCATGTCCATCGCTAACCGCAACGGCCGGCATGAAATGAGGTCAGAAGACAGGAAGCGCTCACAGCGCATGGCCAAGGGATCACAATAGCGCAGACTCCTGTACAGCAAATAACAACGCTCAGGAAGCTGCGCCCAGTACCTAGGTGCAAATTTTGACACCTGTGCTGCGTCTCGTTAAAAAGACAAGTCACGCCTCCACAACTGTTTGACAGTATAATGGGCTAAATAGTGTACGTGTTTTAGTCAGCGTGTGCAAGGAGCAAAACAAATAGAGCAACCTTTTACTTGTGCAGCATTAATGCTGCACAAGGTGTGGCTCTTGTACCTTGCAACACCTGAGGGGGGGGTTAAAGGTAACCTTTGAAATTGGTTCAACTAGGCTTCGGCCTACACTCTGCTCCTCTACTCCTCCTGCTGACCCTGGGCTCAAACACCGCTAGTTTTTGCCCGGAAATGCTAGCTGCACAGAGAAAAACACCAGCCAATGTGTTAGTGGGGTTCAGCACCGCCAGCTGTTCCCCTGCTGTGTAGTCGGCAACGTGTCCAGCACAAGCCACGCTGGCACAACAGAACAAAAGCTGCCACCAGTGCAGGCTTCGGCCTACACTTTGCTCCTCTCCTCCTCCTGCTGACCCTGGGCTCAAACAACGCCAGTTTCTGCCCGGACATGCTAGCTGCACAGAGAAAAACACCAGCCAATGTGTTAGTGGGGTTCAGCACCGCCAGCTGTTCCCCCGCTGTGTAGCCGGCATCGTGTCCAGCACAAGCCACGCTGGCACAACCGACCAAAAGCTGCCACCAGTGCAGGCTTCGGCCTACACTTTGCTCCTCTCCTCCTCCTCCTGCTGACCCTGGGCTCTAACACCGCTAGTTTTTGCCCGGACATGCAATCTGCACAGAGAAAAACACCAGTCAATGTGTCAGTGGGGTTCAGCAACGCCAGCTGTTCCCCTGCTGTGTAGCTTGCAACGTGACCTGCAAACGCCACGCAGGCACATGAACTGAAATTGAAGGGAGCCTGCCCCCCACCCCCCCAGGTGTTTCTATGTATAACAGCCACCTTGTACAGCAGTACTGCTGCATTTGTACAAGGTGGCTGACTTTTTCTCCTTGCACACGTGGAACTCAACAAGTACAAAATGTGTCTCATTACAGACCATTACAATGTCCCTGAGGTGTGACTTTCCTTTTTAATGACACGCAGCACCCCCATTGTTAGCGCTGCCCGTCTCCTGACATCATTGGTTGGCTGGCTGTGCCTGTGCGTCCCCCCTGCCCGACACAACGCCCCCCGTTGTCTCATATATTTTGACTGCGAGGGTGTGATTGATGGGCACGAGCAGTGCATATGTTCCCCTGTTTTCACTCCCCTCCTTCCGCCTTCTTCTGACTGTGCGGCCTCATGGCCGCGGCATGCGATAAGGGATCAGCTGAGGCCGCCCAGTCTGAAGCAGGTGTAAGGACATGTGTGAGCGGCGAACATATTTACTGCACAAGGCCACGAATCCCAGCACCGCAGTGTGACTTTAGGAAAAGCCACTGTGGGTCTGGGATTTATGGCCATCGTTAACCGCACCGGCCAACATGAAATGAGGTCATGAGACGGCCTGCACTAACAGGGTATTGCCAAGGGATAACACAAGAGCGCAGTTTCCTGTACTGCAAATAACAACGGTAAGGAATCTGCGCACAGCACCTAGGTGTAAATTTGTACACCTGTGCTGCGTCTCCTTAAAAAGACTAGTAGTCACGCCTCCACTACTGTTTGACAGTATAATGGGCTAAATAGTGTACGTGTTTAATTCAGCGTGTGCAAGGAGCAAAATTAAATAGAGCAACCTTTGACTTGTGCATCAATAATGCTGTTCAAGGTGTGGCTCTTGTACCTTGCAACACCTGAGGGGGGGGTTAAAGGTAACCTTTGAAATTGGTTCAACTAGGCTTTGGCCAACACTCTGCTCCTCTACTCCTCCTGCTGACCCTGGGCTCAAACACCGCTAGTTTTTGCCCGGAAATGCTAGCTGCACAGAGAAAAACACCAGCCAATGTGTTAGTGGGGTTCAGCACCGCCAGCTGTTCCCCTGCTGTGTAGTCGGCAACGTGTCCAGCACAAGCCACGCTGGCACAACAGAACAAAAGCTGCCACCAGTGCAGGCTTCGGCCTACACTTTGCTCCTCTCCTCCTCCTGCTGACCCTGGGCTCAAACACCGCTAGTTTTTGCCCGGAAATGCTAGCTGCACAGAGAAAAACACCAGCCAATGTGTTAGTGGGGTTCAGCACCGCCAGCTGTTCCCCTGCTGTGTAGCTTGCAACGTTTCCTGCAAACGCCACGCAGGAACATGAACTGAAATTGAAGGGAGCCTGCCCCCCACCCCCCCCAGGTGTTTCTATGTATAACAGCCACCTTGTACAGCAGTACTGCTGCATTTGTACAAGGTGGCTGACTTTTTCTCCTTGCACACGTGGAACTCAACAAGTACAAAATGTGTCTCATTACAGACCATTACAATGTCCCTGAGGTGTGACTTTCCTTTTTAATGACACGCAGCACCCCCATTGTTAGCGCTGCCCGTCTCCTGACATCATTGGTTGGCTGGCTGTGCCTGTGCGTCCCCCCTGCCCGACACAACGCCCCCCGTTGTCTCATATATTTTGACTGCGAGGGTGTGATTGATGGGCACGAGCAGTGCATATGTTCCCCTGTTTTCACTCCCCTCCTTCCGCCTTCTTCTGACTGTGCGGCCTCATGGCCGCGGCATGCGATAAGGGATCAGCTGAGGCCGCCCAGTCTGAAGCAGGTGTAAGGACATGTGTGAGCGGCGAACATATTTACTGCACAAGGCCACGAATCCCAGCACCGCAGTGTGACTTTAGGAAAAGCCACTGTGGGTCTGGGATTTATGGCCATCGTTAACCGCACCGGCCAACATGAAATGAGGTCATGAGACGGCCTGCACTAACAGGGTATTGCCAAGGGATAACACAAGAGCGCAGTTTCCTGTACTGCAAATAACAACGGTAAGGAATCTGCGCACAGCACCTAGGTGTAAATTTGTACACCTGTGCTGCGTCTCCTTAAAAAGACTAGTAGTCACGCCTCCACTACTGTTTGACAGTATAATGGGCTAAATAGTGTACGTGTTTAATTCAGCGTGTGCAAGGAGCAAAATTAAATAGAGCAACCTTTGACTTGTGCATCATTAATGCTGTTCAAGGTGTGGCTCTTGTACCTTGCAACACCAGAGGGGGGGGTTAAAGGTAACCTTTGAAATTGGTTCAACTAGGCTTCGGCCTACACTCTGCTCCTCTACTCCTCCTGCTGACCCTGGGCTCAAACACCGCTAGTTTTTGCCCGGAAATGCTAGCTGCACAGAGAAAAACACCAGCCAATGTGTTAGTGGGGTTCAGCACCGCCAGCTGTTCCCCCGCTGTGTATCCGGCATCGTGTCCAGCACAAGCCACGCTGGCACAACCGACCAAAAGCTGCCACCAGTGCAGGCTTCGGCCTACACTTTGCTCCTCTCCTCCTCCTCCTGCTGACCCTGGGCTCAAACACCGCTAGTTTTTGCCCGGAACTGCTAGCTGCACAGAGAAAAACACCAGCCAATGTGTTAGTGGGGTTCAGCACCGCCAGCTGTTCCCCCGCTGTGTAGCCGGCATCGTGTCCAGCACAAGCCACGCTGGCACAACCGACCAAAAGCTGCCACCAGTGCAGGCTTCCGCCTACACTTTGCTCCTCTCCTCCTCCTCCTGCTGACCCTGGGCTCTAACACCGCTAGTTTTTGCCCGGACATGCAATCTGCACAGAGAAAAACACCAGTCAATGTGTCAGTGGGGTTCAGCAACGCCAGCTGTTCCCCTGCTGTGTAGCTTGCAACGTGACCTGCAAACGCCACGCAGGCACATGAACTGAAATTGAAGGGAGCCTGCCCCCCACCCACAGGTGTTTCTATGTATAACAGCCACCTTGTACAGCAGTACTGCTGCATTTGTACAAGGTGGCTGACTTTTTCTCCTTGCCCACGTGGAACTCAACACGTACAAAATGTGTCTCATTAGAGACCATTACAATGTCCCTGAGGTGTGACTTTCCTTTGTAATGACACGCAGCACCACCCTTGTTAGCGCTGCCCGTCTTTTGACATCATTGGTTAGCTGGCTGCGCCTGTGCATCTCCCCTGCTCGAAACAACGCCCCACGGTGTCTTATTTTTTTGGACAGCGAGGGTGTGATTGATGGGCATGTGCAGTGGATATGTTTGCCTGTGTTCACTCATCTCCTTCCGCCTTCTTCAGACTGGGTGTCCTCATGGCCGCGGCAGGCGATAAGGGATCAGATGAGGCCGCCCAGTCTGAAGCAGGTGTAAGGACATGTGTGAGCGGCAAACATATTTAGTGCACCAGGGCACGAATCCCAGCACCGCAGTGTGATTTTTTAAAAACACACTGTGGGTCTGGGATTCATGTCTATCGCTAACCGCAACGGCCAATATGAAATGAGGTCATAAGACAGGAAGCGCTCACAGCGCATGGCCAAAGGATCACAAGAGCGCAGACTCCTGTACAGCAACTAACAACGCTCAGGAAGCTGCGCCCATGCAAAAAGGTGTTGTTTTCGACACCTGTGCTGCTTTTCTTTAAAAAGACAAGTCACGCCTCCACTACTGATTAACAGTATAATGGGCTAAATAGTCTACGTGTTGCATTCAGCTTGTGCAAGTAGAAAAATTAATAGAGCAACCTTTTACTTGTGCAGCATTAATGCTGCAGAAGGAGTGGCTCTTGTACTTTGTAACACCTGAGGGGGGGTTAAAGGTAACCTTTGAAATTGGTTCAACTAGGCTTCGGCCTACACTCTGCTCCTCTCCTCCTCCTGCTGACCCTGGGCTCTAACAACGCTAGTTTTTGCCCGGAAATGCTAGCTGCACAGAGAAAAACACCAGCCAATGTGTTAGTGGGGTTCAGCACCGCCAGCTGTTCCCCCGCTGTGTAGCCGGCATCGTGTCCAGCACAAGCCACGCTGGCACAACCGACCAAAAGCTGCCACCAGTGCAGGCTTCGGCCTACACTTTGCTCCTCTCCTCCTCCTCCTGCTGACCTTGGGCTCAAACACCGCTAGTTTTTGCCCGGAAATGCTAGCTGCACAGAGAAAAACACCAGCCAATGTGTTAGTGGGGTTCAGCACCGCCAGCTGTTCCCCTGCTGTGCAGCTTGCAACGTGACCTGCAAACGCCACGCAGGCACATGAACTGAAATTGAAGGGAGCCTGGCCCCCACCCCCAGGTGTTTCTATGTATAACAGCCACCTTGTACAGCAGTACTGCTGCATTTGTACAAGGTGGCTGATGTTATCTCCTTGCCCACGTGGAACTCAACACGTACAAAATGTGTCTCTTTGAGACCATTCCACTGTCCCTGAGGTGTGACTTTCCTTTCTAATGATACGCAGCACCCCCCTTGGTAGCGCTTCCCGTCTTCTGACATCATTGGTTGGCTACTTGCGCCTGTTCGTCCGCCCTGCCTGAATAAAATGCTCCTCGTTGTCTTAATTATTTTGACTGCGAGGGTGTGATTGATGGGCACGAGCAGTGCATATCTTCGCCTGTCTTAACTCATCTCCTTCCGCCTTCTTCAGACTGTGCAGCCTCATGGCCGCGGCATGCGAGAAGGGATCAGCAGAGGCCGCCCAGTCTGAAGCAGGTGTAAGGACGTGTGTGAGTGGCCAAAATATTTACTGCTCAAGGCCACGAATCCCAGCACCGCAGTGTGGCTTTATGAAAAGACACTGTGGGTCTGGGATTTATGGCCATCGTTAACCGCACCGGCCAACATGAAATGATGTCATAAGATGGGCAGCGCTAACAGGGCATTGCCAAGGGATAACACAAGAGCGCAGACTCCTGTACAGCAAATAACAACGCTCAGGAAGCTGCGCCAAGCACCAAGGCGTTATTTTGGACACCTGTGCTGCGTCTCATCAAAAAACCAAGTCACGCATCCACTACAGTTTGACTGTAGAATGGGGTAAATTGTGTATGTCTTTCATTCAGCGTGTGCAAGTAGACAAATTAATAGAGCAACCTTTCACTTGTGCAGCATTAATACTGCACAAGGTGTGTCTCTTGTACTTTGTAACACCTGAGGGGGGGGTTAAAGGTTTCCTTTGAAATTGGTTCAACTAGGCTTCGGCCTACACTCTGCTCCTCTCCTCCTCCTCCTGCTTCAACACGGGCTCTAACATCGCTAGTTTTTGCCCGCAAGTGCTAGCTGCACAGATAAAAACACACGCCATTGTGTTAGTGGGGTTCAGCAACGCCAGCTGTTCCCCCAGTGTGTAGCCGGCAAAGTGTCCTGCAAACGCAACGCAGACACAAAGCTGCCTCCAGTGCAGGCTTCGGCCTACACTCATCTCCCCCTGCTTACCCTTTGCTCCAACACCGCTAGTTGGGGCTCTAGGAAGACAATCTTTAATAGGCAAGGCAACGCATCCGGGTTCCAGCACCGCCAGCTGGTTCTCGGCAGTGTTCTTGTCACAGGTACTCCCTCGTGCCAAGCCTGGTTTCAGCACCGTCAGCTGTTTCCGGGTTGTGTCAACTTCACTGAGACGCCTATGCTTGCCCCGTCGTGGGGCGGTCAAGTTAGCCAACTCCAGGGTGCCTCCAGTTTAGGAGCTTCCTATGTGGGCTGCGTGAACTGGTAGTCAAGGCTGGTTCTGTAGTGCCAGTAGGCCCAGCTCCCCCTGTAGGACTGTTGGGGTTCGGTAACTGCGGCTGCCTCGCGGCCTAGCTGTTCTCTCCTCTCCTGTGGGCCTTGGGGTCCACCACCTGGTTCCAGCACCGTCAGCTGGTTCCGGGCCGAGCCTTTGGCTTAGGTGCCTCCTCCTGGGTATCCGAGTTCCGCCAACGCCAGGCGGTCCTTGGTAGTGCTTTTAAGCGCGGGCACCTACAGCTTAGTAACCGGGTTCCAGCACCGTCAGCTGGTCCTCGGTCGTGCCATTGGCTCTTGCACACTGGGGCAACGCATCCGGGTTCCAGCACCGCCAGCTGGTTCTCGGCAGTGTTCTTGTCACAGGTACTCCCTCGTGCCAAGCCTGGTTTCAGCACCGTCAGCTGTTTCCGGGTTGTGTCAACTTCACTGAGACGCCTATGCTTGCCCCGTCGTGGGGCGGTCGAGTTAGCCAACTCCAGGGTGCCTCCAGTTTAGGAGCTTCCTATGTGGGCTGCGTGAACTGGTAGTCAAGGCTGGTTCTGTAGTGCCAGTAGGCCCAGCTCCCCCTGTAGGACTGTTGGGGTTCGGTAACTGCGGCTTCCTCGCGGCCTAGCTGTTCTCTCCTCTCCTGTGGGCCTTGGGGTCCACCACCTGGTTCCAGCACCGTCAGCTGGTTCCGGGCCGAGCCTTTGGCTTAGGTGCCTCCTCCTGGGTATCCGAGTTCCGCCAACGCCAGGCGGTCCTTGGTAGTGCTTTTAAGCGCGGGCACCTACAGCTTAGTAACCGGGTTCCAGCACCGTCAGCTGGTCCTCGGTCGTGCCATTGGCTCTTGCACACTGGGGCAACGCATCCGGGTTCCAGCACCGCCAGCTGGTTCTCGGCAGTGTTCTTGTCACAGGTACTCCCTCGTGCCAAGCCTGGTTTCAGCACCGTCAGCTGTTTCCGGGTTGTGTCAACTTCACTGAGACGCCTATGCTTGCCCCGTCGTGGGGCGGTCGAGTTAGCCAACTCCAGGGTGCCTCCAGTTTAGGAGCTTCCTATGTGGGCTGCGTGAACTGGTAGTCAAGGCTGGTTCTGTAGTGCCAGTAGGCCCAGCTCCCCCTGTAGGACTGTTGGGGTTCGGTAACTGCGGCTGCCTCGCGGCCTAGCTGTTCTCTCCTCTCCTGTGGGCCTTGGGGTCCACCACCTGGTTCCAGCACCGTCAGCTGGTTCCGGGCCGAGCCTTTGGCTTAGGTGCCTCCTCCTGGGTATCCGAGTTCCGCCAACGCCAGGCGGTCCTTGGTAGTGCTTTTAAGCGCGGGCACCTACAGCTTAGTAACCGGGTTCCAGCACCGTCAGCTGGTCCTCGGTCGTGCCATTGGCTCTTGCACACTGGGGCAACGCATCCGGGTTCCAGCACCGCCAGCTGGTTCTCGGCAGTGTTCTTGTCACAGGTACTCCCTCGTGCCAAGCCTGGTTTCAGCACCGTCAGCTGTTTCCGGGTTGTGTCAACTTCACTGAGACGCCTATGCTTGCCCCGTCGTGGGGCGGTCGAGTTAGCCAACTCCAGGGTGCCTCCAGTTTAGGAGCTTCCTATGTGGGCTGCGTGAACTGGTAGTCAAGGCTGGTTCTGTAGTGCCAGTAGGCCCAGCTCCCCCTGTAGGACTGTTGGGGTTCGGTAACTGCGGCTGCCTCGCGGCCTAGCTGTTCTCTCCTCTCCTGTGGGCCTTGGGGTCCACCACCTGGTTCCAGCACCGTCAGCTGGTTCCGGGCCGAGCCTTTGGCTTAGGTGCCTCCTCCTGGGTATCCGAGTTCCGCCAACGCCAGGCGGTCCTTGGTAGTGCTTTTAAGCGCGGGCACCTACAGCTTAGTAACCGGGTTCCAGCACCGTCAGCTGGTCCTCGGTCGTGCCATTGGCTCTTGCACACTGGGGCAACGCATCCGGGTTCCAGCACCGCCAGCTGGTTCTCGGCAGTGTTCTTGTCACAGGTACTCCCTCGTGCCAAGCCTGGTTTCAGCACCGTCAGCTGTTTCCGGGTTGTGTCAACTTCACTGAGACGCCTATGCTTGCCCCGTCGTGGGGCGGTCGAGTTAGCCAACTCCAGGGTGCCTCCAGTTTAGGAGCTTCCTATGTGGGCTGTGTGAACTGGTAGTCAAGGCTGGTTCTGTAGTGCCAGTAGGCCCAGCTCCCCCTGTAGGACTGTTGGGGTTCGGTAACTGCGGCTGCCTCGCGGCCTAGCTGTTCTCTCCTCTCCTGTGGGCCTTGGGGTCCACCACCTGGTTCCAGCACCGTCAGCTGGTTCCTGGCCGAGCCTTTGGCTTAGGTGCCTCCTCCTGGGTATCCGAGTTCCGCCAACGCCAGGCGGTCCTTGGTAGTGCTTTTAAGCGCGGGCACCTACAGCTTAGTAACCGGGTTCCAGCACCGTCAGCTGGTCCTCGGTCGTGCCATTGGCTCTTGCACACTGGGGCAACGCATCCGGGTTCCAGCACCGCCAGCTGGTTCTCGGCAGTGTTCTTGTCACAGGTACTCCCTCGTGCCAAGCCTGGTTTCAGCACCGTCAGCTGTTTCCGGGTTGTGTCAACTTCACTGAGACGCCTATGCTTGCCCCGTCGTGGGGCGGTCGAGTTAGCCAACTCCAGGGTGCCTCCAGTTTAGGAGCTTCCTATGTGGGCTGCGTGAACTGGTAGTCAAGGCTGGTTCTGTAGTGCCAGTAGGCCCAGCTCCCCCTGTAGGACTGTTGGGGTTTGGTAACTGCGGCTGCCTCGCGGCCTAGCTGTTCTCTCCTCTCCTGTGGGCCTTGGGGTCCACCACCTGGTTCCAGCACCGTCAGCTGGTTCCGGGCCGAGCCTTTGGCTTAGGTGCCTCCTCCTGGGTATCCGAGTTCCGCCAACGCCAGGCGGTCCTTGGTAGTGCTTTTAAGCGCGGGCACCTACAGCTTAGTAACCGGGTTCCAGCACCGTCAGCTGGTCCTCGGTCGTGCCATTGGCTCTTGCACACTGGGGCAACGCATCCGGGTTCCAGCACCGCCAGCTGGTTCTCGGCAGTGTTCTTGTCACAGGTACTCCCTCGTGCCAAGCCTGGTTTCAGCACCGTCAGCTGTTTCCGGGTTGTGTCAACTTCACTGAGACGCCTATGCTTGCCCCGTCGTGGGGCGGTCGAGTTAGCCAACTCCAGGGTGCCTCCAGTTTAGGAGCTTCCTATGTGGGCTGCGTGAACTGGTAGTCAAGGCTGGTTCTGTAGTGCCAGTAGGCCCAGCTCCCCCTGTAGGACTGTTGGGGTTCGGTAACTGCGGCTGCCTCGCGGCCTAGCTGTTCTCTCCTCTCCTGTGGGCCTTGGGGTCCACCACCTGGTTCCAGCACCGTCAGCTGGTTCTCGGCAGTGTCTTTTGCTCTTGTACCTTCTGCTCCCCATCCTGGTTCCAGTACCGTCAGCTGGTTCCGGGCAGAGCCTTTGGCTTAGGTGCCTCCTTCTGGGTATCCAAGTTCCACCAATGTCAGGTGGTCCTTGGTAGTGCTTTCAGGCACGGGTACCTCCTGCTTAGTAACCGGGTTCCAGTAACGTCAGCTGGTCCTTGGTAGTTCCATTGGCTCTTGGACATTCGGCTACCCATCCGGGTTCCAGTACCGTCAGCTGGTTCTCGGCAGTGTCTTTTGCTCTTGTACCTTCTGCTCCCCATCCTGGTTCCAGTAACGTCATCTGGTTCCGGGCAGAGCCTTTGGCTTAGGTGCCTCCTTCTGGGTATCCGAGTTCCGCCAACGTCAGGCGGTCCTTGGTAGTGCTTTTTAGCACGGGTACCTCCTGCTTAGTAACCGGGTTCCAGTAACGTCAGCTGGTCCTCGGTAGTTCCATAGGCTCTTGAACCTTCGGGTAGCCATCCGAGTTCCAGTTCCATCAGCTGGTTCTTGGCATTTTCTCAGCCTTCTTGTACCTTCTGCTACATTTCCAAGTTGAAGACCCTAACGTCGACAACCCGGAAGACCACCCCGATGACGACGACCCGGAAGACCACCCCGATGACGACGACGACGACGGCGGAGACGACGACGGCGGAGACGACGACGGCTGAGACGACGACGGCGGAGATGACGACACTGGAGACGACGACCCTGGAGACGACAACATGGAAGACCGAGAAGCAGAAGAACAAGAGGCTGCAGTACAAAGAGCAGAAGAACATTAAGCATAAGACTTAATATCAGAGCAAAAGATATTATCTAAATTATATGCAGAAGAAGACTAAGCAGTGTATGGGGGTGAGTCCGTTCCTCCTCGTGGTGCCCCTGGATAAAGCCTGATGCTGCAGGCCAAACTGAACGCGGACAAATGTAACTTTTGTGACTGGCAGAACGGAAGGTGTAATCTTCCAACTTTTATAGATAACAACTACGGGAATGCCTGTCACAAATGAGAATATGATGAAGAAGTAGAATAGGAAGAATAATAACAGTGGAATAAAAAGAATATGTAGAATAGGAAGAATAATAATAGTTGAAGAAAATGAATATGAAGAATGTAATAAAAAAAAAAAAATAGGTAGAAGATGAAGAAGAAGATGAATAAGGTGAAGAAGTTGATGTCAAAGATGCTGATGATGATGAAGATGAAAGTGTGGGAAAAGAAAAAAAAAAAAAGAAAAAAAAGAAGGGGAAGGGCGTGGAATAGTGAAACATCAATATCTGACAAAATAAAAAAAATTTACATACTCAATATCTTTTTCACTCCGAACGTCTTTAAAAAAAAAAAAAAAAACATGCTATTCTATTTGATTGGACTAATCCTCATTGCCTTTAATGTCTCCGCCACCTCCCCCATACATCCTACATTATTCTTAGTTGTTTTCCTTCATGTAGAATGAACCTACAAGGAAAGAAAGGGTTTATTTTAATTCCGATATTTTGGTCCCATTGACTTGCATTGGGATCGGGTATCGGTATCGGCGATATCCGATATTTTTTGAATATCGGCCGATCCAAACCGATACCGATACTTTCCGATATCGGAAGGTATCGCTCAACACTAATGGGCACTCTAGGTGTTTTGCTGGCCCCCACTCACTGCCGACTATGCTGCCCCATTGACTTGCATTGGGTTTCGTGTTTCGGTCGATCCCGACTTTACGTCATAATCGGCCGATTTCACTCGACCCGACTTTTGAGATAGTCGGGTTTCGCGAAACCCGGCTCGACTCTAAAAAGGTCAAGGTCGCTCAACTCTAGTCTCCATTTTTCGTGATCTTGGTTCAGGTGAGGGATTATTTTTTGCGTTTTGAGCTGACATTTTTAATCATAGCAATTTGGTGCAGATACATTCTTTTTGATCGCCCGTTATTACATTTTAATGATATGTTATGGCGACCAAAAAACCATAATTCTGGCGTTTCAGATTTTTTTCTCACTACGCCGTTTTGTGATCAGGTTATGCTTTATTTTTTGTTGATAGATCGGTCAATTCTGAACGCGGCGATACCACATAAGTGTACGTTTGATTTTTTTATTGTTTTACTTTGAATGGGGTGAAAGGGGGGTGATTTAAACTTATATTTTTTTTATTTTTCATATTTTTTTAAACTATATTTTTTAACTTTTGCCATGGTTTAATAGTCTCCATGGGAGGCTAGAAGCTGGCACAACTGGATCGGCTCTGCTACATAGGAGAGATCGTCAGATCGCCCCTTTGTAGTAGATTTACTGCATTGCTATGAGCACCGACCACAGGGTGGCGCTCATAGCAATTTGGCATCAACAACCATAGATGTCTCAAGGAGATCTCAGAGGTTGTCATGCCGATGCATCGCTGACCCCCAATCATGTGACGGGGTCGGCGATGCGCTCATTTCTTGCCTGACGGCAGGAAGCAGTAGTTAAATGAAGCTGCCAGCGGCATTTAACTAGTTAATAGCGGTGGGTAAATCGCAATTTCACCCGCCGGTATTGCAGGCACATGTCAGCTGTTCAAAACAGCTGACATGTCCTGGCTTTGATGCAGGCTCACTGCCGGAGCCCACATCAAAGCAGGGGATCTGACCTCCTCCGTACTAGTAGGGCGGAGGTCGTGAAGGGGTTAATACTGACCTACAAAGCCATCCATAGCCTGTCTCCTCCGTATTTCTCTGAACTAATCTCCCAATATCTTCCCTCACGTTATCTCCGGTACTCTCAACACCTCCTTCTCTCATTCACACTTATTAGTTCCTCGCTTAATTGCCTCCAAAACTTCTCCCGAATTTCCCCCATCTTCTGGAATTCTTTGCCCCAACACATCTGACTATGAACCACATTCGGATCCTTCAGATGCAACCTGAAAACCCATCTCTTCTAGAAAGCCTACACCCTGCAATGACCTGCCTGCCTCCTCACCACTACAGAAGCTACCGCCTCAACAACACCAGAGCTCCTGCACCCCTCAACCTATTGTCTCCTTCCCCACCATCCTGTAGAATGTAAGCCCGCAAGGGCAGGATCTTCTCCCCTCTGTATCAGTCTGTCATTGTTAGTTTGTGTACTGTAATTTGTATGGAACTACTCCTCATGTACAGCACCATGGAATGAATGGAGCTGTATAAATAAATAACAATAAAATAATAATAGTTTATTTCATGTTGATTTTTTAGGAAATTAACTCGGCACATTTTTACAATTTGCCTAAGTCACTTAGCACGTCAGCAACTACGTTACAAATTTCAGAAGACTGAATCAGCAAGAGTAGGGTCACATGACCTGGACATGGTCATATTGGCTTACCCAAAATGAATTGTAACTATCACATCACACGGTATTGCACAGACAATCAGGAAGAACAATTATAGCCAGTATAAAAGCAGAAGCAGTAAATGCAGGAGCTTTTTAGTGGTGAATCTGAAGAGGGACATTACAAAACTGCTCAGAGTTGGACCATAGAAATAGGGTAATAAATAGAGATGAGAAAACTTGCTCAGAAAACATTTGCCAATCTCAAATTTGGGAAGGACGCAGCCCATTCGGATTAATGTTTGGATTCCTGAGAATTTTTCTTCAGTCGTCAAACTTTGTTCACAGTTTGGCAAATGATTGCATTTCCACTAATGCTGTAATTAGGACTTTGGCTAGATTAGTTGTTCTGTATGATGAGCGTGGGGAACGTGTTTTATGAGGGGAGGGTGTGTATATAGGTCAGATGAGCGGTGGAGTGTAATTTATTTTTTTAAAATAACTTATTGTGTGTACATTCCGGCAGCCAATCAGAGTGCAGAAACCATCCACAATGTCATGACACAAGAACTTCTGTCATGTGCTGCCGAAGTCACAAGTCCCTCTCCAAATAAATAGCGGATATTTTGTCTTTCTGGCACCATTTTCTCAGCGTAACAGCTCATAGAGGCCATTCCTGCTGCTGTTTCAAGTTGTCATATAGGTAGGATCCTATCTTGTGTGAAATTGACCTTCCAGCATCTAATTAGTTTGTGCTAATAGTTTTGTGCAAGCCGAAGTCTGTGTTTCGTACTCAAAATCATTTGCGCTAATACTGTGTTGCAGTCAGGACTAAGGAGGCCCCCATTTGCTAATCAAAATTATTGTTAGAGGTAATATTCGGGTGCAGCCAGGAGGCCCCATTTGCTAATCAAAATCGTTAGGGCTAATAGTGTTGTGCAGGCCGGACTACACATTTCCTACTCAAAATAGTTTGGGCTAATTCTGTGTTGCAGTCAGGACTCAGAAGACCCTATTTGCTAATCAAAATATTGAGATTCAGCCAGGAGGCCCCATTTGCTATTTGCGATTAGTCTATATTCAAAACAGAATTTACCAAATGACTGCAATGAAACAAAGAGTGAAAAAAGGCGTCTGAATACTTTCCATAACCCACTGAACTTAAATTTTTGTGAAGTCATTTAACCCCTCATATTGCCAGACGCATCTAATTATGGTGGCTGTTTTGGGCTCAATTTTCTAAATATATGTCTTGGTTCTTATGAATATTTTTGATGTGTGTAATTTCGTTGAAATTTAATAAACATTAATGGCTTTAATTTATGCTGTTTAGTATCCAGTAGCCTTGATAGACTTGTCAATCAGATTTATTTTTATATTAAAATGCAACTTATCCATTAGGATTGTTAATGGAGAGGGTATTTAATTGTAATAATTCCAAATTTAGTAAATAAATGAGTAAACAATTAGATGCATGAAAAAGATATGAAATACATAAAACCCAAATCTTTCAAAAAGGAAAATTCACATTTGATGCCTTTAACATATTTAGGTTTTTAGAATATCTTTTTTATTTTTTTATTTGTTGTATTTTGGATTGTTAGAAATTTACCTTTTCACTTTAAAAGCATGGATGAATAGATGATTAGAACCTTTCAATTGGATTTCTATTTTTGTGCTTATTTGCTCGTGGTCTATTTTATTAGATCATATACGAAGAAAAGCCTGAGCATTGTGCATCTAGTGACCTACAAGAAATGTTTTCTTTTGATACAACAAGCAATGATTTGCTCCCGATCTGTGCTCCATTATCACTAAATGTACTAAACAAAGAAAAGTTACACATCTTGCAACAATTCCCTTGCTATTTTTTGTGCAATGCACGGTCATAGTGATATTATGAATAGCTAATGTGGTTGTTACGGCTTTAAACTCGCTTACACTCCACATTTCAAGAACTCAGTTTAACTCTTATATCAGTTTAGAAAAGAAACTCGGCTCACCTTTCCCTATCAGGTTGACAGAACATTCATCTCTGTTCAAGAATTCGAGTCACCTACATCTAGCTTTGTAATCTGGAATTTGCAGAATGTACATGTATGTGGAAATTCATGGAAGAGCTGAATTCAAGCACAAGTTGTACTTTTGAACGACATCATTGTTTTTACCATGTCCTGTACTAGAAACCAGGAAAAAAATTCCAAGTACGATGAAATTGCAAAAAAAAGTGCAATCCCACACTTGTTTTTTGTTTGGCTTTTTTGCTAGGTGCACTAAATGCAAAAACTGACCTGCCATTATGATTCTCCAGGTCATGACGAGTTCATAGACACCACAAATGTATAGGTCATATTTTATCTAAGTGTAAAAATAAATTCCAAACTTTTGTTAAAAAAAAAAAAAATTGCGCAATTTTCCGATACCCGTAGCGTCTCCATTTTTCGTGATCTTGGGTCAGGTGAGGGATTATTTTTTGCGTGCTGAGCTGACATTTTTCAAGATAGCATTTTGGTGCAGATACATTCTTTTGATCACCAGTTAATACATCTTAATGATATGTTATGGCGACCCAAAAAACTTAATTCTGGCGTTTTGGATTTTTTTTCTCACTACGCCTTTTAGCGATCAGGTTGATCCTTTAATTTTTGTTGATAGATTGGGCGATTCTGAATGAGGTGATACCAAACAAGTGTAGGCTTAATTTTTTTAATTGTTTTATTTTGAATCAGGCGAAGGGGGGTGATTTAAACTTTTATTTTTTTTATTTTTTTCATATCTTTAAAACTTTTTTTTTAACTTTTGCCATGGTTTAATAGTCTCCATGGGAGGCTAGAAGCTGGCACAACTGGATGGTCTCTGCTACATAGGAGAGATCGTCAGATCGCATCTATGTAGTAGATTTACTGCATTACTATGAGCGCCAACCACAGGGTGGCGCTCATAGCAATTCGGCATCAACAACCAGAGATGTCTCAAGGAGACCTCAGGTTGTCATGCCAATGCATCGCTGACCCCTGATTATGTGACGGGGGTCGGCGATGCGCTCATTTCTTGCCTGATGGCCGGAAGAAGTAGCTAAATGACGCTGTCAGAGGCATTTAACTAGTTAATAGTGGTGGGTGAATCGCAATTTCACCCGCCGCTATTGCAGGCAGATGCCAGCTGTTCAAAACAGCTGACATGTCCTGGCTTTGATGCAGGCTCACTGCCGGAGCCCACATCAAAGCAGGGGATCTGACCTCCTCCATACTAGTATGGCAGAGGTCATGAAGGGGTTAATACTGACCTACAAAGCCATCCATAACCTGTCTCCTCCGTATTTCTCTGAACTAATCTCCCAATCTCTTCCTTCACGTAATCTCTGGTCCTCCCAAGACCTCCTTCTCTCATCCACACTTATTAGTTCCTCGCTTAATTGCCTCCAAAACTTCTCCCGAATTTCCCCCATCTTCTGGAATTCTGTGCCCCAACACATCTGACTATGAACCACATTCGGATCCTTCAGATGGAACCTGAAAGCCCATCTCTTCTAGAAAGCCTACACCCTGCAATGACCTCCCTGCCTCCTCACCACTACAGAAGCTAGCGGCTCAACAACACCAGAGCTCCTGCACCCTTCAATCGTCATCATTGGTTTTCGCATGTTTTGTACTATAAACCGGGAAAAAAATTCCTAGTGCGATGAAATTGTAAAAAAAAATGCAATCCCACACTTGTTTTTTGTTTGGCTTTTTTGCTAGGTTGACTAAATGCTAAAACTGACCTGCCATTATGATTCACCGCGTAATGACGAGTTCATAGACACCACAAATGTATAGGTTATATTTTTATCTAAGTGGCAAAAAAAAATTCCAAACTTTTGCTAAAAAAAAAAAAAAATTGCTCAATTTTCCGATACTCGTAGCATCTCTATTTTTCGTGATCTTGGGTCAGGTGAGGGATTATTTTTTGCGTTTTGAGCTGACATTTTTAATCATAGCAATTTGGCGCAGATACATTCTTTTGATCGCCCGTTATTACATTTTAATGATATGTTATGGCGACCAAAAAACCATAATTCTGGCGTTTCAGATTTTTTTTCTCACTACGCCGTTTAGCGATCAGGTTAATGCTTTATTTTTTGTTGATAGATCAGTCAATTCTGAATGCGGCGATACCACATAAGTGAAGGTTTGATTTTTTTATTGTTTTATTTTGAGTAGGGTAAAAGGGGGGTGATTTAAACTTTTATTTTTTATATTTTTTCATATTTTTTAAACTATTTTTTTTAACTTTTGCCATGGTTTAATAGTCTCCATGGGAGGCTAGAAGCTGGCCCAACTGGATAGGCTCTGCTACATAGGAGAGATCGTCAGATCGCCCCTATGTAGTAGATTTACTGCATTGCTATGAGCGCCGACCACAGGGTGGCGCTCATAGCAATTTGGCATCAACAACCATAGATGTCTCAAGGAGATCTCAGAGGTTGTCATGCCGATGCATCGCTGACCCCCAATCATGTGACGGGGTCGGCGATGCACTCATTTCTTGCCTGACGGCAGGAAGCAGTAGTTAAATGAAGCTGCCAGCGGCATTTAACTAGTTAATAGCGGTGGGTAAATCGCAATTTCACCCGCCGGTATTGCAGGCACATGTCAGCTGTTCAAAACAGCTGACATGTCCTGGCTTTGATGCAGGCTCACTGCCGGAGCCCACATCAAAGCAGGGGATCTGACCTCCTCCGTACTAGTAGGGCGGAGGTCGTGAAGGGGTTAATACTGACCTACAAAGCCATCCATAGCCTGTCTCCTCCGTATTTCTCTGAACTAATCTCCCAATATCTTCCCTCATGTTATCTCCGGTACTCTCAACACCTCCTTCTCTCATTCACACTTATTAGTTCCTCGCTTAATTGCCTCCAAAACTTCTCCCGAATTTCCCCCATCTTCTGGAATTCTGTGCCCCAACACATCTGACTATGAACCACATTCGGATCCTTCAGATGCAACCTGAAAACCCATCTCTTCTAGAAAACCTACACCCTGCAATGACCTCCCTGCCTCCTCACCACTACAGAAGCTACCGCCTCAACAACACCAGAGCTCCTGCACCCCTCAACCTATTGTCTCCTTCCCCACCATCCTGTAGAATGTAAGCCCGCAAGGGCAGGATCTTCTCCCCACTGTATCAGTCTGTCATTGTTAGTTTGTGTACTGTAATTTGTATGGAACTACTCCTCATGTACAGCACCATGGAATGAATGGAGCTGTATAAATAAATAACAATAAAATAATAATAGTTTATTTCATGTTGATTTTTTAGGAAATTAACTCGGCACATTTTTACAATTTGCCTAAGTCACTTAGCACGTCAGCAACTATGTTACAAATTTCAGAAGACTGAATCAGCAAGAGTTAGGGTCACATGACCTTGGACATGGTCATATTGGCTTACCCAAAATGAATTGTAACTATCACATCACACGGTATTGCACAGACAATCAGGAAGAACAATTATAGCCAGTATAAAAGCAGAGGCAGTAAATGCAGGAGCTTTTTAGTGGTGAATCTGAAGAGGGACATTACAAAACTGCTCAGAGTTGGACCATAGAAATAGGGTAATAAATAGAGATGAGAAAACTTGCTCAGAAAACATTTGCCAATCTCAAATTTGGGAAGGACGCAGCCCATTCGGATTAATGTTTGGATTCCTGAGAATTTTTCTTCAGTCGTCAAACTTTGGTCACAGTTTGGCAAATGATTGCATTTCCACTAATGCTGTAATTAGGACTTTGGCTAGATTAGTTGTTCTGTATGATGAGCGTGGGGAACGTGTTTTATGAGGGGAGGGTGTGTATATAGGTCAGATGAGCGGTGGAGTGTAATTTATTTTTTTTAAATAACTTATTGTGTGTACATTCCGGCAGCCAATCAGAGTGCAGAAACCATCCACAATGTCATGACACAAGAACTTCTGTCATGTGCTGCCGAAGTCACAAGTCCCTCTCCAAATAAATAGCGGATATGTTGTCTTTCTGGCGCCATTTTCTCAGCGTAACAGCTCATAGAGGCCATTCCTGCTGCTGTTTCAAGTTGTCATATAGGTAGGATCCTATCTTGTGTGAAATTGACCTTCCAGCATCTAATTAGTTTGTGCTAATAGTTTTGTGCAGGCCGAAGTCTGTGTTTCGTACTCAAAATCATTTGCGCTAATACTGTGTTGCAGTCAGGACTAAGGAGGCCCCCATTTGCTAATCAAAATTATTGTTAGAGGTAATATTCGGGTGCAGCCAGGAGGCCCCATTTGCTAATCAAAATCTTTAGGGCTAATAGTGTTGTGCAGGCCGGACTACACATTTCCTACTCAAAATAGTTTGGGCTAATTCTGTGTTGCAGTCAGGACTCAGAAGACCCTATTTGATAATCAAAATATTGAGATTCAGCCAGGAGGCCCGACTTGCTATTTGCGATTAGTCTATATTCAAAGCAGAATTCACCAAATGACTGCAATGAAACAAAGAGTGAAAAAGGGGTCTGAATACTTTCCGTACCCACTGAACTTAAATTTTTGTGAAGTCATTTAACCCCTCATATTGCCAGACGCATCTAATTATGGTGGCTGTTTTGGGCTCAATTTTCTAAATATATGTCTTGGTTCTTATGAATATTTTTGATGTGTGTAATTTCGTTGAAGTTTAATAAACATTAATGGCTTTAATTTATGCTGTTTAGTATCCAGTAGCCTTGATAGACTTGTCAATCAGATTTATTTTTATATTAAAATGCAACTTATCCATTAGGATTGTTAATGGAGAGGGTATTTAATTGTAATAATTCCAAATTTAGTAAATAAATGAGTAAACAATTAGATGCATGAAAAAGATATGAAATACATAAAACCCAAATCTTTCAAAAAGGAAAATTCACATTTGATGCCTTTTACATATTTAGGTTTTTAGAATATCTTTTTTATTTTTTTATTTGTTGTATTTCGGATTGTTAGAAATTTACCTTTTCACTTTAAAAACATGGATGAATAGATGATTAGAATCTTTCAATAGGATTTCTATTTTTGTGCTTATTTGCTCGTGGTCTATTTTATTAGATCATATACGAAGAAAAGCCTGAGCGTTGTGCATCTAAGTGACCTACAAGAAATGTTTTCTTTTGATACAAGCAAGCAATGATTTGCTCCCGATCTGTGCTCCATTTTCACTAAATCTACTAAACAAAGAGAAGTTACACATCTTGCAACAATTCCCTTGCTATTTTTTGTGCAATGCACGGCCAAAATAGTGATATTATGAATAGCTAATGTGGTTGTTAAGGCTTTAATCTCGTTTACACTCCACATTTCAAGAACTCAGTTTAACTCTTATATCAGTTTAGAAAAGAAACTCGGCTCACCTTTCACTATCAGGCTGACAGAACATTCATCTCTGTTCAAGAATTCGAGTCACCTACATCTAACTTTATAATCTGGAATTTGCAGAATGTACATGTATGTGGAAATTCATGGAAGAGCTGAATTCAAGCACAAGTTGTACTTTTGAACGACATCATTGTATTTACCATGTCCTGTACTAGAAACCAGGAAAAAAATTCCAAGTACGATGAAATTGCAAAAAAAAGTGCAATCCCACACTTGTTTTTTGTTTGGCTTTTTTGCTAGGTGCACTAAATGCAAAAACTGACCTGCCATTATGATTCTCCACGTCATGACGAGTTCATAGACACCACAAATGTATAGGTCATATTTTATCTAAGTAGCAAAAATAAATTCCAAACTTTTGTTAAAAAAAAAAAAAAATTGCGCAATTTTCCGATACCCGTAGCGTCTCCATTTTTCGTGATCTTGGGTCAGGTGAGGGATTATTTTTTGCGTGCTGAGCTGACATTTTTCAAGATAGCATTTTGGTGCAGATACATTCTTTTGATCACCAGTTAATACATCTTAATGATATGTTATGGCGACCCAAAAAACTTAATTCTTGCGTTTTGGATTTTTTTTCTCACTACGCCTTTTAGCGATCAGGTTGATCCTTTAATTTTTGTTGATAGATTGGGCGATTCTGAATGAGGTGATACCAAACAAGTGTAGGCTTAATTTTTTTAATTGTTTTATTTTGAATCAGGCGAAGGGGGGTGATTTAAACTTTTATTTTTTTTATTTTTTTCATATCTTTAAAACTTTTTTTTTTTAACTTTTGCCATGGTTTAATAGTCTCCATGGGAGGCTAGAAGCTGGCACAACTGGATGGTCTCTGCTACATAGGAGAGATCGTCAGATCGCATCTATGTAGTAGATTTACTGCATTGCTATGAGCGCCAACCACAGGGTGGCGCTCATAGCAATTCGGCATCAACAACCAGAGATGTCTCAAGGAGACCTCAGGTTGTCATGCCAATGCATCGCTGACCCCTGATTATGTGACGGGGGTCAACGATGCGCTCATTTCTTGCCTGATGGCCGGAAGAAGTAGCTAAATGACGCTGTCAGAGGCATTTAACTAGTTAATAGTGGTGGGTGAATCGCAATTTCACCCGCCGCTATTGCAGGCAGATGCCAGCTGTTCAAAACAGCTGACATGTCCTGGCTTTGATGCAGGCTCACTGCCGGAGCCCACATCAAAGCAGGGGATCTGACCTCCTCCATACTAGTATGGCAGAGGTCATGAAGGGGTTAATACTGACCTACAAAGCCATCCATAACCTGTCTCCTCCGTATTTCTCTGAACTAATCTCCCAATCTCTTCCTTCACGTAATCTCTGGTCCTCCCAAGACCTCCTTCTCTCATCCACACTTATTAGTTCCTCGCTTAATTGCCTCCAAAACTTCTCCCGAATTTCCCCCATCTTCTGGAATTCTGTGCCCCAACACATCTGACTATGAACCACATTCGGATCCTTCAGATGGAACCTGAAAGCCCATCTCTTCTAGAAAGCCTACACCCTGCAGTGACCTCCGTGCCTCCTCACCACTACAGAAGCTACCGCCTCAACAACACCAGAGCTCCTGCACCCTTCAATCGTCATCATTGGTTTTCGCATGTTTTGTACTATAAACCGGGAAAAAAATTCCTAGTGCGATGAAATTGTAAAAAAAAATGCAATCCCACACTTGTTTTTTGTTTGGCTTTTTTGCCAGGTTGACTAAATGCTAAAACTGACCTGCCATTATGATTCACCGCTTAATGACGAGTTCATAGACACCACAAATGTATAGGTTATATTTTTATGTAAGTGGCAAAAAAAAATTCCAAACTTTTGCTAAAAAAAAAAAAAATTGCTCAATTTTCCGATACTCGTAGCATCTCTATTTTTCGTGATCTTGGGTCAGGTGAGGGATTATTTTTTGCGTTTTGAGCTGACATTTTTAATCATAGCAATTTGGTGCAGATACATTCTTTTGATCGCCCGTTATTACATTTTAATGATATGTTATGGCGACCAAAAAACCATAATTCTGGCGTTTCAGATTTTTTTTCTCACTACGCCGTTTAGCGATCAGGTTAATGCTTTATTTTTTGTTGATAGATCAGTCAATTCTGAATGCGGCGATACCACATAAGTGTAGGTTTGATTTTTTTATTGTTTTATTTTGAGTGGGGTGAAAGGGGGGTGATTTAAACTTTTATTTTTTATATTTTTTCATATTTTTTAAACTATTTTTTTTTAACTTTTGCCATGGTTTAATAGTCTCCATGGGAGGCTAGAAGCTGGCCCAACTGGATAGGCTCTGCTACATAGGAGAGATCGTCAGATCGCCCCTATGTAGTAGATTTACTGCATTGCTATGAGCGCCGACCACAGGGTGGCGCTCATAGCAATTTGGCATCAACAACCATAGATGTCTCAAGCAGATCTCAGAGGTTGTCATTCCGATGCATCGCTGACCCCCAATCATGTGATGGGGGTCGGCGATGCGCTCAATTCTTGCCTGATGGCAGGAAGCAGTAGTTAAATGAAGCTGCCAGCGGCATTTAACTAGTTAATAGCGGTGGGTGAATCGCAATTTCACCCGCCGCTATTGCAGGCACATGTCAGCTGTTCAAAACAGCTGACATGTCCTGGCTTTGATGCAGGCTCACTGCCGGAGCCCACATCAAAGCAGGGGATCTGACCTCCTCCATACTAGTAGGGCAGAGGTCGTGAAGGGGTTAATACTGACCTACAAAGCCATCCATAGCCTGTCTCCTCCGCATTTCTCTGAACTAATCTCCCAATATCTTCCCTCACGTTATCTCTGGTCCTCCCAAGACCTCCTTCTCTCTTCCACACTTATTAGTTCCTCGCTTAATTGCCTCCAAAACTTCTCCCGAATTTCCCCCATCTTCTCGACTTCTGTGTCCCAACACATCTGACTATGAACCACATTCAGATCCTTCAGATGGAACCTGAAAACCCTTCTCTTCAAGAAAGCCTACACCCTGCAGTGACCTCCCTGCCTCCTCACCACTACAGAAGCTACCGCCTCAATAACACCAGAGCTCCTGCACCCCTCAACCTATTGTCTCCTTCCCCACCATCCTGTAGAATGTAAGCCCGCAAGGGCAGGATCCTCTCCCCACTGTGTCAGTCTGTCATTGTTAGTTTGTGTACTGTAATTTGTAGGGAACCACTCCTCATGTACAGCACCATGGAATAAATGGTGCTGTATAAATAAATAACAATATAATAATAATAATTTATTTCATGTTGATTTTTTAGGAAATTAATTAACTTGGCACATTTTTACAATTTGCCTAAGTCACCTTGAACGTCAGCAACTATGTTACAAATTTCAGAAGAATGAATCAGCAAGAGTAGGGTCACATGACCTGGACATTGTCATATTGGCTTACCCAAAATGAATTGTAACTATCACATCACACGGTATTGCACAAACAATCAGGAAGAACAATTATAGCCAGTATAAAAGCAGAAGCAGTAAATGCAGGAGCTTTTTAGTGGTGAATCTGAAGAGGGACATTACAAAACTGCTCAGAGTTGGGCCATAGAAATAGGGTAATAAATAGAGATGAGCAAACTTGCTCAGAAAACATTTGCCAATCTCAAATTTGGGAAGGACGCAACCCATTTGGATCAATGTTTGGATTCCAGAGAATTTTTCTTCAGTCGTCTAAATTTGGTCACAGTTTGGTAAATGATTGCATTTCCACTAATGCTGTAATTATTACTTTGGCTAAATTAGTTGTCCTGTATGATGAGCGTGGGGAACGTGTTTTATGAGGGGAGGGTGTGTATATAGGTCAGATGAGCGGTGGAGTGTAATTTATTTTAAATAACTTATTGTGTGTACATTCCGGCAGCCAATCAGAGTGCAGAAACCATCCACAATGTCATGACACAACAACTTCTGTCATGGGCTGCCGAAGTCACAAGTCCTTCTCCAAATAAATAGCGGATATGTTGTTTTTCTGGCACCATTTTCTCAGCGTAACAGCTCATAGAGGCCATTCCTGCTGCTGTTTCAAGTTGTCATATAGGTAGGATCCTATCTTGTGTGAAATTGACTTTCCAGCATCTAATTAGTTTGTGCTAATAGTTTTGTGCAGGCCGAAGTCTGTGTTTCGTACTCAAAATCATTTGCACTAATACTGTGTTGCAGTCAGGACTCAGGAGGCCCCCATTTGCTAATCAAAATTATTGTTAGAGGTAATATTCGGGTGCAGCCAGGAGGCCCCATTTGCTAATCAAAATCGTTAGGGCTAATAGTGTTGTGCAGGCCGGACTACACATTTCCTACTCAAAATCGTTTGTGCTAATTCTGTGTTGCAGTCAGGACTCAGAAGACCCTATTTGATAATCAAAATATTGAGATTCAGCCAGGAGGCCCCATTTGCTATTTGCGATTAGTCTATATTCAAAACAGAATTTACCAAATGACTGCAATGAAACAAAGAGTGAAAAAAGGGGTCTGAATACTTTCCATAACCCACTGAACTTAAATTTTTGTGAAGTCATTTAACCCCTCATATTGCCAGATGCATCTAATTATTGTGGCTCTTTTGGGCTCAATTTTCTAAATATATGTCTTGGTTCTTATGAATATTTTTGTTGTATGTATTTTAGTTGAAGTTTAATAAACATTAATGGCTTTAACCCCTTCACCCCAAAGCCTGTTTTCACCTAAGTGACAGGGCCAATTTTTACAATTCAGACCACTGTCACTTTATGAGGTCATAACTCTGAAACGCTTCAACGGATCCTGGTGATTCTGACACTGTTTTCTCGTGACATATTGTACTTCATGATAGTGGTAAAACGTCTTCGATATGACTTGCATTTATTTGTGAAAAAAACAAAACTTTGTTGGAAATTATGAAAATTTAGCAATTTTCAAACTTTTAGTTTTTATGCCCTTAAATTAGAGAGTTATATCACATAATATAGTTAATAAACTACATTTCCCACATGTCTGCTTTACATCAGCACAATTTTGGAAACATAATTTATTTTTGTTACGGGGTTATAAGGGTTAAAAGTTGACCAGCGATTTCTCATTTTTGCAACAAAATTTGCAAAACCATTTTTTTTTACGGACCACCTCACACTTGAAGTGACATTGAGGGGTCTATATGACAGAAAATGCCCAAAAGTGACACCATTCTAAAAACTGCACCCCTCAAGGTACTCAAAACCACATTCAAAAAGTTTATTAACCCTTCAGGTGCTTCACAGGAATTTTTTGAATGTTTAATAAAAATTGAACATTTAACTTTTTTTTCACAAAATTTTTACTTCAGGTCCAATTTGTTTCATTTTACCAAGGGTAACAGGAGAAATTGGACCACAAAAGTTATTGTCCAATTTGTCCTGAATATGCTGATACCCAATATGTGGGGGGGAACCACCGTTTGAGTGCATGGCAGAGCTCGGAAGGGAAGGAGCACCATTTGAAATGCAGACTTAGATGGATTGGTCTGCAGGCGTCATGTTGCATTTGCAGAGCCCCTGATGTACCTAAACAGTAGAAACCCCCCACAAGTGACCCCATATTGGAAACTAGACCCCCCACGGAACTTATCTAGATGTGTTGTGAGAGCTTTGAACCAACAAGTGTTTCACTACAGTTTATAACGCAGAGCCGTGAAAATAAAAAATATTTTTTTTCCACGAAAATGATATTTTAGCCCCCACGTTTTTATTTTCCCAAAGGTAACAGGACAAATTAGACCCTAAAAGTTGTTGTCCAACTTGTCCTGAGAACGCTGATACCCCATATGTTGGGGGGAACCACTGTTTGGGCGCACAGGAGAGCTCGGAAGGGAAGGAGCACTGTTTTAGTTTTTCAAAGCAGAATTGGCTGGAATTGAGATCAGACGCCATGTCGCGTTTGGATAGCCCCTGATGTGCCTAAATAGTGGAAACCCCCAATTCTAACTGAAACCCCAACCTCAACCCCAACCCTAACCCTAGCCCTAACCCTAGCTCTAACCCTAACCCTAGCCCTAACTCTAGCCCTAACCCTAACCCTAATGGGAAAATGGAAATAAATACATTTTTTTACATTTTATTATTTTTCCCTTACTAAGGGGGTGGTGAAGGTGGGTTTGATCTACTTTTATAGCGTTTTTTGACGGATTTTTAGGGTTGGCAGCTGTCACACACTAAAAGACGCTTTTTATTGCAAAAAATAGTTTTTGCATCAGCACATTTTGAGAGCTATAATTTATCCATATTTTGGCCCACAGAATCATGTGAGATCTTGCTTTTTGCGGGATGAGTTGACGTTTTTATTAGTACCATATTCGGGCAGATGACATTTTTTGATCGCTTTTTATTCCGATTTTTGGGAGGCGGAATGAACAAAAACCAGCAATTCCTGAAATTCTTTTAGGGGGCGTTTATACCGTTCCACGTGTGGTAAAATGGATAAAGTAGCTTTATTCTTCAGGTCAGTGTGATTACAGCGATACCTCATTTATGTAATTTTTTTAATGTTTTGGCGCTTTTACACAATAAAAACTATTTTATATAAAAAAATAATTGTTTTTGCATCGCTTTATTCTGAGAGCTATAACTTTTTAATTTTTCTGCTGATGATGCTGTATGGCGGCTTTTTTTTTGCGGGACAAGATGACGTTTTCAGTGGTACCATGGTTATTAATATCCATCATTTTGATCGCATGTTATTCCACTTTTTGTTCGCCTGTATGATAATAAAGCAATGTTTTTTGCCTTGTTTTTTTTTTTTTTTTTTTTGCGGTGTTCACTGAAGGGGTTAACTAGTGGGATAGTTTTATAGAGCGGGTCATTACGGATGCGGCGATACCAAATATGTGTACTTTTATTGTTTTTTTTAATTTACATAAATAAATGGATTTACTGGGAAATGTTTTTTTTTTCTTTATTTGGGGATTTTTAAAAAAAAATTTTTATACATTCTATTTTTTTTTTTTTACTTTCTACCATTGTCCCAGGGTGGGACATCACTCTATTAGATCAGATCGTTGATCTGACAGTGTGCATAGCACTCTGTCAGATCAACGATCTGACAGGCAGTTTAGGTGGCTTTCTGGCGCCTGCTCTCAGCAGGCGCCGGCTAGCCAGGTCATTTCATGACTCGGAAGGAGTCCGGCGGCCATCTTGGATCCGGGGACTCCTTCCGCATCACCGGAGCAACGCAATCTCATTGCGTTGCTCCGGTGGGAGAGCGCAGGGAGCCCCCGTCCCTGCGCGATCCCCCTCTATGCCGCTGTCACTACTGACAGCGGCATCAGAGGGGTTAAATGCTCATATACAGCTGACACCCGCACCCGTTCACCGCGGTGCTCAGCGCGAGACCGCGGTGATCGGTGCGCCATAATAGTACTGCGGCTGACACAAATGCAGTGGCGGCAGCGCAGTACTGGTACGGCGCATGTCACGAAGGGGTTAATTTGTGCTGTTTAGTATCCAGTAGCCTTGATAGACTTGTCAATCAGATTTTTTTTTATATTAAAATGCAACTTATCCATTAGGATTGTTAATGGAGAGGGTATTTAATTGTAATAATTCCAAATTTAGTAAATAAATGAATAAACAATTAGATGCATGAAAAAGATATGAAATACATAAAACCCAAATCTTTCAAAAAGCGAAATTCACATTTGATGCCTTTTACATATTTAGGTTTTTAGAATATCTTTTTTATTTTTTTATCTGTTGTATTTCGGATTGTTAGAAATTTACCTTTTCACTTTAAAAACATGGATTAATAGATGATTAGAACCTTTCAATAGGATTTCTATTTTTGTGCTTATTTGCTCGTGGTCTATTTTATTAGATCATATACGGAGAAAAGCCTGAGCGTTGTGCATCTAAGTGACCTACAAGAAATGTTTTCTTTTGATACAAGCAAGCAATGATTTGCTCCCGATCTGTGCTCCATTATCACTAAATCTACTAAACAAAGAAAAGTTACACATCTTGCAACAATTCCCTTGCTATTTTTTGTGCAATGCACGGCCAAAATAGTGATATTATGAATAGCTAATGTGATTGTTACGGCTTTAAACTCGCTTACACTCCACGCTTCAAGAACTCAGTTTAACTCTTATATCAGTTTAGAAAAGAATCTCGGCTCACCTTTCCCTATCAGGCTGACAGAACATTCATCTCCGTTCAAGAATTCGAGTCACCTACATCTACCTTTATATTCTGGAATTTGCAGAATGTACATGTATGTGGAAATTCATGGAAGAGCTGAATTCAAGCACAAGTTGTACTTTTGAACGACGTCATTGTATTTACCATGTCATGTACTAGAAACCAGGAAAAAAATTCCAAGTGCGAAGAAATTGCAAAAAAAAGTGCAATCCCACACTTGTTTTTTGTTTGGCTTTTTTGCTAGGTGCACTAAATGCAAAAACTGACCTGCCATTATGATTCTCCAGGTCATGACGAGTTCATAGACACCACAAATGTATAGGTCATATTTTATCTAAGTGGTAAAAAATAAAATTCCAAACTTTTGTTAAAAAAAAAAATTGCGCAATTTTCCGATACCCGTAGCGTCTCCATTTTTCGTGATCTTGGGTCAGGTGAGGGCTTATTTTTTGCGTGCCGAGCTGAAATTTTTCAAGATAGCATTTTGGTGCAGATACATTCTTTTGATCACCCGTTAATACATTTTAATGATATGTTATGGTGACCAAAAAAACTTAATTCTGGCGTTTTGGATTTTTTTTCTCACTACGCCTTTTAGCGATCAGGTTGATCCTTTAATTTTTGTTGATAGATTGGGCGATTCTGAATGAGGCGATACCAAACAAGTGTAGGTTTAATTTTTTTTATTGTTTTATTTTGAATGGGGCGAAAGGGGGGTGATTTAAACTTTTATTTATTTATTTATTTTTTTTCATATCTTTAAAACTTTTTTTTTTACTTTTGCCATGGTTTAATAGTCTCCATGGGAGGCTAGAAGCTGGCACAACTGGATCGGCTCTGCTACATAGGAGAGATCGTCAGATCGCCCCTATGTAGTAGATTTACTGCATTGCTATGAGCGCTGACCACAGGGTGGCGCTCATAGCAATTCGGCATCAACAACCATAGATGTCTCAAGGAGATCTCAGGTTGTCATGCCGATGCATCGCTGACCCCCGATCATGTGATGGGGGTCGGCGATGCGCTCATTTAATTTCTTGCCCGATGGCTGGAAGAGGTAGCTAAATGACGCTGTCAGAGGCATTTAACTAGTTAATAGCGGTGGGTGAATCACACTTTCACCCACTGCTATTGCAGGCACATGCCAGCTGTTCAAATCAGCTGACGTGTCCTGGCTTTGATGCAGGCTCACTGCCGGAGCCAACATCAAAGCAGGGGATCTGACCTCCTCCATACTAGTACGGCGGAGGTCGTGGAGGGGTTAATACTGACCTACAAAGCCATCCATAACCTGTCTCCTCCCTATTTCTCTGAACTAATCTCCCAATCTCTTCCTTCACGTAATCTCTGGTCCTCCCAAGACCTCCTTCTCTCATCCACACTTATTAGTTCCTCGCCTAATTGCCTCCAAAACTTCTCCCGAATTTCCCCCATCTTCTGGAATTCTGTGCCCCAACACATCTGACTATGAACCACATTCGGATCCTTCAGATGGAACCTGAAAACCCATCTCTTCAAGAAAGCCTACACCCTGCAATGACCTCCCTGCCTCCTCACCACTACAGATGCTACCGCCTCAACAACACCAGAGCTCCTGCACCCCTCAACCGACATTATTGGTTTTCGATCGTTTTGTACTAGAAACCGGGAAAAAAATTCCTAGTGCGATGAAATTGTAAAAAAAATGAAATCCCACACTTGTTTTTTGTTTGGCTTTTTTGCTAGGTTGACTAAATGCTAAAACTGACCTGCCATTATGATTCTCCACGTCATGACGAGTTCATATATACCACAAATGTATAGGTTATATTTTTATCTAAGTGGCAAAAAAAATTCCAAACTTTTGCTAAAAAAAAAAAAATTGCTCAATTTTCCAATACCCGTAGCGTCTCCATTTTTCGTGATCTTTGTCAGGTGAGGGATTATTTTTTGCATTTTGAGCTGACATTTTTAATCATAGCAATTTGGTGCAGACACATTCTTTTGATCGCCCGTTATTACATTTTAATGATATGTTATGGCGACCAAAAAACCATAATTCTGGCGTTTCGGATTTTTTTCTCACTACGCCGTTTAGCGATCAGGTAAATGTTTTATTTTTTGTTGATAGATCGGTCAATTCTGAACGCGGCGATACCACATAAGTGTAGGTTTGATTTTTTTATTGTTTTATTTTTTTTTTGAAATTCTTTATTTATAATTTCAATAAACATAAGAAAGAACAAATTGAAATAAACAAACTCTCGTGTCATAAGTACATATGTTTTGTTGCATTACAACAAGTCGTAAGATAATCAAGATAGATTTTATAATCGATATACACTCGTTAGATAATAACATTTGAGTATGCAAAACAAAGAACAAATTTCAGGTCCATGAAAATCAGCCTTAGATATCACAATGAGCTGTAAAAGAAAATTGTAAGGCTAGGGGGTGCAACAAAGGTGACTCTAACATCTTAAATGAAGTTGTTATTAAATGAGAGAGAGGAGGAGTGGACGGCAGAAAAAGCGTTTGGAGTGTGCTAAAAAGTTGGTGCAGACGCGGAGGCGGATCGGTCATCGTATCCTATTCAACAAGACCTAGAAGTGGGAGATGAAAAGGAGATCCAAGGGCGCCAAGTAGCACAAAATTTCTCATGGGATCGCGTTTCCCAACTGGACAGTTCCTCTAAGCGGTATAAGTCTTGGACTTTCAGGCTCCATTCATTAAACGATGGAGGGGTTGTTTTCTTCCAGTGTATTGCTATCAAATGTTTTGCAGCTGCTAATAGAATAGGTAGTAAATCGTGCTTCTTTGGTGTAAAGGAGAAAGATGGAAGGGAGAGTAAGACATCTTGGGGCGTTAGGTCTCGATCCATTAGCTCCATGCTGTGTAGAGATTTGTTTATGTCCGTCCAGAATTGTTTCAAGTCCGGACAAAACCAGAATATATGAGCTAAGGAGCCCATGGATCGAGAGCATCTCCAACACATCGGGGAATCCGTTAATCCCCAATGAAACAATCTTTCTGGGGTTCGATACCACCTAGAAAGGATCTTAAATGAGTTTTCTTGTAATAGGATGCATCTGGAGAACCCGTGAGAATTGGCGAGTATTTGTTGGGCCTCCCGGGGGGACAATGTCACTCCTAACTCCGTTTCCCAAGAAGAGAGATATAAAGGTTTGAATTGAGTTGAGTTATTGAGGAGATTCGCATAAAGTTTAGAGACTATTTTGGTGATTGGGGGTTTTAGCCTCACCAGCAAATCGAGCCAGAGCCAGTCTGAAGATTGACTAACCTTAGTTCTGAAATTTGTCAATATTCGATGTATGTGGTATTTTTGGAGGAAATTAGTGGGTTGTTTAGTAGCATTAATCGGCCAGTTATCTTTGCAGGGTGTTTGATTTGACAGGAAATGAGAAATTGGGGTGTCTGGGAGTGATGCCCAGAGTCCATAGATGTCTTCATATGTGGGGTCTGCCAACCATGGAATGATCCCAATCGGAATGCTATCAAGAAAGTAACAGAATGGGAGCTGATTTGGTATAAGGGAGCGTCTTATAGATAAGGTGTTATGTAGGATCTCATCAAGTTTTTTACGTGGGCAATTGTAGGATGACCAGAGGTAAAGATCAACTTCCTCGCCTAACAGGGTAAGTTCTAGTTTTGTGTTAAAGTTTTCCGGATTAGGTTTTAGTAAGGTTAACCATCCAGCGCATTATAGCTTTATAATAAGTTTTGACATCTGGGAGGCCGAGACCTCCCTTGCCTTTGGGAAGGGAGAGAATTTTAAAAGGGAGTCTGGCTTTTTTATATTTCCAAATGAATTGTGAGATCAGTTGGTTGGCTGAATGGAAAAATAAATTGGGAAGGTGTATGGGAACCATGTTCATGGTATAGAAAATTTTGGGAAATATGTAGGATTTAATGACATTTATTCTTCCCATCCAAGATAAATAGTGTAGGTCATAAGTTTTTAGATCTGCTTGAAGCCGTGTCAGGAGGGGAGTGTAATTGCATTTGTATAGGGAAGAAGGGTTAGCTGTTAAATAAATTCCAAGATATTTTAGTTTTTCTGAAGACCAATTAAAGGGGGTGCTTTCTTTTAATTCAAGAATGTCTGAGGACCTTGCTGAGATATTTAGAGCTTCGGACTTATTTGCGTTTATTTTGAAATTAGAGATCTCACCAAAGTCCGCAAACAAGGACAATAATTTCGGAAAGGATGTTTTAGGGTTGGAGGTCAAAATTAAAAGGTCGTCTGCAAAAGCAGCTACTTTGACCTCCAATTTGCCCATCTCTAGGCCTTTGATCTCCTTATCCTGTCTAATCCTTTCCATTAAAGTTTCCATGACCATAATAAACAAGGAGGGTGAGAGAGGACAGCCCTGCCTGGTTCCATTAGTTATATTAAAGGGTTCAGAAAAAATACCATTTACCCCGACTTTAGCAGATGGGTCTACGTAGAGGGACATAATAGCGTCTATAAAGGCCACTGGGAAGGCAAATTTTTTTAGCGTGCAGACCATGTATCTCCAACTTATTCTGTCAAATGCTTTTTCAGCATCAGTCGACAGAATTGTCAATGGAGTCTTTGTTTTCTTTGCATATGAAATAGCGTGAAGAATTTTAGTGGAATTGTCTTTACCTTCTCGGCCCCTCACGAACCCCACCTGGTCAGGGCAAATGACCCTGCTCAAAACACTACTCATCCTTGAAGCCAACACTTTAGCCCACAATTTCAGGTCCGTGTTGAGCAATGAGATAGGGCGGTAATTACTGCACAGGCAGGCTTTCATCTTTTCCCTCCTTTGGTATGATGGTAATGTAAGCCTCTAATGCTTGGCGAGGTGGGAGCTTCCCTTCTAAAAAGGAATTAAAAAGATTTACTAGGTGGGGAAGAAGGATATCAGAGAATTTTTTGTAATAGCCCACCGGGAAACCGTCAGGGCCAGGTGCTTTCCCATTCGGGATGGTTTTTAAAATATCGTTTATTTCTTTAAGTGTGACTTTGGCCGTGAGGGCTTTACAATCTTCAGGGGAAATTGTCGGGAGGGAAAGAGGTGACAAGAAAGCTTGAATTTTAGCCTCAGCCGTTGAGCAGTTACTCATGTCTTCAGAAAGGGGCAAATTGTAAAGAGACTCATAGTATTGTCGAAAAGTCTCGGCTATCTCTTTTGAGTCTACTACCCTCTTGTTTGCCTTCGTGAGAATACTTTTTATAAATTTTTTCTCTTTTTGTTTCTTTAAAAGTTGTGTGGTAAGTTTTCCACTTTTATTGCCGTGCAAGTAAAAACGGTGTTTGCAATACATAAATAATTTGGCCGAATTCACGTTTAGTAAATCTTTAAGTTTGCTACGAAGGAGACTAAGTTCTTGGTATGACTCAGGTAATTTAGAGCTTTTATGTGCGCGTTCTGCGATAGATATTTGGTGAAGGAGTGATTGGATCTCCTTTTCTCTCTGTTTTTTAATGTATGAGCTGAGTGAAATGAACTCTCCTCTGAGGACGGCTTTGTGCGTTTCCCAAATAGTGGGAGTAAGGTATCCCTTATTTATATTTTCCAGAAAAAATTGAGAGATGATAGATTTAAGCTTATTTACATGTTTTGGACTATCAAGCAACGATTCATTAAGTCTCCATGTCATAGTGGGTCTGGGTAATGTTGTTATAAGAATTTCAATGAAGACAGGAGCATGATCTGACAAGGTGATTGCGCCAATTTTATAAGATTTTATTAAGTGTAAGGCTCGAGATTGTATTAGAAAGTAATCAATGCGATGATAAGAGTTGTGTGGGGCCGAAAAGAAGGTATAGTCTTTCATGGTGGGGTTGAAACTGCGCCATGAGTCTATTAGTTGCAAGGAGTTTAATTTATTTAAGAGTTTTTGTCTCTGTTTTTGCGATATGGGAGAGACGCCACGGGATGTGTCTAGAGTGGGTTGTAGTGATAGATTTAGGTCTCCCCCCACAATCAATAAACCCTCTTTAAAAAGCTGTAAAGTGTCTAACGTTTTGAGGATCCATTGCGTCTGATTTATGTTTGGGGCATATAGGTTGGCTAAAGTTATTTTCGTATTTGCTAGTAGCCCTTTTATGAATATAAATCTGCCTTCTGAGTCAGTTAGACTATCTTCGAGTGTGAATGGGAGTCCTTTTTTGAGCGCAATACTTGTCCCCTTAGAAGCGGAGGAAGAACAGCTGTTGAACCATGTGGGATAAGAGGAGAAGGACATATTTGGAGTTCTACCCAATTTAAAGTGAGTTTCTTGAAAGAAAGCTATGTGTGTTGCTTGTTTTTTAAGTAGTGTGAGGATCTGGCTGCGCTTTGCTGGAGAGTTCAAACCTTTTACATTGAAGGACGCTATCGTGACCGTACCCGCATCAACACGATTAACTGCCATCTACTCCTTCCTCAAAGTCCCCCGTCACACCATAGAACCTGAAAGAATAACAAAATAGGGTGATTATCAAACTATATACAAAATAGAGCTCGCTTATCGCAGGGGGGGGGGTACACAGGCCCAGACATAAGCGAGGTAAGTCCAAGTGGTGACCTCTTATCTGTAGATTAATTTAAAATCAAGAATATGTGAACCTAGCTATGAAGCTACTTTAGAGGAATTGGAAAAAACCTTAATGTTGAGATAAGGGAACGTAAAACATTTAACAATGTTGAGGAATTCTTTAAGACCGGGGAGAAAAACCAAAATACTCCATCCTCTCCAGTCATTTCCACAGAAAATGAGAACATTGACAACAGAATGGAAAAAAAACAAGTGAAATGGTACTTAAGGGCAAACCACAGTAGTGCCCTGCGCAAGAAAAAAGAACCAGATCAACACTTTTGACCCAACTCAAGTAGGGAGCATTTTAGAAGCGGTCTTCTTCGGCCTAGGGGAAGCGTTCTTTTTTTTAACTAACCATTCCTGCGGCTTGGTCAGTTTGGGGAAGTTCCATCCTGTATCAACTGGCATCCAGGAGGGAATGTCTATCGGAGAGATGTCGAGGGTTGGCCAGGCTTCCTCAAGGTCTGCCGGAGATCGTATTGTGATTTGGCGATTGCCTACCGTGATGGCCAGACCAAAGGGGTAGAGCCACCTGTACATCAGACCGCGTGACCTCAATTCGGTTAGGAGTGGCTTGAGAACTCTCCGTTTAGCCAGAGTGGATGGGGCAAGATCCTGAAAAAGTTGTAATTGAGCACCTTCATATAAGAGATTGTCCTTTTCCCTTGCACCAGTTAGGACCGCTGCGGTGTCAACGAAACTCAGGAGGCCACAGATGATGTCTCTCGGCGGCTCCCCCTGTTTAGGCTTGGGTTTTAAGGCACGATGAACTCTTTCTATGGTAATGGAGTCCGCTCTCTCTTTTCCCAGGAGGTCAGAGAAGATTTCTCTGGCGACTTTGTCCAGTGACTCTCGAGCAAAAAATTCAGGAACACCTCTCAGCCTGATATTTTTTCTTCTGCTGCGGTTTTCCTGGTCTTCCGCGGCAAGGAGGGCAGTGTTAAGTTGATGTTGTTGTTGAAGGAGTTGGTCGCGCAATGAAAAGATAGCGTCGGTCGCTTCCATGTTGGCTGACTCTAGAGTTTCCACTCTCTGGCCCATATGTTGTAAGTCTGCACGCAAACCAGAAATCTCTTCTAGGAGTGGCTGAATGCTTTGTGCAAGTAATTTTTTCATAAAGGCTCTAGAGATAGGGGCTGAGTCCTCTAATGTGGATTCGCAGTCAGAGCCCTCACCACTTGAATCTGAGTCTTCCAAGATGTCTGGAGAGATGTGTCTCTTAGATGTTTTTTTTGAGGGTGTCTGAGGCATCTCTGCTCCTTTTTTAAGATATTTTTCCAAATTTCCATGTGTTTTACGAGTCTGAGTATCAGCAAGAGATTTAGCTGGATTTTTATCACGCTCTTTGTTTGTTTTACCCATAATAGAGCTTCTGAAGGCGTGATGTGCACTGGTCACCACTTGAACATTCAAATGAAAGGTGTTAGAACATTGTTAGAAAGCAGTTTTCTGCTGTTTGAGCTTGAGTTTACGCTTTGTAACTATCCGGTTTCTTCTCGGAAAAATAGAGAGCAAAGATAAGAAAAAACTAAATAGAACTATGAAAATAAAAAATAAAAACTTATTAAAAATAAAGTAAAAGTTTGGTTGGAGCAGTAGTTCCTATTTATCGCCAGAAGATGTCAGTAAAGTACTATAGCTGTATCTTGCTAGTCCTCTGTATGTTGGTATGAATAAGTTGCAAGAGGATTGTGGAAGATTTTATGTGAGTACTGCGGCTTTATCCCACTAGTTCTCTGTCTTTTGATATGAGTAGGTTGCAGGAGAATTATAATAAATTTTATGCTTTATAAATCAAAAAGCAAGATGCTTCCTAGTCGATTTGGGGATGTGAGAGCTCAAGATATTCAGCACCACAGTGGAGAGGAGGGGCAGGAGGGATCCCCAGCGCAAAGAACAGCGACTTCACAATCTGCCACAGCGCCGATCACCACAGGGGGTTAACACCACCTCCAGTTATATTCTCCGGCATGCCAAGGAGCTCTGGGGGTGCAGCAGGTTTATAGTTAATGATATGCGCGCTGCCCTATTGTAAGCATCTGATGTCCCTGGGTATGGGGCAGCCGGAGGGATCAGGAGATGAGCCCCCGTGGGGAGGGAGATAGCTTAGAGCAGGCTGCCACTTCCCACCGCTAGCAAGTGCAGAGCTTCCTCACCGTGTCAGAGACGGCTCCAAGATGGCGCTGTCGTGAAAACTTCCCGCGCTTCTTCAGGGGCCCGACGCCGACAATCACCGCCGGGACAGAGGGACCGTGGACCGCCGGCTGCACTGCGCTCCTTCCTCCCGCGTCCTCGCGTCCAGTGGTCGGGCGCGAGAGCCGAGAGAGGACGCAAGCACGGACCCCGCAGGTCTCCAGTCACAGGCCGCAGCAGCGGGAGGCGGGTAAGTATGAGCGCCGGGACGAGGGGGCGGGAGCAGCGCCCAGCAGCGGTACCTTCGTGAGGAAGACCCCTCCGGTGCAGGTCGGAACTAAAGGTGGCTCCGTGTCACTTCGCCGTCTGTTCCTCCCTGCCAGATTGCGGCAGGTCCGTGGTGATTTCGGCGGCCGGGGGGGGGGGAGGAGCGATGGGGCCACAGGGCACACTTCTCCCTCAGCCCTCCTACCTTCTCCCGGCACCGCAACTCAGTCCTCCCGTCTCCGTCTGGCACTCTTAGACTCTCAAGTAAGCGAGGACTCCAGATGTATGGGGAGGTGGAGAAACTTCCACTGCAGAGAATCAGCCAGTTCACCTCACTGGGCGCAACACTCCAGCAGGCCTCAGGCCCACGTGCAGGCCTCGGGGCCTAATCTCGATATATGGCCAGTGTGTTGAATAAAAGGGGTGAAAAAGTCTCCTAGGCCAGTGAGGAGCTGAATAAGGTTCTTAAATCCGGTAGATAGATTGTTAAAAAGTGCGGATTTAACTAGATAAGAACAGCCAGCAGAGGAGCTTAATGGAAGCACGTCCTGCTCCCTCAGCTGCTGGCCACGCCCCCCTTTATTGTTTTATTTTGAATGGGGTGAAAGCGGGGTGATTTAAACTTTTATTTTTTTTATTTTTTCATATTTTTTTAAACTATATTTTTTAACTTTTGCCATGGTTTAATAGTCTCCATGGGAGGCTTGAAGCTGGCACAACTGGATCGGCTCTGATACATAGGAGAGATCGTCAGATCGCACCTATAAGGTAGATTTACTGCATTGCTATGAGCGCCGTCCACAGGGTGGCGCTCATAGCAATTCGGCATCAACAACCATAGATGTCTCAAGGAGATCTCAGAGGTTGTCTGACCCCCAATCATGTGACGGGGGTCGGCGATGCGCTCATTTCTTGCCTGATGGCAGGAAGCAGTAGTTAAATGAAGCTGCCAGCGGCATTTAACTAGTTAATAGCGGTGGGTGAATCGCAATTTCACCCGCCGCTATTGCAGGCACATGTCAGCTGTTCAAAACAGCTGACATGTCCTGGCTTTGAAGCAGGCTCACTGCCGGAGCCCACATCAAAGCAGGGGATCTGACCTCCTCCGTACTAGTAGGGCGGAGGTCTTGAAGGTGTTAATACTGACCTGCAAAGCCATCCATAACCTGTCTCCTCCGTATTTCTCTGAACTATTGTCCCAATATCTTCCCTCACGTTATCTCCGGTACTGTCAAGACCTCCTTCTCTCATTCACACTTATTAGTTCCTCGCTTAATTGCCTCCAAAACTTCTCCTGAATTTCCCCCATCTTCTGGAATTCTGTGCCCCAACACATCTGACTATGAACCACATTCAGATCCTTCAGATGGAACCTGAAAACCCATCTCTTCAAGAATGCCTACACCCTGCAGTGACCTCCCTGCCTCCTCACCACTACAGAAGCTACCGCCTCAACAACACCAGAGCTCCTGCACCCCTCAACCTATTGTCTCCATCCCCACCATCCTGTAGAATGTAAGCCCGCAAGGGCAGGATCCTCTCCCCACTGTATCAATCTGTCATTGTTAGTTTGTGTACTGTGATTTGTATGGAAGTACTCCTCATGTACAGCACCATGGAATGAATGGTGCTGTATATATAAATAATAATAAAATAATAATAATTTTTCATGCTGATTTTTTAGGAAATTAATTAACTCGGCACATTTTTACAATTTGCCTAAGTCACCTTGAACGTCAGCAACTATGTTACAAATTTCAGAAGACTGAATCAGCAAAAGTAGGGTCACATGACCTTGGACATGGTCATATTGGCTTACCCAAAATGAATTGTAACTATCACATCACACGATATTGCACAGACAATCAGGAAGAACAATTATAGCCAGTATAAAAGCAGAGGCAGTAAATGCAGGAGCTTTTTAGTGGTGAATCTGAATATGGACATTACAAAACTGCTCAGAGTTGGGCCATAGAAATAGGGTAATAAATAGAGATGTGCAAACTTGCTCAGAAAAAATTCACCAATCTCAAATTTGGGAAGGACGCAGCCCATTTGGATTATTGTTTGGATTCCAGAGAATTTTTCTTCAGTTGTCTAAATTTGGTCACAGTTTGGTAAATGATTGCATTTCCACTAATGCTTTTATAAGGACTTTGGCTAAATTAGGTGTCCTGTATGATGAGCGTGGGGAACGTGTTTTATGAGGGGAGGGTGTGTATATAGGTCAGATGAGCGGTGGAGTATAATTTATTTTTTTTAAATAACTTATTGTGTGTACATTCCGGCAGCCAATCAGGGTGCAGAAACCATCCACAATGTCATGACACAAGAACTTCTGTCATGCGCTGCCGAAGTCACAAGTCCCTCTCCAAATAAATAGCGCATATGTTGTTTTTCTGGCGCCATTTTCTCAGCGTAACAGCTCATAGAGGCCATTCCTGCTGCTGTTTCAAGTTGTCATATAGGTAGGATCCTATCTTGTGTGAAATTGACCTTCCAGCATCCAATTACTTTGTGCTATTAGTGTTGTGCAGGCCGAAGTCTGTGTTTCGTACTCAATATCGTTTGCGCTAATACTGTGTTGCAGTCAGGACTAAGGAGGCCCCCATTTGCTAATCAAAATTATTGTTAGAGGTAATATTCGGGTGCAGCCAGGAGGCCCCATTTGCTAATCAAAATCGTTAGGGCTAATAGTGTTGTGCAGGCCGGACTACACATTTCCTACTCACAATCGTTTGGGCTAATTCTGTGCTGCAGTCAGGACTCAGAAGACCCTATTTGCTAATCAAAATATTGAGATTCAGCCAGGAGGCCCCATTTGCTATTTGCGATTAGTCTATATTCAAAACAGAATTTACCAAATGACTGCAATGAAACAAAGAGTGAAAAAAGGGTCTGAATACTTTCCGTACCCACTGAACTTAAATTTTTGTGAAGTCATTTAACCCCTCAAATTGCCAGACGCATCTAATTATGGTGGCTGTTTTGGGCTCAATTTTCTAAATATGTGTCTTAGTTCTTATAAATATTTTTGTTGTGTGTATTTTAGTTGAAGTTTAATAAACATTAATGGCTTTAATTTGTGCTGTTTAGTATCCAGTAGCCTTGATAGACTTGTCAATCAGATTTATTTTTATATTAAAATGCAACTTATCCATTAGGATTGTTAATGGAGAGGGTATTTAATTGTAATAATTCCAAATTTAGTAAATAAATGAATAAACAATTAGATGCATGAAAAAGATATGAAATACATAAAACCCAAATCTTTCAAAAAGCGAAATTCACATTTGATGCCTTTTACATATTTAGGTTTTTAGAATATCTTTTTTATTTTTTTATTTGTTGTATTTCGGATTGTTAGAAATTTACCTTTTCACTTTAAAAACATGGATGAATAGATGATTAGAACCTTTCAATACGATTTCTATTTTTGTGCTTATTTGCTCTTGGTCTATTTTATTAGATCATATACGAAGAAAAGCCTGAGCGTTGTGCATCTGAGTGACCTACAAGAAATGTTTTCTATTGATACAAGCAAGCAATGATTTGCTCCTGATTAGGGTTGGGCGAAACGGGTCATTCATTTTCAAAAGTCGCCGACTTTTGGCAAAGTCGGGTTTCATGAAACCCGGTCCGACCCCTGTGCGGGGTCGGCCATGCGGTACGCGACTTTCGCGCCAAAGTCGCGTTTCAATGACGCGAAAAGCGCCATTTCTCAGCCAATGAAGGTAAACGCAGAGTGTGGGCAGCGTGATGACATAGGTCCTGGTCCCCACCATCTTAGAGAAGGGCATTGCAGTGATTGGCTTGCTGTCCGCGGCGTCACAGGGGCTATAAAGGGGCGTTCCCGCCGACCGCCATGTTACTGCTGCTGATCTGAGCTTAGGGAGAGGTTGCTGCCGCTTCGTCAGAAGCAGGGATAGCGTTAGGCAGGGTCCATTAACCACCAAACCGCTTGTGCTGTAGCGATTTCCACTGCCCAACACCACCTTCGGTGTGCAGGGACAGTGGAAGCTACATTTTTTTTTTTTCCCCTCAGCGCTGTAGCTCATTGGGCTGCCCTAGAAGGCTCCCTGATAGCTGCATTGCTGTGTGTACGCCGCTGTGCAAACCAACTGCTTTTTTCAAAGCACAAATCCTCTTGTTCCTTCCTTTCTGCACAGCTATCTTTTTGGTTTGTACACACTTTTTATTTAATTTGTGCATCAATCCACTCCTTATTGCTGCCTGCCATACCTGGCTGAGATTACTGCAGGGAGATAGTAATTGAAGGACACTCCCTGTTTTTTTTTTTTTTTGTGGGAGATTAAGATTGACATTTCTGCTAGGGTGCCATCCCTGTCTGTGTCATCTCTCACTCAGTGGGCCATAGAAAGCCTATTTATTTTTTTGCTTGATTTGGGTTATAAAATCTACCTGAAAAAATCACTACATCAATCAGTGGGAGAAAAATATTGGCCTCAGGGCTTGTGTGCCACTCTTGACTCCTGTGTGTGCCATCTCTCAGTCAGTGGGCCATAGAAAGCCTATTTATTTTTTTGCTTGATTTTGGTTCTAAAATCTACCTGAAAAAATCACTACATCAATCAGTGGGAGAAAAATATTGGCCTCAGGGCTTGTGTGCCACTCCTGACTCCTGTGTGCATCATCACTCACTCAGTGGGCCATAGAAAGCCCATTTTTTTTTTTTTGCTTTATTTGGGTTCTAAATTCTACCTGAAAAAATCAATAAATCAATCAGTGGGAGATTGATATTGGCCTTTGGGCTTGTGTGCCAGTCCTAAGCGTGCCATCTGTCTCTCTCAGATAGTGGGCCATAGAAAGCCTATTTATTTATTTTTTTATTGGGTTTATAAATTTTCCCTGGAACCAAAAAAAAAAAAGTGGGAGATTAATATTGGCCTCTGGGCTTGTGTGGCAGTCCTGAGCGTGCCATCTCTCTCACAAATAGTGGGCCATAGAAAGCCTATTTATTTTTTTGCTTGATTTGGGTTCTAAAATGTACCTGAAAAAATCACTACATCAATCAGTGGGAGAAAAATATTGGCCTCAGGGCTTGTGTGCCACTCCTGACTCCTGTGTGCATTATCACTCACTCAGTGGGCCATAGAAAGCCCATTTTTTTTTTTTTTGCTTTATTTGGGTTCTAAATTCTACCTGAAAAAATCAATAAATCAATCAGTGGGAGATTAATATTGGCCTTTTGGGCTTGTGTGCCAGTCCTAAGCGTGCCATCTCTCTCTCTCAGATAGTGGGCCATAGAAAGCCTATTTATTTATTTTTTTTTTATTGGGTTTATAAATTTTCCCTGGAAAAAAAAAAAAAAAGTGGGAGATTAATATTGGCCTCTGGGCTTGTGTGCCAGTCCTGAGCGTGCCATCTCTCTCACAAATAGTGGGCCATAGAAAGCCTATTTATTTTTTTTTTTTTGGTTTTATAAATTCTCCCTTAAAAAAAAAAGGGAGATTAATATTGGCCTTTGGGCTTGTGTGCCAGTCCTAAGCGTGCCATCTCTCTCTGTCTCTCAGATAGTGGGCCATAGAAAGCCTATTTATTATTTTTTTTATTGGGTTTATAAATTTTCCCTGGAATAAAAAAAAAAAAGTGGGAGATAAATATTGGCCTCTGGGCTTGTGTGCCACTCCTGACTCCTGTGTGCGTCATCTCTCACTCAGTGGGCCATAGAAAGCCTTTTTTTGTTTTATTTGTTTTCTAAATTCTCCCTGAAAAAATCATTTTATTTTATTTGGTTTCTAAATTCTTCCTGAAAAAATCATTTTATTCTATTATTTTTTTTTCCTAAAGTCTCCCTGAAAAAAAAAAAATAAAAATCAGTGGGAGATTAATATTGCCCTTTCTGCTTGTGTGCCAGTCTTGACTCCTGGGTGTGCCATCTCTCTCTCTCTCCAATTGTGGGCCATAGAAAGCCTATTATTTTTTTAGCTTGATTTGGGTTCCAAAATCTACCTGAAAAAATCACTACATCAATCAGTGGGAGATAAATATTGGCCTCTGGGCTTGTGTGCCACTCCTGACTCCTGTGTGCGTCATCTCTCACTCAGTGGGCCATAGAAAGCCTTTTTTTGTTTTATTTGTTTTCTAAATTCTCCCTGAAAAAATCATTTTATTTTATTTGGTTTCTAAATTCTTCCTGAAAAAATCATTTTATTCTATTATTTATTTTTCCTAAAGTCTCCCTGAAAAAAAAAAAAAAAAAAAACATATCAGTGGGAGATTAATATTGCCCTTTCTGCTTGTGTGCCAGTCTTGACTCCTGGGTGTGCCATCTCTCTCTCTCTCCAATTGTGGGCCATAGAAAGCCTATTATTTTTTTAGCTTGATTTGGGTTCCAAAATCTACCTGAAAAAATCACTACATCAATCAGTGGGAGATAAATATTGGCCTCTGGGCTTGTGTGCCACTCCTGACTCCTGTGTGCGTCATCTCTCACTCAGTGGGCCATAGAAAGCCTTTTTTTGTTTTATTTGTTTTCTAAATTCTCCCTGAAAAAATCATTTTATTTTATTTGGTTTCTAAATTCTTCCTGAAAAAATCATTTTATTCTATTATTTATTTTTCCTAAAGTCTCCCAGAAAAAAAAAAAAAAAAAAACAAATCAGTGGGAGATTAATATTGCCCTTTCTGCTTGTGTGCCAGTCTTGACTCCTGGGTGTGCCATCTCTCTCTCTCTCTCTCCAATTGTGGGCCATAGAAAGCCTATTATTTTTTTTAGCTTGATTTGGGTTCCAAAATCTACCTGAAAAAATCACTACATCAATCAGTGGGAGATAAATATTGGCCTCTGGGCTCGTGTGCCACTCCTGACTCCTGTGTGCGTCATCTCTCACTCAGTGGGCCATAGAAAGCCTTTTTTTGTTTTATTTGTTTTCTAAATTCTCCCTGAAAAAATCATTTTATTTTATTTGGTTTCTAAATTCTTCCTGAAAAAATCATTTTTTTCTATTTTTTTTTTCCTAAAGTCTCCCTGAAAAAAAAAAAAAAAAAAAACAAATCAGTGGGAGATTAATATTGCCCTATCTGCTTGTGTGCCAGTCTTGACTCCTGGGTGTGCCATCTCTCTCTCTCTCCAATTGTGGGCCATAGAAAGCCTATTATTTTTTTAGCTTGATTTGGGTTCCAAAATCTACCTGAAAAAATCACTACATCAATCAGTGGGAGACAAATATTGGCCTCTGGGCTTGTGTGCCACTCCTGACTCCTGTGTGCGTCATCTCTCACTCAGTGGGCCATATAAAGCCTTTTTTTGTTTTATTTGTTTTCTAAATTCTCCCTGAAAAAATCATTTTATTTTATTTGGTTTCTAAATTCTTCCTGAAAAAATCATTTACTTCTATTTTTTTTTCCTAAAGTCTCCCTGAAAAAAACAAAAAAAAAAACAAATCAGTGGGAGATTAATATTGCCCTTTCTGCTTGTGTGCCAGTCTTGACTCCTGGGTGTGCCTTCTCTCTCTCTCTCTCTCTCCAATTGTGGGCCATAGAAAGCCTATTATTTTTTTAGCTTGATTTGGGTTCCAAAATCTACCTGAAAAAATCACTACATCAATCAGTGGGAGATAAATATTGGCCTCTGGGCTTGTGTGCCACTCCTGACTCCTGTGTGCGTCATCTCTCACTCAGTGGGCCATAGAAAGCCTTTTTTTGTTTTATTTGTTTTCTAAATTCTCCCTGAAAAAATCATTTTATTTTATTTGGTTTCTAAATTCTTCCTGAAAAATCATTTTATTCTATTTTTTTTTCCTAAAGTCTCCCTGAAAAAAACAAACAAAGACAAATCAGTGGGAGATTAATATTGCCCTTTCTGCTTGTGTGCCAGTCTTGACTCCTGGGTGTGCCATCTCTCTCTCTCTCTCCAATTGTGGGCCATAGAAAGCCTATTATTTTTTTTAGCTTGATTTGGGTTCCAAAATCTACCTGAAAAAATCACTACATCAATCAGTGGGAGACAAATATTGGCCTCTGGGCTTGTGTGCCACTCCTGACTCCTGTGTGCGTCATCTCTCACTCAGTGGGCCATAGAAAGCCTTTTTTTGTTTTATTTGTTTTCTAAATTCTCCCTGAAAAAATCATTTTATTTTATTTGGTTTCTAAATTCTTCCTGAAAAAATCGTTTTATTCTATTATTTTTTTTTCCTAAAGTCTCCCTGAAAAAAAAAAACAAAAAAACAAATCAGTGGGAGATTAATATTGCCATTTCTGCTTGTGTGCCAGTCTTGACTCCTGGGTGTGCCATCTCTCTCTCTCTCTCTCCAATTGTGGGCCATAGAAAGCCTATTATTTTTTTAGCTTGATTTGGGTTCCAAAATCTACCTGAAAAAATCACTACATCAATCAGTGGGAGATAAATATTGGCCTCTGGGCTCGTGTGCCACTCCTGACTCCTGTGTGCGTCATCTCTCACTCAGTGGGCCATAGAAAGCCTTTTTTTGTTTTATTTGTTTTCTAAATTCTCCCTGAAAAAATCATTTTATTTTATTTGGTTTCTAAATTCTTCCTGAAAAAATCATTTTTTTCTATTTTTTTTTTCCTAAAGTCTCCCTGAAAAAAAAAAAAAAAAAAAACAAATCAGTGGGAGATTAATATTGCCCTATCTGCTTGTGTGCCAGTCTTGACTCCTGGGTGTGCCATCTCTCTCTCTCTCCAATTGTGGGCCATAGAAAGCCTATTATTTTTTTAGCTTGATTTGGGTTCCAAAATCTACCTGAAAAAATCACTACATCAATCAGTGGGAGACAAATATTGGCCTCTGGGCTTGTGTGCCACTCCTGACTCCTGTGTGCGTCATCTCTCACTCAGTGGGCCATATAAAGCCTTTTTTTGTTTTATTTGTTTTCTAAATTCTCCCTGAAAAAATCATTTTATTTTATTTGGTTTCTAAATTCTTCCTGAAAAAATCATTTACTTCTATTTTTTTTTCCTAAAGTCTCCCTGAAAAAAACAAAAAAAAAAACAAATCAGTGGGAGATTAATATTGCCCTTTCTGCTTGTGTGCCAGTCTTGACTCCTGGGTGTGCCTTCTCTCTCTCTCTCTCTCTCCAATTGTGGGCCATAGAAAGCCTATTATTTTTTTAGCTTGATTTGGGTTCCAAAATCTACCTGAAAAAATCACTACATCAATCAGTGGGAGATAAATATTGGCCTCTGGGCTTGTGTGCCACTCCTGACTCCTGTGTGCGTCATCTCTCACTCAGTGGGCCATAGAAAGCCTTTTTTTGTTTTATTTGTTTTCTAAATTCTCCCTGAAAAAATCATTTTATTTTATTTGGTTTCTAAATTCTTCCTGAAAAATCATTTTATTCTATTTTTTTTTCCTAAAGTCTCCCTGAAAAAAACAAACAAAGACAAATCAGTGGGAGATTAATATTGCCCTTTCTGCTTGTGTGCCAGTCTTGACTCCTGGGTGTGCCATCTCTCTCTCTCTCTCCAATTGTGGGCCATAGAAAGCCTATTATTTTTTTTAGCTTGATTTGGGTTCCAAAATCTACCTGAAAAAATCACTACATCAATCAGTGGGAGACAAATATTGGCCTCTGGGCTTGTGTGCCACTCCTGACTCCTGTGTGCGTCATCTCTCACTCAGTGGGCCATAGAAAGCCTTTTTTTGTTTTATTTGTTTTCTAAATTCTCCCTGAAAAAATCATTTTATTTTATTTGGTTTCTAAATTCTTCCTGAAAAAATCGTTTTATTCTATTATTTTTTTTTCCTAAAGTCTCCCTGAAAAAAAAAAACAAAAAAACAAATCAGTGGGAGATTAATATTGCCATTTCTGCTTGTGTGCCAGTCTTGACTCCTGGGTGTGCCATCTCTCTCTCTCTCTCTCCAATTGTGGGCCATAGAAAGCCTATTATTTTTTTAGCTTGATTTGGGTTCCAAAATCTACCTGAAAAAATCACTACATCAATCAGTGGGAAATAAATATTGGCCTCTGGGCTTGTGTGCCACTCCTGACTCCTGTGTGCGTCATCTCTCACTCAGTGGGCCATAGAAAGCCTTTTTTTGTTTTATTTGTTTTCTAAATTCTCCCTGAAAAAATCATTTTATTTTATTTGGTTTCTAAATTCTTCCTGAAAAAATCATTTTATTCTATTTTTTTTTTCCTAAAGTCTCCCTGAAAAAAAAAAAAAAAACAAACAAATCAGTGGGAGATTAATATTGCCCTTTCTGCTTGTGTGCCAGTCTTGACTCCTGGGTGTGCCATTTCTCTCTCTCTCTCCAATTGTGGGCCATAGAAAGCCTATTATTTTTTTAGCTTGATTTGGGTTCCAAAATCTACCTGAAAAAATCACTACATCAATCAGTGGGAGATAAATATTGGCCTCTGGGCTTGTGTGCCACTCCTGACTCCTGTGTGCGTCATCTCTCACTCAGTGGGCCATAGAAAGCCTTTTTTTGTTTTATTTGTTTTCTAAATTCTCCCTCCCTGAAAAAATCATTTTATTTTATTTGGTTTCTAAATTCTTCCTGAAAAATCATTTTATTCTATTTTTTTTTCCTAAAGTTTCCCTGAAAAAAAAAAAAAACAAATCAGTGGGAGATTAATATTGCCCTTTCTGCTTGTGTGCCAGTCTTGACTCCTGGGTGTGCCATCTCTCTCTCCAATTGTGGGCCATAGAAAGCCTATTATTTTTTTAGCTTGATTTGGGTTCCAAAATCTACCTGAAAAAATCACTACATCAATCAGTGGGAGACAAATATTGGCCTCTGGGCTTGTGTGCCACTCCTGACTCCTGTGTGCGTCATCTCTCACTCAGTGGGCCATAGAAAGCCTTTTTTTGTTTTATTTGTTTTCTAAATTCTCCCTGAAAAAATCATTTTATTTTATTTGGTTTCTAAATTCTTCCTGAAAAAATCATTTTATTCTATTATTTTTTTTTCCTAAAGTCTCCCTGAAAAAAAAAAAAAAAACCAAATCAGTGGGAGATTAATATTGCCCTTTCTGCTTGTGTGCCAGTCTTGACTCCTGGGTGTGCCATCTCTCTCTCTCTCTCCAATTGTGGGCCATAGAAAGCCTATTTTTTTTTAGCTTGATTTGGGTTCCAAAATCTACCTGAAAAAATCACTACATCAATCAGTGGGAGATAAATATTGGCCTCTGGGCTTGTGTGCCACTCCTGACTCCTGTGTGCGTCATCTCTCACTCAGTGGGCCATAGAAAGCCTTTTTTTGTTTTATTTGTTTTCTAAATTCTCCCTGAAAAAATCATTTTATTTTATTTGGTTTCTAAATTCTTCCTGAAAAAATCATTTTATTCTATTTTTTTTTTCCTAAAGTCTCCCTGAAAAACAAAAAAACAAAAACAAATCAGTGGGAGATTAATATTGCCCTTTCTGCTTGTGTGCCAGTCTTGACTCCTGGGTGTGCCATCTCTCTCTCTCTCTCCAATTGTGGGCCATAGAAAGCCTATTATTTTTTTAGCTTGATTTGGGTTCCAAAATCTACCTGAAAAAATCACTACATCAATCAGTGGGAGATAAATATTGGCCTCTGGGCTTGTGTGCCACTCCTGACTCCTGTGTGCGTCATCTCTCACTCAGTGGGCCATAGAAAGCCTTTTTTTGTTTTATTTGTTTTCTAAATTCTCCCTGAAAAAATCATTTTATTTTATTTGGTTTCTAAATTCTTCCTGAAAAATCATTTTATTCTATTTTTTTTTCCTAAAGTCTCCCTGAAAAAAAAGACAAAAACAAATCAGTGGGAGATTAATATTGCCCTTTCTGCTTGTGTGCCAGTCTTGACTCCTGGGTGTGCCATCTCTCTCTCTCTCTCCAATTGTGGGCCATAGAAAGCCTATTATTTTTTTAGCTTGATTTGGGTTCCAAAATCTACCTGAAAAAATCACTACATCAATCAGTGGGAGATAAATATTGGCCTCTGGGCTTGTGAGCCACTCCTGACTCCTGTGTGCGTCATCTCTCACTCAGTGGGCCATAGAAAGCCTTTTTTTGTTTTATTTGTTTTCTAAATTCTCCCTGAAAAAATCATTTTATTTTATTTGGTTTCTAAATTCTTCCTGAAAAATCATTTTATTCGATTTTTTTTTTCCTAAAGTTTCCCTGAAAAAAAAAACAAAAACAAATCAGTGGGAGATTAATATTGCCCTTTCTGCTTGTGTGCCAGTCTTTACTCCTGGGTGTGCCATCTCTCTCTCCAATTGTGGGCCATAGAAAGCCTATTATTTTTTTAGCTTGATTTGGGTTCCAAAATCTACCTGAAAAAATCACTACATCAATCAGTGGGAGACAAATATTGGCCTCTGGGCTTGTGTGCCACTCCTGACTCCTGTGTGCGTCATCTCTCACTCAGTGGGCCATAGAAAGCCTTTTTTTGTTTTATTTGTTTTCTAAATTCTCCCTGAAAAAATCATTTTATTTTATTTGGTTTCTAAATTCTTCCTGAAAAAATCATTTTATTCTATTATTTTTTTTTCCTAAAGTCTCCCTGAAAAAAAAAAAAAAAAAACAAATCAGTGGGAGATTAATATTGCCCTTTCTGCTTGTGTGCCAGTCTTGACTCCTGGGTGTGCCATCTCTCTCTCTCTCTCCAATTGTGGGACATAGAAAGCCTATTTTTTTTTAGCTTGATTTGGGTTCCAAAATCTACCTGAAAAAATCACTACATCAATCAGTGAGAGATAAATATTGGCCTCTGGGCTTGTGTGCCACTCCTGACTCCTGTGTGCGTCATCTCTCACTCAGTGGGCCATAGAAAGCCTTTTTTTGTTTTATTTGTTTTCTAAATTCTCCCTGAAAAAATCATTTTATTTTATTTGGTTTCTAAATTCTTCCTGAAAAATCATTTTATTCTATTTTTTTTTCCTAAAGTCTCCCTGAAAAAAAAGACAAAAACAAATCAGTGGGAGATTAATATTGCCCTTTCTGCTTGTGTGCCAGTCTTGACTCCTGGGTGTGCCATCTCTCTCTCTCTCTCCAATTGTGGGCCATAGAAAGCCTATTATTTTTTTAGCTTGATTTGGGTTCCAAAATCTACCTGAAAAAATCACTACATCAATCAGTGGGAGATAAATATTGGCCTCTGGGCTTGTGTGCCACTCCTGACTCCTGTGTGCGTCATCTCTCACTCAGTGGGCCATAGAAAGCCTTTTTTTGTTTTATTTGTTTTCTAAATTCTCCCTGAAAAAATCATTTTATTTTATTTGGTTTCTAAATTCTTCCTGAAAAATCATTTTATTCGATTTTTTTTTTCCTAAAGTTTCCCTGAAAAAAAAAAACAAAAACAAATCAGTGGGAGATTAATATTGCCCTTTCTGCTTGTGTGCCAGTCTTTACTCCTGGGTGTGCCATCTCTCTCTCCAATTGTGGACCATAGAAAGCCTATTATTTTTTTAGCTTGATTTGGGTTCCAAAATCTACCTGAAAAAATCACTACATCAATCAGTGGGAGACAAATATTGGCCTCTGGGCTTGTGTGCCACTCCTGACTCCTGTGTGCGTCATCTCTCACTCAGTGGGCCATAGAAAGCCTTTTTTTGTTTTATTTGTTTTCTAAATTCTCCCTGAAAAAATCATTTTATTTTATTTGGTTTCTAAATTCTTCCTGAAAAAATCATTTTATTCTATTATTTTTTTTTCCTAAAGTCTCCCTGAAAAAAAAAAAAAAAAACCAAATCAGTGGGAGATTAATATTGCCCTTTCTGCTTGTGTGCCAGTCTTGACTCCTGGGTGTGCCATCTCTCTCTCTCTCTCCAATTGTGGGCCATAGAAAGCCTATTATTTTTTTAGCTTGATTTGGGTTCCAAAATCTACCTGAAAAAATCACTACATCAATCAGTGGGAGATAAATATTGGCCTCTGGGCTTGTGTGCCACTCCTGACTCCTGTGTGCGTCATCTCTCACTCAGTGGGCCATAGAAAGCCTTTTTTTGTTTTATTTGTTTTCTAAATTCTCCCTGAAAAAATCATTTTATTTTATTTGGTTTCTAAATTCTTCCTGAAAAAATCATTTTATTCTATTTTTTTTTCCTAAAGTCTCCCTGAAAAAAAAACAAACAAAAACAAATCAGTGGGAGATTAATATTGCCCTTTCTGCTTGTGTGCCAGTCTTGACTCCTGGGTGTGCCATCTCTCTCTCTCTCTCCAATTGTGGGCCATAGAAAGCCTATTATTTTTTTAGCTTGATTTGGGTTCAAAAATCTACCTGAAAAAATCACTACATCAATCAGTGGGAGATAAATATTGGCCTCTGGGCTTGTGTGCCACTCCTGACTCCTGTGTGCGTCATCTCTCACTCAGTGGGCCATAGAAAGCCTTTTTTTGTTTTATTTGTTTTCTAAATTCTCCCTGAAAAAATCATTTTATTTTATTTGGTTTCTAAATTCTTCCTGAAAAAATCATTTTATTCTATTTCTTTTTTTCCTAAAGTCTCCCTGAAAAAAAAAAAAAAACCAAATCAGTGGGAGATTAATATTGCCCTTTCTGCTTGTGTGCCAGTCTTGACTCCTGGGTGTGCCATCTCTCTCTCTCAAATTGTGGGCCATAGAAAGCCTATAATTTTTTTAGCTTGATTTGGGTTCCAAAATCTACCTGAAAAAATCACTACATCAATCAGTGGGAGATAAATATTGGCCTCTGGGCTTGTGTGCCACTCCTGACTCCTGTGTGCGTCATCTCTCACTCAGTGGGCCATAGAAAGCCTTTTTTTGTTTTATTTGTTTTCTAAATTCTCCCTGAAAAAATCATTTTATTTTATTTGGTTTCTAAATTCTTCCTGAAAAATCATTTTATTCTATTTTTTTTTTCCTAAAGTCTCCCTGAAAAAAAAGACAAAAACAAATCAGTGGGAGATTAATATTGCCCTTTCTGCTTGTGTGTCAGTCTTGACTCCTGGGTGTGCCATCTCTCTCTCTCTCTCTCTTCAATTGTGGGCCATAGAAAGCCTATTATTTTTTTTAGCTTGATTTGGGTTCCAAAATCTACCTGAAAAAATCACTACATCAATCAGTGGGAGACAAATATTGGCCTCTGGGCTTGTGTGCCACTCCTGACTCCTGTGTGCGTCATCTCTCACTCAGTGGGCCATAGAAAGCCTTTTTTTGTTTTATTTGTTTTCTAAATTCTCCCTGAAAAAATCATTTTATTTTATTTGGTTTCTAAATTCTTCCTGAAAAAATCATTTTATTCTATTTTTTTTTTCCTAAAGTCTCCCTGAAAAAAAAAAAAAAAACAAACAAATCAGTGGGAGATTAATATTGCCCTTTCTGCTTGTGTGCCAGTCTTGACTCCTGGGTGTGCCACCTCTCTCTCTCTCTCCAATTGTGGGCCATAGAAAGCCTATTATTTTTTTAGCTTGATTTGGGTTCCAAAATCTACCTGAAAAAATCACTACATCAATCAGTGGGAGATAAATATTGGCCTCTGGGCTTGTGTGCCACTCCTGACTCCTGTGTGCGTCATCTCTCACTCAGTGGGCCATAGAAAGCCTTTTTTTGTTTTATTTGTTTTCTAAATTCTCCCTGAAAAAATCATTTTATTTTATTTGGTTTCTAAATTCTTCCTGAAAAAATCATTTTATTCTATTTTTTTTTCCTAAAGTCTCCCTGAAAAACAAAAAAACAAAAACAAATCAGTGGGAGATTAATATTGCCCTTTCTGCTTGTGTGCCAGTCTTGACTCCTGGGTGTGCCATCTCTCTCTCTCTCTCCAATTGTGGGCCATAGAAAGCCTATTATTTTTTTAGCTTGATTTGGGTTCCAAAATCTACCTGAAAAAATCACTACATCAATCAGTGGGAGATAAATATTGGCCTCTGGGCTTGTGTGCCACTCCTGACTCCTGTGTGCGTCATCTCTCACTCAGTGGGCCATAGAAAGCCTTTTTTTGTTTTATTTGTTTTCTAAATTCTCCCTGAAAAAATCATTTTATTTTATTTGGTTTCTAAATTCTTCCTGAAAAATCATTTTATTCTATTTTTTTTTCCTAAAGTCTCCCTGAAAAAAAAGACAAAAACAAATCAGTGGGAGATTAATATTGCCCTTTCTGCTTGTGTGCCAGTCTTGACTCCTGGGTGTGCCATCTCTCTCTCTCTCTCCAATTGTGGGCCATAGAAAGCCTATTATTTTTTTAGCTTGATTTGGGTTCCAAAATCTACCTGAAAAAATCACTACATCAATCAGTGGGAGATAAATATTGGCCTCTGGGCTTGTGTGCCACTCCTGACTCCTGTGTGCGTCATCTCTCACTCAGTGGGCCATAGAAAGCCTTTTTTTGTTTTATTTGTTTTCTAAATTCTCCCTGAAAAAATCATTTTATTTTATTTGGTTTCTAAATTCTTCCTGAAAAATCATTTTATTTGATTTTTTTTTTCCTAAAGTTTCCCTGAAAAAAAAAACAAAAACAAATCAGTGGGAGATTAATATTGCCCTTTTCTGCTTGTGTGCCAGTCTTTACTCCTGGGTGTGCCATCTCTCTCTCCAATTGTGGGCCATAGAAAGCCTATTATTTTTTTAGCTTGATTTGGGTTCCAAAATCTACCTGAAAAAATCACTACATCAATCAGTGGGAGACAAATATTGGCCTCTGGGCTTGTGTGCCACTCCTGACTCCTGTGTGCGTCATCTCTCACTCAGTGGGCCATAGAAAGCCTTTTTTTGTTTTATTTGTTTTCTAAATTCTCCCTGAAAAAATCATTTTATTTTATTTGGTTTCTAAATTCTTCCTGAAAAAATCATTTTATTCTATTATTTTTTTTTCCTAAAGTCTCCCTGAAAAAAAAAAAAAAAAACCAAATCAGTGGGAGATTAATATTGCCCTTTCTGCTTGTGTGCCAGTCTTGACTCCTGGGTGTGCCATCTCTCTCTCTCTCTCCAATTGTGGGCCATAGAAAGCCTATTATTTTTTTAGCTTGATTTGGGTTCCAAAATCTACCTGAAAAAATCACTACATCAATCAGTGGGAGATAAATATTGGCCTCTGGGCTTGTGTGCCACTCCTGACTCCTGTGTGCGTCATCTCTCACTCAGTGGGCCATAGAAAGCCTTTTTTTGTTTTATTTGTTTTCTAAATTCTCCCTGAAAAAATCATTTTATTTTATTTGGTTTCTAAATTCTTCCTGAAAAAATCATTTTATTCTATTTTTTTTTCCTAAAGTCTCCCTGAAAAAAAAACAAGCAAAAACAAATCAGTGGGAGATTAATATTGCCCTTTCTGCTTGTGTGCCAGTCTTGACTCCTGGGTGTGCCATCTCTCTCTCTCTCTCCAATTGTGGGCCATAGAAAGCCTATAATTTTTTTAGCTTGATTTGGGTTCCAAAATCTACCTGAAAAAATCACTACATCAATCAGTGGGAGATAAATATTGGCCTCTGGGCTTGTGTGCCACTCCTGACTCCTGTGTGCGTCATCTCTCACTCAGTGGGCCATAGAAAGCCTTTTTTTGTTTTATTTGTTTTCTAAATTCTCCCTGAAAAAATCATTTTATTTTATTTGGTTTCTAAATTCTTCCTGAAAAAATCATTTTATTCTATTTCTTTTTTTCCTAAAGTCTCCCTGAAAAAAAAAAAAAAAACCAAATCAGTGGGAGATTAATATTGCCCTTTCTGCTTGTGTGCCAGTCTTGACTCCTGGGTGTGCCATCTCTCTCTCTCCAATTGTGGGCCATAGAAAGCCTATAATTTTTTTAGCTTGATTTGGGTTCCAAAATCTACCTGAAAAAATCACTACATCAATCAGTGGGAGATAAATATTGGCCTCTGGGCTTGTGTGCCACTCCTGACTCCTGTGTGCGTCATCTCTCACTCAGTGGGCCATAGAAAGCCTTTTTTTGTTTTATTTGTTTTCTAAATTCTCCCTGAAAAAATCATTTTATTTTATTTGGTTTCTAAATTCTTCCTGAAAAATCATTTTATTCTATTTTTTTTTCCTAAAGTCTCCCTGAAAAAAAAGACAAAAACAAATCAGTGGGAGATTAATATTGCCCTTTCTGCTTGTGTGCCAGTCTTGACTCCTGGGTGTGCCATCTCTCTCTCTCTTCAATTGTGGGCCATAGAAAGCCTATTATTTTTTTTAGCTTGATTTGGGTTCCAAAATCTACCTGAAAAAATCACTACATCAATCAGTGGGAGACAAATATTGGCCTCTGGGCTTGTGTGCCACTCCTGACTCCTGTGTGCGTCATCTCTCACTCAGTGGGCCATAGAAAGCCTTTTTTTGTTTTATTTGTTTTCTAAATTCTCCCTGAAAAGATCATTTTATTTTATTTGGTTTCTAAATTCTTCCTGAAAAAATCATTTTATTCTATTTTTTTTTTCCTAAAGTCTCCCTGAAAAAAAAAAACAAAACAAACAAATCAGTGGGAGATTAATATTGCCCTTTCTGCTTGTGTGCCAGTCTTGACTCCTGGGTGTGCCACCTCTCTCTCTCTCTCCAATTGTGGGCCATAGAAAGCCTATTATTTTTTTAGCTTGATTTGGGTTCCAAAATCTACCTGAAAAAATCACTACATCAATCAGTGGGAGATAAATATTGGCCTCTGGGCTTGTGTGCCACTCCTGACTCCTGTGTGCGTCATCTCTCACTCAGTGGGCCATAGAAAGCCTTTTTTTGTTTTATTTGTTTTCTAAATTCTCCCTGAAAAAATCATTTTATTTTATTTGGTTTCTAAATTCTTCCTGAAAAAAATCATTTTATTCTATTTCTTTTTTTCCTAAAGTCTCCCTGAAAATAAACAAAACAAAACAAATCAGTGGGAGATTAATATTGCCCTTTCTGCTTGTGTGCCAGTCTTGACTCCTGGGTGTGCCATTTCTCTCTCTCTCTCCAATTGTGGGCCATAGAAAGCCTATTATTTTTTTAGCTTGATTTGGGTTCCAAAATCTACCTGAAAAAATCACTACATCAATCAGTGGGAGATAAATATTGGCCTCTGGGCTTGTGTGCCACTCCTGACTCCTGTGTGCGTCATCTCTCACTCAGTGGGCCATAGAAAGCCTTTTTTTGTTTTATTTGTTTTCTAAATTCTCCCTCCCTGAAAAAATCATTTTATTTTATTTGGTTTCTAAATTCTTCCTGAAAAATCATTTTATTCTATTTTTTTTTCCTAAAGTTTCCCTGAAAAAAAAAAAAAACAAATCAGTGGGAGATTAATATTGCCCTTTCTGCTTGTGTGCCAGTCTTGACTCCTGGGTGTGCCATCTCTCTCTCCAATTGTGGGCCATAGAAAGCCTATTATTTTTTTAGCTTGATTTGGGTTCCAAAATCTACCTGAAAAAATCACTACATCAATCAGTGGGAGACAAATATTGGCCTCTGGGCTTGTGTGCCACTCCTGACTCCTGTGTGCGTCATCTCTCACTCAGTGGGCCATAGAAAGCCTTTTTTTGTTTTATTTGTTTTCTAAATTCTCCCTGAAAAAATCATTTTATTTTATTTGGTTTCTAAATTCTTCCTGAAAAAATCATTTTATTCTATTATTTTTTTTTCCTAAAGTCTCCCTGAAAAAAAAAAAAAAACCAAATCAGTGGGAGATTAATATTGCCCTTTCTGCTTGTGTGCCAGTCTTGACTCCTGGGTGTGCCATCTCTCTCTCTCTCTCCAATTGTGGGCCATAGAAAGCCTATTATTTTTTTAGCTTGATTTGGGTTCCAAAATCTACCTGAAAAAATCACTACATCAATCAGTGGGAGATAAATATTGGCCTCTGGGCTTGTGTGCCACTCCTGACTCCTGTGTGCGTCATCTCTCACTCAGTGGGCCATAGAAAGCCTTTTTTTGTTTTATTTGTTTTCTAAATTCTCCCTGAAAAAATCATTTTATTTTATTTGGTTTCTAAATTCTTCCTGAAAAAATCATTTTATTCTATTTTTTTTTCCTAAAGTCTCCCTGAAAAACAAAAAAACAAAAACAAATCAGTGGGAGATTAATATTGCCCTTTCTGCTTGTGTGCCAGTCTTGACTCCTGGGTGTGCCATCTCTCTCTCTCTCTCCAATTGTGGGCCATAGAAAGCCTATTATTTTTTTAGCTTGATTTGGGTTCCAAAATCTACCTGAAAAAATCACTACATCAATCAGTGGGAGATAAATATTGGCCTCTGGGCTTGTGTGCCACTCCTGACTCCTGTGTGCGTCATCTCTCACTCAGTGGGCCATAGAAAGCCTTTTTTTGTTTTATTTGTTTTCTAAATTCTCCCTGAAAAAATCATTTTATTTTATTTGGTTTCTAAATTCTTCCTGAAAAAATCATTTTATTCTATTTCTTTTTTTCCTAAAGTCTCCCTGAAAAAAAAAAAAAACCAAATCAGTGGGAGATTAATATTGCCCTTTCTGCTTGTGTGCCAGTCTTGACTCCTGGGTGTGCCATCTCTCTCTCTCCAATTGTGGGCCATAGAAAGCCTATAATTTTTTTAGCTTGATTTGGGTTCCAAAATCTACCTGAAAAAATCACTACATCAATCAGTGGGAGATAAATATTGGCCTCTGGGCTTGTGTGCCACTCCTGACTCCTGTGTGCGTCATCTCTCACTCAGTGGGCCATAGAAAGCCTTTTTTTGTTTTATTTGTTTTCTAAATTCTCCCTGAAAAAATCATTTTATTTTATTTGGTTTCTAAATTCTTCCTGAAAAAATCATTTTATTCTATTTTTTTTTTCCTAAAGTCTCCCTGAAAAAAACAAACAAAAAAAAACAAATCAGTGGGAGATTAATATTGCCCTTTCTGCTTGTGTGCCAGTCTTGACTCCTGGGTGTGCCATCTCTCACTCTCTCTCCAATTGTGGGCCATAGAAAGCCTATAATTTTTTTAGCTTGATTTGGGTTCCAAAATCTACCTGAAAAAATCACTACATCAATCAGTGGGAGATAAATATTGGCCTCTGGGCTTGTGTGCCACTCCTGACTCCTGTGTGCGTCATCTCTCACTCAGTGGGCCATAGAAAGCCTTTTTTTTGTTTTATTTGTTTTCTAAATTCTCCCTGAAAAAATCATTTTATTTTATTTGGTTTCTAAATTCTTCCTGAAAAAATCATTTTATTCTATTTCTTTTTTTCCTAAAGTCTCCCTGAAAAAAAACAAAACAAAACAAATCAGTGGGAGATTAATATTGCCCTTTCTGCTTGTGTGCCAGTCTTGACTCCTGGGTGTGCCATCTCTCTCTCTCTCTCCAATTGTGGGCCATAGAAAGCCTATAATTTTTTTAGCTTGATTTGGGTTCCAAAATCTACCTGAAAAAATCACTACATCAATCAGTGGGAGATAAATATTGGCCTCTGGGCTTGTGTGCCACTCCTGACTCCTGTGTGCGTCATCTCTCACTCAGTGGGCCATAAAAAGCCAGTAAAAAAAATATTGCACCTAAGTCTAGAGCTGTGGAGCCAGGTTCGTCGTCAGGTTACACAAGGCCTCGAACGCTCCCTTTTCTGGGAGTAGGAAAACCGCTTTTAAAGCCGGAGCAGCAAGAGCAAGTTTTGGCTTATCTTGCTGACTCAGCCTCTAGCTCTTTTGCCTCCTCTCGTGAAACTGGTAAATGTCAAAGCAGCGCGTCGTTAGTGGATGTTCACGGTCAGGGATAAGTCGCTTCCTTGTCCTCTTCAGCAAAAACAACAACAGAGAAGAATGCAGCAGGCGACACAACGGGTTACTCCATGGAGCTCTTTACACATACCGTCCCTGGCTTAGAAAGTGAAGCAGTTAACAGTCCATGCCCATTACAAGTTGAATCTGACATGGAGTGCACTGATGCACAGCCACAGCCAGACTACTATGCTGGTCCTTTGACTCAGACCACAACATTGCCCTCGCAGGGTAATGATCAAGAATCAGACCCTGATGAGACTATGTTGCCCCATCACGAACGCTATACCACCGACCGACACGGTGACACAGACGAAGTTGCACACGAGCTACAAGAAGAGGTAATAGATGACCCAGTTCTTGACCCCGATTGGCAGCCATTGGGGGAACAGGGTGCAGGCGGCAGCAGTTCTGAAGCGGAGGAGGAGGGGCCGCAGCAGGCATCAACATCGCAACAGGTTCCGTCTGCCGGGCCCGTATCTTGCCCAAAACGCGTGGCAAAGCCAAAACCTGTTGGAGGACAGCGTGGCCATCCGGTTAAAGCTCAGTCTGCAATGCCTGAAAAGGTATCCGATGCTAGAAAGAGTGCAGTCTGGCATTTTTTTAAACAACATCCAATTGATCAGCGCAAAGTCATCTGTCAAAAATGTTCAACTACCTTAAGCAGAGGACAGAATCTGAAAAGTCTCAATACAAGTTGCATGCATAGACATTTAACCACCATGCATTTGCAAGCCTGGACTAACTACCAAACGTCCCTTAAGGTTGTAGCACCCTCGGCCAATGAAGCTAGTCAGCAACGCAACATCCCTTCCGGCAGTGTAGGGCCACCATTTTCCGCACCACCTGCAGTATCTGTGCAGGTTTCTTTGCCAGGCCAAAGCAGTCAGGGTCAGGGAATCACCAGCGGCAACAATACCATCTCCCATCGTCTCTCAGTCTGCCATGTCCACCGGCACCCCCCGCTAGTTCCACGATCTCCAGCTCTCCAGTCCAGCTCACCCTACATGAGACTATGGTTAGAAAAAGGAAGTACTTAGCCTTGCACCCGCGTACACAGGGTTTGAACGCACACATAGCTAGACTAATCTCATTAGAGATGATGCCCTACCGGTTAGTTGAAAGCGAAGCTTTCAAAGCCCTGATGGACTACGCTGTACCACGCTATGAGCTACCCAGTCGACACTTTTTTTCCAGAAAAGCCATCCCAGCCCTCCACCAGCATGTTAAAGAGCGCATCGTCCATGCACTCAGGCAATCTGTGAGCACAAAGGTGCACCTGACAACAGATGCATGGACCAGTAGGCATGGCCAGGGACGTTACGTGTCCATCACGGCACACTGGGTAAATGTGGTGGATGCAGGGTCCACAGGGGACAGCAAGTTTGGGACAGTTCTGCCTAGCCCACGGTCTAGGAAACAATTGGCTGTAGCCGTTCGCACCCCCTCCTCCTCCTCTTCGTCCTCCTGCAGAAGCGAGAGCTCGTCCACAGACCGCAGTCGCACAACCACTCCATCCGCAGCTGCCACTGTTGCACACCAGGTCTCCCATTATGGGGCAGCTACTGGCAAACGTCAGCAGGCTGTATTGGCTATGAAGTGTTTGGGCGACAACAGACACACCGCGGAAGTTCTGTCCGAGTTCTTGCAGAAAGAAACGCAGTCGTGGCTGGGCACTGTAGATCTTGAGGCAGGCAAGGTAGTGAGTGATAACGGAAGGAATTTCATGGCTGCCATTTCCCTTTCCCAACTGAAACACATTCCTTGCCTGGCTCACACCTTAAACCTGGTGGTGCAGTGCTTCCTGAAAAGTTATCCGGGGTTATCCGACCTGCTCCTCAAAGTGCGTGGACTTTGCTCACATATCCGCCGTTCGCCCGTACGCTCCAGCCGTATGCAGACCTATCAGCGTTCTTTGAACCTTCCCCAGCATCGCCTAATCATAGACGTTGCAACAAGGTGGAACTCAACACTGCACATGCTTCAGAGACTGTGCGAACAGAGGCGGGCTGTTATGTTTTTGTGGGAGGATACACATACACGGGCAGGCAGTAGGATGGCAGACATGGAGTTGTCAGGTGTGCAGTGGTCGAAGATTCAAGACATGTGTCAAGTCCTTCAGTGTTTTGAGGAATGCACACGGCTGGTTAGTGCAGACAACGCCATAATAAGCATGAGCATCCCCCTAATGCGTCTGCTGATGCAAAGTTTGACGCACATAAAGGATCAGGCGTCTGCAGCTGAGGAAGAGGAATGCCTTGATGACAGTCAGCCATTGTCTGGCCAGGGCAGTGTACAGGACGAGTTAGCGGGCGAAGAGGAGGTGGAGGACGAGGAGGATGATGGGGATGATTATATTTTTAATGAGGAAGCTTTTCCGGGGCCACTGGAAATTGGTGGCGCGGCAAGGCCGGGTTCTGGTTTTTGGAGGGACACAAGTGACGTGGATTTGCCTGAAACTGCCCCTCAACCAAGCACAACCGCAGATTTGAGAACTGGAACTTTGGCCCACATGGCGGATTATGCCTTACGTTTCCTCAAAAGGGACACACGCATAACTAAAATGATGAATGATGACGATTACTGGTTGGCCTGCCTCCTTGATCCTCGCTATAAAGGCAAATTGCAAAATATAATGCCACATGAGAACTTGGAACTAATATTAGCAACCAAACAATCAACTCTTGTTGACCGTTTGCTTCTGGCATTCCCTGCACACAGCGCCCGTGATCGTTCTCACACGAGCTGCAGGGGCCAGCAGACCAGAGGAGTTAGAGGGGCAGAAATCAGAAGTGGCATTGGCCAGAGGGGTTTTCTGACCAGGTTGTGGAGTGATTTTGCTATGACCGCAGACAGGACAGGTACTGCAGCATCAATTCAAAGTGACAGGAGACAACATTTGTCCAGTATGGTTACAAACTATTTTTCATCCCTTATCGATGTTCTCCCTCAACCGTCATTCCCATTTGATTACTGGTCATCAAAATTAGACACTTGGCCAGAATTGGCAGAATATGCATTGCAGGAGCTTGCTTGCCCGGCAGCTAGTGTCCTATCAGAAAGAGTATTCAGTGCTGCAGTTTCAATACTAACAGAAAAAAGGACTCATCTGGCTACCCAAAATGTAGATGATCTAACCTTCATTAAAATGAACCACATCTGGATTTCGAAATCTTTTGCCCCACCTTGCCCGGCTGACACCTAGCTTTCCTATGAAAAGGTCTTGCCTGTGGACTATTCTGAATGCCTTTTCCAATCTCGTAATTTTCTGCACCTGATTGTCCAGCATACGACATGTTTACACCTCACTAAATGGCCAAACTCCCCACACGGGGCCGTGGTATCGACACTTGGCGACAGCACCCGTGAGAGTGCAGTTTGTCTGAAGAGGTGGGTGTGCCCGCTTTTGGTCGATGGCACTGCCACTGGGTCCCTCCTAGTACAATAAAGTGTCTCTGGCGGTGGTGGTGCGCACCCAACGTCAGACACACCGTTGTAATATGAGGGGCCCTGGGCCTGTACCGCCGGCCACAAGACAGTTCCCCCCCCCAGCTCAAACAGTGCTCTACCACTTGCAAAATTATCTCACAGCTCCACCAATGTTTAGTCTATGCGCTGACATCCTTCAATGCCTGCCACTGACAATACCATTGTATTGACATTTTTGTTATGTTAGGCCTTCGATGCCTGTCTGCGGTGACTCCTTCCGCTAGGCCTCCACTGACCACACCACTGCTGCCCGTGTACCCCTGTAACCAATTTAAAATTGCCTACAGCCATGTGTTATTATTTTAGGCCTTCGATGCCTGTCTGCGGTCACTCCTTCCACTAGGCCTCCACTGACCACACCACTGCTGCCCGTGTACCCCTGGAACCAATTTAAAATTGCCTACAGCCATGTGTTATTATTTTAGGCCTTCGATGCCTGTCTGCGGTCACTCCTTCCACTAGGCCTCCACTGACCACACCACTGCTGCCCGTGTACCCCTGGAACCAACATCAGAAAATATAAAAATAAGTATTTTGCTTATAAAAAAGAAAATACTGGAGAGATATCAAATGCAGACATTTTAACATTAAAAACAAACACATACAACAAAAATCTGGTACAGTACTAAAAATGGCCACCAGCTACAATAACTTTCTCCTGCAAGTAGTTAACTGAAAGGTTTTTTCAATTTTAAACACAGATATGGCATCCACCAAGTGTTGTCCTGTCGCGTCTTCTTTATATTATTGCCAAGAAGATGCAAAACAATGAAAATAATAAAATCATTATTTACCAAAAAAATAGAGTAAGTCAAAACCACATTGCAAATAAACATTCATTACAAATAAAGAAGCAGGGCGCGTCCGAGGGTGAGTATATACCTAATAAGAATATAATCACCCTCGGACGCGCCCTGCTTCTTTCCGACAGCCTTCCTTCCTAAGGATCAGCCCTTCCGTGGTGTAGAGAGAGGGTTTGTTACACTCCAAGGTGTTCCCCAGGTTGCCTTTCCTGAGCTTCGATCTTCCGGCTCTCGTTTAGTAGTTGTTGGAAACTACGCTGCATTAGGCCTACAAATTGGGTATGGGGTGTAGAGAGATGGTGTGTTCCACTCCAAGGTGTTCTCCAGGTTGCCTTTCCTGAGCTTCGATCTTCCGGCTCTCATTTAGTAGTTGTTGGAAACTACGCTGCATTAGGCCTACAAATTGGGTATGGGGTGTAGAGAGATGGTGTGTTCCACTGTAGAGAGATGGTGTGTTCCACTCCAAGGTGTTCCCCAGGTTTCCTCGCCAATGCTTCAATCATCATGCTCTCGTTTAGTAGTTGTTGGAAACTACGCTGCATTAGGCCTACAAATTGGGTATGGGGTGTAGAGAGATGGTGTGTTCCACTCCAAGGTGTTCCCCAGGTTTCCTCGCCAATGCTTCGATCATCATGCTCTCGTTTAGTAGTTGTTGGAAACTACGCTGCATTGGGCCTACAAATTGCGTATGGGGTGTAGAGAGATGGTGTGTTCCACTCCAAGGTGTTCTCCAGGTTGCCTTTCCTGAGCTTCGATCTTCCGGCTCTCGTTTAGTAGTTCTTGGAAACTACACTGCATTAGGCCTACAAATTGGGTATGGGGTGTAGAGAGATGGTGTGTTCCACTCCAAGGTGTTCTCCAGGTTGCCTTTCCTGAGCTTCGATCTTCCGGCTCTCGTTTAGTAGTTGTTGGAAACTGCGCTGCATTAGGCCTACAAATTGGGTATGGGGTGTAGAGAGATGGTGTGTTCCACTCCAAGGTGTTCCCCAGGTTTCCTCGCCAATGCTTCGATCATCATGCTCTCGTTTAGTAGTTGTTGGAAACTACGCTGCATTAGACCTACAAATTGGGTATGGGGTGTAGAGAGATGGTGTGTTCCACTCCAAGGTGTTCTCCAGGTTGCCTTTCCTGAACTTCTATCTTCAGGCTCTCATTAAATTGTGGTTAAACGGAACAACTGCATTTGGCGTACTAGTTGGTTTGGGGCCTACTATCGGTGTCTGCCACTCCTTGCTGTTCTGCTGGTTTCCTGTCCTGAAATTCCATTTTCAGGCGCTCGTTAAGTAGTTGTTAATGTTAGACTGCATTTGGCCTACTAGTTGGGTTGGGGCCTACTATCGGTGTCTGCCACTCCTTGCTGTTCTCCTCCACTGAACAAAGCTGTGCCGCCTGTTTACTACTGTTGCCAATTTTGAACTGCATTTCGACTACTTACTGATTTGGGCCTACTCTCTGTGTCAGCCTCTCATTCCAGTTGTCCTCCACTGCAATGCCCCCTGATTAGTCCTGTGTTACCAATTTTGAACTGCATTTAGCCCACTTTATTCTTTGGGCCTATATCTGTGTTTCCTCCTCATCCTGCCCATTGCCCAGCCAGTGATAGATGAGTCTGCTGGTACATTGACCCATAACGCAACATTTCCCGTGCACGCTACACTGCAAGATTGTGACCCTGCTGAAAGTCAGGTCCCCCTTCCCGCATACCATACCACCTTACACGGGGACAAACAGGAAGGTGCAGATGAAAGTGCAGGTTCCTTCATCAGGTGGGGGGAGGAATACCAGTTGGCGACGTCACTGGCACAGGGCCTCTCATAGTACGCAAAAGTGTTGCTGCCGGTGGGAGGCGCCCCCGCCGTGCAAACACACCGCTGTACTTTGAGGGGCCCTGTGCCATTGCCAATGCCAACGAGTGGTCCCCCCCTGCTTGCTCAGGTTCACAGCACTTGCAAAGTTGAAATACTTACCTCTCCCTGCTCCACTGCCGTGACGTGGTCCAGATTTCCTGGGCCCACTAATTACTTGAACCAGCCCTACCCACCACAACTTTAGCCAAATGAACCCCAATTTCAAATGCCTTCCAATTATTATAAGGTAAATTACGCTTGACAAGCTTCATTAAGAAGAATGGATGGTTTTGACATTAAAATGGGCACTCTAGGTGTTTTCCTGGCCCCCACTCACTGCCGACTATGCTGCCCCATTGACTTGCATTGGGTTTCGTGTTTCGGTCGATCCCGACTTTACGTCATAATCGGCCGATTTCACTCGACCCGACTTTTGAGATAGTCGGGTTTCGCGAAACCCGGCTCGACTCTAAAAAGGTCAAGGTCGCTCAACTCTACTCCTGATCTGTGCTCCATTATCAGTAAATCTACTAAACAAAGAAAAGTTACACATCTTGGAACAGTTCCCTTGCTATTTTTGTGCAATGCACGATCAAAATAGTGATATTATGAATAGCTAATGTGGTTGTTACGGCTTTAAACTCGCTTACACTCCACATTTCAAGAACTCAGTTTAACTCTTATATCAGTTTAGAAAAGAATCTCGGCTCACCTTTCCCTATCAGGCTGACAGAACATTCATCTCAGTTCAAGAATTCGAGTCACCTACATCTACCTTTATAATCTGGAATTTGCAGAATGTACATGTATGTGGAAATTCATGGAAGGGCTGAATTCAAGCACAAGTTGTACTTTTGAACGACATCATTGTTTTTACCATGTCATGTACTAGAAACCAGGAAAAAAATTCCAAGTACGATGAAATTGCAAAAACAAGTGCAATCCCACACTTGTTTTTTGTTTGGCTTTTTTGCTAGGTGCACTAAATGCTAAAACTGACCTACCATTATGATTCTCCACGTCATGACGAGTTCATAGACACCACAAATGTATAGGTCATATTTTATCGCAGTGGTAAAAATAAATTCCAAACTTTTGTTAAAAAAAAAATTGCGCAATTTTCCGATACCCTTAGCGTCTCCATTTTTCGTGATCTTGGGTCAGGTGAGGGCTTATTTTTTGTGTGCCGAGCTGACATTTTTCAAGATAGCATTTTGGTGCAGATACATTCTTTTGATCACCCGTTAATACATTTTAATGATATGTTATGGCGACCAAAAAAACGTAATTCTGGCGTTTTGGATTTTTTTTCTCACTGCTCCGTTTAGCGATCAAGTTGATCCTTTAATTTTTGTTGATTGATCGGGCGATTCTGAATGAGGCGATACCAAACAAGTGTAGGTTTAATTTTTTTTTATTGTTTTATTTTGAATGGGGCGAAAGGGGGGTGATTTAAACTTTAATTTTTTTTTATTTTTTTCATATCTTTTAAAACTTTTTTTTTACTTTTGCCATGGTTTAATAGTCTCCATGGGAGGCTAGAAGCTAGCACAACTGGATCGGCTCTGCTACATAGGAGAGATCGTCAGATCGCCCCTATGTAGTAGATTTACTGCATTGCTATGAGCGCTGACCACAGGGTGGCGCTCATAGCAATTCGGCATCAAAAACCATAGATGTCTCAAGGAGATCTCAGGTTGTCATGCCGATGCATTGCTGACCCCCGATCATGTGACGGGGTCGGCGTTGCACTCATTTCTTGCCCGATGGCCGGAAGAGGTAGTTAAGTGACGCTGTCAGAGGCATTTAACTAGTTAATAGCGGTGGGTGAATCGCAATTTCACCCGCCACTATTGCAGGCACATGCCAGCAGTTCAAAACAGCTGACATGTCCTGGCTTTGATGCAGGCTCACTGCCGGAGCCCACATCAAAGCAGGGGATCTGACCTCCTCCATACTAGTAGTGCAGAGGTTGTGAAGGGGTTAATACTGACCTACAAAGCCATCCAGAACCTGTCTCCTCCGTATTTCTCTGAACTAATCTCCCATTCTCTTCTTTCATGTAATCTCTGGTCCTCCCAAAACCTCCTTCTCTCTTCCACATTATTAGTTGCTCGCTTAATTGCCTCCAAAAGTTTGTGTACTGTAATTTGCATGGAAGTACTCCTCATGTACAGCACCATGGAATGAATGGCGCTGTATAAGTAAATAACAATAAAATAATAATAGTTTATTTCATGTTGATTTTTTAGGAAATTAATGAACTCGGCACATTTTTACAATTTGCCTAAGTCACCTAGAACGTCAGCAACTATGTTACAAATTTCAGAAGAATGAATCAGCAAGAGTAGGGTCACATGACCTTAGACATGGTCATATTGGCTTACCCAAAATGAATTGTAACTATCACATCACACGGTATTGCACAGACAATCAGGAAGAACAATTATAGCCAGTATAATAGCAGAGGCAGTAAATGCAGGAGCTTTTTAGTGGTGAATCTGAAGAGGGACATTACAAAACTGCTCAGAGTTGGGCCATAGAAATAGGGTATAAAATAGAGATGAGAAAACTTGCTGAGAAAACATTTGCCAATCTTAAATTTGGGAAGGACGCAGCCCATTCGGATTAATGTTTGGATTCCTGAGAATTTTTCTTCAGTCGTCAAAATTTGGTCACAGTTTGGCAAATGATTGCATTTCCACTAATGCTGTAATTAGGACTTTGGCTAGTTTAGTTGTTCTGTGTGATGAGCGTGGGGAACGTGTTTTATGAGGGGAGGGTGTGTATATAGGTCAGATGAGCGGTGGAGTGTAATTTATTTTTTTTAAATAACTTATTGTGTGTACATTCCGGCAGCCAATCAGGGTGCAGAAACCGTCCACAATGTCATGACACAAGAACTTCTGTCATGGGCTGCCGAAGTCACAAGTCCCTCTCCAAATAAATAGCGGATATGTTGTTTTTCTGGTGCCATTTTTTCAGCTTAACAGCTCATAGAGGCCATTCCTGCTGCTGTTTCAAGTTGTCATATAGGTAGGATCCTATCTTGTGTGAAATTGACCTTCCAGCATCTAATTAGTTTGTGCTAATAGTGTTGTGCAGGCCGAAGTTTGTGATTCGTACTCAAAATCGTTTGCGCTAATTCTGTGTTGCAGTCAGGACTCAGGAGGCCCCCATTTGCTAATCAAAATTATTGTTAGAGGTAATATTCGGGTGCAGCCAGGAGGCCCCATTTGCTAATCAAAATCGTTAGGGCTAATACTGTTGTGCAATTAGGACTCAGGAGGCCCCATTTGCTACTCAAAATTGTTAGGGTTAATATTGAAGCTCAGCAAGAAGGCCCCATTTGCTAATCAAAATTTTTAGGACTAGTAGTGTTGTGCAGGCCGACGTCCACATTTCCTACTTAAAATCGTTTGTGCTAATACTATGTTCCAGTCAGGACTCAGAAGACCCTATTTGCTAATCAAACTATTGAGATTCAGCCAGGAGGCCCCATTTGCTATTTGCGATTAGTCTATATTCAAAACAGAGTAGACAAAAAACCTTAAACCATATAATCTCTATGTTATTCAAAAACAGTCAGCAAAATATATTTATTTATTTATTAAGCTTATCTTATATTGCGTTATCATATTATGCTGTGCTTTACATACATGATCATCACCGTCCCCAATGAGGCTCACAATCTACATTCCCTATCAGAATGTCTCTGGAGTGTGGGAGGAAACCGGGGTACCCAGATGAAACCCACGCAAACACGGGGAGAACATACAAACTCCTTGCAGATTTTGTATATATGGGCTGACCCCAAACTTCAAGCTCTATACTCCATAGGCTCATAAGTCACATCTGGGTGGTCAGTCAGCGATTCACAGCATGTAAAAATACAGTGCTGTTATTGGTTTTCGTGTAAGGCCTGACTTTATTTAAAGAGAACCTGTCGCCAGGTTAGGCCGATATGAGATGCGACCACACCTTTCAGGGCTGATATACAACATTCTATATTGGTGTATATCTGCCCCCAATCCGACATGGAAGAACTGAAAAATAACTTTTATTATACTCACCTGTGGGGCGATTCGGTCCGAGAGGAGAGGTGTTGTTCTTTTTCATCCAGCTCCTCCCATTTTATTGCGATGCCATCCCCCTCTTGCTTCGTGTGGATAATGCATCCCTGCGTCATCCACAAAGTCTGCTCAGCATCGTGCTCCTGCGCAAGCGTATTTCTCTGCATTGTTGAGGGCAAAGCAAAGTACTGTGATGCGCAAGTGCAGAAAAAGGGTCAGAGAGGCCCAATGAATGCGCTCTGCTGGACTTTATTCGGCTCTTAACAGGGCAGAAAAGGACACCTGCTTAAGAGAGCAATGCCGGGGAGTGGACACGTCACTCACACAAAGCACAGATGGAGGATGGCATCGTAAGAAGATGGGAGGTGCCGGACCAAGAAGAGCAGCACCCCTCGGACCGAACCACCCTGCAGGTCATTATAATAAAAGTTATTTTTCTTCTCTTTCAGGTCGGGTTCAGGGCTTATCTACAGCTTTTTATAATGCTGTAAATTATCCCTGAAAGGTGATGGCCATAAGTCGTGGCAGCCTAACCTAGTGACAGGTTCCCTTTAGTATTATAGCTGCTGTGAATTATTAATGCAGATCAACTGTCCTTTAGTAAACTCACTTTTCAGACAATCCACGTTATACCACTCAAGGAACACTTAACTTCTCAAAAAATAATTTTCATATTCATTCTGGTTCCTTCAGAAACATTTCTGGCAAGCCTTTATGTTGAAGCACTACATTGCTCCATCCCTCATGATAAAGGCTGACATGCAGGTGCAAAAGCATTAAAAACAAGGTGTACATCTAAGACCACATAATGATCTGGTGCAGGAATTATTAGAGTTTGTGTTGAGACACAATTATTTCTTGTTCCATGGGCATGTCTTTCACCAGCTCAGTGGCACAGCTATAGGGAGCCCTTGGGCTCCCACATATGCAAGTGTATTTTTGGGCTGGTGGAAGGATGAATGAAGAATGGACATGGAGTTTATGTTTTCTATTAGTCGTATTCTGACTAACATTCAAGGGGTAGACTGTGTGTATAGTTTTAATTGGATTGAATAAAGTTTAGTTTTATCTTTTTTCAGTCAATTCTGAAAAACTTTGGAATGCTTTTTCAGTTTTATAGATCATATAATTGAACCTCAGAGCAGAATAGTGTATGAGAAAGAGGGTCATCCACAGACCCCTGAAAGGCAACAACTGGTAGGCCTCATTAAATTATTGAATATTAAAAACACTTTATGTGCTGCTGTCATCTGGTGGTGTGGAAAAGTGTTGGCTGTTATGATGCGGTGGTCTAGGAGCAACATGGAACGAGCTCTGAGGGAAGTGGTAACTGTACTGACCGCAGACCCTAAGCTCAACACAACACTAGAAGCAGCCGTGGAATGCTCCTAACTCTCCCTAGGCATCTCGTCACAGCCTAAGAGCTAACTACCCCTGAAGACAGAAGCAGGAAAACTATCTTGCCTCAGAGAAAATCCCCAAAGAATAGATTAGCCCCCCACAAATAATGACTGTGAGTGGAGAGGAAAAAGACATACACAGAATGAAACCAGGATGAGCACAGGAGGCCAGTCTAGCTTGATAGATAGGACAGGATGGAACACTGTGCGGTCAGTATAAAACACTACAAAAATCCACGCAGAGTAAACAAAAAATCTCCACACCTGACTAAAGGTGTGGAGGGTCACTCTGCTTCCCAGAGCTTCCAGCAAGACAGAAAATAATTCAAACTGATAATGCTGGACAAACAAAGAAAGCACAGAATGGATAAGTCCACAAACTATGGACAGAAAAAGTAAGCAAAAACTTAGCTTTGCTGAACTGGTCAGGAAAACAGGGAACTCCAAAGAGATGTGAATCCAACCAGGAACCATTTACAAGTGGCACTAGCTGAAGGAACAGCCAGGCTTAAATAGGCGAGAGAGGAGACGATAAGTGGAGGCAGCTGAATACAGCTAACTCCAAGGAGCAGCCATACCACTTGAAACCACAAGAGGGAGCCCAAGAGCAGAACTCACAAAAGTGCCACTTACAACCACCGGAGGTAGCCCAGGAGCAGAATTCACAATAGTACCCCCCCTTGAGGAGGGGTCACCGAACCCTCACCAGATCCCCCAGGCCGATCAGGACGAGCCAAATGAAAAGAACGAACCAAATCGGTGGCATGGACATCGGAGGCAACAACCCAAGAATTATCCTCCTGGCCATACCCCTTCCACTTGACAAGATACTGAAGCCTCCGCCTCGAAAAACGAGAATCCAAAATCTTCTCAACCTCATATTCCAACTCCCCCTCAACCAACACCGGGGCAGGAGGGTCAACCGAGGGAACAACGGGCACCACATATCTCCGTAACAAAGATCTATGGAAAACTTTATGAATGGCAAAAGAGGCTGGAAGAGCCAAACGAAAAGACACCGGATTAATAATTTCAGAAATTTTATAAGGACCAATAAACCGAGGCTTAAACTTAGGGGAGGAAACCTTCATAGGAACATGACGAGAACCAAATCAAATCCCCCACACAAAGCCGGGGACCAACACACCGACAGCGGTTAGCAAAACATTGAGCCCTTTCCTGAGACAACGTCAAATTGTCTACCACATGAGTCCAAATCTGCTGCAGCCTGTCCACCACAGAATCAACACCAGGACAATCAGAAGGCTCAACCTGCCCAGAAGAAAAACGAGGATGAAAACCAAAATTACAAAAGAAAGGTGAAACCAAAGTAGCCGAACTAGCCCGATTATTAAGGGCAAACTCGGCCAACGGCAAGAAAGCCACCCAATCATCCTGATCAGCAGACACAAAGCATCTCAAATAGGTCTCCAAGGTCTGATTAGTTCGCTCAGTTTGGCCATTAGTCTGAGGATGAAAGGCCAAAGAAAAAGACAAATCAATGCCCATCCTAGCACAAAAGGCCCGCCAAAATCTAGAGACAAACTGAGAACCTCTGTCAGAGACAATATTCTCCGGAATGCCATGCAAACGAACCACATGCTGAAAAAATAATGGAACCAGATCTGAGGAGGAAGGCAACTTAGGCCAAGGTACCAGATGGACCATTTTAGAGAACCTGTCACAAACATCCCAGATAACAGACATCTTCTGGGAAACAGGAAGATCCAAAACAAAATCCATGGAAATATGCGTCCAGGGCCTCTCAGGGACCGGCAAAGGCAAAAGCAACCCACTAGCGCGGGAACAGCAAGGCTTGGCCCGGGCGCAAGTCCCACAGGACTGTACAAAAGCATGCACATCGCGCGACAAGGAAGGCCACCAAAAGGACCTAGCAACCAAATCTCTGGTACCAAAAATCCCAGGATGACCAGCCAACACTGAACAATGAACCTCAGAAATAACCTTACTTGTCCATCTATCAGGAACGAACAGCTTCCCCACTGGACAGCGGTCAGGCCTATCAGCCTGAAATTCCTGAAGCACCCGCCGCAAATCAGGGGAGATAGCAGAAAGAATCACCCCCTCCTTAAGAATGTCAACCGGCTCAAGGACTCCAGGAGAATCAGGCGAAAAACTCCTAGAGAGGGCATCAGCCTTAACATTCTTAGATCCCGGAAGATACGAGACCACAAAATCAAAACGGGAGAAAAACAGGGACCATCAAGCCTGTCTAGGATTCAGCCACTTGGCCAACTCGAGGTAAATCAGATTCTTATGATCGGTCAGGACCACAACGCGGTGTTTAGCACCCTCAAGCCAATGTCTCCACTCCTCAAACGCCCACTTCATAGCCAACAACTCCCGATTGCCGACATCATAATTGCGTTCCGCAGGCGAAAACTTTCTGGAAAAAAAAGCACACGGTTTCATAAAAAGAACCATCAGATTCCCTCTGAGACAAAACAGCCCCTGCCCCAATCTCAGAAGCGTCGACCTCAACCTGAAAAGGAAGAGAAACATCCGGCTGACGCAACACAGGGGCAGAAGTAAATCGGCATTTAAGCTCCTGAAAGGCCTCAACAGCCTCTGAGGACCAATTTGTTACATCAGCGCCTTTCTTCGTCAAATCAGTAAGGGGCTTAACCACACTGGAAAAGTTGGCAATGAAACGGCGATAGAAATTTGCAAAGCCCAAAAATTTTTGAAGGCCCTTCACAGATGTGGGTTTGATCCAGTCATGAATAGCTTGGACCTTAACAGGATCCATTTCTATAGACGAGGGAGAAAAAATAAAACCCAAAAAAGAGACCTTCTGAACTCCGAATAGGCACTTAGACCCCTTCACAAATAAAGCATTATCACGAAGGATCTGGAACACCATCCTGACCTGCTTCACATGAGACTCCCAATCGTCGGAAAAAATCAAAATATCATCCAAATATACGACCATGAATTTATCAAGATAATTGCGGAAAATTTCATGCATGAATGACTGGAACACAGATGGAGCATTAGAAAGCCCAAATGGCATCACAAGATATTCAAAATGGCCTTCGGGCGTATTAAATGCAGTTTTCCATTCGTCACCCTGTTTAATACGAACAAGATTATATGCCCCTCGGAGGTCAATCTTAGTAAACCACCTAGCTCCCTTAATCTGAGCAAACAAATCCGTAAGCAAGGGCAAGGGGTATTGGAATTTGACCGTGATTTTATTAAGAAGATGATAATCAATACAGGGTCTCAAGGAGCCATCCTTCTTAGCAACAAAAAAGAAACCCGCTCCCAAAGGTGACAAAGAGGGCCGAATATGCCCTTTCTCCAAAGACTCCTTAACATAACTCCGCATGGCGGCATGCTCCGGCACAGACAGATTGAAAAGTCGGCCCTTAGGGAACTTGCAACCAGGAATCAAGTTAATAGCACAATCACAGTCCCTGTGCGGAGGAAGGGAACTGGACTTGGGCTCATCAAATACATCCAGGAAATCTGACAAAAACTCAGGAACCTCAGGAGAGGGGGAAGAGGAAATTGACATCAAAGGAACGTCACTATGTACCCCTTGACAACCCCAACTAGTCACCGACATAGTTTTCCAATCCAGCACCGGATTATGTTCCTGTAACCATGGGAAACCTAGTACAACAACATCATGCAGGTTATGCAACACCAGAAAACAGCAATCTTCCTGATGTGCTGGAGCCATGTACATAGTCATCTGTGTCCAGTACTGGGGTTTATTCTTGGCCAGGGGTGTAGCATCAATACCCCTCAAAGGAATAGGGCTTTGCAAAGGCTGTAAGGAAAAACCAGAGCGCCTGGCAAATTCTAAGTTCATTAAGTTCAGGGCAGCGCCTGAATCCACAAATGCCATGACAGAAAACCAGGGATTCAAGCTTCAGGAGGCTAATTTGCATATTCCAGGTGCCTTCTGGGAGAAGCGAAGTCTCCCTAAGCTAGAAGATCGTTGGGTACAGCCGGGACCAGCTGCTTCGAAAGCATCACCAAACCAGGGATTCAAGCTTCAGGAGGCTAATTTGCATATTCCAGGTGCCTTCTGGGAGAAGCGAAGTCTCCCTAAGCTAGAAGATCGTTGGGTACAGCCGGGACCAGCTGCTTCGAAAGCATCACCAAACCAGGGATTCAAGCTTCAGGAGGCTAATTTGCATATTCCAGGTGCCTTCTGGGAGAAGCGAAGTCTCCCTAAGCTAGAAGATCGTTGGGTACAGCCGGGACCAGCTGCTTCGAAAGCATCACCAAACCAGGGATTCAAGCTTCAGGAGGCTAATTTGCATATTCCAGGTGCCTTCTGGGAGAAGCAAAGTCTCCCTAAGCTAGAAGATCGTTGGGTACAGCCGGGACCAGCTGCTTCGAAAGCATCACCAAACCAGGGATTCAAGCTTCAGGAGGCTAATTTGCATATTCCAGGTGCCTTCTGGGAGAAGCGAAGTCTCCCTAAGCTAGAAGATCGTTGGGTACAGCCGGGACCAGCTGCTTCGAAAGCATCACCAAACCAGGGATTCAAGCTTCAGGAGGCTAATTTGCATATTCCAGGTGCCTTCTGGGAGAAGCGAAGTCTCCCTAAGCTAGAAGATCGTTGGGTACAGCCGGGACCAGCTGCTTCGAAAGCATCACCAAACCAGGGATTCAAGCTTCAGGAGGCTAATTTGCATATTCCAGGTGCCTTCTGGGAGAAGCGAAGTCTCCCTAAGCTAGAAGATCGTTGGGTACAGCCGGGACCAGCTGCTTCGAAAGCATCACCAAACCAGGGATTCAAGCTTCAGGAGGCTAATTTGCATATTCCAGGTGCCTTCTGGGAGAAGCGAAGTCTCCCTAAGCTAGAAGATCGTTGGGTACAGCCGGGACCAGCTGCTTCGAAAGCATCACCAAACCAGGGATTCAAGCTTCAGGAGGCTAATTTGCATATTCCAGGTGCCTTCTGGGAGAAGCGAAGTCTCCCTAAGCTAGAAGATCGTTGGGTACAGCCGGGACCAGCTGCTTCGAAAGCATCACCAAACCAGGGATTCAAGCTTCAGGAGGCTAATTTGCATATTCCAGGTGCCTTCTGGGAGAAGCGAAGTCTCCCTAAGCTAGAAGATCGTTGGGTACAGCCGGGACCAGCTGCTTCGAAAGCATCACCAAACCAGGGATTCAAGCTTCAGGAGGCTAATTTGCATATTCCAGGTGCCTTCTGGGAGAAGCGAAGTCTCCCTAAGCTAGAAGATCGTTGGGTACAGCCGGGACCAGCTGCTTCGAAAGCATCACCAAACCAGGGATTCAAGCTTCAGGAGGCTAATTTGCATATTCCAGGTGCCTTCTGGGAGAAGCGAAGTCTCCCTAAGCTAGAAGATCGTTGGGTACAGCCGGGACCAGCTGCTTCGAAAGCATCACCAAACCAGGGATTCAAGCTTCAGGAGGCTAATTTGCATATTCCAGGTGCCTTCTGGGAGAAGCGAAGTCTCCCTAAGCTAGAAGATCGTTGGGTACAGCCGGGACCAGCTGCTTCGAAAGCATCACCAAACCAGGGATTCAAGCTTCAGGAGGCTAATTTGCATATTCCAGGTGCCTTCTGGGAGAAGCGAAGTCTCCCTAAGCTAGAAGATCGTTGGGTACAGCCGGGACCAGCTGCTTCGAAAGCATCACCAAACCAGGGATTCAAGCTTCAGGAGGCTAATTTGCATATTCCAGGTGCCTTCTGGGAGAAGCGAAGTCTCCCTAAGCTAGAAAATCGTTGGGTACAGCCGGGACCAGCTGCTTCGAAAGCATCACCAAACCAGGGATTCAAGCTTCAGGAGGCTAATTTGCATATTCCAGGTGCCTTCTGGGAGAAGCGAAGTCTCCCTAAGCTAGAAAATCGTTGGGTACAGCCGGGACCAGCTGCTTCGAAAGCATCACCAAACCAGGGATTCAAGCTTCAGGAGGCTAATTTGCATATTCCAGGTGCCTTCTGGGAGAAGCGAAGTCTCCCTAAGCTAGAAGATCGTTGGGTACAGCCGGGACCAGCTGCTTCGAAAGCATCACCAAACCAGGGATTCAAGCTTCAGGAGGCTAATTTGCATATTCCAGGTGCCTTCTGGGAGAAGCGAAGTCTCCCTAAGCTAGAAGATCGTTGGGTACAGCCGGGACCAGCTGCTTCGAAAGCATCACCAAACCAGGGATTCAAGCTTCAGGAGGCTAATTTGCATATTCCAGGTGCCTTCTGGGAGAAGCGAAGTCTCCCTAAGCTAGAAGATCGTTGGGTACAGCCGGGACCAGCTGCTTCGAAAGCATCACCAAACCAGGGATTCAAGCTTCAGGAGGCTAATTTGCATATTCCAGGTGCCTTCTGGGAGAAGCGAAGTCTCCCTAAGCTAGAAAATCGTTGGGTACAGCCGGGACCAGCTGCTTCGAAAGCATCACCAAACCAGGGATTCAAGCTTCAGGAGGCTAATTTGCATATTCCAGGTGCCTTCTGGGAGAAGCGAAGTCTCCCTAAGCTAGAAAATCGTTGGGTACAGCCGGGACCAGCTGCTTCGAAAGCATCACCAAACCAGGGATTCAAGCTTCAGGAGGCTAATTTGCATATTCCAGGTGCCTTCTGGGAGAAGCGAAGTCTCCCTAAGCTAGAAGATCGTTGGGTACAGCCGGGACCAGCTGCTTCGAAAGCATCACCAAACCAGGGATTCAAGCTTCAGGAGGCTAATTTGCATATTCCAGGTGCCTTCTGGGAGAAGCGAAGTCTCCCTAAGCTAGAAGATCGTTGGGTACAGCCGGGACCAGCTGCTTCGAAAGCATCACCAAACCAGGGATTCAAGCTTCAGGAGGCTAATTTGCATATTCCAGGTGCCTTCTGGGAGAAGCGAAGTCTCCCTAAGCTAGAAGATCGTTGGGTACAGCCGGGACCAGCTGCTTCGAAAGCATCACCAAACCAGGGATTCAAGCTTCAGGAGGCTAATTTGCATATTCCAGGTGCCTTCTGGGAGAAGCGAAGTCTCCCTAAGCTAGAAGATCGTTGGGTACAGCCGGGACCAGCTGCTTCGAAAGCATCACCAAACCAGGGATTCAAGCTTCAGGAGGCTAATTTGCATATTCCAGGTGCCTTCTGGGAGAAGCGAAGTCTCCCTAAGCTAGAAGATCGTTGGGTACAGCCGGGACCAGCTGCTTCGAAAGCATCACCAAACCAGGGATTCAAGCTTCAGGAGGCTAATTTGCATATTCCAGGTGCCTTCTGGGAGAAGCGAAGTCTCCCTAAGCTAGAAGATCGTTGGGTACAGCCGGGACCAGCTGCTTCGAAAGCATCACCAAACCAGGGATTCAAGCTTCAGGAGGCTAATTTGCATATTCCAGGTGCCTTCTGGGAGAAGCGAAGTCTCCCTAAGCTAGAAGATCGTTGGGTACAGCCGGGACCAGCTGCTTCGAAAGCATCACCAAACCAGGGATTCAAGCTTCAGGAGGCTAATTTGCATATTCCAGGTGCCTTCTGGGAGAAGCGAAGTCTCCCTAAGCTAGAAGATCGTTGGGTACAGCCGGGACCAGCTGCTTCGAAAGCATCACCAAACCAGGGATTCAAGCTTCAGGAGGCTAATTTGCATATTCCAGGTGCCTTCTGGGAGAAGCGAAGTCTCCCTAAGCTAGAAGATCGTTGGGTACAGCCGGGACCAGCTGCTTCGAAAGCATCACCAAACCAGGGATTCAAGCTTCAGGAGGCTAATTTGCATATTCCAGGTGCCTTCTGGGAGAAGCGAAGTCTCCCTAAGCTAGAAAATCGTTGGGTACAGCCGGGACCAGCTGCTTCGAAAGCATCACCAAACCAGGGATTCAAGCTTCAGGAGGCTAATTTGCATATTCCAGGTGCCTTCTGGGAGAAGCGAAGTCTCCCTAAGCTAGAAAATCGTTGGGTACAGCCGGGACCAGCTGCTTCGAAAGCATCACCAAACCAGGGATTCAAGCTTCAGGAGGCTAATTTGCATATTCCAGGTGCCTTCTGGGAGAAGCGAAGTCTCCCTAAGCTAGAAGATCGTTGGGTACAGCCGGGACCAGCTGCTTCGAAAGCATCACCAAACCAGGGATTCAAGCTTCAGGAGGCTAATTTGCATATTCCAGGTGCCTTCTGGGAGAAGCGAAGTCTCCCTAAGCTAGAAGATCGTTGGGTACAGCCGGGACCAGCTGCTTCGAAAGCATCACCAAACCAGGGATTCAAGCTTCAGGAGGCTAATTTGCATATTCCAGGTGCCTTCTGGGAGAAGCGAAGTCTCCCTAAGCTAGAAGATCGTTGGGTACAGCCGGGACCAGCTGCTTCGAAAGCATCACCAAACCAGGGATTCAAGCTTCAGGAGGCTAATTTGCATATTCCAGGTGCCTTCTGGGAGAAGCGAAGTCTCCCTAAGCTAGAAAATCGTTGGGTACAGCCGGGACCAGCTGCTTCGAAAGCATCACCAAACCAGGGATTCAAGCTTCAGGAGGCTAATTTGCATATTCCAGGTGCCTTCTGGGAGAAGCGAAGTCTCCCTAAGCTAGAAAATCGTTGGGTACAGCCGGGACCAGCTGCTTCGAAAGCATCACCAAACCAGGGATTCAAGCTTCAGGAGGCTAATTTGCATATTCCAGGTGCCTTCTGGGAGAAGCGAAGTCTCCCTAAGCTAGAAGATCGTTGGGTACAGCCGGGACCAGCTGCTTCGAAAGCATCACCAAACCAGGGATTCAAGCTTCAGGAGGCTAATTTGCATATTCCAGGTGCCTTCTGGGAGAAGCGAAGTCTCCCTAAGCTAGAAGATCGTTGGGTACAGCCGGGACCAGCTGCTTCGAAAGCATCACCAAACCAGGGATTCAAGCTTCAGGAGGCTAATTTGCATATTCCAGGTGCCTTCTGGGAGAAGCGAAGTCTCCCTAAGCTAGAAGATCGTTGGGTACAGCCGGGACCAGCTGCTTCGAAAGCATCACCAAACCAGGGATTCAAGCTTCAGGAGGCTAATTTGCATATTCCAGGTGCCTTCTGGGAGAAGCGAAGTCTCCCTAAGCTAGAAGATCGTTGGGTACAGCCGGGACCAGCTGCTTCGAAAGCATCACCAAACCAGGGATTCAAGCTTCAGGAGGCTAATTTGCATATTCCAGGTGCCTTCTGGGAGAAGCGAAGTCTCCCTAAGCTAGAAGATCGTTGGGTACAGCCGGGACCAGCTGCTTCGAAAGCATCACCAAACCAGGGATTCAAGCTTCAGGAGGCTAATTTGCATATTCCAGGTGCCTTCTGGGAGAAGCGAAGTCTCCCTAAGCTAGAAAATCGTTGGGTACAGCCGGGACCAGCTGCTTCGAAAGCATCACCAAACCAGGGATTCAAGCTTCAGGAGGCTAATTTGCATATTCCAGGTGCCTTCTGGGAGAAGCGAAGTCTCCCTAAGCTAGAAAATCGTTGGGTACAGCCGGGACCAGCTGCTTCGAAAGCATCACCAAACCAGGGATTCAAGCTTCAGGAGGCTAATTTGCATATTCCAGGTGCCTTCTGGGAGAAGCGAAGTCTCCCTAAGCTAGAAGATCGTTGGGTACAGCCGGGACCAGCTGCTTCGAAAGCATCACCAAACCGCGCGCCTTACGGCGCGCGAATTTTTGCCTGTAGGACATTATTGCAAGAGAGCTTGGCTGAGTAGATTACACAAGAAGGAAAACACACAGCAAGTCAGCAGGATCTAGGAGCAACATGGCAGATGTGACAACCTACATGGTGAGCTGCAGCATGTGCTACATGTTCACAGATCGACCAGAAGAAGAATCCAATTTCACCTGTCAGAAGTGTAGACTAGTGGCCCTTTTAGAAGAAAAGGTGCGGGGTCTGGAAGAAAGAATAGCAACTTTGAAACTCATCAAAGAGAATGAAGACTTTCTAGACAGAACAGAAGCATCTCTACTGGTCACAGAAGGTGCAAAAAGTGTCAGAGAACCTCCAAAAGCAGATGAGTGGAAGCATGTGACCAAAAGAAGCAAGAAGACCATGGAGAAATCACCAACCACACAACTGAAGAACCGATATCAAATCTTTGTAGAGGATGAAGATGGCACACCTAAGATTGAAGCAATACCAGCAAGCAAAAAAGAAAAGGGCACACAGCAACAAGTGACAGCAAAAAGTACAGCCAAGAAGCAACGAAGAGTGGTGGTGGTGGGAGACTCACTACTGAGAGGCACCGAAGCAGCCATCTGCAGACCTGACATAACTGCAAGAGAAGTATGCTGCCTTCCAGGTGCGATGATCAAGGATGTGACCGATAGGATACCAAAGCTCTTCAGCTCCAAGGACGTCCACCCATTTCTTCTGATACATGTTGGCACCAATGACACGGCAAGGAAGGACCTACCGACAATCTGCAAGGACTTTGAAGAGTTGGGGAAGAAAGTAAAGGAACTGGATGCACAGGTAGTTTTTTCTTCTATCCTTCCAGTAGACGGGCATGGCACCAGGAGATGGAACAGGATCCTTGATGCAAACAACTGGCTAAGACGATGGTGCAGACAACAAGGATTTGGATTCCTGGACCACGGTGTGAATTACTGGTATGATGGACTCCTCGCCAGAGACGGACTACACCTCAACAAACCTGGGAAACACACATTCGCCAGAAGACTCGCTACACTCATCAGGAGGGCGTTAAACTAGAAGAAGAGGGGACGGGAAGAAAAACATTAGACTCGAACAAAGACGACCCAGGAAAACATACTCAGAAGGGAGGTAAGAACATTTCTAAAACAATCCACAGTGAGGAGATTGGAACAAAACAAAATCCTCTAAACTGCATGCTCGCAAACGCCAGAAGCCTGACAAACAAGATGGAAGAACTAGAAGCAGAAATATCTACAGGTAACTTTGACATAGTGGGAATAACCGAGACATGGTTAGATGAAAGCTATGACTGGGCAGTCAACTTACAGGGTTACAGTCTGTTTAGAAAGGATCGTAAAAATCGGAGAGGAGGAGGGGTTTGTCTCTATGTAAAGTCTTGTCTAAAGTCCACTTTAAGGGAGGATATTAGCGAAGGGAATGAGGATGTCGAGTCCATATGGGTTGAAATTCATGGAGGGAAAAATGGTAACAAAATTCTCATTGGGGTCTGTTACAAACCCCCAAATATAACAGAAAGCATGGAAAGTCTACTTCTAAAGCAGATAGATGAAGCTGCAACCCATAATGAGGTCCTGGTTATGGGGGACTTTAACTACCCGGATATTAACTGGGAAACAGAAACCTGTGAAACCCATAAAGGCAACAGGTTTCTGCTAATAACCAAGAAAAATTATCTTTCACAATTGGTGCAGAATCCAACCAGAGGAGCAGCACTTTTAGACCTAATACTATCTAATAGACCTGACAGAATAACAAATCTGCAGGTGGTTGGGCATCTAGGAAATAGCGACCACAATATTGTACAGTTTCACCTGTCTTTCACTAGGGGGACTTGTCAGGGAGTCACAAAAACATTGAACTTTAGGAAGGCAAAGTTTGAACAGCTTAGAGATGCCCTTAATCTGGTAGACTGGGACAATATCCTCAGAAATAAGAATACAGATAATAAATGGGAAATGTTTAAGAACATCCTAAATAGGCAGTGTAAGCGGTTTATACCTTGTGGGAATAAAAGGACTAGAAATAGGAAAAACCCAATGTGGCTAAACAAAGAAGTAAGACAGGCAATTAACAGTAAAAAGAAAGCATTTTCACTACTAAAGCAGGATGGCACCATTGAAGCTCTAAAAAACTATAGGGAGAAAAATACTTTATCTAAAAAACTAATTAAAGCTGCCAAAAAGGAAACAGAGAAGCACATTGCTAAGGAGAGTAAAACTAATCCCAAACTGTTCTTCAACTATATCAATAGTAAAAGAATAAAAACTGAAAATGTAGGCCCCTTAAAAAATAGTGAGGAAAGAATGGTTGTAGATGACGAGGAAAAAGCTAACATATTAAACACCTTCTTCTCCACGGTATTCACGGTGGAAAATGAAATGCTAGGTGAAATCCCAAGAAACAATGAAAACCCTATATTAAGGGTCACCAATCTAACCCAAGAAGAGGTGCGAAACCGGCTAAATAAGATTAAAATAGATAAATCTCCGGGTCCGGATGGCATACACCCACGAGTACTAAGAGAACTAAGTAATGTAATAGATAAACCATTATTTCTTATTTTTAGTGACTCTATAGCGACAGGGTCTGTTCCGCAGGATTGGCGCATAGCAAATGTGGTGCCAATATTCAAAAAGGGCTCTAAAAGTGAACCTGGAAATTATAGGCCAGTAAGTCTAACCTCTATTGTTGGTAAAATATTTGAAGGGTTTCTGAGGGATGTTATTCTGGATTATCTCAATGAGAATAACTGTTTAACTCCATATCAGCATGGGTTTATGAGAAATCGCTCCTGTCAAACCAATCTAATCAGTTTTTATGAAGAGGTAAGCTATAGGCTGGACCACGGTGAGTCATTGGACGTGGTATATCTCGATTTTTCCAAAGCGTTTGATCCCGTGCCGCACAAGAGGTTGGTACACAAAATGAGAATGCTTGGTCTGGGGGAACATGTGTGTAAATGGGTTAGTAACTGGCTTAGTGATAGAAAGCAGAGGGTGGTTATAAATGGTATAGTCTCTAACTGGGTCGCTGTGACCAGTGGGGTACCGCAGGGGTCAGTATTGGGACCTGTTCTCTTCAACATATTCATTAATGATCTGGTAAAAGGTTTACACAGTAAAATATCGATATTTGCAGATGATACAAAACTATGTAAAGCAGTTAATACAAGAGAAGATAGTATTCTGCTACAGATGGATCTGGATAAGTTGGAAACTTGGGCTGAAAGGTGGCAGATGAGGTTTAACAATGATAAATGTAAGGTTATACACATGGGAAGAGGGAATCAATATCACCATTACACACTGAACGGGAAACCACTGGGTAAATCTGACAGGGAGAAGGACTTGGGGATCCTAGTTAATGATAAACTTACCTGGAGCAGCCAGTGCCAGGCAGCAGCTGCCAAGGCAAACAGGATCATGGGGTGCATTAAAAGAGGTCTGGATACACATGATGAGAGCATTATACTGCCTCTGTACAAATCCCTAGTTAGACCGCACGTGGAGTACTGTGTCCAGTTTTGGGCACCGGTGCTCAGGAAGGATATAATGGAACTAGAGAGAGTACAAAGGAGGGCAACAAAATTAATAAAGGGGATGGGAGAACTACAATACCCAGATAGATTAGCGAAATTAGGATTATTTAGTCTAGAAAAAAGACGACTGAGGGGCGATCTAATAACCATGTATAAGTATATAAGGGGACAATACAAATATCTCGCTGAGGATCTGTTTATACCAAGGAAGGTGACGGGCACAAGGGGGCATTCTTTGCGTCTGGAGGAGAGAAGGTTTTTCCACCAACATAGAAGAGGATTCTTTACTGTTAGGGCAGTGAGAATCTGGAATTGCTTGCCTGAGGAGGTGGTGATGGCGAACTCAGTCGAGGGGTTCAAGAGAGGCCTGGATGTCTTCCTGGAGCAGAACAATATTGTATCATACAATTATTAGGTTCTGTAGAAGGACGTAGATCTGGGTATTTATTATGATGGAATATAGGCTGAACTGGATGGACAAATGTCTTTTTTCGGCCTTACTAACTATGTTACTATGTTACTATGTAAAAGGACGACAATGAGCAAATCAGGGTTACAGATAAGAGAAATTTAGGCTGTATAGTACTAATGGTAACAGACCTAGCGACTCTCTTAGTACGCTTAGGGCAATCAGAGATAACATGAGCAGAATCACCACAGTAGAAACACAGCCTATTCTGACGTCTGAATTCCTGCCGTTCCATTCTAGTCAAAATCCTATCACATTGCATAGGGTCAGGACTTTGCTCAGAGGATACTGCCATATGGTGCACAGCTTTGCGCTCGTGCAGATGCCGATCGGTCTGAATGGCTAGAGACATAGATTCGCTCAAACCGGCAGGCGTAGGAAAGCCCACCATAACATCTTTAAGGGCTTCAGAAAGACCCTTTCTGAAAATAGCAGCCAGAGCCTCTTCATTCCATTTAGTGAGCACAGACCATTTTCTAAATTTCTGGCAGTATAACTCTGCCTCTTCCTGACCTTGACACAGGGCTAACAGGGTTTTTTCTGCATGATCCACAGAATTAGGTTTGTCGTACAATAATCCGAGCGCTTGAAAAAATGCATCAACATTCAATAATGCCGGATCCCCTGCTTCAAGAGAAAAAGCCCAGTCTTAAGGGTCACCCGCAGCAAGGATATGATGATTTTTACCTGTTGAATGGGATCACCAGAAGAACGGGGTTTCAAAGCAAAAAACAATCTGCAGTTATTTTTAAAGTCCAAAAACTTGGATCTGTCCCCAAAGAACAAATCAGGAGTAGGAATTATAGGCTCTAAAGCCCGAGTCTGGACAACATAGTCCTGGATGCTCTGTACTCTTGCAGCAAGTTGATCCACACGAGAAAACAAACCTTGAACATCCATGCCAGAGCATATATCCTGAACCACCCAGATATCAAGAGGAAAAAAAAACGACAAACTAGAGCACAGAAAAAAAAATGGTTCAGAACTTTCTTTTCCTTCTTTTGAGATGCAATTAATTCATTTTTGGCCACTTGTACTGTTATGATGTGGTGGTCTAGGAGCAACATGGAACGAGCTCTGAGGGAAGTGGTACTGTACTGACCGCAGACCCTAAGCTCAACACAACACTAGAAGCAGCCGTGGAATGCTCCTAACACTCCCTAGGCATCTTGTCACAGCCTAAGAGCTATCAACCCCTGAAGACAGAAGCAGGAAAACTATCTTGCCTCAGAGAAAATCCCCAAAGGATAGATTAGCCCCCCACAAATAATGACTGTGAGTGGAGAGGAAAAAGACATACACAGAATGAAACCAGGATGAGCACAGGAGGCCAGTCTAGCTTGATAGATAAGACAGGGTGGAACACTGTGCAGTCAGTATAAAACACTACAAAAATCCACGCAGAGTAAACAAAAAATCTCCACACCTGACTAAAGGTGTGGAGGGTCACTCTGCTTCCCAGAGCTTCCAGCAAAACAGAAAATAATTCAAACTGATAATGCTGGACAAACAAAGAAAGCACAGAATGGATAAGTCCACAAACCATGGACAGAAAAAGTAAGCAAAAACTTAGCTTTGCTGAACTGGTCAGGAAAACAGGGAACTCCAAAGAGATGTGAATCCAACCAGGAACCATTTACAAGTGGCACTAGCTGAAGGAACAGCCAAGCTTAAATAGGCGAGAGAGGAGACGATAAGTGGCGGCAGCTGAATACAGCTAACTCCAAGGAGCAGCCATACCACTTGAAACCACAAGAGGGAGCCCAAGAGCAGAACTCACAAAAGTGCCACTTACAACCACCGGAGGGAGCCCAGGAGCAGAATTCACAACAGTTGGCTAATCCAGGCTTTGTTCATTTTTATGAGTGAGCAGAAATTTGTAGAGGAATTAGGGAGTACGCTGGTTTGGTTTGCTATATTGCTTGACCATCTTTAAAATTTTTTCCCTCTTTGTCCAAAATATCAGGTCATCAGGGCCTGGGCTGGTGTCAATAAATTGCCCATGCCTCTGACAGTGTATGCCTGACTCTACTGCGTGACTCCCTGGCCCCGCCTCCTTGGTGGGGCAAGAATGCTTGCCCCCTGCCAGTAGTGTTGTCTGATGTTACTTTTTTCATTTCCTCAATGGCCTTCTGGTATAGTATCATTTAAGAAGACTTCTTCACCTCAGGATGAAGAAATGCAAAGTTCTTCCTGTAGGGTGTAACTAGCAGCGTGAACAACCATTACTCTTTTTGGCAAAAATGAATTTAATGTGAAGGTCACTGAAAAAGACAGCAGTACGTAAAGTCAACAGTATGTGCCAAGCTCCCTACAGCCAACACCTCCCTGTCTCCATCATAATCACAGCTCTCCATCTTCTCCATCTCTTCCTCCTCATTCTCATCCTTAGCCCATCCATGTCTGAGAGAAGTTGATGCTAGTCAACAGCTCTTATCAGTGAGCTGGCACATGTGAGCTGGCACATGTGTGTGCTGCTGCAGCACTACTAGAGCGATGGCAGCTGTAGTTGACATGCAGAAATGAGTGCTGACTCATTGTACCTTGACCAGAGGCTCTGACAAATCTGAGTTAGTTTTCAGAAACCACTAAACTACCAAGTTGAGAACATATGCCAAGCATATGTGTGAACTTGACAAGCTTCACAGCCACCATCAGGTTACACCCATTATCTCACACGACCATGCCTGGTTTGAGTATCAGCGGCAAAAAACTCATACCTGTCCAGTCTGTTATTCCTTTAAGCAACTGCTGCGGTGTGCGGTTTGAATCCTAGACATATCAGCTTCAGCGCAGCCTGCTCCTGCTTTGCTGATGGACCTGTGGAAGCGCACAAGCGCGAAACGGCCGTCGTCCTTTTCTCACTCCCCGCACCGCCGTTCTCTCCCAGCCGCCTCTCCTTGTCATGTCCGTTTTATTGTTACGATGAATAAAGGACTCTGATCTACAATCCGCTTGGGTGAGTGCCACATCTTCTTCTTTTTTGGATATTTATGCATTTTGTAATTGCTTGGTCTCTTGAAACCACGTTTATTTTTAATAAAGGAAAAAAATTGGTCGCCCGCAGCAATCAAAGCTGTGTTTGAGCGTTTACTCAACAGAGTTCAAAAGTGTATGGATGACAATCAAATTCAATCCATAAAAATGTTTCTTTTTTTCAGTTTCTCAGATCACATAATTGTTCACAGACCACGTAACACTCTGTGGCTGAGAAATGGAACCCTTAAAGCACATAATACTTGATGGATCAAAAAATATTTTATTATATTTATATATATATATATATATATATATATATATATATATATATATATATATATATATATATAAATATTCTCGTATATACTGTATATATATTTTTTTTATTTTTTATTTTAATATTTTAGTTTTTCAACCCCTATAAAAAAAGTGCAACTATATATATCTATATATATAATTGTCTAAGGGTTTTTCCATCTGTCTGTCTTTCTGTCTGTCTGTCTGTCTTTCTGTCTGTCTGTCTGTCTGTCCTGGAAATCCCGCCTCTCTGATTGGTCGAGGCCGCCAGGCCTCGACCAATCAGCAACGGGCACAGCGACGATGATGTCATAAAGGATGTAGACATCTCACGTTTCTGATTCAGCGACGGGCACAGTATCGACGTAGATGTCATAATGGTTGCCACGGCGACGATGATGTCATAAAGGTTGCCTCGACCAATCAGCGACGGGCACAGTCTGCCGCGAATTCTGGAATCATCATTGTCCATATACTACGGGGACATGCATATTCTAGAATACCCGATGCGTTAGAATCGGGCCACAGTCTAGTATATATATATATATATATATATATATATATATATATATATATATATGTATATATATATTTGCCAATGGACTGCAAACTCTTCCTCTGGATCAACATTTTAAGGCATGTTAGGTTAGGCTATGGGCTGAACTAGATGGACTTAAACTCTTCCTTCAACCTTAATAACTATGTTACTATGTTACTCTTTCTGCTCCTGTGACTCTCTCTCCCTCTATACTAAATGGAGAATGTATGTATTACAAACGGCAAAGCACAAGATTAGCCACGACAAGGGCTGTTAAAATGATGGTTCTGCTTCAGCACTAGTATCAACAGTACAGGACTCTGAATTGTTATACTGTGCACACACAGACTACATAACACTGTATGGCTGAGAAATGGAACCCTGCAAAATGTTTACATGCTTTTTTCAGTTCTAGAGATGACAGAAATGATCAAATATTCACAGACCACGTAACACTGTATGGTTGAGAAAAGAAACCCTAGAAAAATTTTACCGCTTTTTTCAGTGTTAGAGATCACAGAAATGTTCACAGACCACATAACAATCTATGGCTGAGAAATAGAACCCTACAAAGGTTTTAAAAGCTGTTTTTCAGTTTTAGAGATCACAGAAATGTTCACAGACCATGTGTTAGGCACCAGTTCTCCCGCTGCACAGAGAAGATCCCAAGCCTTGCCTGCATCTGCAGTCTCCCCTTCTGCTTTGACCACTGCAGGTGATGTTGAGCATCAACATCTGTCCCAGCGTCTTGCTCAGACTCGTGCTATTCTTCTGATTGCTGTTGGCTCTTCAGCCAAGCCTATGCTAACCAGCGGTAGTCAGCAAAGAGCGAACACTAAGTCCAGAAATTACTCAACTGAACATGCTCGTGATGTGGCGATGTCTCATTGGTGATCGGTCGTCAGGTGATATGGCAGGCCCACATTGGTCCATGGGCAAGGTCCTGTCTGACTGGACTTGAGCTGCACGTATAAAAGCTTCTCAGAGGAGCACGCCGGTGCACTAGTATCAATCTAATTTTATGTGTGCATGTACTTTGCAGCTTTGTGGTCAGTGTCAGCATGTGCTAATGGTTGGCTGTTAGCCGTTAGAATTCTGGCACCTCCGGAGAGGAGTTTGTGTGGATTGCGTGCTGGTGTAATGCCACTAGAATTCTGGCACCTCCGGAGAGGAGTTGTTTGAGTGCTGTTTCTAACTGTATGACCACTGTTGCTACCTGCTGTTAGTGGGCTTCGATCCTCTGTGAAGTTAACAGAGATCGTGTCTAGCGTCATATCTTTCCTTACTGTGTGCGAGTGACACAATTCTTTTGCTGAGAATCTGCTTCATTACTGTGTGTAATTGACACAGCTCCACTGCAGAGCACCAGCTTCATTACTGTGTGCGAGTGACACTACCTTGTGTGTTGCTCCCTGAGTTACGAGAAACTCTGTGCAAGCTAGAAATCGCTCACTGCATTCTCTGCCATTGCTCACATTAGCTGCAATTTTTCCATCTCTGCATGGTGGACCCCGATTTGCGATTGCACTTCCTCATTAAATCTATTTAGTGAAATACGCCAACCCTAATACCACAAAACACTATATGGCTGAGAAATAGAATCATACTACATTTTTAAAAGCTTTTTTTTTTTGGTTTTAGGGATCAAAGAAATATTCCCACACTACAGTATGTAATAGTGTATGGGTTATAAATGTAAACCAGGAAAATGTTTCAATGATTTTTGGGAGTGTTATATAACTCAAAAAGCACGTAATTCTTGATAGATGAAAATATATTACATTTTTCAGATCCACAAAAAAAGTGCAGCTATACATTTGCCAGCGAACTGCACAGCCTTAAACCCTGTCTACAAACTGGATTCTGTCACTCTTCCTGCTCCTGCGACTCTCTCTCGCAATCTACACTAAATGCAAAATGCATGTGAAACAAACAGCAAAGTACATGATTAGCCATGACATGGGCTGTTAGAATGATGGTTCTGCTTTAGCATCAGTATCAACAAACAGAACTCTGAATTGCTATACTGTACTGTGCACAGATGCCTGTACAAGCACTCTCTCCTTCCAATACAAACTGTCACAGAGCTATGCAATGGCGTTACTGTGCCAAGTCTGGCACTGCCTGTCCTTATATAATCTCTGATGCTGTCAAACGGCCAGCCAATCAAAGTGCTGTCACTAGCAAGATGGCAATAGTATTACAGTGACACACAGGCAATCTCCCATACTTATTGACTGTGTAATAGGCAAAGGTGTATCTAGGGTTTCTGTCACCCGGGGCAAGAATTCATTTTAACGCCCCCCAGGACATGTGCGATTTTCACACTTAGTCATGTACTCACGAGCTCCTCTCCCGAATGCTCTCAAAGTTCAGTGAAAAACAGAGAAGGAGAAGAGAAGCTCAGTGTTACAGGACCATAAGTATGAAAGTCACATATGAGTGATGTGTCCAAGTGATGACTACTGGAACCTGCAGAGCTGAATCCTGACATCACAGGCTTCTGAATTCTCACAACTAATGCACTGCACACTTTTAGGATTCT